>NC_092719.1:20000-620000 GCF_047496885.1 Scyliorhinus torazame
TGTGGGTGGGTGGGTGTGGGGGTTGAGGGGGCAGTGTGGGGGGTTGTGGTGGGGGTGGAGGTGTAGGTGGGTGTGTGGGGTCTTGGCGGTGGGTGTGTGTTGCTAGAGGGATGGAGTTTAAGATTAGGGAGGTTATGCTGCAATTGTATAAAGTCAGGCCACACCTGGAGTATTGTGTTCAGTTTTGGTCTCCTTACTTGAGAAAGGACGTACTGGCACTGGAGGGTGTGCAAAGGAGATTCACTAGGTTAATCCCAGAGCTGAAGGGTGTCATGATAGTCAGGTAAACATCATGGTACAAACATACATACACACTGATGGACAGATCAACGGACCAATCAACACACACAACACCACAGCTAATCACAGGCAAGAGCATACACAGTACAAAACAGGGAACACGACACTTCCGGCGCATTCCAGCAGGAGACAGCTCAGGGCACAGAGCTCACAGCAAGCCACTCAGACATCCACCATGTGCTGAGTGCCACTCCAAGATAGTGTTAGGAATAGGTCCACAGATTGAAGGATTATGATCGAACCTCAGTAACCAGTTTACCACTGTAAATATATGTTAGTAATAAAACTGAGTTGTACCATTCGCAACCGTGTTGGTTCGTCTGTGTAGCAGAGCACCCAACACATCAAAGGGGTTGGATTACGAGGAGAGGTTGAGTAGACTGGGACTGTACTTGTTGTAATTTAGAAGGATGAGGGGGGATCTTATAGAAACATATAAAATTATGAAGGGAATAGATAGGATAGATGCAAGCAGGTTGTGTCCACTGGCGTGTGAAAGCACAACTAGGGGACAAAGCTTTGAAATAAGGGGAAGTAGATTTAGGACTGAGTTTAGGAGGAACTTGTTCACCCAAAGGGTTGTGAATCTATGGAATTCCTTGCCCAGTGAAGCAGTAGAGGCTCCTTCATTAAATGTTTTTAAGATACAGATAGATAGTTTATTGAAGAATAAAGGGATTAAGGGTTATGGTTTTTGGGCAGGAAAGTGGAGCTGAGTCCACATAAGATCAGCCATGATCTCATTGAATGGCGGAGCAGGCTCGAGGGGCCAGGTGGCCTACTCCTGCTCCTAGTTCTTATGTGTGTGGGGGGTGGTGTGGGTGGGTGTATGTGTGGGGGTGGTGTGGGGGTGTGTGTGTGGGGATGTCGGACGAATGGAGCCCCGGTGGTGGGTTGCTGGTGGCCCTCGTGGCCAGGACACCCGGCCATGGCAAGACGTCCCTTTTTCATGATACGCCGCAAGAATTTATTGACAATAATTACAATCCCCTAACCCTAACCCTGACCCCGTAATCCTGACCCTAACCTGAACAATTTTAAAAATCCCTGAACCCTAATCCTCATCCTAACATTACCCCTAACAATTTTTACAAACACCTGACCTTAACCCTAAGAATTAGAGGAATGGTGCAATTTTAAGCCACTTACGGGCTCCAAAAAGGTGCTAATTGTTTTTGGCGCACGCTCTGCGTGCAGAAGTTGTGAGCCTCTGGGCACGCGACCTGGCAGCAGCAAGATGTCCCTTTTTGGGTTCCTGATGTTTGCTGGAAGATTCAACCAAATAGCCCAACTTTTCTCCCGACAGATGTTGCCAGATCAGCTGAGCATTCCCGGCATTTCATTTTTATTTATATAAATTAATCCTGATTAATGAGTTCTTTGAGAATCAAATAAAGAATTGAATATATTGTTTTTTCAATATTTAATGTTGAGGGTAGGGTAACAGCCTTTTATACAACACAGTTTGTATCTAGTGTCCCTGGAAACCCCCTGTATACAATCACAAAACTATGACATCATGATCTTTACATAGAATAAGATTCCAGACAGATTTACAAGCAATATTTTTACAGGAATCATGAGGAACAATTCTCTTTATTTATACAACCTTCATATTGATTCCAGAGAATCTGGAAGCAATGAAAAATAATCAACTTGATTTACAAATTTAAGATAATGAGCCACACACAAAACATGCAACATCTTACAAATGAATTCAAAGTGTGGTAATACATGACATTTATTTTCAAAGTCAGGGACAACTGCAATTTATTTTCATAAACTAAAGAAGAGGTTTGCTGTACAGGTACTGAAAGGTTGATAGCGCACAAGCAATTCAACCATCACTGAACATCTGGAACAGTTAATACCCTATAGCTTTTGTTGATATTTTAAAATGTTTATTTTCATCTTTTTAAAGTTTTTTTTAAACAACCAGTACATTGTTCACATTCACATGCTGAATGTCAGACCAAAAAAAATATTTCAAAACCTGCTGTAGAAAAGAAGTTATATTTACATGGTACAAAGGGACTACTTTATTCACATCAGACACATGTTTTATTCATACCTAAGACACTAGGACACTCATCCATCAGGTAGGGTTTAATGGGCGTAGGATTCACTAAAACAGACAGCAAACTGCATTAATGCAACAATATGGCATAAAAAACTGTGCCCTTTCTGCAAGTCAACATAAGCTGTATTCCAAAGTATTTAAATATAATTCCGACAGTTTGATTACCTACAGCACTCACAATTATTTCAAGACAGATTTTTGTCAAAAGTCCAATAAATTTGAGGCTATTCTCAAAGAATCAAAACCAGAAGCATTAAAAACACAGATTCCAGATTCTTGAATCAGGCTGGCATCTTTCAATAAAGGCAAGCAAAGTCATATTTCTACTTTAAACTAATCCCTGCTTCACTCTGACTTTTATTCAATCAGGAATGTATTTGCACTGTTAATTTTAATCATTTTCCATTGTTGTTCTGCCATTTATAAATAAAAGAATAATTTTAAAGATACTTTAGGAAATGTAACCTCATTATGTACATTATTTTGATGCCTGCCTTATCCACCCAGAAATAAAGACAGCTATCTGTCATTCATGTCTTCTGGCTTAACAGCAAGAACCCATATCAGGAATGGTGATATAAATTACCTTTAGGACATGCTGTGAAATTACAGTCATCATCTATGTTTTAGTTATTTTCTCAGTTCCTAGTTTCTATAAATTATATTTTTTATTTAAATGTAGCAATTTTGGATTGAAAATTATTGGCAAGTAACACAAATCCTAAGAAATGTTATGTTATGGTTCTAGATCTAAAAGGTTCCATTAATAAAACTTATGTCACCCATTTTCATCATCTTTTGCAGACATAATATAAGCTGCATGGGAATGCTAAAACCAGGCAGCGAGATGTTGGACAGAATCTTATTGAGATTTTATGGATACAATTTGTTTTTTTACTTTGACATAAAGCCTGTGCAGGCAAGCAAAAGGCATAAAATGATGGATTACAAAGGGACTTTCCATGGTAAGTGGTTAATCTATTTATCAGCCACCATTTTTATTACAAAGAATACATTTAATATAGTATCAGAACAACCATTCTGCTGTCAAATCTGTACACTGTATTAGAATGCAACATAAGAAAACGTGTACACAATGTGCTTTTACTCACTTTTTAGTCTCAACCTCATGTCATTTTTTGTTTGACAAATGCATCCAAAATTTGTAGTCTGTTTTGCATAGAGTACCTCCAGTCAAGTATGTATATATATATTATATATACATATATTTACGTATAAAACAATGGAACTGACCATGCACATTCTGGAAGCATGTTCCAAATTCTTCACTGAATAATTTGTCTTAAGGATGAACGCTTTCTTCCTCTATCTCCCTCCTCCACAAACCCTAAACCTATACAGCCACACATATATACAGAATTTAAGATATATATTCTGAATAATACTAAGCAACAATGGAATTCAATTAAACATTCATGGTTACAATAGTAGGAAAATTAATTGAACATGCACATGTTCTCAGCAAGCCCTCCGAAACTATTAGCAAGTAACGATTGCAAAATAAAATGTATCTTTTAGCAGAAGTAACGATATAATAACTGCTGCTAACTGGTGATGATTAGAGGTCTTCCAGCATGCTACTATCTGCTGTTTGTATATACTGGAACCATAAAGGTGGACCTTCATTATTATGAATGTCTCTGATATATGCTGATGACCACTTCATCACTCTACTCAAAGAGCACATATCTGCAGCTTAGCAAATCTTTCACCTCTACCAATAGTTTGCTTAAAAAAAGGCTGAAATTCTGGGAAGGAAGCAAGAGGTGGATTTAATAAGTGGCTTATAAAATGCCAAATTTAAAAATAAATTATGATTACCATCAAGTTTCCTGCCAGACAATTTATCTCTTCCTATAATTTAGATTATCTTCACAATTTGACACAAAACCTGCCTTCTTATTGATAAACCGGTACCTTTTTTGCATATGAATCATATCGTCCTTCCCCTGAGTATGCCATAAAAATACAGTAATCCACACAAAACCTTCAAAAGTAAATGAAGTACAAATATCGCAAGTGTACATTCAGCCTCAGCAGAAAAAAGGTCTGAAATGCATGTTCTATAATCTCTGATTCACTAACCTTTTTCCTTGCTCTTTCCACAACCAGTTTTGTTATAAAGGAACAGAAGCCCAAATACATTTATTTCAAAGGTATCTTTTTTGAACAATACAATTCATAAGAATATTTTCTTACCATCATTATTACTGCAAGTTTGTGTATATGACTGAACATCAGAAAAATACATTGACATTTTCACCTGTAAAGTTGGCTATTGGACAGCAAGTGTGTGGCGTGGTTATGTTAACTCACCTAACTGGGCTAATCTCCCGTTTAAACCACAGGATAAAATTCCATGACCAGATCTCATTTGTCTCACCATACTTGACACACCAGCACCTACCTAAAGGTGTATGCTAATCCTCTCGATACTTTATTTTCTTTATATTTATACACATTGAGAATGGTCAGGACATTACAACCTGGTTTCTTCACTTTAAATGCTGTCACTCTGAGCCATGTAAAACTGAACTATATTACACCTTGGTGAGGCATGATAGCTACAGTCCAAACAAATGGGGACACATTTCCTTTGGCCTTCTTGAAGAACCTTGCTATACAAGAAGACAATCAAAGATCTGGATTTATGCTTTCCACATGATGATGGTGTCAGTTTTGTAGATTAAAGCCAGGTGCAGCTCCTCGTTGGCTTTCTGTTGAGCTGACTAACAATTTGTGCCAGTTCGCTATTCTCTTCCTTAAATCCACTTTGTCAAGCCAGATGTATGCTTCACCAATCAATGTCTTCCTCATGAACTTCCCACCATTAGAAATCAACAAAATCTAAAGCAGAAAAATCAAGAGGTTAATTCATATTGAAGTATCCAAGTTACAGGTTATTCAATGTGTAAAACCTAACTCAACACTGCATTAGGGGAGCATGGATTCAGCACTCTGATGTGTAACATTTTCCAGCATTTTAGAATTCCAAGAACTAAATTCAGAAGGAACAATATATCGTAAAGCCGTTGGCAAAGAAGCAAATAGAATAACAGAGGTAAGATTTATCTGCATTTGTTTAATCAAAGAAGTTTTCAATTTCTTTGCAAATCTCTCAAACATGATTTGCATGAGACTTCCTTGGAGAACTGTGGTGTCTTGAATGCCACCTCAGTAAGAATGATTCCAGCTTAGTAAGATCAATTTCTGCTCTGCAAAAATGATTCCACTCCACCATGGATAGTAATTTGAAAACTCTTGCTTTCTGTTGAAGGAGTTACTGGTCTGCCATGGGTAAGTATGAAGTTTTGACTATTTTCACAGACAGGTAGAATTAAGGACCCATGGCAGGGAAGACACAGCCATGGAATAGATTCTAAACATAACCATTTTGAAAATAGGGAAATATGACGCTTGTTTCTCCTCCATAGATGACCAAAAGAAAGGATCCAGGCGGTGAGGAGCGAAGGAACAGGAAGGCCCCAAGGTTCAATGATGACTCACTGTGAGCCTTCCTCCAGGCTGTGAGTAACAGATGGACATCAAACCTTTTAATGGAAAGAGAAAACCTCCCAGCATAACCAGAGCAGTCTTAATGGAGGTAGCAGAGTAGACTGGAAATTACTGGGAGAATGTGGATTCAATGCACAAAGAGGATCAATGATCTTTTAAGATTTGCGAGGGTAAGTAAAAGAGGGTACACAGATGATCATGAGAAGGCACCTTCTGGGTAATGCCTTGTTTATTGCTCAGAAGTGTGAGGTAACATGATGCACAAATGACACTGAATGTGGCCAAAGGCCTGTGCAAAGTGGGGCTGGGGGGGCGGGGGGGGGGGGAAAGAAGAACTGCTGGAGCTCACTGTCAATGACTGGAACTATGGCAGAGGCAATTGGCAGAGGCAAGATTGGAGCAAGGACTCAGGTTGGTGAGATTGTACGTATTATTTACAGTCGAAAGAGAGGTGTTAAAAGGGCTAAGGGGAGGATGTGCAATGCCTGGTATACTGTAGTGAATGATGGTTTATGCTTTCAAATGCTCCCATGGATCAGGGAGGAAACAGTGTTGCACCCTAGAAGTTGTTCAGTGCTAACCAAGAGTAATATCTGACTCTGCATGTAGTTTTACAATAGTGGAAGGTTGTGCCTTTGCACACAACATAATGTTGACCATAACCTTCCCTTTCTTTTTTGTCTCCTGCACATCAACTGCCTGCGAATGCTGGCCCTGATGTACTGACACTGGGCTCAGAGGAGGAAGGGGAACCTTAGCGAGTGTAGTGGTACATCCTCTTCCTCATAACAAGCACCAGTGCAGTAACTGGCAGCTCGACCGGGATTGGAGAATGCAGTGGAGCATTCTTTCCCTCACACCAAGCACCAGTGCAGTTACAGGAAGCTCGGCCGGGTATTGTGCCTCAGAGCAAGAGGAAGCACAATCTGTTGAGGGCACTTCACAATCAACAAGCAACTGGTGGAGAATTGGATGGTGCATGTCTTGGACATTCAGAGGATTATTCACAATGATCCAGAGGCTGAATCTGAGTCAAATGATGAGCCTCTGGAGTTGTCTGTTTGGCTGCAGATACTGGACATCCAGAGCAAGGAGCGCGGAGATTTGGTGGAGATACCAAAGGAGTTGTGTGTTCTAGCACAGTCTTTGAAGGTATCAATCCAGACAATTTGCACTGCAATAACCCACACTTCAGAGCGCAAAGTTTCCTCTATGGACAGACTAGCGACTGCTCTGGAGTGACAGACCTATCAGATTGCAAAAGCGTTCATGGGGATATGCTCTGGATCTCCACTCCATCACTCTGGCTCTGTGCTCAGAGCTGAGAACCAGGGTGCAGAGGACTGGGATCCCATATCAAACCCGGGTCCTCGGTGTCGTGAAGCAGCAGTGCTAATCATTGTGCCGCCCTCGCCATTTCTTGATATCATGTGGAGTGACTGAAATTGGCTGAAGATTAGCATCCGTGATGCTGGTGTCCTCCAGAAGTGGCTGGGATGCATCATCCACTCCTAATTTCTGTTTGAAGATTGTAGCAAATGATGTAATTCTACAAATCTAAAATTCCATGACACACAGAGAAATAAGCTCTAAAAATGAAGAGAATTAATTGAGCAGTCAAGTAGTCTCATGATTTATAACATGCTCAGATACAGGTGCTGTACAGAACATTACCTGGAGGGAGTGGCCAGCTGAGTTCAGACTAAAACGAAACGTCTCATTAAATGATGGCTCCCGGTCGTGTCTGCAGACCCGAGTCTTTTTCTTAAATATTCGCTTTTGTGTTGAAACGTTTATGACATATAATTTTACATACAGGTCTGTGAATAAAGAAAGGGAGAAATTTGCATTTATATCACACTTTTTCTGACCACTGAACATCTCAAAGTGATTTACACCAACACTTTTGAAGTGGTGACGCTGCTCCGATGTAGAAAACTCTACAGCCAGTTTTCACACACAAAGCTTTCACAAGTGTGTGAACTATGATAATGACCAGACAATCTGCCATTGTAAAGTCAACTGAGGGATACATATTAGCCAGGCTCTAGCTCTTTGTTAAAAGTGACATGGGATGCTTCACAGCTCCCGGGCAGCATGGTAGCACAGTGGTTAGTATAGTTGCTTCGCAGCTGCAAGGTCCCAGTTTTGATTCCCGGCTTGGGTCACTGTCTGTGCGGAGTCTGCACGTTCTCCCCATATCTGCATGTGTTTCCTCCGGGTGCTCCGATTTCCTCCCACAGTCCAAAGATGTGCAGGTTAGGTGGATTGGCCATGATAAATTGCCCTTAGTGTCTAAAAAGGTGAGGTGGGGTTACGGGGATAGGGTGGAGTTGTGGGCTTAAGCGAGTGCTCTTTCCAAAGGCAGGTGCAGACTTGATGGGCCGAATGGCCTCCTTCTGCACTGTGAATTCTATGATCAACCTGAACTGGCAGAATACAATTAATAACATGAAGGGTTCATTCAAGTGCAGTACTGAGTAACATAGAATAGTACAGAGCCAGGTTTGATCATTTATCAATCTTAATTTAGAAGATGTCAACGAGTGAATGTTGGGGATGTTAAATTTAGCCGTGGCATTGAAGAAAAGCAGAGTGCACAATTATGCTCATTGTTCAGTGAACCCTGCTGAACATTACGTGGATTGGCTCATATTTAGGTCCAACTGTGGTGCCTTATATGGCAGATAGACTGCTGCTACTAAATTTCACAAATTATCCGTCGTTTGTCTGATTTCTCATTGGTGTTATGGCAACCACTTGGGAAAAATGTTATATATAACTGTTTTTAGCAATTTGTTCAATGTCTCCAGGGTTCCTGCCGTCAAAATATTGCTTGTAATTTCTTAGGTCCAGATTTGGATTTGAAGAATGTTTGTGTGATGAAGATAACTGAAGATTGGAGCAGCTCAGATTGACTCACTATGAGGAGAAAAATTGGGAAAAAAAGTATGAGAGCCTATTCTAGGGAACACTAAACACCTAGGAGTTGTTCCTGGGTTGTCGTTTCATGCCAACTGTCATTTGAAAACCAAATTAGGGTTTTGAACCACGACATTACTTTTAATTTATAATGTGAGGTTTACAGAATGGCTTCACTCCATTTTGATTATTTTCCCCATTACTATTGTCATTGCAGATCACTTTCGTCATTGTTGTCTGATGTTACTTGGATTGAAGAATTATGGAGAGAAACGGTCAACTTTTGCAAGGCAGTGAAATATTTGGTGACTGATGTCCCATCTTCAGTCACTTAAATGACTGACTATTTTTCATTTCCAAGTCTCTGCAGACTCTTAATTTTCTCTCCCCAGTGGACTATTGCGTCACAGGCTGCAAAGTTGCACAGTAACAAGCAGGCTTGCTTGAGCACAGAATCAAAATAAATCACACAATTAAATTTCGGATCACAAGGAACAAGAACACCACCCCTCTCCCTGAAATACCCCAAAAATTTGAAGGCGGGATTCTCTGATCCTGAGGCTAAGTGTTGATGTCGTCGTAAACGGCGTAACATTTCTCGACGGCGTCAACATGGCCTCAGGAGCAGCGGTTCTGACCCCTACAGAGGGCCAGCATGGCACTGGAGCGACCCACGCCGCTCCAGCTGCTGATACCGGCCTCAAATGGGTGCCGCGGGTCTGCACATGCGCACTGCGACCGGACCGAATGCACGCATGTGCAGTGGCTCCCTTCTCCGCGCCCTTCTCTGCAACATGGCGTAGGGCTACAGGGGCCGACGCGGAGCAAAAGAGGCCCGCAGCCCGAGAGGCCGGCCTGCTGATCAGTAGGCCCCGATCGCGGACCAGGCCACAGCGGAGGCCTCCCCCGGGGTCGAACCCCCCTCCTCCCCACCAGGTCGCCCCGGAAGGATGCACGCCGAGAACCCGCCGGGTAAGACCACACGTCCACGGCGCCGGCGCGACTTGGATTTTTTTTACGGCTGCTCGGCCCATCCTGGACAGAGAATCGCCGTGGGGGGCCGCGTAGAGCAGCCCCCGACTGGTGCTGCACCAGCACCAATGGCGCCGATTCTCCTCTCTCCAGAGAATCGAAGGACTGGCGTCAGGGCGGCGTTGTGCGATTCGCGCCCGGCGATTCTCCGGCCTGGCGTGGGTTGAGAGAATCCCGTCCTGAGCCTCATTGGGCTGGATTGAGTGTTGACGCCATCGTGAAAACGCTGGAGTTTCACGACGGCGTCATCGGGCCCCCAGTTGCAGCGACTCAACCGCTCCCAAGGGGCTAGCACGGGCGGATCGTGAAGCCATCACGATATAAACGGACCGGCGGCCGATTCACTGGTCCCGTGATGGACATGACATCGCTGCAGCACGTTATGGATTCTCCCCCTCCCCCACTCAAGAGTCACAAGGCGGGCAGCGGCACGCTTCCGGGATGCCGAATTGGAAACCCTCCTTGACTCCGTAGAGGAGAGGAGGCTGTCGCTGCACCCCGGGCCGGGATGGAGGTCAGCAGGCGCCATAGTTGGCCAGGCCTGGGTAGAGGTGGCAGTCGCCATCAGCGCCATCAGCGTGGTGGCCCGAAGTGCAGACCATTGCAGGGAAAATCTGCACGCACTCCACAGGGCAGACAGGGTGAATACCCAGCACTGTGCCCCTGGCACCAACCCCCCCTACCCCCACACACAGCACAGGGATAAATCGCTGGCTTTGAAAGCAGACTAAGGCAGGCCAGCAGCACGGTTCAATTCCCGTACCAGCCTCCCCGAACAGGTGCCGGAATGTGGCGACTAGGGGCTTTTCACAGTAACTTCATTTGAAGCCTACTTGTGACAATAAGCGATTTTCATTTCACGTGACTTGCCTCCCCACCCCCAGGGGGACGGTCGCACCCCCACCCTGACCCACATGTCTGCACCCACCCCAGCCACAATGGCCCTGTGCTCTGGGCATCGATGCCATCAGAGACCTAACCCCGGGCTGCATGCGGCGGACCGTCTAACACTGTCGATCTTTGTGTCTGACCCTTCCCCACCGCCCCCCCCCCAGGACAATTCTGCGCACAACCGCCGGGAGCAGGAGAGGACCGGAGGGGGACCACCCCTCACTGTGCCCGAGCAGAGGGCACTGTACATTGTCGGCGGGCCGGAGGAGCGGGAAGTCGCTGACGGGGTGGTTGGCGCCACAAAGTGAGACCCACTGCCTGATTGCAGATCCTCACAACAAATGTGTGCCCCCCCTCGCCCCTCACCCCCTCGCCCCTCACCCCCCTCAACCCACACCCGCCTCACCCCAACCCCCCTCACCCTAACACCCCCCACCCCAACCCCCCACACTCACACCCCCCACACACCCCTCTCACTGCACAACCCCCTCACCCCAACCACCCACACTCACACCCCCCACACCCCACACCCTCCAAACCCCCACCCCCTCCACCCCCTTCATCCCAGCTTCCCTCACCCCAGCCCTCACCACCTCACACCTCACCCCTGTCCTGTCTAACCATACATGCTGTCTTGTTACAGGACCAGCCAGGGCCCCCCTGGCCCCACCCAGTGCCAGGGCCGGTACCCCCCAGAAATCCGAGCACTGACGGGGAGAGCTGCTAGAACACCAGCCGTCTGCCCGAGACGACCCAGCGGACCGAAACCCAGCGGACCGAAACCCAGGAGACCAATACCCAGGAGATCCTGGAGTTTGGGTTGGAGGAGGACACAGACTTTCCATAGCAGCTGTCTCCAACAGCCTCCACCATCTCAGAGACACTCACCTCGGTTGGGCACTTTAGTGATGAGTCTTCTGGGACACTCTCTGATGAGCACTGTCCCGGTACAGCAGGTGGAGGTAGGAGCAGCCGAGGGGCCGGACGGTCGGAGGGCAGACTGGCCCCAGCAACCAGCTGCCACCCAGACAGGTCCTGGGCTCCTGGAACATCCAGTCCCACCCATAGATCGGATGCAGTCAACGGCCCAGGGACTAGAGGAGGGGATGACGACCGGCGTCCGGCACCTGCAGGCGCAGTTGGAGTAGTCTATCCGCGTCCAGGAGCAGGGGGTGGTGCCAGTCATACTTCCCACCCAGTCCGAAACCACACGGGTGGCGTCCGCAGTGGAGACAATGGGGGCGACGTGGTTTCGGACGTGGGTCAGCCTGTGCACGGCCTAGGGCTTTCTGTGCAGGTGGGGGCCGTGGCCGAGGGCAGGGCTGCCCTCTCACAGGCAGCCACGTGCCAGAGCCACCTGGATATCGCAGCGACGCTCCTCAGCGTGGCCCAGTCATAGCAGGCCATGTCTGAGGTCATCGGTGCCATTTCCCAGGTACTGGCCGGCGTCACACAGACCCAGAGGGAGGTGGCGCAGTCCCAGCAGGGATGGCCCACTCCCTGTGCTCCATGGTCGCTGACATGCAGACTCTTGTCGATATCAGAGTGGGTAACCAGGACTGGCAGTGCCAGGTGGCGGGGGGGCCTTGGGGCTTGTCTCTGCTCGCAACCCCGTCCCATGGAGAAGCCCGGGGACCATCGGGCACCCCGAGGGAGGAGGAGGTGCTGGGGCCAGTGCCGGTCACTCCCGCAGAGGAGGTCCTGGAACAGCGCAGCACCTCGGACCCCCCGCTCACCCCCCACCCCCCTCCTGTCCCTGGTACATTTGGTGGGCAGCGGGCAGAACAGGGCGGCACCATGCCACCCGGGACTTCTGAGGAGCAGCCGGGCCCATCCAGGCTGGGCCGCCCCATGAGACGTTGCAGGGGGACCCAGGTTGCAGGGCAGGAGTCACAGCAGTCCGCCTCCACTCCTGCTGTACCGTCTTGGGAACCACCTAGGTGTAGTGTTAGGGCCCGTAAGGCCAGGAAGTTAGACACCAGTTAAGTTGGCATGGGTGCCGGGCACAGTTTAGTTAGAGGGGCGAGGGCACAGACAGTATATACCTCTTCACATTAAACACATGTTAACACCATTGTAACCTGCCTCTGTCCTCTGTCTTATGGGTGGAGTGGTCCGTGATGGTCACTGGGAGTGAGGGGTGGTGGACGAGTGAGGTGGTCTGTGCAGCCCCCCCTTCCCTAACTGTCCCCATCACCCCCTCCCCAGCTATTCGACAGGGCCGTGTGATGGAATGGCCAGCTCAGATGCAAGGATCACCCAGGTGGAAGGTGGGCATGGGTCAGTCATTGTCTAACGATGTGGAGCATGGAGCTCATCACAGAGTGGGCTGTCATCATCCTCCATGTCATGGACCAGAACCGCTGTCACTGCCAACCAGGGCCCCCAGCTCTTGGTGCAACAGGTATATATAATGGAGTGGGGTGTGCATGTGGGTGGTTCGGTGGTGGTGGTGGTGAGGGTGTTCGGTGGTGGGGGAGGTGAGGGTGTTCGGTGGTGTGAGTGGTGAGGGAGGTGAGGGTGTTCGGTGGTGGGGGAGGTGTTGGTGGTCGGTGGTGGGGATGGGGAGGGTGGTCGGTGGTGGGGGAGGTGAGGGTGTTCGGTGGTGGGGGAGGTGTTGGTGGTCGGTGGTGGGGGAGGTGTTGGTGGTCGGTGGTGGGGGAGGTGAGGGTGGTCGGTGGTGGGGGAGGTGAGGGTGGTCGGTGGTGGGGGTGGGGAGGGTGGTCGACGGTGAGATGGATGTGGTATTGTGGTGTCCGTGACCCTGCCGAGTAACCCCCCCCCCCGCCTCCCTAGTTGGTGAAACGTGTGTCAACTAATGCGTCTCGTGCGTGCTGGCCCTGCGGACGGTGTAGTTAGGACTCCCGTGCCTGGCCAGCCCCCATGTCCTGCTCATTGTCCCCCTCCCCCTCCTCCTCCTCGCCTGACGAGGCCTGCCCTTGCTCCTCATCCTCCTCCAGCACATCGCCCCTTTGCTGGGCTGTATTGTGGACGCAGCAGCCCACCTCGATGCGGCCGACCCTCCTTGCCTCGTACTGGACGGCCCCCCCAGAGCGGTCCAGGGACCTGAAGTGCACCTTCAGCATTCCGAAGCACTTCTTGACAATGCCCCTGGTCGCACAATGGGCATCATTGTAGCGGGTCTCCGCATCAGCCTGTGGCCTCTGTAAAGGCGTCATCAGCCACGATCGCAGCGGGTAACCCTGTCGCTCAGCGACCAGCCCCGCAGCCGTGGGGGGTGTCCCTCGAACATGCCGTGGATTACAGGTTATGCCATCATGAACGAGTCATGTACACTGTCCGGGAATCGGGTGCAGACGTGCAGGATCCTCATCTGGTGGTCACAGACCACCTGAACGTTCATGGAGTGGTACCACTTCCTGTTGGTGAATCCCGGCGCCGGCAGTGAACCCCGCTGCCCGAACATCCTGGTGGGCGCAGTCCACAGGGTACTGAATGTATCATTCCACCTGGGCATACAAGGCGTCAGTGACGGCACGGATGCATCGGTGTGCCAATGCCTGGGAGATGCCGGAAAGATTCCCACTCGGCGACTGGAATAACCCTGTCACATAAAAGTTGAGCACCACCATCACCTTGACGGCCACTGGGTGTCCTCCCCCACTCCCCTGCGGTGCCAGGTGTGCCATCCTGTGGCAAATGTGTCGGACAATCTCCCGGCTCATCCGCTGGTCCGGGAGGTTCTCAAAAGACACGTGGTCGTAGTGGACGCGTGGACGCATCAGGCGCCCTCGGCACCACCACTATCTCCTCCTCCTCATCCTGCTCCCCCTCCTTCTCCTCCTCCTCAGCCTGTCGGGTGGGCGGCCCTCCAGTCTGAGCAGCTGCCGCCAGCTCCTCTGCAGCAGGACCGGGGGCGCCCGTCCCTGCTGCCAGGGCCACCGTTTTATTGCACTACCCTCACTGGGGGGAGGGGGGGCCGGGGGCTGCTGTCAGTGTGGCCCTGAGTGGCCCCTCGATGGCTGTCACCGGTTGATTGGGGTAGTCGGGAGCAGAGGGAGGCGGCACCCACCCATACGGCCGTTTTCTCTGTGTCCACCCAGGGGTTGGGATGGGTGGCCAACAAGATGGCCACCCTAATGGCGTTACTTGTGTGTGCACCACCCCTGTCATGTTGGAGGATCCCTGGCTGCTCGGACTGTCCCCCCCTCCCTTCCCCGGCCCTGGCAAGGCCCACCCCCACTACCCCTCCTCCCCGCAGGAAGCACGACCAGTGTCCGATATGGGAGCTCACAGTCCCCCCACGGCAACTTCTAGCTCCTCTCACAGCCGCCGAAGCCAGCACGCTGGTCTCACGATTTTTTATAGGTGGTTCAAAACACTCCGTCGGGAAATCGGCCCATCCGGGCTCAGAATCGTTAAGGCCCCGGAGAATCGGTCATCGGGGCAGATAATGCGGTGCGGGCAGCACAGCGGATGCCGCAATTTCGTCGGGTTGGGGGTGCGGAGAAATCAAAATCGGCCCGAAACTGGCGTCAAGCCCGATTTCGGCGTCGGAGCCGATTCTCTGGCCGATCGCGTTTCAGGATTTCGACGTGATGTCACAGAGAATCCAGCCCCTTGTCTCTGAAGAGACCCTAACGGCTTCCTCTGGGCAACAGTGATTAAATTAGAACATAAGAACTAGGAACAGGAGTAGGCCATCTGGCCCCTCGAGCCTGCTCCGCCATTTAATGAGATCATGGCTGATCTTTTGTGGACTCAGCTCCACTCTCCGGCCCGTACACCATATCCCCGAATCCCTTTATTCTTTAGAAAGGTATCTATCTTTTTCTTAAAAACGTTTAAAGAAGGAGCCTCAACTGCTTCACTGGGCAAGGAATTCCAGAGATTCACAACCCTTTGGGTGAAGAAGTTCCTCCTACACTCCGTCCTAAATCTACTTCCCCTTATTTTGAGGCTATGCCCCCTAGTTCTGCTTTCCCCGACCAGTGGAAACAACCTGCCCGCATCTATCCTATCTATTCCCTTCATAATTTTATATGTTTCAATAAGATCCCCCCGCATCCTTCTAAACTCCAATGAGAACAGTCCCAGCCTACTCAACCTCTCTTCATAATCTAATCCCCTCAACTCTGGGATCAACCTAGTGAATCTCCTCTGCACTCCCTCCAGTGCCAATATGTCCTTTCTCAGGTAAGGAGACCAAAACTGAACACAATACTCCAGATGCGGCCTCACCAACACCCTATACAATTGCAGCATAACCTCCCTAGTCTTGAACTCCATCCCTCTAGCAACGAAAGACAAAACTCGATTAGCCTTCTTAATCACCTGTTGCACCTGCACACCAACTTTTTGCGGCTTGTGCACCAGCACACCCAGGTCCCTCGAACAGCATCATGTTTTAACATCGTACCGTTTAAATAATAATCCATTCTGCTGTTATTCCTCCCAAAATGGATAGCCTCACACTTGGCAACATTGAATTCCATCTGCCAGACCCTAGCCCATTCACCTAACCTATCCAAATCCTTCTGCAGACTTCCGGTATCCTCTGCACTTTTTGCTTTACCACTCATCTTAGTGTCGTCTGCAAACTTTGCCACATTGCACTTGGTCCCCAACTCCAAATCGTCTATGTAAATTGTGAACAACTGCGGGCCCAACACTGATCCTTGAGGGACCCCACTAGTTACAGGTTGCCAACCAGAGAAACACCCATTTATCCCCACTCTCTGCTTTCTGTTAGTTAACCAATCCTCTACCCATGCTACCACTTTACCCTCAATGCCATGCATCTTTAGTTTATGCAGCAACCTTTTGTGTGGCACCTTGTCAAAAGCTTTCTGGAAATCCAGATATACCACATCCATTGGCTCCCCGTTATCTACTGCACTGGTAACGTCCTCAAAAAATTCTACCAAATTAGTCAGACACGACCTACCCTTTGTGAACCCATGCTGCGTCTGCCCAATGGGACAATTTCCCTCCAGGTGCCCCGCTATTTCCTCCTTAATGATAGATTCCAGCATTTTCCCTACAACTGAAGTTAAGCTTATAAGCTTATAACCGGCCTATAATTACCCGCTTTCTGCCGACCTCCTTTTTAAAATAGTGGTGTCACGTTTGCTACTTTCCAATCCTCTGGGACCACCCCAGAGTCTAGTGAATTTTGATTAATTATCACTAGTGCGTTTACAATTTCCCTAGCCATCTCTTTTAACACTCTGGGATGCATCCCATCAGGGCCAGGAGACTTGTCTACCTTTAGCCCCATTAGCTTGCCCAATACTGCCCCCTTAGTGATTACAATCATCTCAAGGTCCTCACCTATCATATCTTTATTTCCATCAGTCACTGGCATGTTATTTGTGTCCTCCACTGTGAAGTCTGACCCAAAAAACCTGTTCAGCTCCTCAGCCATTTCACCGTCTCCTATTATTAAATCTCCCTTCTCATCTTCCAAAGGACCAATATTTACCTTAGCCACTCTTTTTTGTCATATATTTGTAGAAGCTTTTATTATCTGCTTTTATGTTCTGAGCCAGTTTACTTTCATAGTCTACCTTACTCTTCTTTATGGCTTTTTTAGTAGCTTTCTGTTGTCCCCTAAAGACTTCCCAGTCCTCTGGTCTCCCACTAATTTTTGCCACTTTGCATGTTTTTTCCTTCAACTTGATACTCTCCTTCACCTCCTTAGATATCAACGGTCGATTTTTCCCCTTTCTACCGTCTTTCTTTTTTGTCGGTATGAACCTTTTCTGAACACTGTGAAAATCGCTTGGAAGGTTCTCCACTGTTCCTCAACTGCTTCACCATGAAGTCTTTGCTCCCAGTCTACCTTAGCTAGTTCTTCTCTCATCCCATTGTAATCGCCTTTGTTTAAGCACAAAACACTAGTGTTTGATTTTACCTTGTCATCCTCCAAATGTATTTTAAATTCCACCATATTGTGGTCGCTCCTTCCGAGAGGATCCCTAACTATGAGATCATTAATTAATCCTGCCTCATTACACAGGACCAGATCTAGGACCGCTTGTTCCCTTGTCGGTTCCATTACATACTGTTCCAGGAAATTATCCAGGGCACATTCTATAAACTCCTCCTCAAGGCTGCCTTTACCAATCTGGTTAAACTAATCGATATGCAGATTAAAATCTCCCATGATAACCGCTGTACCAGTTCAAATTCAAGGAGAACTATTGAGAGGTCATCTATATTTCATAAGTGAGGCCCAGCCAATTGGTTGATTTGTTTGTTCGGCCAAAGGTCCCCACAATTCCACTTCAAAACTTAATGGTTGGAACATTGACAATCTCATGGGCACCGCTGAGGGATATATACCCATTGTAAAAGCCAAAGTGGATAGTTGGGAGTCATGTGACAGGAACCTCCAGTTGAGGGAACCAGTGCTCCTTATCATAGAATTTACAGTTCAGAAGGAGGCCATTCGGCCCATCGGGTCTGCACCGGCTCTTTGAAAGAGCACCCTACCCAAGGTCAACACCTCCACCCTATCCCCATAACCCAGTAACCCCACCCAACACGAAGGGCAATTTTGGACACTGAGGGCAATTTATCATGGCCACTCCACCTAACCTGCACATCTTTGGACTGTGGGAGGAAACCGGAGCACCCGGAGGAAACCCATGCACACACAGGGAGGATGTGCAGACTCCGCACAGACAGTGACCCAAGCCGGAATCGAACCTGGGATCCTGGAGCTGTGAAGCAATTGTGCTATCCACAATGCTACCGTGCTGCCCTTCAAACTAACTTCAAACCTTGGAGCTGCAAAGATAAATCTGCCATTTTACAATTTACCAGCAGCAACACAGAGAAGGGGCTCTGTCCAGGTTTCAATGCCTAGCCTCATCTACATTGTTTCAATTGGAATTTCTGCACCATCAGCAACAAAACTGATTAATCTCTGTGTGTCTATCCCAATGTGGAGATTGACTCTACTGGAAAGAGAATGATCTGACATGAGTTCAGCTTGCTGACCTCTGTGAAGGCATATACCATTGGACTTTGATTCTGGACTCATGTGAAAAGGTAATTATTGTCTTTGTGGTCTTTGCCCTGTAAGCCTTTCTTCCTCTATCCTTCTTTGACTGTGTCAATGCATGTTTTTTCAGGGTGAAAATAAACTAACTTTCTAAGTTTATCCAATCTTGAGTTTGCTATGGGGTTGTTTATAGAAAAATTGGATACACCAAAACCAAGTGGTATAAGGGAGGAAGCAAATCAAAAAGCCTTTCTGGACCGCTCGTGAGTGGAGAAATCAAGGCTCTTAAGTTAACACCCCTCCTGTTCGTAACACAGAGTATGAGGCACAAAAAAGTACTATCTCTGTCATGTCCAACATTGTTACTGAAAATCAAACACCTTGTACAATTGAATGATAATCGACGGAAACTCTGTTTCGAGACAGTACCATATCTCAGACACCAAATAATGTTTGATCCCATGGTTGACCCAAACTCCCCAATTGAAGATTTCCTTTGTGCACTTCATGCAACAAAATTCTCAATTATATCTTCAGAATGCACCACGTGTAGCAAATCTTTACCCTGATGTTGTCACTTGTCATCACATCAGTCGACAGCAAAGATCAAAACTAACCAATATTTGCAATGATTCTCTGACCCAAGTCGGCCCCGCTGCTGCTTCCAGTGAGAAAGGAGAATTTTGCGCTCATCCAAAACACCACTCATTGCAGCAGGACGGGAGAGTCTCCGCTGCGTGATCCGACAGAGAATTCCAGCCATTGTAAAACAAATCTGCAAATTCCCTTTTCTTACAATGTTTTTTTAATTTTCCAATTAAAGGGCAATTTAGCATGGCCAATCCACCTACCCTGCACATCTTTGGATTGTGGGGGGGGGGGGGGGTGAGACCCAGACAGACACGGGGAGAATGTGCACACAGAGTGAGACCTGGGGCCGGGATCGAACCTGGGTCCTCAGCACCGCGAGGCTGCAGTGCTAACCAATGCACTGTCCATCTGTTGCTTCCCTAACCAAACTGCAGTAGCCTCTCAGAAATGAGATGATGTTAGTACCAATGAATTATGCTTTTGCCATCGGTTTGATGAGTTATTCCTTTGTAACAGATTCCTGTATTCATGCCTTCATATATGTTATAGACACCAAAGGGTTCCATTATTCTGTCTAATGTTAGTCAATACTGATACCTGGTAAATGATCAGGGGACTTAAATTTGTAGGTGATGTTTCTGCATTGAAGGATCTCCACGATTAGCTGCTCTCCATCTGTCTTCATTTCCCTCTTCAGTGCTATCTTGATTTCTCCCATTACTTGAGTTTTACCTGTGGATAGGCACAAAAAAGGGAAATATATTTCCAGAGAACTTTCATTCTGTTTCCATAGAATCCCTATCGTGCCGAAGGAGACCATTCAGCCCATCGAGTCTGCACCAACCCTTCGAAAGACCACCCTACCTAGGCCCAATCCCCCATCCTATTTGTTTGCACTGAGTGCTGCATTTGGGTGCTATAGTGAGAGTTTGGTGACTGAGGGAGTTAGGTGAGGAGGGAGTAAGGTGCTCCTTCCATTTCATTTCCCACATTTCCTCAAAGAGCGTGAAGGGAACCGGGAGTTTACAGAGAGTGCAGCTGACTGGGAGCAGAGTCGGAGGGCGGAGTTCCAGTTGGTCCACAGGGCAGCTATATTCTGTAAGGTAAGAGGGGATGGAGGCTAGGGCAGTTGCATGCTCCTCCTGTAGGATGTGGGTGGTGAAGGATACCACTGGTGTCCCCCCTGACTATACCTGCGGGAAGTGCACCCAACTCCAGCTCCTCAGAGACCATGTTAGGGAACTGGAGCTGGATGAACTTTGGATCATCTAGGAGGCAGAGGGGGTAATAGAAAAGAGTTACAGGTAGGTAGCCACTCCCAAGGTACAGGACAAAGTCGCTGGGTTACAGTCAGGGGAAAGAAAACGAACGGGAAGGGATCCCTCGTGGCCGTTCCCCTTCAAAACAAGTATTCTGTTTTGGATGCTGTTGGGGGGGAATGACCTACCAGGTGAAGACCTTAGCGGCCAGGTCTCTGGCACTGAGTCTGGCTCTGGGGCTCAGAAGGGAAGGGGGGAGAATAGAAAAGCAATAGTGATAGGAGACTCAATAGTTAGGGGAATAGATAGGAGACTCGGTGGTCGCGAGCGAGATTCCCGGAAGGTATGTTGCCTCCCGGGTGCCAGGGCCAGGGATGTCTCGGATCGAGTCTACAGGATTCTTAAGGGGGAGGGGGAGCAACCAGAAGTCGAGATGCACATAGGCACCAACGACATAGCTAAGAAAAGGGATGAGGATCTTAAACAGTGATTTTAGGGAGTTAGGTTGGAAGCTAAAGAGCAGGACAAGCAGAGTAGTGATCTCAGGATTGCGACCGGTGCCACATGCAAGTGAGGCAAGGAACAGAGAGCGAGTGCAGCTGAACTCGTGGCTACAGGGCTGGTGCAGGAGGGAAGGCTTCAGATATGTGGATCATTGGGATATCTTCTGGGGAAGGTGGGACCCGTACATGAAGGACGGATTGCACCTAAATTGGAGGGGCACCAATATCCTGGGTGGGAGGTTTGCTAGAGCTCTTCGGGAGGGTTTAAACTAGTTTGGCAGGGGATGGGAACCAGATCTATGGATCAAAGGATAGGGTAGCTGTTGAACAGACAGAAATAGTATGCAGCAAGTCTGTGAGGAAGGATGGACAGTTGATAGGGCAATGTTGCACTCAGTGGAATGGGTTAAAGTGTGTCTGTTTCAATGCAAGGAGCGTCAGGAATAAGGGAGATGTGCTTAGAGCATGGATCAGTACTTGGAACTACGATGTTGTGGCCATTACGGAGACATGGATTTCACAGGGACAGGAATGGTTGTTAGATGTTCCGGGATTTAGATGTTTTAAGAAGAATAGGGAGGGAGGTAAAAGAGGAGGGGGAGCGGCACTGTTAATTAGGGAGTGCACCACAGCTGCAGAAAAGGAGGTCGTTGAGGAGGGTTTGTCTACTGAGTCAGTATGGATGGAAGTCAGGACCAAGAAAGGAGCAGTCACTTTATTGGGAGTTTTCTATAGACCCCCCCCCCCCCCCCAATAGCAGCAGAGAGATAGAGGAACAGATTGGGCGGCAGATCTTGGAAAAGTGCAGGAGTAACAGAGTTGTTGTCATGGGTGACTTCAAGTTCCCTAATATTGTTTGGAACCTCCTTAGTACAAATGGTTTGGATGGAGCAGATATTGTCAGGTGTGTCCAGGAAGGATTCCTGACTCAATATGTAGATAGGCCGACTAGGGGGGAGGCCATATTGGACTTGGTGCTCGGCAACGAACCAGGCCAGGTGTCAGATGTCTCGGTGGAGAGCATTTCGGTGACAGTGACCACAACTCCTTGACCTTTACCATAGTCATGGAGAGGGATAAGAACACACAGTATGAGAAGGTATTTAATTGGGGGAGGGGAAATTATACTGCTATGAGACAGGAGCTGAGGAGCATAAAGTGGGAACAATTGTTCTTGGGGAAATGCACAACAGTAATGTGGGGATTGTTTAAGGAGCACTTGCTGCGAGTGCTGGATAGTTTTGTCCCACTGAGACAAGGAAGGAATGGTAAGGTGAAGGAGCCTTGGATGGCAAGAGACGTGGAGCTTCTAGTCAAGAGGAAGAAGGAAGCATACGTAAGGTTGAGGAAGCAAGGATCTGACTCGGCTCTAGAGGGTTACAAGGTAGCCAGGAAGGCCCTCAAAAATGGGCTGAGGAGAGCTGGAAGGGGGCATGAAAAAGCCCTGGCGGGAAGGATTAGGGAAAACGCCAAGGCGTTCTACACTTATGTGAGAAATAAGAGGATGATCAGAGTGAGAGTAGGGCCGATCAGGGATAATGGAGGGAACTTGTGCCTAGAGTCTGAGGAGATGGGGGAGGCCCTAAATGAATACTTTGCTTCAGTATTCACTTGAAAGAGGGACCTTGTTGCTCATGAGAACAGTGTGATCCAGGTTAATAGACTCAAACAGATTGATATTAAGAAGGAGGATGTGCTGGAAGTTTTGAAAAGCATCAGGATAAATAAGTCCCCTGGCCTGACGGGATATACCCAAGATTACTACAGGAAGTGAGGGAGGAGATTGCTGCGCCGTTGGCGATGATCTTTGCGTCCTCACTCTCCACTGGAGTAGTACCGTATGAGTGGAGGGAGGCGAATGTTGTTCCCCTATTCAAGAAAGGGAATAGGGAAATCCCTGGGAATTACAGACCCATCAGTCTTACGTCTGTGGTGAGCAAAATATTGGAAAGGATTCTGAGAGATAGGATTTATGATTATTTAGAAAAACATATTTTGATTAAAGATAGTCAGCATGACTTTGTGAGGGGCAGGTCATGCCTCACAAGCCTCATTGAATTCTTTGAGGATGTGACGAGACACATTGATGAAGGTCGGGCAGTGGATGTGGTGTATATGGATTTCAGTAAGGCATTTGATAAGGTTCCCCATGGTAGGCTCATTCAGACAGTTAGGCGGCATGGGATATAGGGAAATTTGGCTGTCTCGATACAGAATTTGCTGGCCGAAAGAAGACAGCGAGTGGTAGTGGATGGAAAATATTCCACCTGGAGGCCGGTGACCAGTGGTGTCCCGCAAGGATCTGTTCTGGGACCTCTGCTCTTTGTGGTTTTTATAAATGACTTGGATGAGGAAGTGGAAGGGTGGGTTAGTGAGTTTGCCGATGACACGAAGGTTGGTGGAGTTGTAGATAGTGTTGAGGGTTGTTGCAGGTTACAACAGGACATTGACAGGATGCAGAGCTGGGCTGGGAAGTGGCAGATGGAGTTCAACCTGGATAAACATGAAGTGATTCATTTTGGAAGTCCGAATTTGAATGCTGAATACAGGGTTAAAGGCAGGATTCTTGGAAGTGTGGAGGAACAGAGGGATCTTGGGGTCCACGTACATAGATCCCTCAAAGTTGCCACCCAGGTTGATAGGGTTGTTAAGAAGGCGTATGGTGTGTTGGCTTTCATTAACAGGGGGATTGAGTTTAAGAGCCGCGAGGTTTTGTTGCAGGTTTATAAAACTCTAGTTAGACCACACTTGAAATATTGTGTCCAGTTCTGGTTGCCTCATTATAGGAAGGATGTGGATATCTTGGAGAGGGTACAGAGGAGATTTACCAGGATGCTGCCTGGACTGGAGGGCATGTCTTATGAAGAAAGGTTGAGGGAGCTAAGGCTTTTCTCACTGGAGCGAAGAAGTTAGAGAGGTGACTTGAGAGAGGTGTACAAGGTGATGAGAGCATGGATAGAGTGGAAATCCAGAGACTTTTCCCCAGGGTGGGAATGGCTGTCACGAGGGGACATAATTTTAAGGTGATTGGAGGAAGGTATAGGGGAGCTGTCAGAGGTCGGTTCTTTACACAGAGAGTGGTGGGTGTGTGGAATGCACTGCCAGCAGAGGTGGTGGAGTCAGTCATTAGGGACATTTAAGCGACTCTTAGACAGGCACATGGACAGCAGTAAATTGAAGGGGTGTCGGTTAGGTTGATCTTAGATTAGGATAAATGGTCGGCACAACATCGTGGGCTGAAGGGCCTGTACTGTGCTGTACTGTTCTATGTTCTATTCCAGCAGCCTCACACTAAGGGGCAATTTAGCATGGCCAATCCACCTAACCTGTACTTCTTTGAACTGTGGTAGGAAACCAGAGCACCCGGAGGAAACCCACGCAGTCAGGGGAAGAATGCGCAAACTCCACACAGTCACCCGAGGTCGGAATCAAACCTAGGTCCCTGGCGCTGTGAGGCAACAGCGCTGACCACTGTGCCTCCATGCACATTTATAAAGATTCCATCAGCATTGAGAATTAACCCCTGGGTTAAAAAAAAAACACTGCACGTTACTAATAACAAGTGTGTTCATGTGTTCACATGCTCATCAATAATATTGCACAGTATGTTTTTGGCATCTTTCCTAGTTAAATAAGAGTGCAGGTCAAAAAAGCTCAATATGTGCCCATTGAATACACAGTTCTTCCAGAAAATAATGGTGATAAATCACTCAGTCTAATTGAGTAGAGAGCACCCTGAAGAGAAGGATAAGAAATCCATGAGAAAGAATTACAGGAGCCAAAAGGGAAAGGAACTGAGACCGAGGTCACTGCATTTTCCTCCAGAACCACATGATTGAAAACATGAGAGAGCATGGTTGTATGAAGATGTGTCAGTGGCTACACAAGGAGCAGTGTGTTCAGTTTCAGCCAGGCAGCACTTTCTCAGCTTTGAGAGTAGAAGGGCCACCTTGGCCTTAGCAGCAACAGCCAAATCTCATGAAAGACTAAAAAATACACCAGTAGATAAGGGGTGACTACACATTGCAATATATTTGCAGGAACATTGAGCAGGATCAATTTAGATTTTAAAAAGACAATTTTTATATTTTTGGAGAAATTGATTCCACTTAAATATTTTCTTGGGAAATACTGAAGCCAAATTTATTAAACAGTTCTCTAACTGGAGAGGAACAATTCAAGCAGAACCCTGGAGAACTGGCATGTGCTAAATCTGCCATTAAGAGCAAATCTGCTCTGACGATCTATGTGTTATTTTCAGCTTTGACTGGTTCTCAGGAACACAGGGGATTTCGGGGCAGGAAAAGGCCAGTCAGCCATGTAAGCCAGCCTGCTCCACCATTCAATAAGACCATGACTGATCTCGTTGTGCCATCTGCCCTTGGATAATGTAAAACCAGAAGACTTCGGAGCAGAATTAGGCCACTCGGCCCATTGAGTCTGCTCCGTCCATTCAATCATGGCTGATGTGTTTCTCATCCCCATTCTCCTGCCTTCTCCCCATAACCCCTGATCCCCTTATTAATCAAGAACCTATCTATCTCTGCCTTAAAGACACTCAGTGATTTGGCCTCCACAGCCTTCTGCGGCAAAGAGTTCCACAGATTCACCACCCTCTGGCTGAAGAAATTCCTCCTCATCTCTGTTTTAAAGGATCATCCCTTTAGTCTGAGATGGTGTCAAGAACAAAGAACAAAGAAAATTACAGCACAGGCACAGGCCCTTCGGCCCTCCCAGCCTGCGCCGATCCAGATCCTTAATCTAAACCTGTCGCCTATTTTCCAAGGATCTACTTCCCTCTGTTCCCCGCCCGTTCATATATCTGTCTAGATGCATCTTAAATGATGCTATCATGCCCGCCTCTACCACCTCCGCTGGCAAAGCGTTCCAGGCACCCACCACCCTCTGCATAAAAAACTTTCCACGCACATCTCCCTTAAACTTTCCCCCTCTCACCTTGAAATCGTGACCCCTTGTAATTGACACCCCCACTCTTGGAAAAAGCTTGTTGCTATCCACCCTGTCCATATCTCTCCTAATTTTGTAGACCTCAATCAGGTCCCCCCTCAACCTCCGTCTTTCCAACGAAAACAATCCTAATCTACTCCACCTTTCTTCATAGCTAGCACCCTCCATACCAGGCAACATCCTGGTGAACCTCCTCTGCACCCTCTCTAAAGCATCACCATCCTTCTGGTAATGTGGCGACCAGAACTGCACGCAGTATTCCAATTGTGGCCTAACCAAAGTCCTATACAACTGTAACATGACCTGCCGACTCTTGTACTCAATACTCCTGCTGTTTGCCTTCTTGACCACTCTATCGACCTGCGTTGCCACCTTCAGGGTACAATAGACCTGAACTCCCAGATCTATCTGCACATCAATTTTCCCCAGGACTCTTCCATTGACTGCTCTTGAATTCGATCTTCCAAAATGCATCACCTTGCATTTGCCTGATTTGAACTCCATCTGCTATTTCTCTGCCCAACTCTCCAATCTATCTATATTTTGCTGTATTCTCTGACAGTCCCCCTCGCTATCTGCAACTCCACCAATCTTATTATCATCTGCAAACTTGCTAATCAGACCACCTATACCTTCATCCAGATCATTTATGTATATTACAAACAACAGTGGTCCGAGCACGGATCCCTGTGGAACACCACTAGTCACCCGTCTCCATTTTGAGACACTCCCTTCCACCACTACTCTCTGTCTCCTGTTGCCCAGCCAGTTCTTTATCCATCTAGCTAGTACACCTTGAACCCCATACAACTTCACTTTTTCCATCAACCTGCCATGGGAAACTTTATCAAACGCCTTACTGAAGTCCATGTATGTGACATCTACAGCCCTTCCCTCATCAATTAACTTTGTCACTTCCTCAAAGAATTCTATTAGGTTTGTGAGGCACGACCTTCCCTGCACAAATCCATGCTGCCTGTCACTGATAAGTCTATTTTCTTCCAAATGTGAATAGATCCTATCCCTCAGTATCTTCTCCAACAGTTTGCCTACAACTGACGTCAAGCTCACAGGTCTATAAGTCCCTGGATTATCCCTGCTACCCTTCTTAAACAAAGGGACAACATTAGCAATTTTCCAGTTCTCCGGCACATCACCAGTGCTCAAGGATGCTGCAAAGATATCTGCTAAGGCCCCAGCTATTTTGTCCCTCGCTTCCCTCAGTAACCTGGGATAGATCCCATCCGGACCTGGGGACGTGTCCACCTTAATGCCTTTTAGAATACCCAAAATTTCCCCCTTCCTTATGCCGACTTGACCTAGCACAGCGCTAAATCGCTGGCTTTGAAAGCAGATCAAGGCAGGCCAGCAGCACGGTTCGATTCCCGTATCAGCCTCCCCGAACAGGTGCCGGAATGTGGCGGCTAGGGGTTTTTCACAGCAACTTCATTTGAAGCCTACTTGTGACAATAAGCAATTTTCATTTCATGTCCCTCTCCTTGGTGAATACCGATGCAAAGTGCTCATTAAGAATCTCACCCATTTCCTCTGACTCCACGCATAAATTCCCTCTTTTGTCTTTGAGTGGGCCAATCCTTTCTCTAG
The DNA here is from genome assembly GCF_047496885.1 of Scyliorhinus torazame. Lineage (NCBI taxonomy): Eukaryota > Metazoa > Chordata > Chondrichthyes > Carcharhiniformes > Scyliorhinidae > Scyliorhinus > Scyliorhinus torazame. The sequence goes on from NC_092719.1 coordinate 47,661, forward strand.
TTACCCTCTTGCTCCTTATGTACGAATAAAAGACTTTGGGATTTTCCTTAACCCTGTTAGCCAAAGATATTTCATGACCCCTTTTAGCCCTCTTTATTGCGCGTTTGAGATTTGTCTTACTTTCCCGATATTCCTCCAAAGCTTCATCAGTTTTAAGTCACCTAGATCTTATGTATGCTTCCTTTTTCATCTTAGCTAGTCTCACAATTCCACCCGTCATCCATGGGAAGGACAGAGGGGGAAACATGATCTTGGACCCAGCGGGGGTGAATGGGATGTTCAAGGAGTTTTACAGTCGGCTGTATGAGTCGGAGCCCCCAGCTGAGGTGGAGGGGATGAGGCAGTTTTGGAAGGGTTGAAGTTTCCGAAGGTGGAGGAAGGGTTGACGGAGGGGTTGGGACCCCGATCGGGATTGTAGAAGTAGTAGAGGGATTGGAGGCCTTGCAGTCGGGTAAGGCCCCGGGACCGGACGGCTACCCAGTGGAATTTTACAAGAGGTTTTCTGGGATGCTGGGCCCGCTGCTGGTGAGGGTATTTAATGAGACAAGGGAGTGGGGTGTCCTTCCCCCCAACAATGTCGCAGGCTTCAATCTCATTGATCCTGAAGCAGCATGCTGGCCTTCATTGGCCGGGGCATTGAGTATAAGAATTGGCAAGTCATGTTGCAGCTGTATAGAACCTTAGTTAGGCCACACTTGGAGTATAATGTTCAATTCTGGTCGCCACACTACCAGAAGGATGTGGAGGCTTTAGAGAGGGTGCAGAAGAGATTTACCAGAATGTTGCCTGGTATGGAGGGCATAAGCTATGAGGAGCGGTTGAATAAACTCGGTTTGTTCTCACTGGAACGAAGGAGGTTGAGGGGCGACCTGATAGAGGTATACAAAATTATGAGGGGCATAGACAGAGTGGATAGTCAGAGGCTTTTCCCCAGGGTAGAGGGGTCAATTACTAGGGGGCATAGGTTTAAGGTGAGAGGGGCAAAGTTTAGAGTAGATGTACGAGGCAAGTTTTTTACGCAGAGGGTAGTGGGTACCTGGAACTCGCTACCGGAGGAGGTAGCGGAAGCAGGGACGATAGGGACATTTAAGGGGCATCTTGACAAATATATGAATAGGATGGGAATAGAAGGATACGGACCCAGGAAGTGTAGAAGATTGTAGTTTAGTCGGGCAGTATGGTCGGCACGGGCTTGGAGGGCCGAAGGGCCTGTTCCTGTGCTGTACATTTCTTTGTTCTTTGTTCTTTGTTCTTTGTTGGGAGAAGCAATGTGGGTCATAGAGACCAATCTCCCGACTGAACGTCGATGCCAAATTGCTGGCCAAAATTCTGGCCTTGAGGATAGAGGACTGTGTTCCGGAGGTGATAGGGGAAGACCAGATGGGGTTGTTAAAGGTGGGCAGCTAATGGTCAATGTTAGAAGGCTCCTGAATGTGATCATGATGCCCTCCGAGGGGGCGGAAGCGGCGGTAGTGGTCGCTATGGACGCGGGAAGGCCTGTGACTGGGTGGAGTGGAATTATCTGTGGGAGGTCCTGGAACAATTTGGGTTTGGGCAGGGCTTCATTGACTGGGTTCGGCTGCTGCACCAGGCTTCAGTGGCGAGTGTGCGGATGAATCAGGTGAGTTCGGACGACTTCAGACTGCACCGGGGGACAAGAAAGGGATATCCACTCTCCCCACTGTTGTTTGCCTTGGCTATAGAGCCATTGGTGATGGTGCTGAGAGCATCAAGGGAATGGAAGGGGTTAGTCCGGCGGAGCTGAGGGGTGGGGGGTGGGGTGCGGGGGTGTGGTGGAACACAGGGTCTTGTTATATGCAGACGACCTACTCCTATACATTTCTGACACGTTGGGGGGTTGGGGAAGATTATGGGGATCTTAGGGGAATTTGGCCGGTTCTCGGGGTACAAATTGAATATGGGTAAGAGCGAGCTTTTTGTGATCCAGGCAAGGGGGCAGGAGAGGATACTGGGGGAGTTGCCGTTTAAAGTGGTGGGTGGGAGTTTCTGTTATTTGGGAATTCAGGTGGCTCGGGGATGGGAGCAGCTACATAAATTAAATCGGGCCCAGTTAGTTGAACAAATGAAGGACTTTCGGAGGTGGGACATGCTCCCGTTGTCACTGCCGGGGAGGGTACAGACCGGGTGGGACACGCTCCCGTTGTCACTGCCGGGGAGGGTACAGACCGGGTGGGACATGCTCCCGTTGTCACTGCTGGGGAGGGTACAGACAGTAAAGGCGATGGTTCTCCCGAGATTTGTGTTTGTTTCCAGTGCTTCCTTTTATTTATTTCAAAGACATTTTTTAAACGGGTGAACAGGGTGATATCTAGGTTTGTGTCGGCGGTACAACCCCGCAAGTAAAGAAAGTACTGTTGGAGTGGAGCCGAGGGGGAGGGAAGGCACTGCCGAACTTTGGGAGCTACTACTGGGTGGAAAATATAGTCATGATTAGGAAGTGGGTAGTGGGGAAGGGGTCAGTGTGGGAGCGGGTAGAGGCGGCCTCATGTAAGGGCAGACATTTGGGGGCATTGGTAACGGCTCCTCTGCTATTCTCGCCGGCCCGGTACCCCACAAGCCCTGTGGTAGTGGCGGCCCTGAGAGACTGGGGGCAGTGGCGGATGCATATGGGAGTGGAGGGAGCGTCGGTGTGGGCTCCAATTTGTGGTAATCACCGATTTACACCGGAGGGGATGAGTGGGGGGTTTCGGAGGTGGCAGAAAGCAGGGATTGAAAGAGTGGGGGCCTGATAATTGATGGGAGCTTTCCCTGTTTGAAGGATCTGGAAGAGGAGTTTGAATTGCCGGGAGAGAATGTGTTTTCAAATCTGTAGATAAGGGATTTTGTGCAAAGGCAGGTTTTCACCTTTCCGCTTCTACCACCGCAGGGGATACAGGACAAGGTAGTTTCTAGAATGGGAGTGGGGGAGGGAAAGATATCTGAAATCTATGAAGAACTTACGGAGTGGAGGAAACCCAGATAGGGGAGATAAAACGTAAATAAGAAGATGAGTTGGGAGGGGAGTTAGAGGCGGGCCTGTGGAAGGATGCTCTGAGCAGAGTCAACACGTCCTCATCATGTGCCAGGCTCAGCCTGGCACAATTCAATGTGGTTCACCGGGCACACATGACGGTGGCCCGGATGAACAGGTGTTTTGGGGTAGAGGACAGGTGCGTGAGGTGTGCAGGAGGGCCCACAAACCATGTCCATATGTTTTGGGCATGCCCGAAGCTTAGGGGATTCTGGCAGGGATTTGCAGATGTCATGTCCACAGCACTAAAAACGATGGTGGTGCCGAGTGCAGAGGTGGCGATTTTTGGAGTGTCGGAAGACCCGGGAGTCCAGGGAGCGAGAGAGGCTGATGTTTTGCTCTTTGCCTCCTTGGTAACCCGGAGACGGATATTACGAGCGTAGAGGGCTAGAAGCCCCCAAAATCAGGGGTTTGGGTTAGCGACATGGCCGGGTTTCTCAGATTTGAGGAAATTAAGTTCACCCTGAGAGAATCAATGTTAGGGTTCATACGGAGGTGGCAGCCGTTTATCGACTTCTCCGGAGAAAACTAAACTGTCAGCGGATTCAATAAGGGGGGGGGGTTAGGGAGTCAGGGGGTGTCGGGGGGAGTTAGGCTATTTTTTGTCTAGATTAGACAGGAACAGTGGGAGATGGAGGGGTGTGTTACGCACTGAATTATGTTTACATTAGTATTTGTATCTTTTATCGTTAAAAAACCATAAATGCCTTGATAAAATGTTTGTAAAAAAAGACAAGTGGGTCAATGCCGCACAGTCTTTGTGACATATTGCCAACGTCTGGTACCATGTCGATGTTGTGGGTTCCCAAATCACTGCAGGTGGACTTTCAACAAGTGGTGTTTGATTCACTAGCTTAGCAGCTGCTTCAGCACTTGTGCCCTGCCTGCGCTCCCAGGGAAAACTTCCGTGCTCCCGGCACATGACCTATTATGTAGCCACATCATCATATTCGCAAGCGACCACTCAGTCTACAGATGACAATGATTAAGATGCATTTACTCCAAGGCCATTGTCTAGTTCCAAAGTAAGACAAGATAGCTTATTTATTTTATTGTTGCTGAAATGATTAAAGGTTTGACTGCAAAACCAGAGAGGGGCAGAAGTACCACTTTTTGTATGTATTTAAAATATTAATTTGCTCATCACTCCAGCTTGGTGATATGCCTTCAGCATTCCATCTTGATTTATTATACACACAGCTCAGGACACTATCATCTCTGCATTGTCGTCACGTCTTACCATCAGCTTCTGCGAGGCCGAGGACTGGCTGCTTCAACTGATCCAATACTTTGTGCGTTTCACCTTTCAGGGTGAGATCTGTATCTTGATTTATTTTACCCCTATTAAAAAGCAAGAACAAGAGAAAAATGGTTTCACTTTTTTCTAAGATTACAAGTAGAATATGGTGAGTTTGATGATCAAAGTTTATTTTAGGTTTTTTAGCCGATATTCCTATCATAGCCGATAAGTGTGTAAAGGTTGCTATATGTTCTCACATTGGGAACTAGTGTCACATTCTCACACTGGTACAAAGTGCAACAGTCTATAACAGAAATGTTAGCCTCTTGGAGAAAGATTATGAATTCTCCATGAATAGTGGATTGAATCGTCCAGGGAGTGGCAAAAACATAATCATAGAAACAAAAAATCTCTACAGTGCAAATGGAGGCCATTCGGCCCATTGAGTCTGCACTGACCCCCCAAAAGGGAGGCCTAGTTCCCTGCCCTATCTCCGTAACCCCACCCAAGCCTTAGACACTGAGGGTAGTTTATCACGGCTAATCCACCTAACCTGCACATCTTTGGACTGTGGGAGGAAACCGGAGCACCCGGAGGAAACCCACGCACACTCGGGTCGGATGTACAAACTCCACACAGTCTCCAAGCTTGAAATCGAACCCGTGTCCCTGGTTCTGTGAGGCAGAACGTTCTCCCCTGTTCCTGATATCCTTCAATTTCTTTAGAGTTCAAAAATTTATCAGTCTTAGCTTAAATATAAGAACGCAATAAAAAAAGAAATAGGAAAAGGAGTTGGTCATTCAACCCCTCAAATCTGGACTGCCATTCAGCATTATTATGCCGATATAAGATTTTCTCCCCGTGTTTGCGTGAGTTTCCTCTGGGTGCTCCGGCTTCCTCTCACAGTCCAAAGATGCACAGGTTAGGTGGATTAGCCATGATAAATTGCCTCTTAGTGTTCAGGGAAGTGCAGGCTAGCTGGGGTTATGGAGGTAGGGTGGGGAAGTGGGCCAAGGTAGAGTGCTCTTTCAGTGGGTCGGTGCAGACTCAATAGACTGAATGGCCTCCTTCTGCATTGTAGGAATTCTGTGGCTAATTTGACTGTGGCATCAGTTGTACTTTTCTGCTTGTTCCCCGCAACCTCTGACTCTCTTGTAGATCACAATTCTATTCAACTCAACCTTGAATATATTCAATAACCCACCATCCATTGCTCTCAGGAATGGGGATCTCCAAAGATCAAAGAGAATAAATGTTTCCTCATCTCTGTCCCTCATTCTGAAACTTTGCCCCTTTGTTCTAGATTTTAATCCAAGATTCCCCAATGAGGGGAAAGATACTCTCAGCATCTACCCCATCAATTCCCCTCAGACCCTTTCTGGAAGATCACCTCATACTTTTATTAACTCCAATGAACATAAGCCCAACCTGTTAAACCATTGCACATAAGACAGTCGCTGCATCCCAGGAGTCAGCCTTGTTAGGAGACATTAGAGAGAGTGCAGAGAAGATTCACATGAATAGTTCCAAGGATGAGGAATTTCATCGAATCATAGAATCCCTACAGTGGAGAAGGAGGTCATTCAGCCCTCTGAAAGAGCACCCTAACCCAGCCCACTCCCCTACTCTATCCCTGCAATGCCACCCAACCTACACATCCTAGGGTGGCATGGTAATACAGTGTTTAGCACTGTTGCTTCACAATGCCAGGGTCCCAGGTTCGATTCCCAGCTTGGGTCATTGTCTGTTTGGAGTCTGCACGTTCTCCCTGTGTCTGCGTGGGTTTCTTCCGGGTGCTCCGGTTTCCTCCCACAAGTCCCGAAAGACGTGCTGTTAGGTCATTTGGACATTTTGAATTCTCCTTCAGTGTACCCGAACAGGCGCCGGAATGTGGCGACTAGGGGCTTTTCACAGTAACTTCATTGCAGTGTTAATGTAAGCCTACTTGTGACAATGATAAAGATTATTATTATTCACTTCTGTTCTGTAGATATGATGTGGAGATGCCGGCGTTGGACTGGGGTGGGCACAGTAAGAAGTCTTACAACACCAGGTTAAAGTGCACCAGGTTTGTTTCAAATCGCTAGCTTTTGGAGCACTGCTCCTTCCTCAGATGACCTGAGGAAGGAGCAGTGCTCCGAAAGCTAGTGATTTGAAACAAACCTGTTGGACTTCTTACTGTTATGTAGATAGATTGGAGAAGTTGGGACTGTTCCCTTTGGGGAAGAGAAGGCTGAGGGCAGATTTACAGGAATTATTCAAAAATATGAGGGGTCTGAACAGAGTCGATCGGGAGAAATTTATCCCATTGGTGGAAGGTTCGCAAACCAGAAGGTATTGGCAAAAAAAGCAGCGGAAATAGTTTTTAACACAATAAGTGGTCAAGATCAGGAATGCACTGCTTGAGGGTGTATGGAGGCAGGGTTCAATCAAGGCATTCGGGAGGGAATATGATCATTATCTGAAAAGGAAGAAAGCACAGGGCTACAGAGAGAGGGCCACCTGTGGGAATTGGTAAATTGCTTCTTTGGAGAACCAGCACAGACACGGTGGACTGAATGGCGTCCTTTTGTGCTGTAACGATGCGATGATTCTCTGAACTGCGTCCAATACAAGTATTACTCCTTCTTAGATATGGAGAGAAAAACTGTAAATAGTACTCCAGGTGTGGCCTCAAGGCCCTGGACAGCTGTAGTAAGGCTTCAGACTTTAATTCTCCATCTGCACTGGATCAAAGGCAGATATTCAATGTGCCTTCCAAATCACTTTCCCTACCTGCATTTGGTTTTAAGTTATGAGGGCACCCAGATCTTTCAGCATCGAGTATTCTGCAGCCTCTCAATTTAATACCATTCTGCTTTTCACTCTTCTTACCAAGGTCGATGACTTCATATTTTACCACATTACACTCCATTTTGCAAATATTGGTCCTCACTTAATCCATCTGAACCCATTTGAAGAATCATGTGCCCCCTAATGCATTGCTTTCTTATCTATGTATCATCAGCAAATGTGGCTGCAGTGCAGTTTGTCCCTTCGGCTAAGCCCTTAATATAGATTTCAAACAGCTGAGGCCCCAGCATTGGTGGTACCCCACAGTTTGTCAACCTCAAAATGATGGAACGTTACTTTAGATTGGAAAATAGAAAATGTAAAAAGGGAGGTAAAAGCAGACGACAGGCCTGATAGCTTAACATCTGACATATGGAAAATATTAGAGTTGTTCTCAGGTGTAGAAATAAACACATAATTTTCCAAATGGCAGGCAGCGACTAGTGGGGCACGGCAGGGATCAGTGCTGGGATATCTGCTATTCACAATATATATATTAATTACTTAAATGAGAGAATTAAATGTAATAGCTCCAAATTTGCAGATGACACAAAGCTGGGGGGGGGGGGGGGTGAGCAGTGAGGAGGATGCAGAGATGCTTCAGTGTGATTTTGACAAGCTGAATGAGTGGGCAAATGAATAGCAGATGCCGTATAATGTGGATAAATGTGAGGTTATCCACTTTAGTAGCAAAATCGGGAAGGCAGGTTGTTATCTGAATGGCTATAGATTGAGAGAGGGAAATGTGCAACGAGACCTGGGTGTCCTCATACACCAGTCACTGAAGAGTGCAATGCAGGTTTTAAAAAATGTATTTACAGGTTGTGCACGTCGCTGGTTAGCCCAACATTTCTTGCCCATCCCTAGTTGCCCATCAGAAGATGGTGGTGAGTTACCTTCTTGAACCGTTGTACATATTGGTACTAACGACATAGGCAGGAAGGGGCATGAGGTCCTGCAGCAGGAGTTCAGGGAGCTAGGCAGAAAGTTAAAAGACAGGACCTCTAGGGTTGTAATCTCGGGATTACTCCCTGTGCCACGTGCCAGTGAGGCTAGAAATAGGACGATAGAGCAGCTAAACACGTGGCTAAACAGCTGGGGAAAGAGGGAGGGTTTCCGTTATCTGGACCACTGGGAGCTCTTCCGGGGCAGGTGTGACTTATATAAGGACGGGTTGCATCTAAACTGGAGAGGCATAAATATCCTGGCCGCGAGTTTGCTAGTGTCACACGGGGGGGGGGGGGTTTAAACTAGTATGGCAGGGGGGAGGGCACGGGAGCAATAGGTCAGAAAGTGAGAGCATTGAGGGAGAACTAGGGAATAGGGACAGTGTGGCTCTGAGGCAGAGCAGGCAGGGAGAAGTTGCTGAACACTGCGGGTCTGGTGGCCTGAAGTGCATATGTTTTAATGCAAGAAGTATTACAGGTAAGGCAGATGAACTTAGAGTTTGGATTAGTACTTGGAACTATGATGTTGTTGCCATTACAGAGACCTGGTTGAGGGAAGGGCAGGATTGGCAGCTAAACGTTCCAGGATTCAGATGTTTCAGGTGAGATAGAGGGGGATGTAAAAAGGGTGGCGGAGTTGCGCTACTGGTTAGGGAGGATATCACAGCTGTACTACGGGAGGACACCTCAGAGGGCAGTGAGGCTATATGGGTAGAGATCAGGAATAAGAAGGGTGCAGTCACAATGTTGGGGGTTTACTACAGGCCTCCCAACAGCCAGCGGGAGATAGGGGAGCAGATAGCTAGACAGATTTTGGAAAAGAGTAAAAACAACAGGGTTGTGGTGATGGGAGACTTCAACTTCCCCAATATTGACTGGGACTCACTTAGTGCCAGAGGCTTAGACGGGGCAGAGTTTGTAAGGAGCATCCAGGAGGGCTTCTTAAAACAATATGTAGACAGTCCAACTAGGGAAGGGGCAGTACTGGACCTGGTATTGGGGAATGAGCCCGGTCAGGTGGTAGATGTTTCAGTAGGGGAGCATTTCGGGAACAGTGACCACAATTCAGTAAGTTTTAAAGTGCTGGTGGACAAGGATAAGAGTGGTCCGAGGATGAATGTGCTAAATTGGGGGAAGGCTAATTATAACAATATTAGGCGGCAACTGAAGAACTTAGATTGGGGGCGGATGTTTGAGGGCAAATCAACATCTGACATGTGGGAGGCTTTCAAGTGTCAGTTGAAAGGAATTCAGGACCGGCATGTTCCTGTGAGGAAGAAGGATAAATACGGCAATTTTCAGGAACCTTGGATAACGAGAGATATTGTAGGCCTCGTCAAAAAGAAAAAGGAGGCATTTGTCAGGGCTAAAAGGCTGGGAACAGACGAAGCCTGTGTGGAATATAAGGAAAGTAGGAAGGAACTTAAGCAAGGAGTCAGGAGGGCTAGAAGGGGTCACGAAAAGTCATTGGCAAATAGGGTTAAGGAAAATCCCAAGGCTTTTTACACGTACATAAAAAGCAAGAGGGTAGCCAGGGAAAGGGTTGGCCCACTGAAGGATAGGCAAGGGAATCTATGTGTGGAGCCAGAGGAAATAGGCGAGGTACTAAATTAATACTTTGCATCAGTATTCACCAAAGAGAAGGAATTGGTAGATGTTGAGTCTGGATAAGGGTGTGTAGATAGCCTGGGTCACATTGAGATCCAAAAAGACGAGGTGTTGGGCATCTTAAAAAATAATAAGGTAGATAAGTCCCCAGGGCCTGATGGGATCTACCCCAGAATACTGAAGGAGGCTGGAGAGGAAATTGCTGAGGCCTTGACAGAAATCTTTGGATCCTCACTGTCTTCAGGTGATGTCCCGGAGGACTGGAGAATAGCCAATGTTGTTCCTCTGTTTAAGAAGGGTAGCAAGGATAATCCCGGGAACTACAGGCCGGTGAGCCTTACTTCAGTGGTAGGGAAATTACTAGAGAGAATTCTTCGAGACAGGATCTACTCCCATTTGGAAGCAAATTGACATATTAGTGAGAGGCAGCATGGTTTTGTGAAGGGGAGGTCGTGTCTCACTAACTTGATAGAGTTTTTCGAGGAGGTCACAAAGATGATTGATGCAGGTAGGGCAGTGGATGTTGTCTATATGGACTTCAGTAAGGCCTTTGACAAGGTCCCTCAAGGTAGACTAGTACAAAAGGTGAAGTCACACGGGATCAGGGGTGAGCTGGTAAGGTGGATACAGAACTGGCTAGATCATAGAAGGCAAAGAGTAGCAATGGAAGGATGCTTTTCTAATTGGAGGGCTGTGACCAGTGGTGTTCCGCAGGGATCAGTGCTGGGACCTTTGCTGTTTGTAGTATATATAAATGATTTGGAGGAAAATGTAACTGGTCTGATTAGTAAGTTTGCAGACGACACAAAGGTTAGTGGAATTGCAGATAACGATGAGGACTGTCAGAGGACACAGCAGGATTTAGATTGTTTGGAGACTTGGGCGGAGAGATGGCAGATGGAGTTTAATCCGGACAAATGTGAGGTAATGCATTTTGGAAGGTCTAATGCGGGTAGGGAATATACAGTGAATGGTAGAACCCTCAAGAGTATTGAAAGTCAGAGAGATCTAGGTGTACAGGTCCACAGGTCACTGAAAGGGGCAACACAGATGGAGAAGGTAGTCAAGAAGGCATACGGCATGCTTGCCTTCATTGGCCGGGGCATTGAGTATAAGAATTGGCAAGTCATGTTGCAGCTGTATAGATCCTTAGTTAGGCCACACTTGGAGTATTGTGTTCAATTCTGGTTGCCACGCTACCAGAAGAACTACCCAGTCTTCAGAACAGTGACCACGACACCACACAACCCTGTCATGGTAATCTCTGCAAGACGTGCCAGATCATCGACATGGATACCACTATTACACGTGAGAACACCACCCACCAGGTACGCGGTACATACTCGTGCGACTCGGCCAACGTTGTCTACCTCATACGCTGCAGGAAAGGATGTCCCGAAGCGTGGTACATTGGCGAGACCATGCAGACGCTGCGACAACGAATGAATGGACATCGCGCAACAATCACCAGGCAGGAATGTTCCCTTCCAGTCGGGGAACACTTCAGCAGTCAAGGGCATTCAGCCCCTGATCTCCGGGTAAGCGTTCTCCAAGGCGGCCTTCAGGACCCGCGACAACGCAGAATCGCCGAGCAGAAACTTATAGCCAAGTTCCGCACACATGAGTGCGGCCTCAACCGGGACCTGGGATTCATGTCACATTACATTCATCCCCCACCATCTGGCCTGCAAAATCCTACCAACTGTCCTGGCTTGAGACAATTCACACCTCTTTAACCTGGGAGTACCCCATCTCTGGATCTGTAAAGATTTAATCACCTGCTAATGCTCGCATTCCTAGCATTGTTTGGCATCTTTGAATTTGTCTATATATGTGTTTCTGGAACAGACCTCTTCATTCACCTGAGGAAGGAGCAGCGCTCCGAAAGCTAGTGACATCGAAACAAACCTGTTGGACTTTAACCTGGTGTTGTAAGACTTCGTACTGTACATTTTTTTGTTCTTTGTTCAGTCATTGTGGCGTAGGTACACCCAGTGTGCTGTTAGGGAGGGAGTTCCAGGATTTTGCCCATGATTTATAAATGGCGCCTCGATCTCTCGCTACAACAGGGAGTTCCGGCGAGCGGATCGCCCCATTGCAAAAAACGAGACTATGTGTGGCCTTGGATGTGTATTCCTCATTTCGGCCCCTTATTCAACATGAGTAGCATTGAATAGCCATGTGTGTCTTGGCACTGTGCGAGCTGGGAAACATGGGGCTAAATGCGCTCACCAGGGGACTTTGTTCACTTTTGGGAAGATTGCGCCCCTAGTCACCAACCCTCTCCTTTAATTTTGATTTTCTATTTCTCCATACAACTGAACCCTCCCTCCCACTATTCATTTTAAAGCCCTATCGACAGCCCTAGTTCTGCGATTTGCTAGGACTCTGGTCCCAGCATGATTCAGGTGAAGTCCGTCCCAGCGGAACAGCTTGCTCCTTCCCCCGTACTGGTGCCAATGTCCAAAGAATTCAAACCCATTCCTCCCACACCAATCTTTGAGCCGTGCATTTACCTCCTGAATCTTATTGTCCCTGTGCCAATTGGCTCGTGGCTCAGGAAGTAATCCAGAGTTTATTACCTTTTTGGTTCTGCTTTCTAATTTAGCTCCCAGCTGTTCATTCTCCCTCAGCAGAACCTCTGTCCATGTTCTCCCTATGTCGTTGGCATCGACGTGGTCCATGACAACTGGGTCTTTACCCTCCCACTCCTGGTTCCTCTGCAGCCCAGGTGAGATATCCTGGAGCCGAGCACCAGGCAGGCTACACCACCATCGGGATTCTCCGTCCTTTCACAGAGTACAGTGTCAATGCCCCGAACTATACCAACCCCAATTACAACTATGTTTCTTTTCTCTCACCCCACTTTAATGGCTCCCTGTACCACGGTGCGGTGGTCAATTTGCTCATCCTCTCTCCAGTCCCCGATTCTGTCCACACGGGGAGAAGAACCTCAAACCTGTTGGAAGGGGCAAAGGCCGAGGCTCTTTCAACCCTACCTGCTGGAGCCCTATACCGGCCTCACTCACAGCCACACCCTCCTGTCCATCACCACTGGCTGAATTCAAGGTGGTTAATCAAAGGAGCGTGACTGCCTCCTGAAACACAATGTCTAGCTATCTCTCCCCTTCCCGTTGTGTCGCAGTGTCCAAAGCTCAGAATTCAGCTCATCAACTCTGAGGTGTGCCACCAAGTGAGACCCCACCCCCTCACCCCCCCACCCCACCCCCTCACCCCACCCCCTCACCCACCCCAACACCCCCCCCCACCTCACCCCCCCACCCCACCCCCTCACCCCACCCCCTCACCCCACCCCCTCACCCACCCCATCACCCCACCCACTCACCCCACCACCTCACCCCACCCCCTCACCCCACCCCCTCACCCACTCCATCACCCCACCCACTCACCCCACCACCTCACCCACTCCATTCCACCCCCTCACCCACAACATCACACCCCCCATCCCACGTCCTCACCCCACCCCCTCACCCCACCCCCCCACCCCACCCCCTCACCACACCCCCTCACAAACCCCATCACCCCACCTCCTCACCCCACCCCATCACCCCACCCCCTCACCCCACCCCCTCACACCCCCACCTGACCCCCTCAACCCACCCCCCCACCCCACCCCCTCACTCCACACCCTCACCCACCCCATCACACCACCCCCTCACCCCCCACCCCACCCTCTCACCCCACCCACTCACCCACCCCCTCACCCCACCCCCTCACCCCCTCACCCCACCCCCTCACCCACCCCATCACCCCACCCCCTCACCCACCCCATCACCCACCCCCACACTCCAGCCCTCACCCCCCACCCCACCCCCCACCCCACCCCCTCACCCTACCCCCTCACCCCACCAGCCCACCCCCTCACCCCACCCCCTCACCCCACCCACTCACCCTACCCTCACCCCCCCCATCAACCCCACCCCCTCACCCATTCCATCCCACCCCTCACTCACATCACCCCACCCCCTCACCACCCCCACCCTGCCCCCCCACCCCACCCCCTCACCCCACCCCCTCACCCTACCCCCTCACCCCACCAGCCCACCCCCTCACCCCACCCCCTCACCCCACCCACTCACCCTACCCTCACCCCCCCACCAACCCCACCCTCTCACCCATTCCATCCCACCCCCTCACTCACATCACCCCACCCCCTCACCACCCCCACCCTGCCCCCCCACCCCCTCACCCCACCCCCTCACCCCACCCACTCACCCTACCCTCACCCCCCCACCAACCCCACCCCCTCACCCATTCCATCCCACCCCCTCACTCACATCACCCCACCCCCTCACCACCCCACCCTGCCCCCCCACCCCACCCCCTCACCCCACCCCCTCACCCACCCCATCACCCCACCCCACCCCCTCACCCCACCCCCCACCCCACCCCCTCACCCCCCACCCTCACCCACCCCATCACCCCACCCCCTCCCCCCACCCCACCCTCTCACCCCACCCACCCCATCACCCCACCCCCTCCCCCCACCCCACCCTCTCACCCCACCCACTCACCCACCCCATCACCCCACCCCCTCACCCCCCAACCCACCCCTCACCCTCACCCACCCCCTTACCCCACCCCCTCACTCCCCCCTCACCCCACCCCCTCACCTACCCCATCACCCCACCCCCTCACCCACCCCATCACCCACCCCCTCACCCCAGTCCTCACGCCCCACCCCACCCCCTCGCCCTACCCCCTCACCCCATCACCCCACCCCCTCACCCCACCCACTCACCCACCCCATCACCCCACCCCCTCACCCCCCAACCCACCCCTCACCCCACACCCTCACCCATCCCCTCACCCCACCCCCTCACTCCCCCCTCACCCCACCCCCTCACCTACCCCATCACCCCACCCCATCGCCCTACCCCCTCACCCCATCACCCCACCTCCTCACCCCACCCCCTCACCCCACCCCCTCACCCACCCCACCCCCTCACCCACCCCATCACCCCACCCCCTCACCCCACCCACTCACCCCACCCCTCACCCCCCCACCCACCCCACCCCCTCACCCACTCCATCCCACCCCCTCACCCCTCCCCTCACCCCACCCCCTCACTCAGTCCCTCAGCCACCGCCTCAACCCGTCACCCCACCCCGTCACCCCACCCTCTCACCCCACCCACTCACCCCACCCCTCACCCCCCCCACCCCACCCCCTCACCCCACCCCCTCACTCCACCCCCTCACCCCGTCCCCTCTCTCCACACCCTCACCCCACCCTCACTCGACTCTCTCGCCCTACTTCCTCACCCCACCCCTCACCCCACCCCCTCACTCACCCCCTCACCCACCGCCTCACCCCGTCACCCCACCCCGTCACCCCTCACCCCACCCTTCACCCCACTCCCTCACCCCACCCCCTCACCCCACCCCCTCACCCCACCTCCTCACCCCACCCCCTCACCCCCATCTGGCTGTCTAACCATACATGCTATCTTGTGTCCTACAGGACCAGCTGGGCCATCGGTCGCCCCAGCCCCCAGCCAATGCCAGGGACGGAAGCACCGATGGGGAGGACAGCCGTCACAGCAGCCCTGCGTCCAACACGAGCCAGGACACAGAAACACAGGGGACGGACACACAGAGGCCGGATACACAGAGGACAGGAACACAGGGGACGGTGACACAGGCATCAGGAACGCCACACGAGACCCCGGACTTTGCCCCTGATGAGGACACAGACTTAGACTTACCGTCACTGCTATCTCCTTCACCCTCCACCATCTCAGAGACTATCACCTCAGTTGGTCTCATTAGTGATGAGGCTCCTGGGACACACACTGGTGCGCACCACACAGCCCCAATCCGGTACAGCAGGTGGAGGTAGGAGCAGCCGAGGGGCTGGACGGTTGAGGGCAGCCCAGCCCAAGCAACTAGCTGCCGCCCAGACAGGTCTCGGGTTCCTGGGATTTCCAGACCCATCCATGGACCCGATGCAGTCAGAGACCCAGGGACGAGAGAAGGGGTTGACAGCTGGCTTCCAGCACCCGCAGACGCAGGTGGAGGAGTGCATCTGTGACCAGGAGCAGGGAGTGGTGCTTGTCATGCATGCCACCCAGGCCGAAACCGCACGGATGATGCCCACGGTGGAGGCAATGGGGGCGACGGTCTCGGGCATAGGTCAGGTTATGCAAGGCCTGGGGCTTTCCGTGCACGCAGCTTCTGTGGCTCGGGACAGGGCTACCCACTCACAGGTAGGAAAGGGGACAAGGATGTCAGGCAGGCTTTCAGGGAGCTAGGATGGAAGCTCAGAACTAGAACAAACAGAGTTGTTATCTCTGGGTTGTTGCCCGTGCCACGTGATAGTGAGATGAGGAATAGGGAGAGAGAGCATTTAAACACGTGGCTACAGGGATGGTGCAGGCGGGAGGGCAGATTTTTGGATAACTGGGGCTCTTTCTGGGGAAGGTGGGGCCTCTACAGACAGGATGGTCTACATCTGAACCTGAGGGGCACAAATATCCTGGGGGGAGATTTGTTAGTGCTCTTTGGGGGGGTTTAAACTAATGCAGCAGGGGCATGGGAACCTGGATTGTAGTTTTAGGGTAAAGGAGAATGAGAGTATAGAGGTCAGGAGCACAGATTTGACGTCGCAGGAGGGGGCCAGTGTTCAGGTAGGTGGTTTGAAGTGTGTCTACTTCAATGCCAGGAGTATACGAAACAAGGTAGGGGAACTGGCAGCGTGGGTTGGTACCTGGGACTTCGATGTTGTGGCCATTTCGGAGACATGGATAGAGCAGGGACAGGAATGGATGTTGCAGGTTCCGGGGTTTAGGTGTTTTAGTAAGCTCAGAGAAGGAGGCAAAAGAGGGGGAGGTGTGGCGCTGCTAGTCAAGAGCAGTATTACGGTGGCGGAGAGGATGCTAGATGGGGACTCTTCTTCCGAGGTAGTATGGGCTGAAGTTAGAAACAGGAAAGGAGAGGTCACCCTGTTGGGAGTTTTTTATAGGCCTCCTAATAGTTCTAGGGATGTAGAGGAAAGGATGGCGAAGATGATTCTGGATATGAGCGAAAGTAACAGGGTAGTTATTATGGGAGACTTTAACTTTCCAAATATTGACTGGAAAAGATATAGTTCGAGTACAATAGATGGGTCGTTTTTTGTACAGTGTGTGCAGGAGGGTTTCCTGAAACAATATGTTGACGGGCCAACAAGAGGCGAGGCCACGTTGGATTTGGTTTTGGGTAATGAACCAGGCCAGGTGTTGGATTTGGAGGTAGGAGAGCACTTTGGGGACAGTGACCACAATTCGGTGACGTTTACGTTAATGATGGAAAGGGATAAGTATACACCGCAGGGCAAGAGTTATAGCTGGGGGAAGGGCAATTATGATGCCATTAGACGTGACTTGGGGGGGATAAGGTGGAGAAGTAGGCTGCAAGTGTTGGGCACACTGGATAAGTGGGGCTTGTTCAAGGATCAGCTACTGCGTGTTCTTGATAAGTATATACCGGTCAGACAGGGAGGAAGGCGTCGAGCGAGGGAACCGTGGTTTACCAAGGAAGTGGAATCTCTTGTTAAGAGGAAGAAGGAGGCCTATGTGAAGATGAAGTGTGAAGTTTCGGTTGGGGCGATGGATAGTTACAAGGTAGCGAGGAAGGATCTAAAGAGAGAGCTAAGACGAGCAAGGAGGGGACATGAGAAGTATTTGGCAGGAAGGATCAAGGAAAACCCAAAAGCTTTCTATCGGTATGTCAGGAATAAGCGAATGACTAGGGAAAGAATAGGACCAGTCAAGGACAGGGATGGGAAATTGTGTGTGGAGTCTGAAGAGATAGGCGAGATACTAAATGAATATTTTTCGTCAGTATTCACTCAGGAAAAAGATAATGTTGTGGAGGAGAATGCTGAGCCCCAGGCTAATAGAATAGATGGCATTGAGGTACGTAGGGAAGAGGTGTTGGCAATTCTGGACAGGCTGAAAATAGATAAGTCCCCGGGACCTGATGGGATTTATCCTAGGATTCTATGGGAGGCCAGGGAAGAGATTGCTGGACCTTTGGCTTTGATTTTTATGTCATCATTGGCTACAGGAATAGTGCCAGAGGACTGGAGGACAGCAAATGTGGTCCCTTTGTTCAAAAAGGGGAGCAGAGACAACCCCGGCAACTATAGACGGGTGAGCCTCAAGTCTGTAGTGGGTAAAGTCTTGGAGGGGATTATAAGAGACACGATTTATAATCATCTAGATAGGAATAATATGATCAGGGATAGTCAGCATGGCTTTGTGAAGGGTAGGTCATGCCTCACAAACCTTATTGAGTTCTTTGAGAAGGTGACTGAACAGGTAGACGAGGGTAGAGCAGTTGATGTGGTGTATATGGATTTCAGCAAAGCGTTTGATGAGGTTCCCCACGGTAGGCTATTGCAAAAAATACGGAGGCTGGGGATTGAGGGTGATTTAGAGATGTGGATCAGAAATTGGCTAGCTGAAAGAAGACAGAGGGTGGTGGTTGATGGGAAATGTTCAGAATGGAGTATAGTCACAAGTGGAGTACCACAAGGATCTGTTCTGGGGCCGTTGCTGTTTGTCATTTTTATCAATGACCTAGAGGAAGGCGCAGAAGGGTGGGTGAGTAAATTTGCAGACGATACTAAAGTCGGTGGTGTTGTCGATAGTGTGGAAGGATGTAGCAGGTTACAGAGGGATATAGATAAGCTGCAGAGCTGGGCTGAGAGGTGGCAAATGGAGTTTAATGTAGAGAAGTGTGAGGTGATTCACTTTGGAAGGAATAACAGGAATGCGGAATATTTGGCTAATGGTAAAGTTCTTGAAAGTGTGGATGAGCAGAGGGATCTAGGTGTCCATGTACAGAGATCCCTGAAAGTTGCCACCCAGGTTGATAGGGTTGTGAAGAAGGCCTATGGAGTGTTGGCCTTTATTGGTAGAGGGATTGAGTTCCGGAGTCGGGAGGTCATGTTGCAGCTGTACAGAACTCTGGTACGGCCGCATTTGGAGTATTGCGTACAGTTCTGGTCACCGCATTATAGGAAGGACGTGGAGGCTTTGGAGCGGGTGCAGAGGAGATTTACCAGGATGTTGCCTGGTATGGAGGGAAAATCTTATGAGGAAAGGCTGATGGACTTGAGGTTGTTTTCGTTGGAGAGAAGAAGGTTAAGAGGAGACTTAATAGAGGCATACAAAATGATCAGGGGGTTGGATAGGGTGGACAGTGAGAGCCTTCTCCCGCGGATGGATATGGCTGGCACGAGGGGACATAACTTTAAACTGAGGGGTAATAGATATAGGACAGAGGTCAGAGGTAGGTTCTTTACGCAAAGAGTAGTGAGGCCGTGGAATGCCCTACCTGCTACAGTAGTGAACTCGCCAACATTGAGGGCATTTAAAAGTTTATTGGATAAACATATGGATGATAATGGCATAGTGTAGGTTAGATGGCTTTTGTTTCGGTGCAACATCGTGGGCCGAAGGGCCTGCACTGAGCTGTATCGTTCTATGTTCTATATTATTCCACTGCTGAATGCTGCATCTATGCTCTGTCCGATGTGTGCGGGGGTGGGGCAGGAACTGAGTGCCACTGTGGGTGAGGGGTGATGGAGCGTTGAGCCCCGGTGGGTGTGACGTGTGCACCCCCCTCCCGGGTTGCCCATGCCACCCAGCCCACAGCGAAATGGCAGGGCCATGTGATGCAGTGTCCAGCCCGCATACAGGGACCACCCAGGTGGAGGGTGTTACCGTGGCCATGAGTCAGACATTGTCTAACGATGTGGAGCTCAGAGCTCATCACAGAGCGGCCGTCATCATTCTCCATGTCATGGACCAGACCCGCTGTCACTGGCAACGTGTGAGCCCTGCCCGTTGTGCCGCAGGTGGATGTGTAATGGAGGGGTGGTGTGCATGTGGGTGATACGGTGGTGTGGGATCTAAGGTTGGTCGCTGTTGTGGGAGGTGAGGGTGGTTGGTGGTGAGGTGGTGTGGTGTGACTGTCCTTGCCCCTGATCAGCAAGCACCACCCCTAGTTGATGGAACATGCGGCTTTAAATCTTCCCGTGCTCGCTGGTCCTGCTGGTGGCATAGTGCAGCCTCCCATCCATGTGCAGCCCCCATGTCCCGTACATTGCCCCCCCTCCCCCTCCTCCTCAGATGAAGAAGCGTTCCCTTCATCGTGAACCTCCCCCTCCCCCGGCATCATTGTAGCGGTTCTCCGCGTCAGTCTGTGGCCTCCATATAGGCGTCATCAGCCACGACCGCAATTGGTAACCCCCGTCACCCAGCAACCAGCCCCTCAGCCGGGGGGGTGTCCCTCGAACATGGCGGGGATGAACGATTGTGCCAATATGAACAAGTCATGTACACTGCCCGGGTACTGGGCGCAGACATGCAGGATCCTCATGTGGTGGTCACAGACCACCTGAACGTTCATGGAGTAGGCCCCCTTCCTATTCATGAACACGTCCCTGTTATCAGCTGGTGGCCGCACGGCGATGTGCACCCCATCAATTGCCCCCTGTACCATGGGCCTCCTGGCCATGGCAGCGAAGCCCACTGCCCGGGCATCCTGGTGGGCGCGGTCCACAGGAAATTGAATGTATCGGTCCGCAAGCGCACACAGGGCGTCAGTCACTGCACCTGTGCACCGATACCTGCAAAATGCCGGACAGGTCCCCATTCGGTGACTGGAACGAGCCCGTGGCATAGTAGTTCAGGGCCACCATCACCTTGACGGCCACCGGGAGAGGGTGTCCTCCTCGGCCTGTTGGCCCCTCCAGCCTGAGCGACTGGCGGCTGCCCCTGTGCGGCCCGTTCCTCTGCTGCAGCCACCTCCTCTCTGAGACGCCCATTCTCCAGCTCCCTCAGGGCTTCATGTAGGGCCAACATCTCTGGGAGATGCCCAAACATTATGATCTGCAAGGGATGGCGGCAGAGTTTCATCATGGCGCATACCCTCCTCCACAACCAGGTGCCATGGGCTACATGGTCGCCCTGGTTGCCAGCTTGCGCCCCTGCCACGCATGCCCCCCACTCCGTCCCCTCGGTGCCTCAACTCCTGTCGCCCGTCCCTCCTGCCAGGGCCACCGTTTAATGGCCCTACACTTACTGGAGGCTGTCGTGGGTGCAGCCCTGGATGTACCCACCGGTGGGTGCCGCCGGCTGGGTGCGGTGCCCCATGAGGGATCCGGCACCCATCCAAACAGCCGAGTGGCCTGCACACCACCAGCGCCCAGGGTGCGTGGCCATCAGCATGGCGGCCGTAATGGCATCTGTGCCATTGGCACCGCCCTGTGATTGCGGGTGGTTACTGGCCTCTGTGACTGTCTCGCCCCCCCCCAAAGCTCTGTCGGGACATCTGACCCCGCCCTGTGGGGATTTCTCACCATGTCCCGTCGTGACTTCTGACCGTGCCATCGGGACTTCTGATCACACCGTTTGGACTTTGGCCTATCTGGAGCGCAGCATCGTTGGGGGCCCAGAGAATCGCTTGTCGGGCCACCTTCCGCCATTCTCCAGGCCGTGCGCTGCGATCTTACGGTATTCGGGGCAGCGGAGAATCGCAAAACAGCGTCGCGGGCCATCTCGGCGTGGACACCTATTCTCGGAGAATCCCATCCACGGGTTTCACTGATACTTCAAAATTACCAGAGATATAACTTTCCTCAGACCATTTCCTTTTTTTTTACAGACGTTAAGATAGTTTTACTAATAGAGCAGTTTAAGAATAATTATTTTCATTTTGTTTACCTGTAAAACTTTCTGATAGTTATGCCACAATATTTATGTTTTATAATTTACTTACTGGGCACTTTCTTTCTACATAAAGATACCGAACAATGCAATATGAAACAGTACACTCTCTCATAATTTTGTTTCAAATTCATGTGTTTAATTAACTTACGTTTGAGAGGCAGTGAATACACCGTTCTCCCCTCCTGGAATGCTGCCCTCACTGTTTACACTGCAGCCACTTCCAACACTGCTGATAGATGAGGCAGTGGAAATAGAAGACTCTGTATTCCTGTGACTGGCGGACTTTGCTATATAGAGAGCAAAACAATGAGTTGAATCAAAATAAAAAAAATTATCACTCTGGCACAAATATTGCCATTATCATTACAGACAAGCTTTTTAAAATTTACTCGTTCATGGGATATGGATGTTTCTGGCAATGCCAAAATCTATTACCCATTCCAAATTACCCTGGAGAAGTTGCGGTGAGCTACTTTCTGAATTCGACTGAGTGGCTTGCTAGGCCAATTCAGAGGTCAGTCACAAGCCAACCACATTACTGTCACTCAAAGGCCAGGCCAGGTAAAGACAGCAGATTCCTTTCCTCAAAGACTCAGATGGGTTTTACAATAATCCAGGAATTACATGGGCACTGTTCTGACACTAGCTTCTTTTCCAGAGCTCTTTAATTAACTGAATTTAAATTTTCCCCTTCCCGTGATGGGGTTTGAATTTAGGTCTTCAGATTATTAAAAGTCTTGTAACCATAACTACAATATCTTCATACTCCCATAAGTGTGAAAAATTTGAAAACTCAATGAAGGTTAGGAAAATTCTTTCCATTTATGAACTCTGAAAATTACCTCCCTTTCTGTCAAAGTAGTATAGATAGTTTTATTTTTAGGAACATAAGGGCAGGATTAGGCCATTCAGCCCATCAAGCCTGCTCTACCATTCAGACTGCAATGTTTCAATGTCTTTTTTCCCCATACTAACCCCATTTTCCTTTATGTCATTGATATTGGGAAATCAGCCAATTCCAAAGATTTACAACCCTCTGAATAAAAAAACAACCCTCATCTCGGTTCTATGTGGCTTCCCACTTATTTTGAAATTGTGTCCCTTGATTCTAGACCCCCCCTAGCCAGGGGAAATACCTTACCTGTATGTATGCTGTCTATCCCTTTAAGTATTTTGTAGGTTTCAATTAGATCCCCTCTCATTCTTCAAAACACGAGAGAATAGAGGCCCAGTTTGCCCCAATCTCTCTTCACAAAGTCCCTCCATCACTGAAACAAATCTGGTGAATCTTTGCGCTCCCTCTATGGCTACAACATCCTTTCTGAAGTAAGGGGACCAAAAGTGTAAACAGGATTCCAGGTGCGGTCTAACCAAGGTTATTTACAATTGAAGCAAGACTTCACTGCTCCTGTACTCAAATCCTCGTGCGATAAAGACCTACACACTATTAGACTTCTGAATTGCCTGCTGCATCTGCATGTTAGTCTTCGTAGAATAATAGAATCCCGACAAGTCCCGAAAGATGTGCTGTTAGGTGACTTGAACATTCTGAATTCTTCCTCAGTGTACCCGAACAGGCACCGGAATGTGGCGACTAAGGGATTTTCACAGGAACTTCATTGCAGCATTAATGTAAGCCTACTTGTGACAATAAAGATTAGAATAAAAAAGAATTCCACAGGTTCACTACCCTCTGAGTGAAGATATTTCTCCTCATCTCAGTCCTAAATCATCTATCCCGTCTCCTGGTTCTATATTTCCCAACCAGAGAAAATATCCTCCCTGCATCTAGTCTGTCCAGCCCTGTTAGAATTTTATACATTTGTGGTGGTTTGAGGCAAACCGAGGGAGACATCCAGAATAACAGAACAAGGGTTTATTGATATCGAATAAAGATAAACTATACACAGGCACAGAGTCACTAAACAGGTCTTCACTCTGGCTCCAGGGCCCACTCTGCCAACGACCCCATTCGCAGTGCCCCTGGGGGTTTGCGCATTTGGAATGCAAGGGCTTGCTCCTTAAAGGGACCCTCCCCCCTTAAGTCCCTCAATAACATATTTACAGACCAGGTCATGAACAGCAATAAAAAGGTTGAGAAATACAAGGGAGAAGGTCCTTGGCAGTTTATTACAAAGTCAATCTGTCAGGGGGTTTTCTTGGTCTTGCAGACCATGTTAGTTCCCAGCTGGCACCTCCAATTCTGAGGTAGCAACGTTGCCATCCGTGGAAAGTTATCTCTGTTACTCGGCCACTACAGCAGCAGCATTTCCTTCTCCAACTCCCTCCTGGATCGTCAATAAGGCCTCCTCAGAACTCCTAAATTCCCTCTTTTTTGGCTCCACCGTGGGAAAACTGGTGCTGTCTGATGGCTACAACTATTTGGTAATTGGAGTTTCCACACTGTCCTGCTGTTCAAATCCACCACATTTGCGACTGGGCCAGAGCCAAAGAGGACCTGAGGCAAAGTTCCCGATAAGGTCCAGATTGCCCACTTGAAATGCCCTGGGCTGGATTCTTTGCACCCCGGCGCCAAAATCGCGTCTGGCACTGGGGCGGAGAATGCAGCCCCCTGTCTCTTTGTGAGAAACATGCTGTTTACTACGGAATACCTGCCATGCCTCCACCCTCCCGCCACATTCAGCAAAACAAAGTCCAATCGGAACCAGAGACAATGGCCCAGTAGTAATTCCACCAGTATGATATCCGAGGTGGCAAGGGGGTGGTGTTATGAGAGAAGAAAGTTAGCCAACCCAAGGAATAGTGGTCTGCTGGAGTGCTTCTTCATGGCCATCTTCAACGTCTGAAAGGAGTCTGTGATAGTCTAACTGAGTTTTACAGCACAGAAAAAGGCCTTTTGTCCCAGTGTGCCCATGCCAGCCATCAAGCACCTACCTCTGCTCATCCCATTTTCCAGCACTTGGCCCATAGTCTTGTCTGAAAAGGCATTTCAAGTGTTGATCTAAATACTTTTTAAACGTTGAGAGAGTGCCCGCCTCCACCAACCTGTCAGGCAGCGAGTTCCAGATTACAACCACCACCTAGTGAAAAAGCTTTTCCTCACATCTTCTCCAAACCTAGGGGCTTTTCACAGTAACTAGGGGCTTTTCACAGTAACTAGGGGCTTTTCACAGTAACTAGGGGCTTTTCACAGTAACTTCATTTGAAGCCTACTTGTGACAATAAGCGATTTTCATTTAATTTTTCATTTCATTTCATTTCAAACCTCTTGCCAATTACCGTAAATTTATGCCCCTTGGTTATTGACCTCGCCACTATTCACTCTATCTTCCTCACTCATAATTTTATACACCTCAATCAGGTCCCCCCTCAGCCTTCTCTCTCAAGGAAAAGAACCCCAGCCGATCCAGTCTCTCTTGATAGCAGAAACACTCCAGCCCAGGCAACATCCTGGTGAATCTCTTCAGTGCAATCACCTCCTTCTTATAGTGTGGTGACCAGAACTGCACACACTAACTCCAGCGTTTTATACAGCTCTAAAACAACCTCTCTGCTCTTAAATAATCTTCCTTTGTCAAAACTATGCTGACGTCCTCTGGTACATCTCCTGTGATCGGAGGAGATTTGAATATTTTTGTCAGAGGCGCTGCAATCTCCTCCCTTGTCTCCCACAGAAACCTGGGATACATCTCATCTGGCCCTGGGGCGGCATGGTGGCACAGTGGTTAGCACTGCTGCCTCTCAGCTCCAGGGATCCGGGTTCAATTCTGGCTTTGGGTGACTGCGTGAAGTTGGAATTTCTCCCCGTGTCTGCGTGGGTTTCCTCCGGGTGCTCCGGTTTCCTCACACAGTCCAAAGTGTGCAGGTTTGGTGGATTGGCCATGATCAATTGCCCCTTCGTGTCCAAAAAGTTAAGTGGGGTTACTGGGATAAGGTGGCGGCATGGGCTTAAGTAGGGTACTCTTTCCAAGGGTCAGTGCAGACTCGATGGACCGAATGGCCTCCTTCTGCACTGTAAATTCTATGATTCTATGATTTATACACTTTTTGAAACGTTAAAACTGTTAATTCCCCCTCCCCCTCAATGCTAAATCGTTCAAGCAAATCACAATGTGCCTCCCTGATTTCTATATCTACATCATTCTTCTCTGCTCCAGGGAAAACAACCCCAGCCCATCCAGTCTCTCTTGATAGTTGAAATGCTCCAGCCCAGGTAACATCCTGGTAAATCTCCTCCTGGTGCACCCTCTCCGGTGCAATCACTTCCTTTCTGTAATGTGGTGACCAGAACTGCACACAGCACTCCAGCTGGGGCCTAACCAGTGTTTTATACAGCTCCAGCATCACCTCCCTGCTCTAATATTCAATACTTCAGTTAATAAAGGTAAGAATCCCATTGGCCTTCTTAAACACCTTATCACCTGCCCTGTTAAATTCTGTGAACGTGCACACCAAACTCCCTTTGATCCTCCGTATTTCCGAGGGTCTTACCATTCATTTTACATTCCCTTGACTTGTCAGTCCTCCCAAAATACATGACCTCACATTTTTCAGGGTTAAATTCCATTTCCCGCTCTTCTGCCCATCTAACCAGCCTGTCTGTATCATCCTGTAATCTAAGGCCTTGCTCCTCACTATTTACCACATCACTAATTTTTGTGTCACCTGCGAACTTACTTATCATACCTCCCACATTCACATCCAGATCATTGATGTAGACGACAAACAACAAGGGACCCAACACCAATTCCTGCAGAACACCACTGGGCACAGGCTTCCAGTCACTAATACAGCCTTCAACCATCACCCTCTGCCTCCTACAACTGAGCCAGTTTTGGATCCAATTTGCCAAATTGCCCTGGATCCCCTGGGCTCTTATCTTCTTCATTAGCCTCCCATGTGGGACCTTGTCAAAAGCCTCACTAAAATCCATGTAGATTACATCAACCACACTACCCTCGTCTACACACCTAGTTACCTCCTCAGAAAATTCAATCAAATTTGTAAGACATGATCTTTCTTTGACAAAACCATGCTGACTATCCTTGATTAATTCTTGCCTCTCCAAGTGAAGATTAATTCTGTCTCTCAGAATTATTGCTAGCAGTTTCCCTACCACTGAAGTTAGACTCAGTGGTTTGTAATTTCCTAGTTTGTCTCTACTTCTTGAATAATGGTGCCACATTAGCTGCCCTCCAGTCCTCCAGCACCTGTTCTGTGACCAGAGAAGATTTGAATATTTTTGTCAGAGTCGCTGCAGTCTCCTCCTTTGCCTCCCACAGTAACCTGGGGTACATCTCATCTGGCCCTGGGGATTTATCCACTTTTAGGCCCACTAAAACTGTTCATATCGCCTCCCTCTTTTGCTAATTTGTTCAAGTAAATCACAATGTACCTCCCTGATTTCTATGCCTACATTACCCCTCTCCTTAGTGAACACAGATGCAAAGTACCATTTAAAACCTCACCTATATCTTCTGGTTCCACACACAAATTGCCACCTCGGTCCCTAATGGGCATGATGATCACCCCGGTCAATCTCCTGCCTTTAATATGCTTATAAAACTCCTTTGGATTTTCCTTTATCCGCTCCTCCATTGTTCTTACCTCCCCCCTCTTCACTCTCCTCATTTCTTTCTGAAATAATTCCCTGCATTTTCTATATTCCTTGAGTGCTTCTGCTGCTCTAATCTCTCAGTACACGCCATCAGCCTCTCTATTTTTCCTTATCCACCTCTGGATATCCCTTGACATCCAGGGTTCTCTGGACCTATTACTCCCACCCTTCACTATCACGGGAATATGTTGGTCCTGTACTCTCTCTATTTCCCTTTTGAATGAACCCCTGTTCTGATTTAGGTTTTCCAACAAGCAGCTGTCCCAGTTAACTTGAGCAGATAAAAGCAAATTATTGCAGATTCTGGAATCTGAAACAAAAACAGAAAATACAGGACAATCTCAGCAAGTCTGACAGCATCTGTGGGAGATGAGGAAACTAACCTTTCGAATCTGGATGACTTTGACAAAGAGTCAGATCTGCTGAGATTGTGTTTTCGGAGCAGGATGATTCCGGGAGTTGCCAGTCAGGTCGGGAGCAAGGTCCCAGAGGAGGACTTCCTGGGGAAAACAAGGAGGCGTTCGGAGGTGTTTGGTTGGTCGTGGTACAAAGCAGTGACTGGATGGAGTGGAGGGCATCCGGGAGGACTTCCTGCCAGCGGGAGACTGGGAGATTCCTGGACCATAGGGCCAGTATGACGGTCTTCTAGACCATTCCGTTCTCCCTCTCTACCTGTCCGTTACCCCGGGGGTTGTAACTGGTCGTCCTGCTCGAGGCGATGCCCTTGCTGAGCAGGAATTGACGCAGTTTGTCGCTCATAAAGGAGGACCCCCTATCATTGTATGTAAGCGGGGAACCCGAACAGTGCAAAGATGCTATGGAGGGCCTTGATGATGGTGGTTGCGGTCATGTCGGGGCAGGGGATGGCGAATGGGAACCGGGAGTACTCGTCAATCACGTTCAAGAAGTAAGTTTCGCGGTCGGTGGAGGGGCGGGGGGCCTTTGAAGCCCATGCTGAGGCCTTCAAAGGGACGGGAAGCCTTTATCAGGTGCGCTTTCTCTGGCCGGTAGAAGTGCGGTTTGCACTCCGCGCAGATTTGGCAGTCCCTGGTGGCTGTCCTTACCTCCTCGATGGAGTAGGGCAGGTTGCGGGTCATGATAAAATGGAAAAATCGAGTGACCCCCGGGTGGCAGAGGTTCTCGTGGAGGGCTCAGAGGCGGTCCGCTTGTGCGTTGGCACATGTGCCGCGGGACAGGCATCAGGAGGCTCGTTTAGCTTCCCGGGACGATACAAGATCTCATAGTTGTAGGTGGAGAATTCGATCCTCCACCGCAAGATCTTATCGTTTTTTATCTTGCCCCGCTGTGCATTATCGAACATGAAAGCAACCGACCGTTGGTCAGTGAGGAGAGTGAATCTCCTGCCGGCCAGGTAATGCCTCCAATGTCGCACAGCTTCTACTATGGCCTGGGCCTCCTTTTCGACTGAGGAGTGGCGGATTTCAGAAGCATGGAGGGTACGGGAGAAAAAGGCCACGGGTCTGCCCGCTTGGTTAAGGGTGGCCGCCAGAGTTACGTCAGACGCGTCGCTCTCGACCTGAAAGGGGAGGGACTCGTCGATGGAGTGCATCGTGGCCTTTGCAATGTCTGCTTTGATGCGGCTGAAGGCCTGGCAGGCCTCTATCGACAGAGGAAAAACTGTGGATTGGATCAGGGCACAGGCCTTATCTGCATAGTTGGGGACCCACTGGGCATAGTAAGAGAAAAACCCTAGGCAGCGCTTCAGGGCCTTGGAGCAGTGGGGGAGGGGGAACACCACAAGGGGGCGCATGCGTTCAGTGTCGGGGCCTATAACTCCATTTTGCACTACGTAGCCAATGATGGCTAGGCGGTCGGTGCTAAACACGCATTTATCCTTGTTATACGTAGGGTTAAGGATCTTTGCGGTCTGGAGGAATTTTCGGAGGTTGGTGTCGTGGTCCAGCTGGTCGTGGCCGCAGATGGTGACATTATCGAGATCCGGGAATGTTGCCCGTAAACTGTACCGGTCAACCATTCGGTCCATCTCGCGCTGGAAGACCGAGACCCCATTAGTGACACCGAAGGGAACCCTTAAGAAGAGGTAGAGCCGCCCGTCTGCCTTGAAGGCAGTGTATTTGCGGTCACTAGTGCGGTGGGGAGCTGGTGGTAGGCGGACTTAAGATCCACCGTGGAGAAGACCTTTTCATGAGCGATCCTGTTTACTAGGTCGGATATGCGGGGGAGAGGGTACGCGTCCAGCTGCGTAAACCTGTTGATGGTCTGACTGTAGTCGATGACCATCGTATGCTTCTCCCCGGTCTTTACCACCACTACTTGAGCTCTCCAGGGACTGTTGCTCGCTACAATGACTCCTTCCCTCAGTTGCCTTTGAACCTCTGACCTAATAAAGATCCGATCCTGTGCACTGTACCATCTGCTCCTGGTGGCGACGGGTTTGTAATCCAGGGTGAGGTTCGCAAACAGGGAAGGCGGATCGACCTTGAGGGTCGTGAGGTCGCAGACAGTGAGGGGGGGTATAGGGCCGCCGAATTTGAAAGTTAGACTTTGGAGATTACACTGGAAGTCTAAACCTAGGAGTGTGGCTGCGTAGAGGTGGGGAAGGATGTAGAGCCGGTAATTTTTAAACTCCCTTCCCTGGACCGTGAGGTTTGCTACACAAAACCCCTTTATCTCTACTGAGTGGGAACCGGAGGCCAGGGAGATTTTTTGATTAACGGGGTGGACGAGGGTAGAACAGCGCCTTACCGTGTCGGGGTGTATGAAGCTTTCCGTGCTCCCAGAGTCGAATAAGCAGGACATCTCGTGCCCGTTGATTAGTACTGTTGTTGCAGCAGTTGAGAGTGTTCGAGGCCGGGACTGATCCAGGGTCACAGAGGCTAATCGCAGCAGTTGAGTATTCTCTTCAGGCGGTGTGCGGTCAGCCAAGCTGGGGTCCTGGGTGTCCATCCAAGATAGCGGCTCCCATTGGTCGCACATGGCTGGGGGTGCACAAAATGGTGGTGGCGACCGCACTGGCCTGGCATACCACCACGAAGTTTCCCTTTTTACCGCATCCCTTGCAGGTGGATGCGCGGGCCGGGCAGCGCTGCCGGGGGTGCTTGGACTGCCCGCTAAAGTAGCAGCGGGGCCCCCTAGGGTTGCCAGGCCGCCTTGCAGCACAAGCTTGTAGGGGGATGGGTGATGTCTCGGGATCGGCTGCAGAGGGGTTCCACGCTGCCCAGGGGGCTGCCGCGCGGTCGGGAACGTAAGCGTCGTCGTTTCAGGAGGCCACATCCAGCGAGCCTGCAAGGGCCCGTGCCTCCTTGAGGCCTAGGGTGTCTTTTTCCAGCAATCGCTGGCGGATTTGGGAGGACAGCATACCTGCCACAAAAGCGTTCCGGATCAAGAGTTCTTTGGGGTCGCTCGCCGAAACTTGCAGGCAGCTGCAGTTTCTCCCCAACACCAGGAGCGCACGGTAGAATTCTTCCAGCGATTCCCCAGGGATTTGTCGCCTCGTTGCTAGCAGATGTCGGGCGTAGACCTGGTTTACCGGGCGAATATAATGTCCTTTTAGCAGCTCCATTGCTGCATCAAAGTCGTCCGCGTCCTCGATGAGGGTGTAAATTTCTGGGCTCACCCTCAAGTGCAGGACTTGCAATTTCTGTTCTCCCGAGGGTGTGTTTTCGGTCGTTCCGAGATATCCTTTAAAACACGCCAGCCAGTGCTTGAAGGTTGCCGCTGAGTTCGCCGCGTGGGGGCTGAGTTGCAGACACTCTGGCTTGATTCGGAGCTCCATCCTTTTAAATCTAGCGTAGTAAATTGATGCACGATCAATGACCACTAAAGCGAGGTTGTAGTCCAACTGAAGGCTTTAATAAGCTAGATGTTTTCCCCCAGCAGCTCAGGTATAGAAAGAAGGCTGCTGGGGCGGCACGGGCTCTTATACCCCGCCTTGCAGGGCGGAGCTACCATACAGCTTGACCAATAGGAAACATACAATATCTACCAATGGTGTTCCAGCATTACCAGGTACCATAATACCTCTACACAGACTATCACACCCTCCCCTGTTGGACTTTCCATGCATTGGCATAAAAAGCTCTCCTGGATGCATTTTAATAATTCCGCCCCTTCTAAGCCTTTCACTTTTTGACTATCCCAGTTAATATTGGGGAAGTTGAAATCCCTGACTATTATTACCCGATTTTTCTTACAATTCTCAGAGATTTGCCTACATATCTGCCCTTCTATCTCTCCCTGTCTGTTTGGGGGACTACAGTACACTCCCAGCAATGTGATCACCCATTTTGTTACTACGTTCTACCCATATGGCTTCATTTGAGGGACCTACTAAGATATCATCACTGTGTACTGACGTGATGTTCTCCACAATCAATAATGCAACTCCTCCTCTTTTACCTCCCCCTCTATCACGCCTGAAACTTCTATACCCTGGGACGTTCAGCTGCCAGTCCTGCCCTTCTTTCAATCAAGTTTCTGTGATTGCAATAATGTCATAATTCCATGTGCTGATCAACATTCTAAGTTCATCAATCTTACCCGTCAGGCTCCTTGCACTGAAATAAATGCAGCTTAGCCTCCTAGTCCTCACATGTGCCTCATCATTACCCTGTCTGCCCTGCCCACTGAACCTGCCTGGTTTATCCTCTATATTTGACTCCATCTTCTCACCCACTGTACTGTCACTTTGGGTCCCATCCCCCTTTCAAATTAGTTTAAACCCTGTCCAGTAGCGTGAACAAACCTCCCTGCGAAGATATTTGTCCCCCTTAAATCTGGTGAACTGGTGCAACGACAATAATCTCTCCCTCAATGTCAACAAAATGAAGGAGAGTGTCATCGACTCCAGGAAGCGTAGTGGAGAACATGCCCCAGTCTACATCAATGGGAACGAAGTAGAAAGGGTCGAGAGCTTCAAGTTCTTAGGTGTCCAGATCACCAACAACCTGTCCTGGTCCCCCCATGCCAACACTATACTTAAGAAAGCCCACCAGCGACTCTACTTTCTCAGAAGACTAAGGAAATTTGGCATGTCACCTACGACTCTCACCAACTTCTACAGCTGCACCATAGAAAGCATTCTTTCCGGTTGTATCATAGCTTGGTATGGAGCCTGCTCTGCCCAAGACCGCAGGAAACTACAAAAGGTTGTGAATGTAGCCAAGTCCATCACGCAAAGCAGCCTCCCATCCATTGACTCTGTCTATAATTCCCGCTGCCTCAGAAAGGCAGCCAGCATAATTAAGGACCCCACGCACCCCGGACATATTCTCGTCCACCTTCTTCCGTCAGCAAAAATATACCAAAGTTTGCGGTCACGTACCAACCGACTCAAGAACAGCTTCTTCCCGACTGCCATCAGACTTTTGAATGGATCTACCTCGTATTAAGTTGATCTTTTCTCTACACCTTGCTATAACTGTAACATTATATTCTGCAGTCTCTCCTTCCTTCCCTACGTACAGTATGCATTGTTTGTACAGCATGCAAGAAACAATACTTTTCACTGTATACTAATACATGTGACAATAATAAATCAAATCAAATCAATTCATGTGCAACCCATCCCGCTTATACAGGTCCCATCTACCCCAGGAGTGATCCGAATGATCCAAGTATCTAAAGCCCTCCCTCCTGCACCATAAACAAAGAAATAACTGATGCATGTAGAAATGGTACAGCAGTTATCATGGGGGATTTTAATCTACATGTCGATTGGTTTAACCAGGTCGGTCAAGGCAGCAATGAGGGGAAGTTTATAGAATGTATCCGCGATAGTTTCCTAGAACAGTATGTAATGGGACCTACGAGGGAACAAGCGGTCCTAGATCTGGTCCTGTGTAATGAGACAGGATTGATTAATGATCTCATAGTTAGAGATCCTCTCGGAAGGAGCAATCACAATATGGTGGAATTTAAAATACAGATGGAGGGTGAGAAGGTAAAATCAAACACTAGTGTTTTGTGCTTAAACAAAGGAGATTACAATGGGATGAGAGAAGAACTAGCTAAGGTAGACTGGGAGCAAAGACTTTATGGTGAAACGGTTGAGGAACAGTGGAGAACCTTCCAAGCGATTTTTCACAGTGCTCAGCAAAGGTTTATACCAACAAAAAGGAAAGACGGTAGAAGGAGGGAAAATCGACCGTGGATATCTGAGGAAATAAGGGAGAGTATCAAATTGAAGGAAAAAGCATACAAAGTGGCAAAATTAGTGGGAGACTAGAGGACTGGGAAATCTTTAGGGGGCAACAAAAAGGTACTAAAAAAGCTAGAAAGAAGAGTAAGATAGATTATGAGAGTAAACTTGCTCAGAATATAAAAACAGATAGTAAAAGTTTCTACAAATATATAAAACAAAAAAGAGTGGCTAAGGTAAATATTGGTCCTATAGAGGATGAGAATGGAGATTTAATAATGGGGGATGAGGAAATGGCTGAGGAACTGAACAGGTTTTTCGGGTCGGTCTTCACAGTGGAAGACACAAATAACATGCCAGTGACTGATGGAAATGAGGCTATGACAGGTAAGGACCTTGAGAGGATTGTTATCACCAAGGAGGTAGTGATGGGCAAGCTAATGGGGCTAAAGGTAGACAAGTCTCCTGGCCCTGATGGAATGCATCCCAGAGTGCTAAAAGAGATGGCTAGGGAAATTACAAATGCACTAGTGATAATTTACCAAAATTCACGAGACTCTGGGGTGGTCCCGGCGGATTGGAAATTAGCAAACGTGACACCACTGTTTAAAAAAGGAGGTAGGCAGAAAGCGGGTAATTATAGGCCAGTGAGCTTAACTTTGGTAGTAGGGAAGATGCTGGAATCTATCATCAAGGCAGAAATAGCGAGGCATCTGGATGGAAATTGTCCCATTGGGCAGACGCAGCATGGGTTCATAAAGGGCAGGTCGTGCCTCACAAATTTGGTGGAATTTTGTGAGGACATTACCAGTGCGGTAGATAACGGGGAGCCAATGGATATGGTATATCTGGATTTCCAGAAAGACTTTTCAAGACTTGACAAGGTGCCACACAAAAGGTTGCTGCATAAGATAAAGATGCATGGCATGAAGGGGAAAGTAGTAGCATGGATAGAGAATTGGTTAATTAATAGAAAGCAAAGAGTGGGGAGTAATGGGTGTTTCTCTGGTTGGCAATCAGTAGCTAGTGGTGTCCCTCAGGGATCAGTGTTGGGCCCACAATTGTTCACAATTTTCATGGATGATTTGGAGTTGGGGACCAAGGGCAATGTGTCCAAGTTTGCAGACGACACTAAGACGAACAAAGAACAAAGTACAAAGAAAAGTACAGCCCAGGAACCGGCCCTTCGGCCCTCCAAGCCCGTGCCGACCATGCTGCCCGACTAAACTACGATCTTCTACACTTCCTGGGTCCATATCCCTCTATTCCCATCCTATTCATGTATTTGTCAAGATGCCCCTTAAATGTCACTATCGTCCCTGCTTCCACCACCTCCTCCGGTATCGAGTTCCAGGCACCCACTACCCTCTGTGTAAAAAACTTGCCTCGTACATCTACACTAAACCTTGCCCCTCTCACCTTAAACCTATGCCCCCTAGTAATTGACCCCTCTACCCTGGGGAAAAGCCTCTGACTATCCACTCTGTCTATGCCCCTCCTAATTTTGTAGACCTCTATCATGTCGCCCCTCAACTTCCGTCGTTCGAGTGAGAACAAACCAAGTTTATTCAACCGCTCCTCATAGCTAATGCCCTCCATACCAGGCAACATTCTGGTAAATCTCTTCTGCACCCTCTCTAAAGCCTCCACATCCTTCTGGTAGTGTGGCAAGCAGAATTGAACGCTATACTCCAAGTGTTGCCTAACTAAGGTTCTATACAGCTGCAGCATGACTTGCCAATTCTTATACTCAATGCCCCGGCCAGTGAAGGCAAGCATGCCGTATGCCTTCTTGACTACCTTCTCCACCTGTGTTGCCCCTTTCAGTGACCTGTGGACCTGTACACCTAGATCTCTCTGACTTTCAATACTCTTGAGGGTTCTACCATTCACTGTATATTCCCTACCCGCATTAGACCTTCCAAAATGCATTACCTCACATTTGTCCGGATTAAACTCCATCTGCCATCTCTCCGCCCAAGTCTCCAAACAATCTAAATCCTGCTGTGTCCTCTGACAGTCCTCATCGTTATCTGCAATTCCACTAACCTTTGTGTCGTCTGCAAACTTACTAATCAGATCAGTTACATTTTCCTCCAAATCATTTATATATATTACAAACAGCAAAGGTCCCAGCACTGATCCCTGCGGAACACCACTAGTCACAGCCCTCCAATTAGAAAAGCATCCTTCCATTGTTATTCTCTGCCTTCTATGACCTAGCCAGTTCTGTATCCACCTTGCCAGCTTACCCCGATCCCGTGTGACTTCACCTTTTGTACTAGTCTACCATGAGGGACCTTGTCAAAGGCCTTACTGAAGTCCATATAGACAACATCCACTGCCCTACCTGCATCAATCATCTTTGTGACCTCCTCGAAAAACTCTATCAAGTTAGTGAGACACGACCTCCCCTTCACAAAACCATGCTGCCTCTCACTAATATGTCCATTTGCTTCCAAATGGGAATAGATCCTGTCTCGAAGGATTCTCTCCAGTAATTTCCCTACCACTGAAGTAAGGCTCACCGGCCTGTAGTTCCCTGGATTATCCTTGCTACCCTTCTTAAACAGAGCTATTCTCCAGTCCTCCGGGACATCACCTGAAGACAGTGAGGATCCAAAGATTTCTGTCAAGGCCTCAGCAATTTCCTCTCCAGCCTCCTTCAGTATTCTGGGGTAGATCCCATCAGGCCCTGGGGACTTGGGGTTAGGGTTGTGAGTGGTAAAGCAAAAAGTGCAGAGGACATTGGAAGTCTGCAGAGGGATTTGGATAGGCTAAGTGAATGGGCTAGGGTCTGGCAGATGGAATACAATGTTGACAAATGTGAGGTTATACAATTTGGTAGGAATAACAGCAGAAGGGATTATTATTTAAATGATAAAATATTAAAACATGCTGCTGTGCAGAGAGACCTGGGTGTGCTAATGCATGAGTCACAAAAAGTTGGTTTACAGCTGCAACAGGTGATTAAGAAGGCAAATGGAATTTTGTGCTTCATTGCTAGAGGGATGGAGTTTAAGACTAGGGAGGTTATGCTGCAATTGTATAAGGTGTTAGTGAGGCCGCACCTGGAGTATTGTGTTCAGTTTTGGTCTCCTTACTTGAGAAAGGACGTACTGGCACTGGAGGGTGTGCAGAGGAGATTCACTAGGTTAATCCCAGAGCTGAAGGGGTTGGATTACGAGGAGAGGTTGAGTAGACTGGGACTGTATTCGTTGGAATTTAGAAGGATGAGGGGGGATCTTATGGAAACATATAAAATTATGAAGGGAATAGATAGGATAGATGCAGGCAGGTTGTTTCCACTGGCGGGTGAAAGCAGAACTAGGGGGCATAGCCTCAAAATAAGGGGAAGTAGATTTAGGACTGAGTTTAGGAGGAACTTCTTCACCCAAAGGGTTGTGAATCTATGGAATTCCTTGCCCATGAAGCAGTTGAGGTTCCTTCATTCAATGTTTTTAAGATAAAGGCAGATAGTTTTTTGAAGAATAAAGGGATTAAGGGTTATGGTGTTCGGGCCGGAAAGTGGAGCTGAGTGCTCAAAAGATCAGCCATGATTTCATTGAATGGTGGAGCAGGTTCAAGGGCCAGATGGCCTACTCCTGCTCCTAGTTCTTATGTTCTTATCCCTCCAGCCACATGTTTCTCACTTGCCCCTGGCACATGAGGTAATCACAATATCACAACATTTGAGGTCCTGTTTTATAACTTTCTGCCTAACTCCCTAAATTGCCATTTGTTCAGATAAAATGCAGAAACTCTTCTCTAGTGAACGGAGCGCTGTTGTCAGACACTATTACTTCAAAGGAGGCCATGGGTAGCAAAATCCTGCCGCAGGGCCTCTCTTGTGGCCGTGAAGGTTGTTGGTTCCATCTCTTGGAGCTCAAACCACTTTGGGTGGGCCTGCAAGGTCCACATGTATCCTTGTCCATGGACAAGTAGGCCACTCCCAATGGTGGAGGTTGGCTGTGGGTGGAATCATCTACTGTATCTGGTAGGACATGCATTGGTGCACAATGTGTTCAATATCCTTACCTATGCCGGGCCACGAAATGTAGCTTCGAGCCAGCATTTTCATTTTTGTTTAGCCTGGATGGGCACTGTGCAAATCCTGCAACACTGACTCTGGGGATGGTACCACCACTCAGGAATTCCAGAACCTAGAACATAGAAAAATACAGCACAGAACAGGCCCTTCGGCCCACGATGATGTGCCAAACTTTTGTCCTAGATTAAAACAAATTAATCTACACCCCATCATTCTACCGTAACCCATGTACCTATCCAATAGCTGCTTGAAGGTCCCTAATGTTTACGACTCACTCCTTCCACAGGCAGTGCAATCTATGTCCCCACTACTCTCTGGGTAAAGAACCTACCTCTGACATCCCCCCTATATCTTCCACCATTCACCTTAAATTTATGTCCCCTTGTAATGGTTCGTTCCACCCGGGGAAAAAGTCTTTGACTGTCAACTCTATCTATTCCCCTGATCATCTTATAGAGTGTGACTCCATCCTCACAACTGAGTTTGAGGCATTAACTGGTCAGATTTATCATGAGGTCACCTGGGTAAGATCATGTGACTTCACTTTGGAGAGGACTGGATCTCGTTGTGTCCAGTTCTTTATATGACCTGATGATACTGGCATAGTGTCAAGAATGTTCAATGCCAGGACGATTATTTGAGGCACCGGCGGGGGGTGCCAGGTTCTTTGGAAATGGTAGCTGACTCAGTCCATCAGTGTTTGTAATTTGTGTGCCTGGCCAATGCTGAAAGATATAGTCATCAGCCGCCAACAACAAGTGCACCATTGTACCCTGGCAGAGACGATTGGAGGTATGAGCTGGTCTTCACGGAGGAGCTCCAACAGAGGCTTGTGGTCAGTTATTATTGTAAAGCGTCGCCCATAAACATACTGGTGAAATTTCTTGAAGCTGTAGATTACGGCACGGCCTTCTTTCTCGATCTGTGTGTACTTCTGCTCAGCATCAAAAAGAGTTCTGGAGGTGAAGGCAATTGGTCTCTCTGAGCAATCTTTCATTTAATGGGCCAGGACCACCCTTACACCATACGGTGATGCATCGCAAGTTAAGATGAATGGCTTACCAAGCCAAAGTGAACCAATAGACTCAATGACTATGGCCTTCTTGACGTGCTGGAAGGCCTACTCCTGTGGTTCCTTCCAATGCCAAGGCTGGTTTATTTCTTAAAGAAAAGTGTAGTGGTTCCAATATTCTTGCTAAGTTGGGGATACTAAGTTCAGGATAAAGCGATCATAGTAGTTTACCATTCTCAGGAAGGACTTTAATTTTGCCACATTGTTAGGTGTCGGGACCTCTCTCATGGCTCTCACCTAGTCTTTGAGTGGCTGCCGGTCTTTTGAGTCCACTTTGAACACTAGGTAAGTGACCTCACTTGCTTGAAAGGTGCCCTTCTCCCACTTCAGTGGGATTCCCGCATCTCTGGATCTTCTCAGCACCTCTTTTAAGCTTGGTATGTCCTCCTCATGTAATGTTTCAGTTACGAGAACATCATCCAGGTAGACCACAATTTTGGGATGCCCTGGAACAGATTCTCCATTGTGCGCTGGAATATCGCAGAGGCGAGGAGATGCCAACGGGTAACCTGGTGTATTGAAAGAGGCCTTTAGGTGTGTTAATTATCGTAAACTTTTGGGAATCTTTATGAAGTTATAACTTCAAATAGGCAAAACTGAGGTAGAGTTTGGAGTATGTGAGGTCTCCTCCACCAACTTTACATAAAGATCTTCAATTCGTGGAATTGGGTATTTGTCTACATGAGTTGCCTGGTTTATCGTAAACTTGTAATCCTCACATATTCGAACAGAGCAGTCTGTGTTTTAACACAGGAATGGTGGGGAACATAGGAACAGTAGCAAGGCCATTCAGCCCCATGAGCCTGTTCTGCGATTTAATGAGTTCATGTCTGATTTGTGGCCTAAACTATACCTGCCTTTGGCCCAGATCCCTTAATATCTTCGTTCAACAAAAATCTCAGACGGGATTATTCGTCAGCCGCACCAGAATCGGAAAAGGTGATTGGGCGGAGAATCGGTTTTGATGCCGAAATTGTGGTGGGCGCCGGGTGCACGCCAAATTGTAATTCCCCGGGGCCTCCCGTCAATACATTCTACTCCGCATGTACAGTCAACAGCATTTACATATCATTAGCAGGTCTTACGCAGCATTTTCAAGGCCTCTGCGATTCGCCGCCTCCACTGGGGGGAACACCCGACTGCAAGGTTCACTTGTGCTTTTAAAAATCAGGAATCAGGCACCGTGGCTGCTGATGGGGAGAGAGGGTGGATGGAAAGTGTGCAACATCACCATCTTGTTGGCTGGGGTGAGTGTGTGTGGGGAGCGGAGTGCTCATATGCGGCTGCAACTTGTCAGCCTCCCGAGTGGCAATCCCAACGCTGGCAAATCCAACACCATTTCCCATTCGGTGAATTGGTCCAGGTGCGGTGCCAGCTTTGCTGTCTTGGAACTTCACTAATCCTGCCCCGGTAGCTAACTGTTCTGTAATTCCCTGGTTTCCCCCTTTCACTCTTCTTAAAAAGTGGAATGACATGTGCACTTTTCCAATCCAGAGGGATTATCCTGAATCTAGGAAACTCTAAAAGATTATAGTTAGGGCATCTACAATGTGCTCCCCTACTTCCTTTAACACCACGGATGGAAACCGTCGGGTCCTGGGGATTTGTCACTCTTTTAGTTCATTGATTTCCGAGTTACTGATGCTGTACTTATATTATTTGAATTAAGTCCTGTTCTCTATTGACTATTAATTCTTTCACTGACAATATCTCCAGTTTCAGCTTTTACTGGGCCCACATTGTTCTTGACCACTGCTTTCCCTTTACATAACTATAACATTTCTTCTTATGGATTGTGATGTTCTTTGCAAGTTTCCTTCCATAATCCCTTTGAGTCGCTCTTATCAGCTGCTTTGTGATCCTTTGCTGATCTTTGTATCTCTCCCATTCATCAGGATCTGTGCTGTTTTTTTTACAGTTTTATAAGCCTTTTCTTTCAGTTTTATGCTGTCCCTAACCTCTTTAGCTGTCCATGACTGTTCTTTTGTGAAGTGGAGCTTTTTCCTCTCAGGGGCATATAGACCAAAGAACAAATAACAATACAGCACAGGAACAGGCCCTTCGGCCCTCCGGGCCTGCACCGACCATGGTATCTGCCTAAACTAAAACCGTCTGCACTTACAGAGTCCGTATCCTTCCATTCCCACCCTATTCATATATTTGTCTAGATGTCCCTTAAATGCCACTATCGTATCTGCTCCCATCACCTCCTCAGGCAGCACGTTTCACATATTTACCACCTTCTGTGTAAAAAACTTGCCTCGCACATCTGCTCTAAACTTTTCCCCACGCACTTTAAACCTATATTCCCTAGTACTTGACTCTCCTACCCTAGGAAAAAAACATCTGACTATCCAGGGGCTGGTTTAGTACACTGGGATAAATAGCTGGCTTTTAAAGCAGAACAAGGCAGGCCAGCAGCACGGTTCAATTCCTGTACCGGCCTCCTCGAACAGGCGCCAGAATGTGGCGACTAGGGGCTTTTCACAGTAACTTCATTTGAAGCCTACTTGTGACAATAAGCGATTTTCATTTCATTTCATTCTGTCCATGCCACTCATAATCTTGTAGACCTCTATCAGGTCGCCTCTCAACCTCCGTCGTTCCAGTGAGAACAGACCGCGTTTATCTAACCTCTCCTCATAGCTAATGCCCTCCTTAGCAGGCTCGATCAAATTAGTGAGGCATGACCTTCCCTTCACAAACCCATGCTGTCCGTCACTAATAAGTCCATTTGTTTCCAAATGTGAGTAAATCCTACCTCTGAGAATCTTTTCGAATGATTTCCCTACCACTGCCATAAGGCTCACCGGCCTATAATTTCCTGGATTATCCCTGCTGGCCTTCTTAAACAATGGAACAAGATTGGCTACTCTCCAGTCCTCTGGAACTTCACTGTAGCCAATGAAGATACAACGATTACTGTCAAGGTCCCAGCAATTTCCTGCCTTGCCTCCCGCAGTGTTCTGCGGTAGATCCCATCAGGCCCTGGGGACTTATCTTCTTTAATGCTTTTTTAGACGCCCAACACCTCCTCTTTATTAATATACTCACTCCGTATCTCAATAAATGTTTCTTTAAATATTCTCCACTGATCTTCAGTCGTTTGATCCATTAACCGATCTTCCCAGTTTGCCGTGGACAGTCTCTGCCTCATCCTGTTAAATTCAGCCTTACCCAAGTCTAGAATTCTCGTGGCTGAATTGGGCTTTTCGATTTCAAACGCTACACTGAATTCAATCATCTTGTGATCACTATTTGATAAATGTCCGCGCTCAGTTAGGCTACTAATTCAATTGGGCTCATTATTCACAATCTAATATTGCCTGTCCCTTTGTTACATCTAAAACGTATCTTTTCTTTCATAATTGAGCCTGCATTCAGCAATTTGTCTGTGACATGTTATTACAACTTTATCAAAAGTCAGGCAGTTTTCCTTCTCCAGTGGAACCAGATTAAAGTACAAATGGCTCCATGATTATGGTTTCAGCCACTATGCTAAAGATAGTATTTAAATTGATGATTTTCTGGGCAGCACGGTGGTGCGGTGGTTAGCACTGCTGCCTCACGGCGCTGAGATCCCAGGTTCGATCGCGACCCTGGGTCACTGGCCATGTAGAGTTTGCACATTCTCCCCATGTCTGCGTGGGTATCACCCCTTCAACCCAAAAATGTGCAGGGTAGGTGGATTGTCCACGCTAAATTGCCCCTTATTTGGAAAAAAAATAGATTGATGATTTGTATTAGAAGTGTGATGCTATAAAGCCTTCTACAAACTGTGTACAAACAGGTTCTGTGGGGCTTCCTCTCATAATCAACAATAGTATGAGTTACTATTTATAATAATTGAAGATATACCGTACCTTCAAATAATTTCCTGTAAGGTTGTTAGAAAGGTGAAGAACAAAACATCACAAAACTATTTCCATATTCTTTTCAAATATCACTTTACAACTATTATTAGAGAAATTAAAATTCAAGTTAATTTGGTGGTTTCATTTGCAATGAAGAAGAGGCAGAAGAAGCCACAAATGAAAGAAAGAAAAGGTACCAAAAAGAAAATGGGTGTGAATATGATCATCAAATACTAATTCATTTAGAATACAAGAGAGAAAGAGAAATTTACATCTCTCTCAGGATAATACTACTCTATCCCAAATGTAAACTGTATAACTCTCTCGTTTATTCTTTAGATTAACAGTAACCCACAAAATATTCAGAGTGAAAGTAGGATCTTTGTTGCCTCAGTATTTCTTTAAATCATCATCCCACATCATTCCATCTTTCCTATCCCAACGCTCTCAGAGCATAACTCATCCAATCCCCCATTCCATTTCACTTATGTAACTCCATCTTTACTCATTCTTCATCTCTTAAGCCACCCCAGCTACTCTCCCATACCATTCCTCCCTTCCCCAATCCCCTCCAATCGCCTACGATGCCATTCTCCAACCCCTTTCCATGCAATTGCCTACTCATCTCCCATGCCATCTCCCAACACCCATGTTCTCTCCCTTCCTCCAAAATTGTCGCTGCATCCCCATTCCATCCCTCCTCTCCCTAATCCATCCCACCACCATACTGTAACCCCTACTCTCCCCCCCCCCCCCTGTCCAATCCACCCCACTCACTTCCTAAGCTGTCTCCTCCTCTCCCCATCACATTCCCATCTCCTCACTCCCATGTTATTACCCTCCACAATTCTCCCCATGCCCTTCTTTGGCGGGTAGGATCAAGGAAAACCCCAAGGCCTTTTACACATATGTGAGAAATATGAGAATGACTAGAGCAAGGGTAGGTCCGATCAAGGACAGTA
Organism: Scyliorhinus torazame; assembly: GCF_047496885.1. Lineage (NCBI taxonomy): Eukaryota > Metazoa > Chordata > Chondrichthyes > Carcharhiniformes > Scyliorhinidae > Scyliorhinus > Scyliorhinus torazame. Next base: position 90,701 of record NC_092719.1, read on the forward strand.
GCGGGAGATTGTGTATTGAGTCTGAAGAGATAGGAGAGGTCTTGAACGAGTACTTTTCTTCTGTATTCACAAATGAGAGGGGCGATATTGTTGGAGAGGACAGTGTGAAACAGATTGGTAAGCTCGAAGAAATACTTGTTAGGAAGGAAGATGTGTTGGGCATTTTGAAAAACTTGAGGATAGACAAGTCCCCCGGGCCTGACGGGATATATCCAAGGATTCTATGGGAAGTAAGAGATGAAATTGCAGAGCCGTTGGCATTTTCGTCCTCACTGTCAACCGGGGTGGTACCAGGGGATTGGAGAGTGGCGAATGTCGTGCCCCTGTTCAAAAAAGGGACTAGGGATAACCCTGGGAATTACAGGCCAGTTAGTCTTACTTCGGTGGTAGGCAAAGTAATGGAAAGGGTACTGAAGGATAGGATTTCTGAGCATCTGGAAAGACACTGCTTGATTAGGGATAGTCAGCACGGATTTGTGAGGGGTAGGTCTTGCCTTACAAATCTTATTGAATTCTTTGAGGAGGTGACCAAGCATGTGGATGAAGGTAAAGCAGTGGATGTAGTGTACATGGATTTTAGTAAGGCATTTGATAAAGTTCCCCATGGTAGGCTTATGCAGAAAGTAAGGAGGCATGGGATAGTGGGAAATTTGGCCAGTTGGATAACGAACTGGCTAACCGACAGAAGTCAGAGAGTGGTGGTGGATGGCAAATATTCAGTCTGGATCCCAGTTACCAGTGGCGTACCGCAGGGATCAGTTCTGGGTCCTCTGCTGTTTGTGATTTTCATTAATGACTTGGATGAGGGAGTTGAAGGGTGGGTCAGTAAATTTGCAGACGATACGAAGATTGGTGGAGTTGTGGATAGTAAGGAGGGCTGTTGTCGGCTGCAAAGAGACATAGATAGGATGCAGAGCTGGGCTGAGAAGTGGCAGATGGAGTTTAACCCTGAAAAGTGTGAGGTTGTCCATTTTGGAAGGACAAATATGAATGCGGAATACAGGGTTAACGGTAGAGTTCTTGGCAATGTGGAGGAGCAGAGAGATCTTGGGGTCTATGTTCATACATCTTTGAAAGTTGCCACTCAAGTGGATAGAGCTGTGAAGAAGGCCTATGGTGTGCTCGCGTTCATTAACAGAGGGATTGAATTTAAGAGCCGTGAGGTGATGATGCAGCTGTACAAAACTTTGGTAAGGCCACATTTGGAGTACTGTGTACAGTTCTGGTCGCCTCATTTTAGGAAGGATGTGGAAGCTTTGGAAAAGGTGCAAAGAAGATTTACCAGGATGTTGCCTGGAATGGAGAGTAGGTCTTACGAGGAAAGGTTGAGGGTGCTAGGCCTTTTCTCATTAGAACGGAGAAGGATGAGGGGCGACTTGATAGAGGTTTATAAGATGATCAGGGGAATAGATAGAGTAGACAGTCAGAGACTTTTTCCCCGGATGGAACAAACCATTACAAGGGGACATAAATTTAAGGTGAAAGGTGGAAGATATAGGAGGGATATCAGAGGTAGGTTCTTTACGCAGAGAGTAGTGGGGGCATGGAATGCACTGCCTGTAGAAGTAGTTGAGTCGGAAACATTAGGGACCTTCAAGCAGCTATTGGATAGGTATATGGATTACAGTAAAATGATAGTGTAGATTTATTTGTTCTCAAGGGCAGCACGGTAGCTAATGTGCCAGGGGGATGGGAACCGATGTAGGAAGTCAGTGGGGACAGAAACAAAAGGCAGGAAGGGAGAGTGTGTAAAGCATGACCAGAGAAAGCAGGGCAGAGAGCAAGGAAGGTCTACATTAAACTGCATTTATTTCAATGCAAGGGGCCTGACGGGCAAAGCGGATGAACTCAGGGCATGGACGGGCACATGGGACTGGGATATTATAGCTATGACTGAAACATGGCTAAGGGAGGGGCAGGACTGGCAGCTCAATGTTCCGGGGTACAGATGCTATAGAAAGGATAGAACAGGAGGTAAGAGAGGAGGGGGAGTGGCGTTTTTGATTCGGGAGAACATCACAGCAGTACTTAGAGGGGATATATCCGAGGGTTCGCCCACTGAGTCTATATGGGTGGAACTGAAAAATAAGAAGGGAGAGATCACCTTGGTAGGACTGTACTACAGGCCCCCAAATAGTCAGCGGGAAATTGAGGAGCAAATATGTAAGGAGATTACAGATAGCTGCAAGAATAATAGGGTGGTAGTAGTAGGGGACTTTAACTTTCCCAACATTGACTGGGACAGCCATAGCATTAGGGGTTTGGATGGAGGGAAATTTGTTGAGTGTATTCAGGAGGAATTTCTCATTCAGTATGTGGATGGACCGACTAGAGAGGGGGCAAAACTTGACCTCGTCTTGGGAAATAAGGAAGGGCAAGTGATAGAAGTGCTAGTGAGGGATCACTTTGGGACAAGTGACCATAATTCCATTAGTTTTAAGATAGCTATGGAGAATGATAGGTCTGGCCCAAGAGTTAAAATTCTTAATTGGGGCAAGGCCAATTTTGATGGTATCAGACAGGAACTTGCAGAGGTAGATTGGGGGAGACTATTGGCAGACAAAGGGACGGCTGGTAAATGGGAGGCTTTTAAAAATGTGTTAACCAGGGTGCAGGGTAAGCACATTCCCTTTAGAGTGAAGGGCAAGGCTGGTAGAAGTAGGGAACCCTGGATGACTCGAGATATTGAGACTCTGGTCAAAAAGAAGAAGGAGGCATATGACGTACATAAGCAACTGGGATCAAGTAGATCCCTTGAAGAGTATAGAGATTGTCGAAATAGAGTTAAGAGGGAAATCAGGAGGGCAAAAAGGGGACATGAAATTGCTTTGGCAAATAATGCAAGGGAGAATCCAAAGAGATTCTACAGATACATAAAGGGGAAAAGAGTAACTAGGGACAGAGTAGGGCCTCTTAAGGATCAACAAGGGCATCTATGTGCAGAGCCACAAGAGTTGGGTGAGATCCTGAATGAATATTTCTCATCGGTATTCACGGTAGAGAAAGGCATGGATGTTAGGAAACTAAGGGAAATAAATAGTGATGTCTTGAGAAGTGTGCATATTACAGAGGAGGAGGTGCTGGAAGTCTTAAAGCGCATCAAGGTAGATAAATCCCCGGGACCTGATGAAATGTATCCCAGCATGTTGTGGGAGGCTAGGGAGGAAATTGCGGGTCCCCTAACAGAGATATTTGAATCATCGGCAGCCACAGGTGAGGTGCCTGAAGATTGGAGAGTGGCGAATGTTGTGCCCTTGTTTAAGAAGGGCAGCAGGGAAAAGCCTGGGAACTACAGACCGGTGAGCCTAACGTCTGTAGTAGGTAAGTTGCTAGAAGGTATTCTGAGAGACAGGATCTACAAGCATTTAGAGAGGCAAGGACTGATTCGGGGCAGTCAGCATGGCTTTGTGCGTGGAAAATGATGTCTCACAAATTTGATTGAGTTTTTTGAGGGAGTGACCAAGAAGGTAGATGAGGGCAGTGCAGTAGACGTTGTCTACATGGACTTTAGCAAAGCCTTTGACAAGGTACCGCATGGTAGGTTGTTGCAGAAGGTTAAAGCTCACGGGATCCAGGGTGAGGTTGCCAATTGGATTCAAAATTGGCTGGACGACAGAAGGCAGAGGGTGGTTGTAGAGGGTTGTTTTTCAAACTGGAGGCCTGTGACCAGTGGTGTGCCTCAGGGATCGGTGCTGGGTCCACTGTTATTTGTGATTTATATTAATGATTTGGATGAGAATTTAGGAGGCATGGTTAGTAAGTTTGCAGATGACACCAAGATTGGTGGCACAGTGGATAGTGAAGAAGGTTATCTAGGATTGCAACGGGATCTTGATCAATTAGGCCAGTGGGCCGACGAATGGCAGATGGAGTTTAATTTAGATAAATGTGAGGTGATGCATTTTGGCAGATCGAATCAGGCCAGGACCTACTCAGTTAAGGGTATGGCGTTGGGGAGAGTTATAGAACAAAGAGATCTAGGAGTACAGGTTCATAGCTCCTTGAAGGTGGAGTCGCAGGTGGACAGGGTGGTGAAGAAGGCATTCGGCATGCTTGGTTTCATTGGTCAGAACATTGAATATAGGAGTTGGGACGTCTTGTTGAAGTTGTACAAGACATTGGTACGGCCACACTTGGAATACTGTGTGCAGTTCTGGTCACCCTATTATAGAAAGGATATTATTAAACTAGAAAGAGTGCAGAAAAGATTTACTAGGATGTTGCCGGGACTTGATGGTTTGAGTTATAAGGAGAGGCTGGATAGACTGGGACTTTTTTCCCTGGAGCGTAGGAGGCTTAGGGGTGATCTTATAGAGGTCTATAAAATAATGAGGGGCATAGATAAGGTAGATAGTCAACATCTTTTCCCAAAGGTAGGGGAGTCTAAAACTAGAGGGCATAGGTTTAAGGTGAGAGGGGAGAGATTCAGAAGGGCCCAGAGGGGCAATTTCTTCACTCAGAGGGTAGTGAGTGTCTGGAATGGGCTGCCAGAGGTAGTAGTAGAGGCGGGTACAATTGTGTCTTTCAAAAAGCATTTAGATGGTTACATGGGTAAGATGGGTATACAGGGTTATGGGCCAAGTGCGGGCAACTGGGACTAGCTTAATGGTAAAAACTGGGCGGCATGGACTGGTTGGGCCGAAGGGCCTGTTTCCATGCTGTAAACTTCTATGATTCTATGATTCTATGGTAGCATTGTGGATAGCACAATTGCTTCACAGCTCCAGGGTCCCAGGTTCGATTCCGGCTTGGGTCACTGTCTGTGCGGAGTCTGCACGTCCTCCCCGTGTCTGCGTGGGTTTCCTCCGGGTGCTCCGGTTTCCTCCCACAGTCCAAAGATGTGCGGGTTAGGTGAATTGGCCAATGATAAATTGCCCTTAATGTCCAAATTGCCCTTGGTGTTGGGTGGAAGTGTTGAGTTTGGGTAGGGTGCTCTTTCCAAGAGCCGGTGCAGACTCAAAGGGCCGAATGGCCTCCTTCTGCACTGTAAATTCAATGTTAATCTATGATTAATCTAGGACAAAAGTTCGGCACAACATCGTGGGCCGAAGGGCCTGTTCTGTGCTGTATTTTTCTATGTTCTATGTTCCCAGGCCATCTCTCCCCCCCACCCCCCCCCCCCCCCCCCCCCAATACCATATTTCATCTCCCATTCCCTGCCTGTCACATGCCCTTCCATGTACAAATTGTCATGTCACCCTGAGTTAATGTCTGGTCAATTCCAGCCCCATTTGATGCTGGTGAAAGAAGATTTTATTTAAAATACCTGTGATCCTTCATTGGGCCCAATAAACTGGAGTCATCAGGTTTTTAACTTTAACACAAGTAACCTTTTATTATGTACAGTATTATAATTAAACGGACAGAAAATGTAACTATCTAATACCCCTTTCCCAATCCCCTTCCTAACTACCCGAACTCTCTCCTGACACACACACACACACACACACACACGAAAGGGTGGTGGAAAAGATCTTTGATGCACTGGGATAAATTCTATTTAGTGTGTTTCTGAAGTTTAGCTTTTGTTTTGATGCTTCTTCCTTCCAGGCTTGAGATGGTTTTCTCCAGAAGGTTGTCTACCTCCTCTGCTGATTCAGCATCCTTTCAGGTTCAGAGCAAAGGATGTGCCAGGCACTCACTGCCTTCAGAACAATAAAGCCGTTCTTTCACTTCAGGAAGCAAGAGAGTTCCTTTAACTTCCAAGGTCTGAATGCCTCTGCCCAGTTCTCTCAGAAAACATCACACGAGAACCAATCACTGACCACTGTCAGGCACAACACTGTCCCTGGTCAACCCACCTGTTGCCAGCCAACCAATCAATTTTTCTCTCTAAAAACAAAAGCTGGGAACAAGCAGGCTGCTACAACCTTGAGTCTTCTGCTTAAAGGCACATTCCAATTATGGGTCCATGGACCAAAATAATAAAATCCCATGAAAGAAATGGGAACAAAGGAAAGAACAGGAGGAACTCTGACATAACCCCTCCTCGCCCCTTCGAGGGATGAGACATCATTGCAAAGACATTCCAACACAAGATATGAGACACAAACCATAAAAACACACATCCATTGATCCTTTCTTTCTCACTACATAAGTTCTCCCAATTCTTATGTCCGTCGCTTATCAACACTTAAACTCATGGCAATGCATCCGCAAGAAGATTGTACTTTCCAGGAATATGCACCGTTTTTACATTGAAAGATTACAATAATAAACTCCAATGGAACTATCTCATATTCTGAGATTTATATTTTTCCACAAACACAAACGGATTCTGGTTAGTATTAACTGGACTTTGATTATTCTCATCCCGGATGTAAACTTCAAAATGGTGAAGGGCTGGTAAGACCATAAGAGTGGCCATAAGAATCAGGTAACTCGGCCCATCGAGTCTGCTCCGCCATTCAATCATGGCTGATATTTTCTCATCCCCATTCTCCTGCCTTCTCCACATAAGCCCTGATCCCCTTATTAATCAAGAACCTATCTATCTCGGTCTTAAAGACACTCAGTGATTTGGCCTCCACAGCCTTCTGCAGCAAAGAGCTCCACAGATTCACCCCCCTCTGGCTGAAGAAATTCCTCCTCATTTCTGTTTTAAAGGATCGTCCCTTTAGTCTGAGATGGTGTCCTCTGCTTCTAGTTTTTCCTGCAAGTGGAAACATCCTCTCCATGTCCACTCTATCCAGGCCTCACAGTATCCTATAAGTTTCAATAAGATCCCCCCCCCCTCATCCTTCTAAACTCCAATGTTCCTCATACGACAAGCTCTTCATTCTAGGGATCATTATTGTGAATCTCCTCTGGACCCTTTCCAAGGCCAGCATATCCTTCCTTAGATATGGGGCCCAAAATTGCACACAATACTCCCAATGGGATCTGACCAGAGCCTTATATAGCCTCAGAAATACGTCCCTGTTCTTGTATTCTCGCCCTCTTGACATGAATACAAACATTGCATTTGCCTTCTTTTTAAAAGGTAAATTTAGTGTACCCCATTCATTTTTTCAAATTTAGGTGCAATTTAGCGTGGCCAATCCACCTAGCCTACACATCTTTGGGTTGTGGGGGCGAAATCCACGCAAACATGGGGAGAATGTGCAAACTCCACATGGACAGTGACCCAGAGCCAGGATCGAACCTGGAACCTCGGCAGCGTGAGGCTGCAGTGCTAACCCACTGCGCCGCCGTGCTGCCCCGTATTTGCCTTCTTAACTGCCGACTGAACCTGCACATTAACCTTCCTCCCACAGATCTGCTGTTAAGGGAGAATTCATTAAGTGTTATACATAGATTACTGTAGCGATGTTGTGTCTTTATGTTTGTGATTGATAAAAATTCTTGCTGTGTTTATATATATATATATATATGTTAACTACAGTCTTAGAATAAACATTGTTTTGATTAAAGTGTCTAGCAAGTCTGATGAATCACACCTGCAGGCTTTGTGCTCATTCTGGCCAAATTCAACATAAAAGTTATAGGTTAGGTGAACTTCATAATACACTTTGGAGTTTCTAAACCCTGGCCCATAACACTGGGAATCACTGACTAAGATGTGCTACCGGTGAGTTTTATTTTCACATTGTGGAGATCCAAGATTGCTTCAAGGCAGTAATTTCATGCAACAAGTCATCGCAAAAATTATGATTTTCTTTTTGAAAGTTTTAGGGGCAAGTTCCCCAGTTTGTTACATTGGATACTGACTGTGAAGGTGAGCCATTCAGACCAGAGAATTTGAGATGAGAGTTCCTGGCTTGAGTAGTGGCAGGACTCTGTGCCTTAGCCAAAATGGCAGCAGACCCCCTGATCTGAAAGTCCTACCCATATTTCTGACAGATACCATTTTTACCGGGCAGTTGGGTGGGGAGCTGGGGCAGCAGGGTGGGGGCAGGGAGACGGCAAGGTGGTGAAAAGTGTGGGATATAATTCAAACCCAACAGCATCATTTGAATTCAGTTCTGGATATGGGCAAACATTAGATAATGTCTGTGGAAGTGGTAAATTGTCAAGTTATTTAAATCCTTACTTCAAGATGCCAAGTTATTTAAATCTCTTGTTCTGCATATTAATAAAAAATCAGCCTGCTATGACTCTGAGTTGAAAATAAATTGTGCTTGCAATTTCAATGGCTGTCTGTTGACATAGGCCTGGCAGCTATCATTATAGGATCTGTTTGACTGCTTCCACAACCTATCATTATCACAGTGTAGTAGAGGAAGGGTGGGGTGCTGTAAGTTCACAATTTAATTGACAACTCCAAGTTGTTCCAAGGGGGAAAGCTATCTTTGATGTGAGGCTATGAAGACAAATGTTTGTATTTTCAGGAGATTACTTGAGGGAATTTAAATGTATTGAATTGGCTATTCTCAATGAGAGTAATTTATTTTAATATGGTTAAACCTGTAATAAATATTTGGCAATTTATTTTGTTTAATCTCAGCATGGCTCTTAAAGTCTGCCCAAGCTGGACATCATGTGAGTTGGCAAGAAGGATATAAAGGCAAAGAGTGGGGTGTCATGGGCTGGCATGGGATCCTGAGAGAAGGTTCAGCATGGATACAGCCACAGCCAAAATTAGAGCAGATATCAAGTGAGTCAGAAAGGTATAGAATGTCTATACCAGTTACATCACAAGGGGGTTTGGCAAGATTGGATGGTATTTATTTTAATGCAAGGAGTCTGATGAACAAGATGAGTTGAGGGCACAGATTAAAGTATGGGGATATGATGTCATTGCTATCACTGAGACATGGTTGAGAGAGAGGGGCAGGATTGGCAGCTCAATATTCCAGGGTACAGGCTCTTCAGATAGATGGGGACGGAGGTAAAAGAGAGGGTGTCAAGGAGGAGGTGGTTAAAACTGCTGCCTCACAGTACCAAGGACCCAGGTTCAATTTTGGCCTCAGATGACTGTGTGGAGTTTAAACTTTCTCCCTGTGTCTGTCTGGGTTTGCTCCGGGTGCTCCCGCTTCCTGCCACATTCCAAAGATATGCGGGTTAGGTGGATTGGCCATGATAATTTGCCCTTCGTGTCCGAAATGTTAAGAGGGATTACTGGGTTACGGGGATAGGGTGGAGATGTGGGCCTAGGTAGGGTGCTCTTTCCAAGACTCGGTGGACCGAATGGCCTCCTTCTGCACAGTAGGGATTCTATGGTCAGCAATTTTTATTAGGGAATCAATTACAGCAGTGAGGAGGGATGGCATCTTAGAAGGCTCTTCAACCAAGACCATATGGGTAGAACATAAAAACCAAAAAGGAGCAATCACATTGCTGGGAGTGTTCTACAGGTCCCCTAACAGCCCAAGAGAAATAGAAGAGCAGATATATAGGCAAATTTCAGAGAAGTATAAAAGTAATAGGGTAGTGACAGTGGGGATTTCAACTTCCCCGATATTAACTGGGGTAGTCATAGTGTGAACGGTTTAGAGGGAGCAGAATTCTTAAAATGCATCCAGGAGAACTTTTCAAGCCAGTACGTAGAAGGACCTCCAGAGAGTCCTGGACTTAATTTTCGGAATGAAGCTGGGCAGGTGGTTGAAGAATCAGTGGGGGAGCATTTTGCAGACAGTGATCATAACTCAGTTAGATTCAAGATTGTTATGGAAAAGGACAAGGATGGGCCTGAGATCAAAGTTCTAAATTGGGGGAAGGCAGATTTTAATAATATCAGATATGATTTAGTCAGAAGGGACTGGGAGCAGACACTTTTAGGTAAATCTGTGTCAGAACAGTGGGTCTGTGACAGAACAGTGGGACGCATTCATGGGCAGCACGGTAGCACAGTGGTTAGTACTGTTGCTTCACAGCTCCAGGGTCCCAGGTGCGATTCCCGGCTTGGGTCAGTGTCTGTGTGGAGTCTGCACGTTCTCCCCGTCTCTGCGTGGGTTTCCTCCGGGTGCTCCGGTTTCCTCCCACATGTCCCGAAAGACATGCTTGTTAGGTGGATTGGCCATACTAAATTGTCCTTAGTGTCTGAAAACACTGGATTACTGGGTTATGGGGATAGGGTAGAGGTGTGGGCTTAAGTAGGGTGCTCTTTCCAATGGCCGGTGCTGACTCGATGGGTCGAATGGCCTCCTTCTGCACTGTAAATTCTATGATCTATGATCTATGACCTCCCGAGGTCACATCCAATGTGCTGGCTTGCAGGTCTCTGCATGGCCGTGGACCACTGCCTCTCTATGAGCGTTACCGCTCTGTCAATGGAGGAGGCTGTATACTCGGTGTTAATGGTCAACACATTGATCATGTTCCGCATGGACTCCTTCAGAACAGAGACACTGGATGCAGACCCTCATGGATCTCTGCCAGATCTCCATGTGCATCCCACTGGACCAATGTTTGTGCCCAATGGAACCAAAGGCTCGTCATCTGCCTTGGACGCAGTATGGCCTTGGACTGCAGCAGTGCTCCTGGGGCCACTCTCCCTCTACCAGTTCCTCACGTGGGTATGATTTGCTCTCACCACTGTTCATTACCCACAATGCCAATGGCCTATTGCCCACTGATGTGTTGGTATTTGCACTAATGCCTGGTTCTGAGAGGGTGTGACGCTGGTGCAGGTGTGATGCCTACTTCTGAACATAAAGGCGGGTCCTCGGGGTCACCGTCGCCCTTGTGGATGACAGATCTGTGGGAGGAAGACAACATCACAGTAATTTCAATCATTACATATGCTGAGTGGGCTGAGAAGACAATGGAGACGGCAACATGGCGACACCAGCATTGGAGCTTCAATGGGCACTCTGGCTGCGGAATCGTCATTTCTGCTGAGAGGAATTCAAAATGTTTGCACTCCCTGCGGAACAAGCATCTGTGTTCAGTACTCTTACCTTCATTCAAGACCCCCACCGCAACATGCTGGTGGTGTGAGCTGGGCAGCGGCACCACAGCTCCAATGCATCATTCTCATGTTACTGAGGATGTATAGATTGGACATCCCACCCCTCACTCTGCCACTTTATGGCTTCTCTTCTGAAAGGAACAATTGAACTCATAATTTGTGCTAACTTGCCCTATAGATCCATACCACATTCCTGGCACTGCCCTCACAGTCACGTTGCGGGGTGCGTCTCGTGGCAAACTTCATCTGCCAATGTGCTGAGGCCAAGTGTGCTGCCACCCCAGCCTTGGCAGATCAGCCTTCAGTGTCAGTTGACACATACACTTTATACCCTGAGTGTCCCGAGGAACGGGAACCGGTTACGCTTAGACACACAATTCTGTGCCACGTCTGCACTTACCCTTGCAAACCACAGATGAATATTGAACCTTTTGCAGCACTGAAACCTTTGTGGAACACCATGCAATGCCTACTGGCCTGGGCGGCAACCTCTGACCAGGCCTTCTTGGTCAAGTGGGACATCTTTTTCGTGCTGTCTTTGAGCATTAAAATGTCTTGCCTGCAATGACCTCCTTCACCAAAACTCCTAGCCACTCATCCAAAAAATGGAGGCGAGAGTGCCCACTGGACCTGCCTCTCACATTCCATGCCCACCATGTGCTGAGGTCAGGACTGCACAACAGAGCAGTTATTCCATTCCTGCCAAACATCTCCCTCAGCCTCCCCCACAAATCCTGGCAGCCTTCAAGGATCTACCTCTGCTGATTTTAAATCCTCTGCTGGGTCTCCATTGGACCCGATGCATCCCTACCCACACCTGCACTGAAAACCCAACCGGCAGATGCATTTCACACTAGACAGGCCTTAAACGGACAGTGTGATGAATGTAGGAATTTCAGATATATTCACGTTCGGGGATGGGGCGGAGAATCCACGATGACGACAGAATCGGGGGCGGCGCCGCTTTCACGACGCTCCGCCCCCTGAAAAGCGGAGTACGCCCCATGCTGTATCCACGGCCTCAGGCCATTGCCTGAGGGCCACCCGTCGGGTACTCAGCGTGGTGGCTGCGGACTCAGTCCAGCGCCGCCATAGTCAGCGGAAGGGCGATCTGTGGGTAGCGGGGGCTTTATTTGGGGCTGGGGGCACTGTGGTGGGGCGGTCCGGGGCGCACGAGCGGCGGAAGGGGGGAGACTACTTTTACGGTCCGGGTCCATGGGCTGCGTCCGCCATGAAGCACGGCATGGCTGCTGCTGGTCACCGCTATGCGCATGCGTGACCACGGATCTGGCAATGCTCTGGGCCCTATCGGCAGCTGGAGAGCTCTGGGCTGCCTGGCTGCTAGCCCCCCAGGAGCAGGGGGTGTTTTCCTGGCGTAAAACATCACCATGTTCACACCAGCGTGGGGACAGAGTCTCCCAAATGGAGAATCCAGCCCCTTATATTCTATGTATTGAATTTGGGGCAGCACGGTAGCATTGTGGATAGCACAATTGCTTCACAGCTCCAGGGTCCCAGGTTCGATTCCCGGCTTGGGTCACTGTCTGTGCGGAGTCTGCACATTCTCCCCTTGTGTGCTTGGGTTTCCTCCGGGTGCTCCGGTTTCCTCCCACAGTCCAAAGATGTGCAGGTTAGGTGGATTGGCCATGCTAAATTGCCCTTAGTGTCCTAAATTGCCCTTAGTGTTGGGTGGGGTTGCTGGGTTGTGGGGATAGGGTGGCTGTGTGGACCTTGTGTAGGGTGCTCTTTCCAAGAGCCGGTGCAGACTCGATGGGCCGAATGGCCCCCTTCTGCACTGTAAATTCTATGATACGCTGTGATATTGGGTTCAGTAAGGGTTACAAACCTGGTTCAGTGTGTGTGACTGCTGCAGTCGTGTTTTTAAAAATTCATGTTTGCAAGGGAGCGCGGCTTTTTGGAGACAGAGGTGCAATTAAAGCATCGTTAAAGTTTGGGCTAATAGAGTTTTCTTTATATTAAGATGTAGGTAAATCGAAACATTGGGTAGAATTCTCCAATAATGGGGCTATGTCTCCATGCCCGCGAAAAAACACGCATGAATCACTCTGGACTTACCCGGAGAAAGTCCAGGGTGAGTCTCCGTTTTGCAGGGGGCTAGCAGGGTCCCGGAGTGTTCCTTGCAGCTCCTGCTGCCGATACGGGGTCCTTCACTTCCGGTCGGGAGTCTGCGCATGCGCACGCCGGCGGCCTGCGTCGCCTGCCCCGCGAGACATGGCTGACCCACACCGCGGACCAGCACCAAGAAGATAGGCCCCCCCCCAGATCGTGCGGGCCCGCGGATCGGTGGCCCCGATCGGTAGCCTGGCCATCCTAGAGGGCCCCCCCCCGTGAATGATACCCCCCCCCCCCGCCTCCCACCAGGACAGCTGCAGACTCAGTCCGCAGCCGCTACGCCGAGTTTCCACCAGGTGGAACCATGAGAGAACCATGCCATCAGGCACTCGGCCAGCTGCACTCAGTGAATCGCCACGGGGGCCTCTTTCAATGGCTCCCGACCGGCGCTGCATCGACCGCGTGCGCGCAAGTTGCAGGGATTCTCCGGAGAACAGAGAATCACGGGAGCGGCATCGGACCAGATCTCGGGTTTGACGCCCATTCTCCGCCCCCGCTCTGAGCGCGAATTTGGTGCGGCGGCTGGAAAATCCCGCCCATTGTGTTCAGCTTCGTAAGATGGGAGGAGCCGGAGGCTGAAGAAGTCAAGTGTTGAGGTTTTCAGAATTAGTTTTTGGTTGGAGGGGAAGCTGAGAAGGTTTCTGAAGAATCCAGCCAGAGATTCTGCATTATTCTGACAGGGTGTAAGGTCTATTCCCTTCAAGCAAGATCTCTCTTTCTCAAAGTATCCAAATATTTACCTGGTGTGCAGATGAGATTGAAGTCATACCTTTGTAACTTCATCATCAATCTCTGAATGTGTGCAGACAGGGTTGAGATTTCTTTTGATGATATTAACCAAAGGACGATGATCTGTTTCAACTGTGAAAGTTGGAAGCCCACAGACTTTAATCTGCTTAGATGGGTCAAAAATTACTTTCTTGTCTTGTGGTTTTGGCATGTTGAGAATTGCTTGGATTTTGTCCTTGTCGGGTTCAATGCCGTGCGATGAGAGCTTGTCACCGAGGAATGTGACCTCAGTTACTCCAAATTGGCACTTTTGCTCGTTGAGCTTCAGCCCATTTCTCCTGACATTTGTTAGAACTTTAAGCAACCTCATATTGTGCTCTTCTATGGTTGAGCCCCAAATATGTCGCCACCGGAAGTCCCCAGAGGAGCCAGTTTAACATCAGTGAGTGGAGTTCGTAGTTCGGTAAGTGGGAGTTTAAGGGTTAATCGCCTGCCTCAGAATCGAGTACTAATTACTGATAACACCAGGTTAAAGTCCAACAGGTTTGTTTCAAACACTAGCTTTCGGAGTACTGCTCCTTCCTCAGGTGAATGAAGAGGTATGTTCCAGAAACATATATACAGACAAATTCAAAGATGCAAGACGATGCTTAGAATGCAAGCATTTGCAGGTAATTAAATCTTTACAGATCCGGAGAGAGGGGTAACCCCAGGTTAAAGAGGTGTGAATTGTCTCAAGCCAGGACAGTTGGTAGGATTTCGCAAGCCCAGGCCAGACGGTGGGGAATTTATTATCACTTGTACCGAGGTACAGTGAAAATATTGTTCTGAGTACAGTCCAGCGAGATCGTTCTGTACATGAAAAACATAGGACAAGTGATACATACACAATGTATAGACTTAGACATCAGGTGAATGCCTTGGAGAGAGAGCAGAAGAATGGTCCTAGGGATGGGAAACTTCAGTTCTGAGGATAGATTGGATAGGTCATCCTTGGAGAGAAGAAGGCTGAGAGGAAGGTTGATGGAAATGTTCCAAATTATGAGCAGGCAGGACAGAATAGATAGGGAGAGATTATCTCCGCTCCTAAAATGATCAAGAATGAGAGGGCATAGATTTAAAGTGATTTAAAAAAGAAGCAAATATGATGTAAGAAAAATTATTTGCAGAGGCAGGTTCAATCGAGATATTCAAGAGGGTGTTAGATGGTTATTTGAATAGAAACAATGTACAGGGGTTGGAAGAAAAGGCAGGGGAACGGCACTGAGTCATGATGCTCGTTTGGAGAGACGGTGCAGACACAAGTCGGATTACCTCATTCTGCGCCGTTACAATTCTGTGATTCCATAATATTCCACTGCTCACAGAGGGGACCAGACGGGTGTACAGTTCAGGAAGAAAGTTAAGAAAGAAATTAGGAGAGTGAAGAGGGGGCATGAAAAGGCTCTGGTGGGTAAAATAAAGGAAAATCCAAAGGTGTTTCATAGATTTACAGTGCAGAAAGAGGCCATTCAGCCCATCGAGTCTGCACCGGCTCTTGGAAAGAGCACCCTACCCAAGGTCAACAACTCCATCCTATCCCCATAACCCAGTAACCCCACCCAACACAAAGGCCAATTTTGGACACTAAGGGCAATTTATCATGGCCAATCCACCTAACCTGCACATCTTTGGACTGTGGGAGGAAACCGGAGCACCCGGAGGAAACCCACGCACACACGGGGAGGATGTGCAGACTCCGCACAGACAGTGACCCAAGCCGGAATCGAACCTGGGACCCTGGAGCTGTGAAATATATTAAGGGCAGGAAGTTGACCAGGGGTAAGAGTAAGGTCCATTAAAGACCAACGTGGCAATTTGTGTGTGGAACCAGAAGATACAGGTGAGGTTTTATGTGAGTCCTTTGTATCTGTTTTCACTACAGAGAAGGATGATGTAGGTATCGAAACAGGGAGGTGCATTGTGATTTACTTGAACAACTGAACATTGAGAGGAATTAACAGTTTTAACGGGCTTAAAAATAGATAAATCCCCAGGGCCAGATGAGATGTATCCCAGGTTAGAACATAGAACATAGAGCATTACAGCGCAGTACAGGTTCTTCGGCCCTCGATGTTGCGCCGACCTGTGAAACCACTCTAAAGCCATCTACACTATTCCCTTATTGCCTATATGTCTATCCAATGACCATTTGAATGCCCTTAGTGTTGGCGAGTCCACTACTGTTGCAGGCAGGGCATTCCACGCCCTTACTACTCTCTGAGTAAAGAACTTACCTCTGTCATCTGTCTTATATCTATCTCCCCTCAATTTAAAGCTATGTCCCCTCGTGCTAGACATCACCATCCAAGGAAAAAGGTTCTCACTGTCCACCCTATCCAATCCTCTGATCATCTTGTATCCCTCAATTAAGTCACCTCTTAACCTTCTTCTCTCTAACGAAAACAGCCTCAAGTCCCTCAGCCTTTCCTCATAAGATCTTCCCTCCATACCAGGCAACATTCTGGTAAATCTCCTCTGCACCCTTTCCAATGCTTCCACATCCTTCCTATAATGCGGCGACCAGAATTGCACGCAATACTCCAAATGCGGCTGCACCAGAGTTTTGTACAGCTGCAACATGACCTCATGGCTCCGAAATTCAATCCCTCTACCAATAAAAGCTAACACACCGTACGCCTTCTTAACAACCCTCTCAACCTGGGTGACAACTTTCAGGGCTCTATGTACATGGACACCGAGATCTCTCTGCTCATCCACACTGCCAAGATTCTTACCATTTGCCCAGTACTCTGTCTTCCTGTTATTCCTTCCAAAATGAATCACCTCACACTTTTCTGCATTAAACTCCATTTGCCACCTCTCAGCCCAGTGCTGCAGCTTATCAATGTCCCTCTGTAACTTGTAACATCCTTCCGCACTGTCCACAACTCCACCGACTTTAGTGTCATCTGCAAATTTACTCACCCATCCTTCTACGCCCTCCTCCAGGTCATTTATAAAAATGACAAACAGCAGTGGCCCCAAAACAGATCCTTGTGGTACACCACTAGTAACTGGACTCCAGTCTGAACATTTCCCATCACCCACCACCCATTGTCTTCTTCCAACTAGCCAATTTCTGATCCAAACTGTGGGAAGCAAAGAAGGAGATTGCAGCGACTCTGACAAAAATGTTCAAATCTTCTCTGGTCACAGGAGAGGTACCAGAGACTGGACGACAGCTAATGTGATGCCATTATTCAAGAAGGGAAGTAGGGATGAATCAGGAACTCACAGGCCAATGAGTCAAATTTCAGTGGTAGGGAAACTACTGGAAAATATTTAGAGGGACAGAATTCAATGCCAGGAGTATACGAAACAAGGTAGGGGAACTGGCAGCATGGTTTGGTACCTGGGACTTCGATGTTGTGGCCATTTCGGAGACATGGATAGAGCAGGGACAGGAATGGATGTTGCAGGTTCCGGGGTTTAGGTGTTTTAGTAAGCTCAGAGAAGGAGGCAAAAGAGGGGGAGGTGTGGCGCTGCTAGTCAAGAGCAGTATTACGGTGGCGGAGAGGATGCTAGATGGGGACTCTTCTTCCGAGGTAGTATGGGCTGAAGTTAGAAACAGGAAAGGAGAGGTCACCCTGTTGGGAGTTTTTTATAGGCCTCCTAATAGTTCTAGGGATGTAGAGGAAAGGATGGCGAAGATGATTCTGGATAAGAGCGAAAGTAACAGGGTAGTTATTATGGGAGACTTTAACTTTCCAAATATTGACTGGAAAAGATATAGTTCGAGTACAATAGATGGGTCGTTTTTTGTACAGTGTGTGCAGGAGGGTTTCCTGAAATAATATGTTGACAGGCCAACAAGAGGCGAGGCCACGTTGGATTTGGTTTTGGGTAATGAACCAGGCCAGGTGTTGGATTTGGAGGTAGGAGAGCACTTTGGGGACAGTGATCACAATTCGGTGACGTTTACGTTAATGATGGAAAGGGATAAGTATACACCGCAGGGCAAGAGTTATAGCTGGGGGAAGGGCAATTATGATGCCATTAGACGTGACTTGGGGGGGATAAGGTGGAGAAGTAGGCTGCAAGTGTTGGGCACACTGGATAAGTGGGGCTTGTTCAAGGATCAGCTACTGCGTGTTCTTGATAAGTATGTACCGGTCAGACAGGGAGGAAGGCGTCGAGCGAGGGAACCGTGGTTTACCAAGGAAGTGGAATCTCTTGTTAAGAGGAAGAAGGAGGCCTATGTGAAGATGAGGTGTGAAGTTTCGGTTGGGGCGGTGGATAGTTACAAGGTAGCGAGGAAGGATCTAAAGAGAGAGCTAAGACGAGCAAGGAGGGGACATGAGAAGTATTTGGCAGGAAGGATCAAGGAAAACCCAAAAGCTTTCTATCGGTATGTCAGGAATAAGCGAATGACTAGGGAAAGAGTAGGACCAGTCAAGGACAGGGATGGGAAATTGTGTGTGGAGTCTGAAGAGATAGGCGAGATACTAAATGAATATTTTTCGTCAGTATTCACTCAGGAAAAAGATAATGTTGTGGAGGAGAATGCTGAGCCCCAGGCTAATAGAATAGATGGCATTGAGATACGTAGGGAAGAGGTGTTGGCAATTCTGGACAGGCTGAAAATAGATAAGTCCCCGGGACCTGATGGGATTTATCCTAGGATTCTCTGGGAGGCCAGGGAAGAGATTGCTGGACCTTTGGCTTTGATTTTTATGTCATCATTGGCTACAGGAATAGTGCCAGAGGACTGGAGGACAGCAAATGTGGTCCCTTTGTTCAAAAAGGGGAGCAGAGACAACCCCGGCAACTATAGACCGGTGAGCCTCACGTCTGTAGTGGGTAAAGTCTTGGAGGGGATTATAAGGGACAAGATTTATAATCATCTAGATAGGAATGATATGATCAGGGATAGTCAGCATGGCTTTGTGAAGGGTAGGTCATGCCTCACAAACCTTATTGAGTTCTTTGAGAAGGTGACTGAACAGGTAGACGAGGGTAGAGCAGTTGATGTGGTGTATATGGATTTCAGCAAAGCGTTTGATAAGGTTCCCCACGGTAGGCTATTGCAAAAAATACGGAGGCTGGGGATTAAGGGTGATTTAGAGATGTGGATCAGAAATTGGCTAGCTGAAAGAAGACAGAGGGTGGTGGTTGATGGGAAATGTTCAGAATGGAGTACAGTCACAAGTGGAGTACCACAAGGATCTGTTCTGGGGCCGTTGCTGTTTGTCATTTTTATCAATGACCTAGAGGAAGGCGCAGAAGGGTGGGTGTGTAAATTTGCAGACGATACTAAAGTCGGTGGTGTTGTCGATAGTGTGGAAGGATGTAGCAGGTTACAGAGGGATATAGATAAGCTGCAGAGCTGGGCTGAGAGGTGGCAAATGGAGTTTAATGTAGAGAAGTGTGAGGTGATTCACTTTGGAAGGAATAACAGGAATGCGGAATATTTGGCTAATGGTAAAGTTCTTGAAAGTGTGGATGAGCAGAGGGATCTAGGTGTCCATGTACATAGATCCCTGAAAGTTGCCACCCAGGTTGATAGGGTTGTGAAGAAGGCCTATGGAGTGTTGGCCTTTATTGGTAGAGGGATTGAGTTCCGGATTCGGGAGGTCATGTTGCAGCTGTACAGAACTCTGGTACGGCCGCATTTGGAGTATTGCGTACAGTTCTGGTCACCGCATTATAGGAAGGACGTGGAGGCTTTGGAGCGGGTGCAGAGGAGATTTACCAGGATGTTGCCTGGTATGGAGGGAAAATCTTATGAGGAAAGGCTGATGGACTTGAGGTTGTTTTCGTTGGAGAGAAGAAGGTTAAGAGGAGACTTAATAGAGGCATACAAAATGATCAGGGGGTTGGATAGGGTGGACAGTGAGAGCCTTCTCCCGCGGATGGATATGGCTGGCACGAGGGGACATAACTTTAAACTGAGGGGTAATAGATATAGGACAGAGGTCAGAGGTAGGTTCTTTATGCAAAGAGTAGTGAGGCCGTGGAATGCCCTACCTGCTACAGTAGTGAACTCGCCAACATTGAGGGCATTTAAAAGTTTATTGGATAAACATATGGATGATAATGGCATAGTGTAGGTTAGATGGCTTTTGTTTCGGTGCAACATCGTGGGCCGAAGGGCCTGTACTGCGCTGTATTGTTCGATGTTCTATGTTCTAATTAATCTCCACTTGGAGAGGGAAGGATTAATCCAGGATGGTCAGCATGGCTTTCATAGAATCATAGAATTTACAGTGCAGAAGAAGTCCATTTGGCCCATCAAGTCTACACCGGCCCTTGGAAAGAGCACCATACCCAAGCCCACATCTCCACCCCAACCCCGTAACCTAGTAACCCCACCTAACCTTTTTGGGCACAACTAATCTGCACATCTTTGGACTGTGGGGGGAAGGTGACTAGATGTGTAGATGAGGGTAGTGTAGTTGATGTAGTCTACATGGATTTTAGTGAGGCTTTTGACAAGGTCCCACACGGGAAGCTAATGAAGAAGATAAGTTCCCATGGGATACAGGGAAATTTCGCAAACTGTATCCAAAACTGACATAGTGGTCGGAGGCAGAGCATAATGGTTGAAAGTTGTCAACGAAAAAGAGGTGTCAACCTGGTGGAGCCACAACACAGGACTACTCGTATGCCAAACAGAATTGGCAACATGCAGCAATCCGAACTAAGTGATTCCATAACCAACGGATCAGATCTAAGCTTTGTAGACCTGCCGCATCCAATTATGAATGGTGGTGGACAATTAAACAATAAACTGGAGGAAGAAACTTCACAAATATCCCCATCCTCAATGATGAGGGAGCTCAGCACATCAATGCAAAAGATAAGACTGAAGTATTTGCTCCAAATTTCAGCCAGAAGCGTTGAGTAGATGATCAATTTCGGCCTCTTCTGAACGTTCTCAGCAGCAGATGTCAGTCTTCAGCCAATACGATTCCACATGATATCAAGAAACGGCTGAAAGTACTGGACACTGCAAAGGCTATGGGCCCTGACAATATCCCGGCAATAGTACTGAAGTATCTTTGAATCAAGGCTGTAATGAAGTCAGGAGCTGAGTGACCCTGGCGGAACCCAAACTGAGTGTCCGTGAGCAAGTTACTGCTGAGCAAGTGCTGCTTGATAGCACTATCGATGAACCTTTCCATCACATAACTGATGTTCAAGAGTAGACTGATGGGTTGGTAGTTGGCCGGGTTGGATTTGTCCTGCTTTTTGTGTTCCAGAACTTGCTTCACACTTAGCCAAGCTGTTCCAGTGCAGCTACAATACTGATATCTATCCGGCAATGTGGAAAATTGCTCAACTATGTCCTGTACACAAAAAGCAGGACAAATCCAACCCGGCCAACTACCAACCCATCAGTCTACTCTTGAACATCAGTTATGTGATGGAAAGGTTCATCGATAGTGCTATCAAGCAGCACTTGCTCAGCAATAACTTGCTCACGGACACTCAGTTTGGGTTCCGCCAGGGTCACTCAGCTCCTGACTTCATTACAGCCTTGATTCAAAGATGGACCAAAGAGCTGAATGCCAGAGATGAGGTGAGAGTGACTGTCCTTGACATCAAGTCAGTATTTGACCGAGTATGGTATCAAGGAGCCCGAGCTAAACTGGAGTCAGAGAATCAGGGGGAAAACTCTGGTGGTTGGGATTGGTAGATGTCGAACAGCTCATTCCCAGGACACCTTTGCTAGAGTTCCTCAGGATAGTGTCCTCAGCCCAACTATCTTCAGCTGCTTCATCAATTACCTTACTTCCACCCTAAAATCAAAAATAGTGATGTTCCCTGATGACTGTACAATGTTCAGCACCATTCGTGACTCAGATTCCGAAGCAGTCCCTGTCCAAATGCAAAAAGACTTGGACATTATCCAGGTTTGGACTGACAAGTGGCAAATAACATTTGCACAACACAAGTATCAGGCAACGACCATCTCCAACAAAAGACAATCTAACAATTGCTCAATGACATTCAATGCCATTACCATTACTGAATGCCGCACTATCAACACCCTGAAGGTTACCATTGACCAGAAACTGAACTGGACTATCCATATAAATACAGGAGCTACAGGAGCATATCAGAGGCTGGGAATCCTGTGGCAAGTAACTCATCTCCTGACTCCCCAAAGCCTACAAGGCACCAGTCGTGAGTGTGATGGAATATTCTCCACCTGCCTGGATCAGAGCAGCTCCAACAACATTCAAGAACACCATCTTGGACAAAGCAGCCCACTTTTTTGGCACCCAATCCATAAACATTCACTCCCTCCACTAAAAATGTGAATGTAATGAATGTGAATGACAATCTTTATTATTGTCACAAGTAGGCTTACATTAACACTGCAATGAAGTAACTGTGAAAAGCCCCTAGTCGCCACATTCTGGCGCCTGTTCGGGCACATAGAGGGAGAATTCAGAATTCTCAGCTGGCACGGGAATTGAACCCTCGCTGCTGGCCTTGTTCTGCATCACAAACCAGCTGTCTAGCCCACTGAGCTAAACCAGCCCTGCTAATGATGCACAGTAGCAGCCGTGTGAACCATCTATAGTATGCATTGTAGCAACTGAGACAACGCATTTCAAACTCATGACTGCTACCATCTGGAAGGATAAGGGAAGCAGATACCTGGAAACACCACCACATGACTGTGGTGTCCTTTGTGTTGTTTAATTAGGATGGATTGTGTAGTGTTGACAAACACCACAGTATAGCTTTTACTTAAATAAAGCTATGATTTTATTTAAACTACTAAACTGGGTTGCAACACTTAGTCCTTTTAGAATGCAGAATTGATCAATAACATCTGACTACACTCACCTGTTGCGAATCTCACTCATTGGTATAACTATAACTATAATCTAAACTTCTCACACTAACTGCTCTGGTGACCTCACTCTAGCTGTCTCCTGCTTACTCCTCCCCTTCGGTCGAGCATCACTGCTTTATATAATAGTATCTGCAGCTACCTCTCGTGGCTATTCATGGTACTACATTACCCTTGTAATGTTGATAGTTATGATAATACCACATCCTCCTTTCTTTGTGAAAGAAAATATTATTACAGTGGTTGTGATATATTCTTTTATAACTACTCTAATGGTATTGCTATCTAAATGACTAGTAACTATCACTATCTTATTATCATACAATAAGGTATTTGTTTGCATTATTACATTTACATCACTTAGATGAGACTGGTTAAATTACAATCACAAGTCCAGTCTCTCTGGAGGTCGCCTTCTTCTGGTAGAACGTCTCAGTGGAATATTCAAGGCTTTAGATTGCTCTAGCCCATCCTCTAGCTGTGTTAGTGCTAAATTTGTATCTGGTAAGGCAATGTCCTTAAATATGTTGTCTCGTGGAACAACTGTTTCCCATTGAACGTGAACCTTGTGCTTGACACAAAGTAACGCTCGTCTGTTCCTTCTGAACAGCGCTCCTCGTTCTGTTCGCACTCGGTAGGATCTGGGTGCTACCTGTTTTAGAACAGTTGCAAGATTTGGCCAAGCACATTTTGGATCTTGAATCCTCACCAAGTCCCTTTCGTGAAGCTCAGGTAAAGGCCTGGCATGTCTGATGTATACCTCTTGTTGCTTCTTCTTTGCCTGAGTGATTCTTTCACTTATCTTCTTGATGTGGAGATGCCGGCGTTGGACTGGGGTGAGCACAGTATGAAGTCTTACAACACCAGGTTAAAGTCCAACAGGTTTGTTTCGATGTCACTAGCTTTCGGAGCACTGCTCCTTCCTCAGGTGAGGAAGGAGCAGCGCTCCGAAAGCTAGTGACATCGAAACAAACCTGTTGGACTTTAACCTGGTGTTGTAAGACTTCGTACTTATCTTCTTGTTATCAGTTTTTGGACTGATGATCTGTGGCAAAGTGGTTCATAGTCTTCTCCCCATCAGCATTTGTGTAGGTGAGACACCAGTCGATAACGGTGTTGGTCGGAATGCTAACAACGCTAATGACATGTCTTGACCATCTTCACTCGCCTTGCGGAATAATCTCTTAACTATCCCGACTCCTCGCTCAGCTTTCTCATTGGACTGTGGATAATGTGGGCTCGACATCACATGGTTAAAATTGTATTGCTCTGCAAACTGTATGCACTTCCAACTCGACAAACACAGACCATTGTCAGAGACAACGTTAAGCGGAAAACCAATTTTGTTGCCTTTATTACTGATTTGGCAGTCGAATCTTTCAACAACATCACCTCTGGAAAGTTGGAGAAATAGTCTATGACTATCAAGTCGTCATGACTCTGGAAATGAAATAGATCCATGCCCACCTTGTCCATGGACTGGTCACAATTTCCATTTGTTGCATGGTTTCTTTGCTCTGTGCAGGTTGCTGCATCTGACAAGTCGGACATGCTTGCACATACTGGTCAATCCCTTTGTTCATTCCTGGCCAATACATTGATTGTCTGGCTCTCCTACGACACTTTTCAATGCCTTGATGACCCTCATGAATCTGCTGCAGAATCCCGAGACGTAAACTGGCAGGTATCATTATCCTGTCTCCTTTTAGCAGGACACCATCAATTGTAGTCAGAACATCTCTTGCGCCTTGAAAGGGTGATTTGTATCCAGCAGGCCTTCCTTCTCTGAGGTATTGGTTTATCTTCTGGGGTGTCAAGTCCTTTTCAGTTTTGGCTTTTATAGTCTGTAGTTTGCAATCAGATACTTGTAATATCTCAGAAATTAAACGAGCTTGCGATTTGGCTATTCGGATTAACTCAGGTTCTGATGTTTCAGCATCAGTGGTTGCCCTGGATAGCGTATCTGCCAAACCTTGCCAGGAGTATTCACCAGGTCAAAGTCATATCTCCAGAGTTTCATCATCATGCATTGCAATTGCGGGGACATCTCGTTTAGGTTCTTTCTGATGATGTTCACCAATGGCCTGTGGTCCATCTCTATAGTAAAATGCGGTAGGCCATATACGTAGTTGTGGAACTTTGTAATACCAATGACTAGGCCAAGGCATTCTTTCTAAATCTGCGCGTATTTCTGCTCCGTAGGAGAACTGGGCCAATGTCCTACTTGCTGGCGTCAGTGGAGATCTTTCTCTCTCTTTTGGGATGGTAGAATGCCAATATTGGAGCAGTGGTCAGGACTTCCTTCATGTCCAGCCATTGTGACTCATGCACAGACGTCCATTCAAATGTGACATTTTTCTTGATGAGGTTCCTAAGGGCCTGCATCTGGCTTGCGAGAGTAGTTAACTTACCCATGAAGTTAACTACTCCAAGCATGCGCATGGACACCTTCTTATCTTCCGGTTTCGGCATATTCCCAATGGCTTTTACTTTGTCCGGGTCTGGCTGAACACCTTCTCTTGAGATGATGTCAGCCGAGAACTTCAATTGGTGTATTCCGACCTGGCATTTGTCCCGATTGAGTATGAGCCGATAGCATTGAACTCTGTCACACACCTGTCTGAACCTGTTCATGTGCTGTTCTGGGGTGTTGGACCAGATGATGAAGTCATCCATGGAGACTCTCACCCCTGCAATCCCCTCTATGACCGTCTCCATGCTCTATCGAATATTTCTGAGGCCGAAATGATGCCAAACGGATGGCGCAGTATCGCCCAAAAGTCATGTTAAACGTACAGAGATTGCTGCTTGGACCATCTTGAGCTGCCAAAAGCCTTGGAATGCATCCAACTTCGTGAATAGCATTGCACCTGCCTTTTCTGCCGTTATCTCTTCCCTCTTGGGATCTGGTATTGCTCTCTCATTATGTTGGCATTAAGGCCCTTCAGATCAATACAGATCCTGAAGTCCCCATTGGTTTTGTGCAGACCATTGAACTGACCCAGTCCATCGACTGTGTGATCTTGGAGATGACATTCTGTTCCTGCATGCGCTCAAGTTCAGCTTTAAGCCTCTCTCATAATGGAGCTGGCACTCGGCATGGCACATGTATCACTGGCTTGGCATCCTTCTTCAACTTTATCGAATAGATCAATGGTAAGGTGTCCATCCCTGAAAAAACATGATCATTCTCGTCCACAAGTTGCTGTATATCCCCCTGGAGTGTCTCCGGCACCACTGTCAGCCATGTAAATGCACTTCACCAAGTTCAGCTTCTTGCAAGCATCAACTCCAATCAATGATGATTTCTCACCATCTACCACCTAAAAGTCGATGGATATCTCAATTTTCCCATTCTTCATGATGAGACAGCATGACCCATTTGTAGCTATGGTGTTACCATTGTAATCTGTGAGCTTGCAGATGGACTGCTGTATAAGAGCTTTCTGATTGCTTGCTTTAAGGCTCAGAACATGATAATATTTGCATGCGCTCCTGTGTCAACCTTGAATGGATCAATTCACCATTTATTTCAAGTGAGACTGCCCACTCCTTTATTATCTTTGCAAGTGTGCTTATTGATCTCGCTTCCCGATCCAATAAATCAATCTTGATAATGGCTTCAATCATAAAGATATCTGATGATGCATGGGGCTGGTTTAGCACACTGGGCTAAATAGCTGGCTTGTAATACAGAACAAGGCAGCAGCGCGGGTTCAATTCCTGTACCCGCCTCCCCGAAGAGGTGCTGGAATGTGGCGACTAGGGGCTTTTCACAGTAACTTCATTGAAGCCTACTTGAAAATGTCACGAGTAGGCTTCAATGAAGTTAATGTGAAAAGCCCCTAGTCGCCACATTCCAGTGCCTGTTCGGGGAGACTGGTATGGGAATTGAACTGTGCTGCTGGCCTGCCTTGGTCTGCTTTAAAAGCCAGCGATTTAGTGCAGTGTGCTAAACCAGCCCCTATTGCTGTTTAAATTTGGAATAGTTGGTTGTAAACGACACTGTGCTGCAAAGTGATTCAGTCGACCAATGTTTCCCTCTCGCCAGACACTTCTTTTTACTGTTGGCGTGGGGTCATCACGCTCGTGACGTCACCATTAAAATGGCCACCGGCAGTTTTCTTTGCTGCAACACAGCATTAATGGCATCAACCACGTTTATCGATTTTGTGCTCTTTTCCTGAACCACGAATTCGGCATATTCGCTGGATGTTTGTTTATTGATCTTACACATATTTATAGCATCTTCAATCGACAACACCAGTTTACTCAACATTTTCTCATGTAACTGTTCATCGTTTATTCTGAACACAACTTTATCTCGCAGCATAGACTCGGAGCCCGAGGCAAAATTACCGGACTGTGCTCGGAGCTTAAGATCTGTGATTTCTGAAGCTACAAACTTGTCTCTGAACTGCAGCCTGTCTTTTAACATGTAGCACTCATAGAAATTTTTCACAAACGGACATCTCCATAGCACCATGCTGTATTTATTTTTGTCCTCATCTGCACTGAATTCAAACAAATTGAAAAACTCCAATGCTTGCTGTCTAGTCAAATTTAGTAGGGGAGTTATTTTAAGCTGGTCTGATGCATTTTCTGGTGCGGAGGCTGAAGTAAAGATTTCAAACTGTTGCTTAAAGAAAGTCCAGTTTTGGCATAGTTTCCCGTGTGTCTTGAAGTGGTCAGGCTTCTTGCGACCTTCCATCTTCTGATCAGTCTTTACTGTAGATTTTGTTCAAGAAGTAGCTTCTGGATTGCTTTCTACAATCTCCAATGTTATTCTACACTCATCTTATTATTGTTTCTTTCAAGGAATTGACTCCTGGTACCATGTGGTGTTCTTTGTGTTGCTTAATTAGAATGGATTGCGTAGTGTTCCACAAGACCACGTTATAGCTTTTACTTAAACAAAGCTATGATTTTATTTACACTAAACTGGGTTTTGGCACTAAGTCCTTTTAGAATTCAGAATTGATCAATAACATCTAACTACACTCACGTACTGCTAATCTCACTCATTGGTATAACTATAGGGCGGATTCTCCGACCTTCCGCACCGGAATCGCGCCCAGCGCAGTGGCGGAGAATAGCCATTCACGCTGGAAATCTGGCGCGACAGCGCTGCCTTGATTATCCGCAGACTCGCCAGTCATGTGTGCGCTGTCGACGCGACGCCGGTCGGGGGCCGCTGGAAGAGGCCCCCACGGCGATTCCCCGCGGTCGACCAGCATTCACATCTGGTACCACCCGGCGGGAGCTCGGACCCGTGGGTGCGGTGGCGTACCTGGTGGGGAGCGGGGGAATCTGACGCCGGGGGGGGGCCTCAGCGGTGGCGAGACCTACGATTGGGGGCCACCATTCGGCAGGCCATCACGATCTGGGGGGGGGCCTACCTTCCTCCACGCGGCCCACTGTGTGTCTCTGCCATGTCAGCGGCCCCCGCACCGAATTGGTCCACCGTGTGCATGCGCGGACCCGCTTGCGGCTGCCGTGCACATTCAAGGCCACGCGGTCTGGACAGCAGGGCCCCACCGGCAGCCTGCAGGACGCCCGCCGGGGCTCTGCCAACCCCCTGGAAAACGGGGAATCACCCCGGACTTTTGAATGATTCCCGCCCGTTTTCCGGCGGGTATGGGGACTTAGTCCCCAAAAGGGCGAATCCCGCCCATAATCTAACCTTATCACACTAACTGCTCTGATGACCTTCTCTAGCTGTCTCCTGCTTAATCCTCCCCTCAGGTCGAGCATCACTGCTTTATATAGTATTCTCTGAAGCTCCCTCTAGTGGCTATTCATGGTACTATATTAACCCTTGTAATGCTGATAGTTATGATAATACCACACAGACATTGCTCTCCAAGCTACTCAACCATCCTGACTTATAAACATATCGCTGTTTGTTCACTATCGCTGGGTCAAAATCCCTCCCTAACAGCACTGTGGACACATCTACACTACATGGACTGCAGCGGTTCCAGAAGGCAGTTCACCACCACCTTCTCAAGGGAAATTATGGGGGGGGTGATAAATACTGACCTAGTCAGCAATGCTCACATTTCATGAATGAATTAAAAAAATATGTTGAACTATATATGAACAATGGTGAAACTCTTAAGACCTCCAAAAGTGTTAGAAATGAGCACTTACATTCTGACTTTCATAGCAGTCATTAAGTATGTAGAAATCCAATTTATCAATTCACTAATTGTCCCTTTGCTTTACGCTGGAAGGTGAGATGTTAAAATTGTGTTTTTGTGTTAATCAGCCTCTCACTGGTGCAGCATGGTGGCGCAGTGATTAGCACTGCTGCCTACGGCGCCGAGGATCTGGGTTCGATCCCGTCCCCAGGTCATCGACCGTGTGGAGTTTGCACATTCACCCTGTGTCGGCGTGGGTCTCACTCCCACAACCTAAAGATGTGCAGGGTAGGTGGATTGGCCACACTAAATTGCCCCTTAATTGGAAAGAAAAATAATTGGGTACTCTAAATTTATTTTTTTTAAATCAGCCTGTCATTGTTTTTTCTGGAATAAAACATATTTTGAATTTCAGTTACTATGTTACCTTGGGTAGGGTGCTCTTTCCAAGAGCTGGTGCAGACCCGATGGGCCGAATGGCCTCCTTCTGCACTGTAAATTCTATGTTAATCTATGTTAAACTTGCACCAATGTGACACTCTATTACAGAAACATTGCATGATGTTTCATATATCATAAATTATTATTTCCCAGTGACTTCTGTTTTCTGTCAGCAAACATAGCATCAATTTTACACCCAGTCAGATCCCATTTACAATAGTGACATGAATGACCAGTCAGCCTGCTCTTTGTGATGCTTGAGGGAGTAGTTGGCTAAGTTCACCAGTGAACTTGAACTCTCCTTCGGAAAGTGTGACTTTTAACTTGAACTCAACAAAGAACAAAGAACAAAGAAATGTACAGCACAGGAACAGGCCCTTCGGCCCTCCAAGCCCGTGCCGACCATGCTGCCCGACTAAACTACAATCTTCTACACTTCCTGGGTCCATATCCCTCTATTCCCATCCTATTCATGCATTTGTCAAGATGCCCCTTAAATGTCACTATCGTCCCTGCTTCCACCACCTCCTCCGGTAGCGAGTTCCAGGCACACACTACCCTCTGCGTAAAAAACTTGCCTTGTACATCTACTCTAAACCTTTCCCCTCTCACCTTAAACCTATGCCTCCTAGTAATTGACCCCTCTACCCTGGGGAAAAACCTCTGACTATCCACTCTGTCTATGCCCCTCATAATTTTGTAGACCTCTATCAGGTCTCCCCTCAACCTCCTTCGTTCCAGTGAGAACAAACCGAGTTTATTCAACCGCTCCTCATAGCTAATGCCCTCCATACCAGGCAACATTCTGGTAAATCTCTTCTGCACCCTCTCTAAAGCCTCCACATCCTTCTGGTAGTGTGGCGACCAGAATTGAACACCATACTCCAAGTGTGGCCTAACTAAGATTCTATACAGCTGCAACATGACTTGCCAATTCTTATACTCAATGCCCCGGCCAATGAAGGCAAGCATGCCGTATGCCTTCTTGACTACCTTCTCCACCTGTGTTGCCCCTTTCAATGACTTGTGGACCTGTACACCTAGATCTCTCTGACTGTCAATACTCTTGAGGGTTCTACCATTCACTGTATATTCCCTACCTGCATTAGACCTTCCAAAATGCATTACCTCACATTTGTCCGGATTAAACTCCATCTGCCATCTCTCCGCCCAAGTCTCCAAACAATCTAAATCCGGCTGTATCCTCTGACAGTCCTCATCGCTATCCGCAATTCCACCAACCTTTGTGTCGTCTGCAAACTTACTAATCAGACCAGTTACATTTTCCTCCAAATCATTTATATATACTACAAAGAGCAAAGGTCCCAGCACTGATCCCTGTGGAACACCACTGGTCACAGCCCTCCAATTAGAAAAGCATCCTTCCATTGCTACTCTCTGCCTTCTATGACCTAGCCAGTTCTGTATCCACCTTGCCAGCTCACCCCTGATCCCATGTGACTTCACCTTTTGTACTAGTCTACCATGAGGGACCTTGTCAAAGGCCTTACTGAAGTCCGTATAGACAACATCCACTGCCCTACCTGCATCAATCATCTTAGTGACCTCCTCGAAAAACTCTATCAAGTTAGTGAGACACGACCTTCCCTTCACAAAACCGTGCTGCCTCTCACTAATACGTCCATTTGCTTCCAAATGGGAGTAGATCCTGTCTTGAAGAATTCTCTCCAGTAATTTTTCTGTACAGAATGATGGTTGGAGGGTAATTGCTGATCTACTGCTGTGCTGTGAGGCCCATCCTCTGACCCTTTGTGGTGGTGATAGTGGCAGCTGCCATTGCCGCTCAGCTGCCTCTGTCCAGTACTGCTGAATGCTGGGATGTTCAGCACTGTTTCCAACTTACTCTTGCCCTCTTGATCTGCATTTCACACTAAAATTACTGCAGGCAAAACAAGGTCAGAAATTCTGTTTACACCTGTCCAAAATTAGTTCAGGAGTTTCACCAAATTCTATTCTACATTTTGATGAATATGTTGCATCCACATTCTCATTATTCTCTCATTGTGAAACATACACATTCTTGTGACATTAGTCATGATCCCTTTCGAGAATCTGGGTTTTAGATTCAGCATCTTGCTTTTGGTTTGTTTTCAGTCGTTTTACTTTTCCCTCAGTCTTTTGATCCAAAGCTTTCTGCAGTTATCTGGAAATTGTACTTCAATTTGTTGTTTGACACTCTCCAAACTGACCCACATTGAGATCACATTCTTCTTGGCTGAATCCTTTAAATAAGGAAATGTTTTACAAAGGAATACTCACTTCAAGTTTAACCATTTCTCACAATCTCCAATTTAATAACTTTATGAATACTAAATTATTTCAGTGTTATATATATATTATAATTGTTTGTGTACCAGACCAGGGAAAGCAAATGAAGATGTTTTGATACTCAGCCATTATTATTGGATAAATCCATGGACTGAAATCTGTTTTACTGTTCCATTGGACATGGCATCTCAGATGTTGCTGTTGGGGAAAGGGGAATGTGGCAGAACCCAATTCTGCTGGGCCAACTGTGGATAGGAGACTAGGAAATTTGAGTAAGGTGACACTCTCCCCTGCGTTGAGCAACTGTGGCTGGGAAAGTTTTGAGAAGATGGTGCCTTCTCCTGAAGCCTCAACAGAACGGATGCCTGTCGAGAATCGGTGTAGATTTCATGCTGAGCTTCAGAACACCTGGAACAATCAGGTAATTAATCCCAAAGAGGATTGATTATCTCACATGGATAACTTGGTAACTCCTTTTTAAACTCTGGTAGTTATAGGCCCAACCTATGTCAGCTGCACTAATAGTTTGAAGTCGGGCTACTTTGATTCATTTTGGAGTTTACAGTCTCAAGGCTTCCTCAACTTCAATTTCTTGCTGTTTCTTCTTTTCTCCAATCTTATGCCATTGTTGCCTGAGTTTGCTTGTCCCTTCCCCTTAAGGTGTTGAAGGCCCATAATTAATGGCTGCTCCCCAGATATTCTACCCTCCTAAATGTTAAGATGCTTAGAAGCAGCATGGTTTGTGCCAGCAAACCACTTCTTCAAAATTAATTAAGTTCAATCATCAAAATTGAGTCTCTTGCCCTCTTGATCTGCATTTCACACTAAAATAAATACCTTATTAATTTTTTGCTACACAAAAGATGTTTCTCTTCAATAGAGACAACATTTTGTGAAATCCATTTGCTTCTGTACAATAAATCTACTTCTTACTGTCATGCTAAGCTTAGAGATAATTTTACTGAATGACTTCTTTCAACTTGCAAACATGGCAAGTTATAAATACATATGGATTCTTTTTTCACATGGGCATTTTAATGAAATTAAAGGACTGAAAGTAAAATGATGCAGATAAACTAAGCTTTGTTTAGAAAGTAACACAAAGAAATTATGGTGTGAGGAATCCACAAAGCTAATAGCACGGTGAAGAGATCAGTGGGAGAATTTCAATCCCATCTAACCAGATGCTAAACCTTCAATCTCAGTAAAATTACTTGGTGAACTACAGAGTGTAAGAGATAATCAACAAACACAAAAAATGGTGGGCTAAATCAAAGGCAGTGGACTCTATATCAGATTATACTTTTGCATTTCATTGTCGTTGATGAAATAATGCCAGATGCCACATAATCATTTGCTATAAACCATTCACCCCTTTGCCAGAATAGAGGAACCTGGGGCATTACATGGTGGGAGGAAGCAATCTGAAATATGTTGACAAGTCATTCACAAACACATCCATCTCAATTTAACCACTAATGTAGATAAGATTACTAAAGTAAGGTGAGTGTTTCAAGTCAACAATTCAATTGGCATTTAAAAATGTTGACAAGTCATTCCCAGCTGCTCGGTTGTGTAGAGAATCATAAAAATCTTGATAACTGTTGATCTCCTTACCTCCGTCAGGCTTGGGCGATCCTTCTGACATCACCTTCCTAATGGCAAGCTGGCTTTGGTCTTTGTTCTCATTTGCTGGTGAAGGCAGATTGTCAGACTGAGTTCTTTGAATAGGGACGCCTGCAATGCTGTGTCTGTGCTTCCTGGCATGATTCTGTGCCTGACCGCTTTTATGTGCTGTGGCAGTGTGGGTGAAATGGAAACCCAGAGTATGTATCCTCAGATGGAATCAGCTTAAGTGTTTTTCATGCAAACAGAAGTGTTCTATTTAAATAAGTTGTGTAAACACCAAAAAGAGACACATCATGCAAAACATTAAGGAGTAAAAACTGGCCAGTTCCTTTGCCAAGACCTGATTACGCTTAATTTAGCCAAAAAATACTGTTTTGTGGAAAGTTGACCTCAAGTATCTCACAGACAGAATTCAGAGTTGTAAACTATAATATAGTCAAAACACATTAATAAAAATTCTGGTGGATGAAGCCTTATTTTTATCTGAACTCAGTCTGTAGGTCCTGTAATTAGGAGTATTATGGCATACGATGATGGTCGGATTCGAACCATCACTTTTCTACTCCTGTGAAGTGAAGTTCTTATGAATGATTATTATCTGTTCATGTAATGGGTTAATTATCCAATGCTAATCTGCATGCAGTCTGCTTAATAAAAGCAGATCATTTAATGTTGTGGATCTATTCTTAAGGATCATGTTTGAATAGAGGGATCCATAATCTTATCATTTGAATCTCATTGTACAATTGGCTGTAATAATAGGTAACAGTACAACCGGCCTGTCTGTTTTAGAATGCAATTATGGTTTCTCAGTTTATACATTAACATGTTCTTGTTGTAAACTAAACAAGATTTTGGATGAACAAATAATCATGGAGATATAATGAAATATTTTACTGCAATGATATGTTAAGCTTTGTTTTTTTGTTGGGAAATGTGATTAACAGTGTGGAGGTCTGTATCATCATTCACATCACTATGGGAGGCAGTAATGTAGTGGTACTGTCACTGGACTGATAATCCAGAGATCCAGACCAAGATTTGGAGTTATGATAATAACTCCAAATCCTGCAATGGCACATGGTGAAATTTGAATTCAACAAAAATCTAGAATTAAAAGTCTAACAATGACGATGAAACAATTGTAAAAACCCATGGTTCACTAATGTCTTTACCTACATATGACTCCAGATCCACAGGCATGTGGTGACTCTCAACTAGCCTCTGAAATAGCGTGCTCATGACCCATAAAATAAATTTAAAAACCCTAATTCCAATGTTCACTCCCTATATCCATGCCATTTGTTATCTCTGGATTTGATTATCCTAATGTATTTCTGCCTTCCTTTCACAAAATCCTGTTCGTCATCACGTCTCTGTTTGATGATTGGTTCTCAGATAAGCAACATCTTGATTTTAAAATTCTCGCCTTGTTTTCAAATCCCTCCATGGTCTCATCCCTCCCTATCTCTGCAACTTCCTCCAGCCCCATAACCCTCCCAAGTTATCTGCACTCTTCCAATTCCATTCTCTTGCGCTCCCTGATTTTTCATTGCTCCTTCATTGTTGCCAGGCTTTTAGTTGCCCAGGACATAGGCTCTGAAATACGCCCCCCTCCCCCCCCACACACACACACACACCTCTCATCGCTCCAACTCACTTTCCTTTAAGAGACTCAATGAAACATGCCTTTTTGGCCAAATTTTTGGTCATCTTCCCCTGTATTGCGTTATGTGGCTTGGTATTCTATCTTGCTTTCTAATACTACTGTGAAGCATTTGGGATGTTTTATTACATTCATGTTGCTTTATAAATGTAAGTTGTTGTTATCCACACTGTTAATGTTTCATAATAATTCTTGTGTTGCTTCGGTCACAGGGTACTTCAGAACGGTTTGCGAATCCTATATTTAGTGATAATGCACGTCATTGTGCAAGTTGTTTGGTTTTACCAGGCATGTCAAGTGTTGGCAATTGCTTTTCTCTTCCAGAAATAACAGATTTCGCACTGGAGCCAAAACTGTGGAAGTTCTGTGTTGTGACAGAATAGCTTATATCCAAAATCAAGTTAAGACTGCAGGTGCATATCACATCCAGCCTATAAAAACAGCTGAGGTTCGTTTTTTGAAAGATTTTTTTCAGTGAAAAAAGACAGTCTTGCATGAGAAAGGTTCAGGATTCGTAATTTCCTCCTCAGATGAATTACAAGATATTACATTGCAGGTACTTTTATGAACAGACCAATTAGACCACTCCAAATGTCTGTTTTGTTTGGTACGACGCAATTTCATGGAATTAGCCAATTAAGTCAAAATGCACAGCTGTAAGTATTGTGTAAGGCGGACTGTTGCTTTTATTAAGATTTATCTTTACGGTGCTGTCAACCCATTCACCTTTCAATTGCAGACAACAAATGCTCAAACCTCTGCATAGTTTGTGCTTGTTTGAGTTTGAGCTCTATGAAATAAACTTTTAAAACTAATTTAAAAGTGTGTTTAATTATTATCATACATGCCATCCCATGGAATTATAGAATTTGTGTACAATTGCCAGCACAGGATCTTCTGGGGTGTAGTGTCCGGAAACAAGGTCCGAGCAACATTAGTGCCAGAATAATAGGCAGTTCTTGGTCACCTCATGGTTTGTTCACTGTCACTCCCTATGGTCTGGTAGCAGGTCAACTGATTAGCATGTGACTGAAAACACTCAAGGGCAGGGAGAAAATACAATTATTAAAATGAAGCTGTTAAGGGGTGCAATAATCAAAAAAATGACGAATAGATGATCTTTGTGACTAACAAAGCAATGAAACACTGATGTTTAGGTTTATGTCATCCATAAGGTATTTTGTTCAAATCCATATAGACACAAATATTGTGTTGGTGAAGGGTCTAACAGTACAGGAACAGCCAGTTTCACTGCCTTATCCCAAATTAAAAGTCACAGTTATAGGAAAGTGATCAGTGATATATAAATAACTACACAAAGAGGTACGACTACATTCAGTGAGCAGATGGTGCAAACAGTAAGAGAGAACTGAAGGAAACAGGAGTAACTGAGATTCAGAAAGTTAACGGAGCTAAGACAAAGGCAACAGATGAACGTTAAGCTGCCATGCTGAGGAAGTTATTTGCGTCGTTTACTTGGCTGCAGTCGGAGCTGCTGCACAGCCGCTTCTGCTGCAGCAATGGCGACCCCAGCATCTTCCAGGTGGGTCTGAGTGACGCTGGTTTTGCTTTGACTTCGTGATGGCCCGTGAGAGCGTAAATGTCCTTCTGAAGATGATTTTGAGCTGACAGGACTGCTCTGGGATTTCTCAATGGTGGGCACGTGCATCTCTGGAGAAACAAACATTGGTGATGAGCATGGTTAGCAGCTGCACTGAGATAATTCATGTTATTTAGTTTGTGAGATTTATTTTCTGCCTTCCAATCTTCACACAGTTCTTCATTGACAGCAACTCTAGTTAATGTTAACAGACATATCAAAGTGATCTGTGTGGTCGGCCCTTCTCCAGCACATCCACCTTCTTTACAATAAAATTCACAGTCTATGATTTCAGACCCAAGCCTGACTAAATTCAAATAGACACCATGGAATAGATTTATGTCTTTACAATCTGGGCAGTAAGATTGTGGAGCAGATCTGCCCCTTATAGAAATAGTCTGATATTTATGAAATGCCAACCACATGCAAAATAATATAAACTTCTAATTCCAATAGATTTTGGTGCTCAGATTGAAGATTCATCCAGCTGAAGCAGATTTTGCAAACTAGACATAAGAAATTCAAAATGGCCAAATCAAAAATCAAGAAACAGTCAGCACCGTTGGACCATTGGGAAACAGCAGTCGGAGGTCTGCTGGATCCCAGGACTCAACTGGGTTTCAGTAAGATGCCGAGCCTCTGGACAAGGTTCTGTGAGAGCTGATGCAGATGGTAGGCCACAGCTGTGAGATTCAGGAGGGGGAGTCAGCAACATTCCAGCGACTGCAAAGCCGATTGAAGAAGTCCCAAATCGTTCAGGCGCAGTAGACGGTGCCGGAATTATGTGGCACCCAAGTCAATACTGCTGAGGTGGTGACCGCAGTGGAAAACCTGGAGCACCATGTCCGGTCGATGAGTAGTGGTGTCTAAGATGTTGTTTAGTCTGTGCCATCCATGACTGAGGGCCTCGACATAATTTCCCAGTCATAGAGGAACATGTATCAGACACAGGTGAACATTGTCGAGGCACTGCAGAGCAGTCACTGAGGAGCATCCAGTCACTGAGGAGCATCGCTGAGGGAGTCTGCAGCATGATGCAATCAATGGGTGCCTCAAGGACTGGCAGAGCCAGATGACTCCAGCTGCCCCGCTATCCCATAGAGTTCCCAAGGGCCCTTGGGTACCCTCATGGAGGAGGAGGTGCTTGAGGCCATCCTCAGGCCTTCCACCAAGGAGGCTAAGGCGGTCTCCAATTCTCCTGAATACCCCTCCTCCTGACACTGGCACATCTCAAGGGCAGCAGTCAGAACAGGGTGGCACAGTGACGCCTGTCACACCAATATGTCTGCTGAAATTCTCCAGCTGTAGGTCCTCCAGACGATGACCATCAAGGGCATCAAAGGCCACAGGGTGCAGAAGGCAGCAGGCTGCCTCTACCTCTGATCTGCATCCTGGGGACTGACCTAGACATAGCAGTAGACCACAAAAGATCAAGAAGAGTGAGGAGTGTTTTGTTATGCTCTTGACGTAGCAGAAGCTGCTTCCTTGATGTGCACTCTGACAAAGGAAGGTTCAGACTTGGAGATAGCTTCAACACGTTTATTAAACTATTAACAACTCTCCTACTTGAATTTGACGCTACTGTTAATCCTGCTGTAGCTACTCAGACTGACGAACCAGTCTGCTACAATCCACGTGGTGGGTGTGATGTTCAATCAACCCTGTGTCTGTACCCACTGAGTGTCTCCACTGGAAAGAGACTGAGCATGTGTGCTGTGTCCTTTTATATGGGTTGGTGTAATGCCCTCCTGTGGTAGCATCACCTCTGTGTGTAACTTGAATGCCCATTGGTCGTGTCCTATCTTACTGACCTGTCTGTGTGTCATGTCTCTGGTTGACTGTCTGTGTGTCATGTCTCTGGTGTTCCCTCTAGTGTCTAGCTAGGTATAGTGTATGTACATGAACCTTTTGTGTACTTACAGTGATGCATATCACCACATCCCCCCTTTTTTCGTGTTACATATTTTCTGGACAATATTAAAGAAAATTGAACAAACTAGGTAGATGAGTGATACTCTGTACAAGTTATGATAACAGTGATCATTAAACAATAAGTCCAAATCATATGCATGAGTACAAAGTTCATTAATTAATATGGTCGAGTGGCTTTCTTGTTTGGTTGGTGAGTTGGTGATGTTGATGGTGGCATTGTATTGTAAATGCCGTCAGTGTCCCTGTGCTGAAGGAACCGAGAAGTGGTCAAATCACTTTGTCGTCGAATTTGGACTCTTTTTTTTTTTGATGCTTGTGGTGGTAATTCTTGATGGCATCTGTCCTGAAAGTCAGGTTGCCTGTTGGTAGTGCAGCAGACGTGAAGTGGTAAGATGCATCGTCCTGCCATGGCATGTCATTGTACTGAGCTGAGCAGTAACAGTGTCCCTCATTTACAGAGTTGTACCATGTCGTACCAGTCGTAGTTCCATTGGTGTTGTTTTTGTCGTGCTTGTTGTCGACGTTGTTGCCTTTGGTACACTTCTTGCTGTTGTCTTTGATGTTGTTGTTGTGTTGGTTGATTTTGTTGTCGTGTTTGCTGCGCTCAAGGACCACACTCTGTGGATAATATGAGTCCTTCACACATTTACTCGTGTCAGCGTGCTTTGTGGCATCTGGTGTTTTCTTGAGCGCGCCATCACTGAGTTCGCGGCCCTCCCTGTCTGGAGTCATGTCCGGCTTACATGAATCCGCTTTGGCTTGTCGATGCTCCCCGTCTGGAGCCTGGGCTGTTTCACCTGAGTCGGTTTTGGCTTGTCGATGCTTCCCGTCTGGAGCCCTTTCTGGTTCACCTGAATCAGCTTTGGTTTCTTGATGCTCCCCGTCCGGAGTCAAAACAGTCAGGAATGCATTTGCGTGTGGAGAGGCTCGAGCGAATGAGGTTTGAAGTAATCTGGTGTCACCAGAGTCACCAGTAGTCTCACTGTGATTGTCGAGTGCCTCTGTACATTCTAGCTGAGGTCTGTCACGTTGCACATCTGGTATGGGAAGTGGGATGCTGTCGTCACTTGTCACACATACAGTGGGTAGAGCCTCAGTGTGTTCTTGTCGTTCACTTGAGCTGGGTAGACCGTCAAGAGTCTTCTTCTGGTGGCTCAAATAATCTGGGTGGACTGTCATAGTCTGCTTGCTGTACACTTGAGCGTGGTAGACGGTCAGAGTCTTCTTCTTGTTCACTTGAGCGTGGCAGACTTGTATTGTCTGCTGCTGGTTGCTCAGAGGAGGTTGCTAGACCCTCATGGTCTTGTTCGTGCAAGGACTGCGCTTTGGAGTCTTGCATTGCTTCTATCATGAAGGCTGTCCACGAGCTTGCTGTGGAGGCTTGTGTCACTCCCTCTGTGGAGTCTTGCAGCGTTCCTTGTGTGGAATCGTGCATTGGTCTTTCTGTGGAAACTGTCATCACTTCTTGTTCATGCAAGGACTGCGCTCTGGAGTCTTGCGTTGCTTCTATTGTGGAGTCTGTCCATGAGCTCTCCATGGAGGCTTGTGTCACTGGAGTCACTTCTTGTGTGGAGACGTGCAGTTGTCTCACTGTGAAGTCTTTCATTGCTTTCTGTGTGGAGTCGGGGACCCTTCGCGGTGCGTGGACCAGTCTCTGTGTGGCAGCAGGCCGCTCTCTGTGGGCTTGTACCGCTCTCTGTCTCTTGGTGTCAGGCCGCAGCATAATCCTGCACTCATGAGTCGGGATGTCATATCTGCTGGGCTGAAGATCCTCAAATCCGAAGAACAGATCCGCGTCTGTGTCGGATTCTTTACTGTAGAACACACCTCATTGCGGTTTGGATTTGGTACTGGAGTCGCCATCTCCAATGATGAAATTATCGTCTGAGTCGTAGTCTTCTAGGACCATATCATTACGTTTTGTGACGGAGCTGGCATTGGACTCGCGATGCCCAAAGAAGAATTCAAGGTCTGAGTCATAGTCTTCAAGGACTGTATCATCTCTTTGGGCGGTGCTTACTGCTTGTTGCAGGGTTCTGCGGAGGTTACTTTCAGCTCCTGGTCGAATTTCAGGCATTGTGCTGTCGTTCCAGGTGAAAGAATCTGGTCGTGAGGCTTTAAATTTTTTTTTCTTTGTTTTGGGACATTTCCCCTTTAAGTGGGCGTGGTCCGGGGCCTCTGACATCACAACGCTTGTGACATGGTGCGTAGGAAGCGCTTGCGTATGCGCAGACCGCTGTTCCTTTACTTTGCACATTTCTCTCAACTGCGCATGCGCGGTACCTTTTCCACGATGGCCAACGATCAAAATTGTTGTTTGTTTCTCCGGGACCTCGGCCTCGTGGTGAGCACTACCGCCTCTCTTACCGTTTTCTGTTGGTTTGTTTGTGTTTACCTCGCAGTATTGTTCGAATTTGTTCAGGACTGCCTGGAAGTCGCTCCTGTTTTGCCCTTTGGAGAACTTGAATGTTTTGAAGATTTCTTCTGCTCTGGCACCCGCGATGGTGAGCAGAAGCTCTGTCTTTTCAGCATTGGCCACATCTTCTAGGTCGGCTGCTACCAGGAAGATCTCAAACCTTTGCTTGAATGCCCGCCAGTTTGCACTGAGATTGCCGTGGCACCTGAGCTGCTGTGAAACCGGGATCTCGATCATCTTGCCTGGCTGCTGTTGCTGGTTGTCACTGTTTGCTGAATTGTAACTATATGGATTTAAACAGCCATTCCTGGATACCATGTTTTGTTATGCTCTTGACGTAGCATAAGCTGCTTCCTTGATGTGCACTCTGACAAAGGAAGGTTCAGACTTGGAGATAGCTTCAACACGTTTATTAAACTATTAACAACTCTCCTACTTGAATTTGACGCTACTGTTAATCCTGCTGTAGCTACTCAGACTGACGAACCAGTCTGCTACAATCCACGTGGTGGGTGTGATGTTCAATCAACCCTGTGTCTGTACCCACTGAGTGTCTCCACTGGAAAGAGACTGAGCATGTGTGCTGTGTCCTTTTATATGGGTTGGTGTAATGCCCTCCTGTGGTAGCATCACCTCTGTGTGTAACTTGAATACCCATTGGTTGTGTCCTATCTTACTAACCTATTGGTTGACTGTCTGTGTGTCATGTCTCTGGTGTTCCCTCTAGTGTCTAGCTAGGTATAGTGTATGTACATTAACCCTTTGTGTACCTACAGTGATGCATATCACCACAAGGAGCACTGAATGGGCTTCACTATCTGTAGTGAGGGGCAACGGAAATCTGTCACATTAAAATACTCATCAGTAAAACATTTAAAACCTGAAACACGTGAAGCCTCTATAAATTTAATCTTCACAGTGGACCTGCCCACACCCCCACCCCCTGTTCTACCCACTCAATCCCCAGTGGTCCAAAATTAAAAGCCCCCACTGCAGACTCTGTCATGAGGATGGGTGTGAGCGCTGTCAGCAGAAAGGAGTCAGATTCCATGATCTGAGGAGCACCAGAGCTTTCCCCACAGCGAGTGATCATCGCTCTCCACTCGTGAATAGGGACCTGCTGTCATAGATGCATAGATACAAGGAAGATAGGAGCAGGAGGAGGCCTTTTGGCCCTACGAGCCTGCTCCACCATTCATCACGATCATGGCTGATCATCCAACTCAATAGCCTAATCCTGCTTTCTCCCCATAGCCTTTGATCCCATTCACCCCAAGCGCTATGTCCAGCCGCCTCTTGAATATATTCAAAGTTTTAGCATCAACTACTTCCTGTGGTAATGAATTCCACAGGCTCACCACTCTTTGTGTGAAGAAATGTCTCCTTATCTCTGTCCGAAAGGGTTTACCCTGAATCCTCAGACTGTGACCCTGGTTCTGGACACACCCATCATTGGTAACATCTTCCCTGCATCTACCCTGTCCAGTCCTGTTAGAATTTTATAGTCTCTATGAGATCCCCCCTCATTCTTCTGAACTCCAGCGAGAACAATCCCAACCTAGTCAATCTCCCCTCATATGACAGTCCCGCCATCCCTGGAATCAGTCTGGTAAACCTTCGCTGCTCTCCCTCGAGAGCAAGAACATCCTTCCTAAGGAGAAGGAGACCAAAACTGCACACAATACTCCAAGGCCCTGTAGAATTGCAAGCAACATATCCCTGCATCTGTACGCGAAGCTTCTCGCAATGAAGGCCAACAGACCATGAGCCTTCTTTACCGTCTGCTGCACCTGCATGCTTACCTTCAGCGACTGGTACACAAGGACACCCAGGTCCCGCTGCATACTCAGTGCCGACACAGGCCCATCACCCTGAGAGTGATGTCACATCGACCTTTGAAGGGGGCAAGAGGTTAGTCGGGGAAGGGGCGGTGTGATGTGTGTGTGTTTTGGGGAGTAGAACTGGATCGGGGGGTAGAGCTGAATGACACGCAGCCTCATATTATGAGAATCTAGAGATTATGTAAGTCGCCGCAGTCCCAGAAACTGCTTTCCCATTTGAGGGGGAGAGCTGACTGATGGTGATTTAATCTGAGGATCTCCACACCTCAGGCGAGGTGGAGAAGGCGGAGCCTTCATGAATAACCTCAGCTGGTACAGGAATTGAACCCTCGCTGCTGGCCTTTACTATGTATAATAATATATTATTATACATAATCCTGAAGGCGATGGTCGCACATGATCTGAACATTCAGGGAGTGGAACCCCATCCTGTTAATAATTTAAAAAAAAATCTTTATTGTCACCAGTAGGCTGACATTAACACTGCAATGTAGTTACTGTGAAAAGCCCCTAGTCACCACACTCCGGCGCCTGTTCGGGCACACAGAGGGAGAATTCAGAATGTCCAATTCACCTGACATCACGGGTGGGATTCTCCGAGAGCCGCTCTGGGCCGGAGAATCGCCGCAACCGTGCCACGCTGCCCCGAATCCGGCACGCGATTCTCCGAAGAGCAGAGAATCGGCGCCATTTGTGCCGGCCGTTTGGCGCGGCGCCGATCGCGGGCCACGGCCAGGCCGGTGATTCTCCAGCCTTGATGGGCCGAGCGGCCACGTGGAAACGGCCGAGTCCCACCGGCGCCGTCCACACCTGCTCGCAGCCGGCGGGAGCTCTGCATGCAGGGTCGGGGGCGGCCTGTGGGGGAGGGGGCTCCTTCACTATGGGGGGGCCTCCGATGGGGTCTGGCCCACGATCGGGGCCCACCGATCGGCGGGCCGCCCGCTCCAGCCCCGGCCCTATTTTGTTCCACGGCCAGCCCCTGAAGCCCCAGGCCATGTTACGTCAGGGCCGGCACGTTGAGGAAGTCTCCCACGCATGCGCGGGTTGGCGCAGTGCCCAGTTGGCACCGGGAAGGGGGGCTGGAGCGGTTCACGCCGTGCTGCCCACGTGGGCAGAATCGGTAGTGCCCACGCCCGTTTCACGCTGTCGTGAAACGCAACGGCGTTCACGACGGCGCGAACACTCTGCCTCCATTTTGGAGAATCGCGCCCCACGTCTTTTGGGACTTTGGGAGGAAACCGGAGCACCCGGAGGAAACCCACGCAGACACGGGGAGAACGTGCAGACTCCGCACAGACAGTGACCCATGCTGGGAATCGAACCCGGGATCCTGGCGCTGCGATGCAACAGTGCTAACCACTGTGCTACTGTGGCTTGAAAGCCTCACAGATGCAACCACCCCCCACCACCAGACAAGAAGTGACTCCTTCCAGCCCTCTGAACAACCCCAGCCCGCTTGAAGAACCTCACCCTCCTCAGAGCACTGGGGCAA
Organism: Scyliorhinus torazame; assembly: GCF_047496885.1. Classification (NCBI taxonomy): domain Eukaryota; kingdom Metazoa; phylum Chordata; class Chondrichthyes; order Carcharhiniformes; family Scyliorhinidae; genus Scyliorhinus; species Scyliorhinus torazame. The sequence continues at coordinate 134,715 of NC_092719.1, forward strand.
ATACCCCAGTGCCCTTGAGGTGTACAATGATAAATGGTGACGGCGACTCCCCTCCTCACTACTCCTCTGTAGCCATTGCACCATATTTCCATTTTATGAAGGAGTAACAAACTACGCCCATTTGACTTCTCACTGGGGAGTCAGGTCACTCCTGAACAGCCGCTGCATTTGACTTTAATCTCGCAAATGAGATTTAAATGAATCCAAATTCAGCTTAATGTGTTTCTCACCATTTTGAGGCGAGATCTGGATCTTGGCATTGGGAATGGACCGGTGAATGGCAAATGGTTGGGCCCAGTGTGAATCTCATTTTTGGCTTTTTCCATTATTAACCTGGTTGGGAGATGCTGGCGTTGGACTGGGGTGAGCACAGTAGGAATAAGTCCAACAGGTTTGTTTTGTATCACTAGCTTTTGGAGCGTAGCTCCTTCCTCAGGTGAATGACTATTAACCTGATTGTTAACCTGGCCCAACAGTGTTGGACTCAATGGAGTTGGAAAATTTCTTATTTCAGCAAAATCAGATAATATGGTTATTTTGTGAAAGGTTGACAGAATATGGAATTTTTCAATATGATAGCATCAACAATGTAATACGAGCAGCAGTTTGTCTTATGACTCCTTTGCTTGTCATAATATTATTTATAAAAATCGATTCAGCCAAGCTGACCAGGTTCCTCAAATTACTCAAATTGAGAGTGGCACGGTATCACAGTGGTTAGCACTGTTGCTTCACAGCTCCAGGGTCCCAGGTTCGATTCCCGGCTTGGGTCACTGTCTGTGTGGAGTCTGCACATTCTCCCCATGTCTGCGTGGGTTTCCTCCGGGTGCTCCGGTTTCCTCCCACAAGTCCCGAAAGACGTGCTGTTGGGTGAATTGGACATTCTGAATTCTCCCTCGGTGTACCCGAACAGGCGCCGGAATGTGGCGACTAGGGGATTTTCACAGTAACTTCATTGCAGTGTTAATGTAAGCCTACTCATGAAACTAATAAAGATTATTATATTATTATTCCGACCTTGTGTGATTGTATGTGTGGAGTTTGCACGTTCTCCCGTGTCTGCGTGGGTTTCCTCCGGGTGCTCCAGTTTCCTCCCACCAAAGGTGTGCAGGTTTGGTCATGATAAATTAGCCCTTAGTGTCCAAAGGTGTGCAAATTAGATGGGATTGTGGGGTAGTGGGCCTAGGTAGGGTGCTCCTTTGGAAGGTTGGTGCAGCCTCGATGGGCTGAATGGCCTCCTTCTACATTGTAGGAATTCTAAAATCTAAAAACCATCCCAGAATCTTGTAATTGTAATAATACATTTCAAAAATTACAAATGCTTCAATAAAATATTTTCTAAAAAAAATAATACATTTCAATCTGGAAACATTTCTAAACATGGAGTTAACTATTTCTGTTTCAGATCTTCTTTCAATTCTCTACTGAATGCTGGATTTACAAAGTATTCTCTTAGTTTTGGAATGAAAATGCATCTCATTGTACAGGGATGTATTTTCTTCCATTGGCTACTAATCCTCTTAACTATTTTTGACAATCAATGAAAGAGAAAAACTTCTGCAGTGCAATGGCATAAAATACGTATGCATGAGATAGCCAGAAGTATCAACAAAAAAGGAATTACAATAGCACTCAATAAGCTCGATACCATCCAGGACAAAGCAGCCCGCTTGATTGCTCCCCCTTCCACAAACATTCAAACCCTCCACCACCGATGCACAATGGCAGCTGTGTGTACCATCTACAAGATTCACTGTAGTAACTCACCAAGGTTCCTTCGACAGCACCTTCCAAACCTACGACCACTCCCATCTAGAAGGACAAGAGCAGCAGATACCTGGGAACCCCACCACCTGGAGGTTCCTCTCCAAATCGCTCACCATCCTGACTTGGAAATATATTGCCATTCCTTCACTGACGCTGGGGCAACATACTGGAACTCCTTCCCTAACAGCACAGTGGATGTACCTACACTCAAGGACTACAACGATTCAAGAAGGCAACTCAACACTAGCTTCTGAAAGACAACTCGGGATGGGCAATAAATGCTGGCCTAACCAGCGACGCCCATATCCTGTCAATTGATTAAAAAAACTTCTAAATGTTAGGGCATGGCAAATGGTAAAGTGTCTGGCTGCCTAAATCCCAAAGGGAAACTTCAAACAAGCTGCCACAATGGTTTGCAATTTGTATATTATGAGGAGGTATAACCCTCTGACCACTTGTAATGATATTAAATATTAAATTTAAACATTTATTAAAGAAAAAAGAAAATAACTGTTAAAAATATGAGAACAACTTTCAGCAGTTAACTGCTTTTCTAGCAACATTTCCTGCAAGACATTGGCTTAAATAAACTTAGAACTAAAATGCCTTTTTAAGGCAATAATCCTTGTAGATTTTCTAATTTTCAGGGAAATCTCACACTGGCTCTCTTCTCTGAGGGTGGAAAACTGATGTTTACAGGTCTGGCTTCAGCACACATTGCCTTGGTTAAGATCAAGCAACACCCAACAGCTTGTAGTCTCACTTTAAATATTTTTTTCCTCTTTGACTTTTACTCTATTGTTTCTATCGTCTTTCAGAAGTTCCACTTCCCAGAATTGATCAACTGTTTTATTATTTAATGGCTCTTATATTTATAAAGTAAACTTACTATTTTGGCTCACATTTATGATCTCCCAATTGTGTTTGTTTCTTTTGAAAACCAAAAGTCAACTTTAAAATCACTTCTCTTATCTGCCTAATGTAAATTCCTAGTCCCCTGGTAGGTCATTGCCATTTCAACCACTTTCTTTCACATCTCCTTTATTGATGTTTTGAGCTTTGCAGTGTAACTGCCTTCAATTTAATTAAACTAGTGGCACTCATATTCAAATACACAAACTTGTTTCCCAGTATTTGATAATGATATTGCAAATGTATTAAGCACTCTTATTTTATCACAATTGAAACAAGAAATAAGTGTTGCATACCCTTGGATGGATCTGGGAAGATACCATGGCTCCGACTCTTAATAACTGAGTGTTTTGGTGACTGCTGGCTGTTTTGTCCAGAATGGGGCTTTGCATGGTCGATACTTTCCGCTTGGTCCTTCAGTAGATACCACCTCAGTGTGTTATCAAAGTGTGAGGTATTAGACAAGTCAATCAGCACCTTAGAAAGAACATTACAGCAAAAATTCAAATGAGATTTATTTATAATCGAAGTCCACCATAAATAATTATAACCTAAATTATGTAATTAAAGAGTAATTTTATCACTGATAATGTGGAATTATAGGATGTTTACAGCACAGGAAGAGGCTATTCAGTCCATCATATTCATGCCAGCTCTCTGGCCCCAGTCCCTAGCCTTTACTCTGTGGCCCAACAAATATGTTGGTGGATTAGGTGGTTAGGTGGATTGGCCATGATAAATTGCTCTTAGTGTCTAAAACTGCCCTTAGTGTTGGGTGGGGTTACTGGGATATGGGGATAGGGTGGGGGTGTTGACTTTGGGTAGGGTGCTCTGTCCAAGAGCCGGTGCAGACTCGACGGGCCGAATGGCCTCCTTCTGCACTGTAAATTCTATGATCTATGTTCTCCTCACATAATTATCAATTCTCTTGAAAAAGAGACAATTCAATTTACTTCTGCCACACTCTATTCCAGATCTCAACAACTTGCTGCGTAAAATTGTTTTCTCTTATGTCGCTGTTGCTCCTTATGTCATTCACATTAAATTTGTGTCCTCTGGTTTCTATTCCTCTGTTGACAGGAACAGTTTCTCCTGATCTACTCTATCCGTAGAACCATAGAATCCCTACAATGCAGAAGGAGGCCATTTGGCCCATCGGGTCTGCACCTACTCTCTGAAAGAACACCCTACCCAGACCACACCCTCACCCTAACCCCGTAACCTGTAACCCCACTTAACCTGGATATCTATGGACTGTGGGAGGAAACCGGAGCACCCGGAGGAAACCCACGCAGACACTGGGAGAAAGTGCAAACTCCGCACAAACAGTGACCCGAGGGGGAATGTTTGTGACTGTTTGAGGAGCTGTTCGTCGTGGAGGGCAGAGGTGGGGGGGGGAGGTGAAAAAGGGAAACATTTGTACAGACTGTATAGTTGATTGCTGGGGGATATGTTTCCCGGGGTGTTTGTGTGTTGTAACCTGTTTTGATACCTGTTTGTAATAAAATACATTTTAAAAAACAAGACAGTCACTCAAGGCCAGAATTGAACACGGTCCCCGGTGCTGTGAGGCGGCCGTGCTAACCACTGTGCTACTCTGCTACCCTCATGATTTTGAATACTTCCATCAAATCTCTCAACCTTCTCTTCACCAATGAAGGAAGTCATACCTTCTCCAACAAATCTATTTCACTGAAGTTCCTCATCCTGGTACATTCTCATGAATCTTTTCTGCACCCTCTATATGTTCACATCCTTCCTAACGTGTGGTGTTCAGAACTGAACACAATATTCCAGCTGAAACCAAAGCATTGTTTTTCACAGGTTGATCAGGAATTCCTTGCTTTGGTTACTCTATTCCCCTGTTGCAAATCTCAGGATCCACATGTCTTTTTAACCTCTTTCTCAACTTTCCCTGCCACCTTCAATAATGGTGGAGATAGACTCCATAGTCTGTCCACTGGACTACCTTTGATGAAATGAAATGAAAATCGCTTATTGTCACAAGTAGGCTTCAAATTAAGTAACTGTGAAAAGCCCCTAGTCGCCACATTCCGCACCTGTTCGGGGAGGCTGGTACGGGAATTGAACCGTGCTGATGGCCTGCCTGGGTCTGCTTTCAAAGCCAGCGATTTAGCCCAGTGCTAAACCATTGTATCCTTGACTTTATTTTTATTATCCTCATTCTTTCTGCCAAAATGAATCACTTAACAACTTTCTGTATTAACTTGTATTTACCACTTGTCCATCCATTCCACTTACCTGCTGAAGTTTTACACTATCCTCCTCTCAATTCACATTGCTTCCAAACTTAGTGTCATCAGCAAATTCTGAAATTGTGCCATGTACAGCCAGGTTGCAGTCATTAATATAGCTCAAGAAATGTAATGGTCACAATACTGACCCTGAGGAACCCCACTCTAAATCTTTTACCAAACTCAGAAACAACAATACACCTCTGTTCTCTATTTCCTGTCACTTAGCCAACTTCATATCCAATATGCCACTGTTCCTTGAGCTCAAACTTTTCATTTAAAACAAATATTTTTATTGGCATTTTCAGTTTTATATACATTGCATTTCATGTTTGTTATTGTACAGTACATAAGATTTTCTTGTACCTATTCCCTGACACTTTACCAAATGTCTTTTGGAAATCATGTACACAACATTAACTATGACATAGGATTTGGAGCAGGAATAGGCTGTACTGCTGATCAATAAGATCATGAATGATCTGATTGTGGTCTCAACTCCACATTCCACCTGCATCAGATAACTTTTGACTACTTGCCTTAAAATTATTCAAGATCCCTGCCTCCACCCCTCTCTGGGAAAGAGTTTCAAAGATTCACAACCCACTGAGAGAAAAAATCCAAATCTCCATCTTAAACTGTGTCCCGTATCTAGTCTCCTCCACAAGGAAAATCATCCCTTGTAAGAACAGAGGCTGGAAAAACTCAGCAAGTCTTTCAGCATCTCTCAGGTGAGAAAGAGTTAATGGGCTGGATTCTCTGCCCACCCAGGCCCGGGAATTTCCCGACGGCGTGGGGCTGCCCACAATGGGAAACCCCATTGGCCAGCTGGCGAGACGGAGAATCCTGGGGGCGCGCGCAGAAATCTAGTGCTGCGGGACGGAGAATCCCGCCCAATGTTTCGAGTCATAGACCCTTCATCAGAACTGAAAGGAGAGCCCTCGCTCCTCACCACTCCCTCTCCCCTGGAGGCCAATCGAACCCCATCTGACTGCATCGCCCTCACAATCTACCCTGCATCAAACCCCAACACCTGTGCTCTCCTCCTTGGCCAGGTGCGTTACACCACTGGCCACAAGCTACAGAACCCCTGTGTAACACATGTCCAAGCATCTCACCATGTCCTTTATGTCTCCCCCAAGATGGCTGGGAGTGGGGGAAGACCGGAGGGGGGGAGCCGGACCTCAGGGCTGTCACCCACGCCAAACAGAGGGCAATGGAGCTAGCCGGAGAGGTGGAAGAAAGGCTATCTCCCAGGCAGAGGTCGGAATGGGACAACCAAGTGAGCTCCTAATGTAAAGTAGTGACCCGATAACAAGTGAGTCACCCCTGTCCCCCAGACCACTCCTTCCTGAGATCTCACCATGTGTCTTGTCTTCTGTCTTGCAGGATCACCATCAGACCAGACCGGCCCATCTGGGGTACCTCACCCTCAGCCACAACCCTGGCACACCCCGAAGGACCAGTGCGGAAATGACACCGACTTCTCAACGCTGCTGTCACCAGCACCCCCCACCAACACAGCGACCAACACTCGGTGCATCATATTAGTGAAGAGGCTCCTGCGTCACCATCCGGTGCACACGTCACACATTCTGAAGCACATCAGGAGGAGATAGAAACTCCCGAGGGAGTGGACAGTCGGAGGGCTGCCCGATTCCAGGAACCAGTTGTAGTCCGGACAGGTGTATTGCTTCTGGAAAGGAAGATCCCATCACTGGTAGAGATGCAGAAACAGGACCAGTGTTTAAAGGCGGGTATGTCAGCAACATTCCAGCACCTGCAGGTGATGTTGGAGGAGTCCCACCCCCTTCAGGCACAGGAGACGGTGCCAACAATGCGTGGTACCCAGGCCAACATTGAACGAGTGACGACCAGGAAAAGTCACAGCCATGGGTCAAGACATCCAAGACTTGGGGCACACTGTTGATGGCTGAGGCTCGGGACAGGGGAGCTCAGTCACAGGAAGTCATGGACATTGGAGCGGTGCTCCAGTCACAAAGGACCATAGCTGAGGGCTTAGAGCACTCACAAGGCGCTGACTGATCTGGGCCAGACACAGAGAGACCTGGCACAGTCCCAGAGGGACCCAGTACGTTTACAGAGGGACATGGCCGAGGCAGTAAGGGACAGGTCTCCCCCACTGATGGACATGTCCCAGTCTCGGTTCTCCATGGCTGAGGGCATCATGACCCTGGTTGAGACAAGGGAAGCCTCCAGGACTGGCAGCGCCAGGTGCTGGTTGGAGCCTGTGGAGCGCACTCCGGCCTCACCTCTGTCCCATGGAGCAACCCGGGAGCCATCGAACACCCTGAGGGAGGAGGGGGTGATGGGGCCATGCCGGTGCCTCCCGCAGTGGAGGTGCCGGGACACCTCATCACTTCTGAATCCCCCCTACCTGACACTGATGCATCTGATCAGTATCAGGCAGAGAAGGTGGCACCTCATCACATTTGACACCAGAAAGTCGGCCTGGCCTAACCAGGTCCAGGCCCGCCAGAAGACGGCCGGCAAAGGCACCTTGCATCAGTGAGCGAGATACACAGCAGGCCACCTCCACGTCTGATGTGCTGTCCTGGGTTACAGCTAGAAGGAGCGGCACACCATGTAAGATATGAAAGTTGGACACCAGTTGAGTTGGCACAGGTGCAGCTTTGGTTAGAGATAGGTGTCAGGGCACAAAACTGTAAATAATCATGACTAAACACCTTTGCACCAAAATTGTGACCCGCCTCAATCCTCTGTCTGAAAGGTTGAGGGATGTGCTGGGTGGAGGTGTAGGAGGTTGGTGATGTGGGGTGTGGATGCTGGAGGATGTCATGGGGGACAGTCCACCCTGGGTCACCCTCAGAGGTGACAGGGAACAGGGTCAGAAGTGTGAATCTGCCTTGGAGTGTGAATCTGCCCCGCTCACCATCTCCCCCCCTCCTCCTGCAAACGATATATGGGCCCGTGCGGAAATGGCCAGCACTACGCAGGGATCACCTGGGCGGACAGTGGAAGGTGGTCCTGAACTCAGGAGTCAGACTTTGTCAAACGATGAGGAGCACCAGAACTCATCTCACAGTGAGTCATCATCCTCCTCCGCCCTGTGGACAAGACCATAAGACATAGAAGCAGAATTAGGCCACTCGGCCCATCGAGTCTGCTCCGCCATTCAATCATGGCTGATATTTTCTCATCCCCAACCTCCTGTCTTCTCCCCATAACCCCTGATCCCCTTATTGATCAAGAACCTACCTATCTCTGTCTTAAAGACACTCAGTGATTTGGCCTCCACAGCCTTCTGCGGCAAAGAGTTCCACAGATTCACCACCCTCTGGCTGAAGAAATTCCTCCTCATCTCTGTTTTAAAGGATCGTCCCTTTAGTCTGAGATGGTGTCCTCTGCTTCTAGTTTTTCCTGCAAGTGGAAACATTCTCTCCACGTCCACTCTATCCAGGCCTCGCAGTATCCTGTAAGTTTCAATAAGATCCCCCCTCATGCTTCCCGTACCAGCCTCCCCGAACAGGCGCCGGAATGTGGCGACTAGGGGCTTTTCACAGTAACTTCATTGAAGCCTACTTGTGACAATAAGCGATTATTATTATCATTAAACTCCAACGAGTACAGACCCAGAGTCCTTAAATGTTCCTCATACGACAAGCTCTTCATTCCAGGGATCATTCTTGTGAACCTCCTCTGGACCCTTTCCAAGGCCAGCACATCCTTCCTTAGATACGGGGCCCAAAACTGCTCACAATACTCCGAATGGGGTCTGACCAGAACCTTGTACAGCCTCAGAACTACATTCCTGGTCTTGTATTCTAGCCCTCTCGACATGAATGCTAACATTGCATTTGTCTTCCTAACTGCCGACTGAACCTGCACGTTAACCTTAAGAGAATCGTGAACAAGGATTCCCAAGTCCCTTTGTGCTTCTGATTTCCGAAGCATTTCCCCATTTAGAAGATAGTCTTTGTCCTAAATTCCTCCTTCCAAAGTGCATAACCTCGCACTTTTCCACATTGTATTTCATCTGCCACTTCATTGCCCACTCTCCTAGCCTGTCCAAATCCTTCTGCAGCCCGCCTGCTTCCTCAATACTACCTGTCCCTCTACAGATCTTTGTATCATCTGCAAACTTAGCAACAGTGCCTTCAGTTCCTTCTTCCAGATCATTAATGTATATTGTGAAAAGTTGTGGTCCCAGTACTGACCCCTGAGGCACACCACTAGTCACCGGCTGCCATCCTGAAAAAGACCCCTTTATCCCCACTCTCTGCCTTCTGCCAGTCAGCCAATCCTTCATCCATGCCAGGATCTTACCCTTAACACCATGGGCTCTTAACTTATTTAACAATCTCCTTTGTGGCACCTTATCAAAGGCCTTCTGGAAATCTAAATAAATCATGACAAGACCCGCTGATACTGCCAACCCAGGGACAACACACTGTAGTGATGCTGGAAGGACCTCGGAAGGGAGAGGGGTAGCTGGCGTGGAGTGAAGGGAGGAGGGACAGAGAGGGAGGTGAGTGACTATAGGGAAAGGGCCCCACTTGGAAGCGGGTTGGGGGTGGGGGTGGGGTGTTGGGAAGAATATGAAGAGGTGGACCAGAATGGCAGAGCTGCTACTGGCTAGGCCTCTTAGGTGGGAAACCAGGAGGTGATTTGGTTTCCCCACATGTCCCTGGAGCACACGTTGGACGGCCTCCCTTGCCAGCCTGGCTCCTCCTGGCCATCGTCCTCATTCTCCTTGCCGGAATAGACCTGTTGTTCTTCCTCCTCCCCCAGTATGTCTCCCGTCTGCTGCATGATGTTGTGCAGGACACATGACGTTGGAGGCCCTCCTGGGGTTACACCGGAGCAGACTAGGCACCGGAACCACATCTTGAGGACGCCAATTCACAGCTTGATGATGCTCCTGGGCAATGACTGGGTGTTGTTGTGATGGTTCTCCACCTCCGTCTGGGGCCTTCGGACTGGCATCATTCGCCACAACCTCAGTGGGTAACCCTTGTCACCCAACAGCCAACCTCTCAGCTGGGGGAGTGACTCGAAAGTGGCAAGAACCGCTGAGTGCGCCAGGATGTAAGAGTCGTGCACACTGCCCGGATATTGGGTGCAGATGGGCATTATGTACATTCAGGGAATGGAACCTCTTCCTATTGATGAAGGGAATCCCCGATGAGCGGGAGTTGTGTCCGTCAATCACCCCCTTGAGCTAGGGCATGCCAGCAATCGCGGCAAATCCCACTGCCCGGACATCCAGGTGGGATTTATCCAGATTGAAGATGGTATAGTCCGCTGTCCAGGAAAATCCGTGATAGTGCATCCAGAGTTGGGCAGAGGCACTCACAGCTATTGCCTGCTGGTTCTTGGCAAGTGCAGACCGAGGGTCACGAGACGCTCATTAAGGCCAACAGGAAACTCCGAGAGTCAGTTGACGAGTTCATTCTTGATGGCGAAACGAATTCCTTGCGTGCTGGGCTGATCCTCGGGTCTTCCTCTCCAGAAGAAGGTGTAACTATGGCCATCTTCCTTCAGCTGCCCTTTACCTGCTCTTTGGGTCTGTTGCAGGGCAGTGACGTTGAAAGTGCCTGAACTTACAGGCAAATCTTCGTTCCGGTCGATTGTTATGATCATTTTCCGTGAGGGTTCATACATTTCAGGTTCTGAAATTGAGTTTAACTTTGATTTTCTGACTGCAGGAGATGAGTTGGGGATAGAACAGATTATGTTTTCAGGCACCTTTGTGCATCTTTTCCACGCGTGGGGGGAGCAGAGTGGATCCTGAAAATGGCTCCTCAGCCATGTGGAAAGCTGTTGATACGCTGCCATGTTCCTATTCCAACAGCGAGACGACTGAATCAACTCCACTGCCTATGTGCCAATCCGAAGCTCGACTAAAAACCTTCGAGAAGCTGCACATGACGTGAATAACAGCAATTATTTTATCTTTAACAGAAAATTTCACTCAGAAAATTTTGGGCAATTATTTCACTACATTTACTGCCATCAGTGATATCTTGAACATATAATAATGCACCAGCTGAGTGTCATTCCTCACACAATACGTCTGTTCGTAAATGGAACTGTTTAACCCCTCCTGTTCCTTTCACGCCAGAGCTTAGGCACCCCATGGAGGAAGTAATTTAAATAGGCTCATATTGAGATCAATTACAGACTAATTGCAAAGGGAGGCTTCTGTATATTTAAACCTGGGCTCCAAATATTGTCGAAAGAGCAGATTAACAAAATCAGAAAAACATCAGCAGGAAACTGCTGAACTTCTATCAAATTCCATGATATTTTTGGCCACCTCCAGCACATCACCACATAATCTCTCTGATCTAATGGAAAAGGGACTTGGGAGTCCTTGTTCACGATTCTCTTAAGGTTAACATGCAGGTTCAGTCGATAGTTAACAAGGCAAATGCAATGTTAGCATTCATGTCAAGAGGGTTGGAATACAAGACCAGGGATGTACTTCTGAGGCTGTATAAGGCTCTGGTCAGACCCCATTTGGAGTATTGTGAGCAGTTTTGGACCCCATATCTAAGGAAGGATGTGCTGGCCTTGGAAAGGGTCCAGAGGAGGTTCACAGGAATGATCCCTGGAATGAAGAACTTGTTCTATGAGGAACGGTTGAGGACTCTGGGTCTGTACTCGTTGGAGTTTAGAAGGATGAGGGTAGATCTTATTGAAACTTACAGGATACAGCGATGCCTGGATAGAGTGGACGTGGAGAGAATGTTTCCACTTGTGTGAAAAACGAGAACCAGAGGACACAATCTCAGACTAAGGGATGATCTTTTAAAACAGAGATGAGGAGGAATTTCTCCAGCCAGAGGGTGGGGAATCTGTGGAACTCTTTGCCGCAGAAGGCTGTGGAGGCCAATTCACTGAGTGTCTTTAAGATAGAGATAGATAGGTTCTTGATTAATAAGGGGATCAGGGCTTATGGGGAGAAGGCAGGAGAATGGGAATGAGAAAATATTAGCCATGATTGAATGGCGGAGCAGACTCGACGGGCCGAGTGGCCTAATTCTGCTCCTATGTCTGATGCCTCCGTTTTCCGGGTGTTTCCTCATGATCAAAGCCTCCCATTGCTGGCATCATCCAAGATTGGCCAGTCTGAACCAGCCTCGGCATCTAAAACTGCATCAAAACTGTGTTTTAAATTTATTTAGTCCAATAATTTGGAAATCCTTAAATTAGGTTTTTGCTATTGTCCTTAAGGTCCTTATTTGATTGAGCTGATTGAGTTTTTTGAAGTGGTGACACAGAAAATTGATGAAGGAAGTGCTGTAGATGTGGTTTATATGGACTTTAGTAAGGCATTTGACAAGGTCCCACATGACAGACTGGTACAAAAACAAAAATCACACGGGGTTCAGGGTGGGCTGGCTCGATGGATACAGAACTGGCTTGGTTATAGAAGGCAGAGAGTAGCGATGGAAGGGTGTTTTTCTGAATGGAGATCTGTCGCTGGTGGTATTCTGCAGGGATCAGTGCTGGGACCTCTGTTGTTTGTAGTATAAATGATCTGGAGGAAAATGTGGGTGGTCTGATTAATAAGTTTGTGGATAACATGAAGATTGGCGAGTTGCTGACAGTGCTGAGGATTGTCAGAGGATACAACAGATTGGAGACTTGGGCACAGAAATGGCAGATGGAGTTTAATCTGAGCAAATGTGAGGTGATGAATTTTGGAGGATCAAATCTAGGAATTAATTATTGTGTAAATGGTAGAAGCCTTAGGAACATTAACATATAGAGGGATCCGGGCGTGCAGGTTCACAGTCCCTGAAAAGTGGCAACACAGGTGGTCAAGGTGATTAAGAAGGCATATGGCATGCTTGCCTTCATCAGCCGGGACATTGAGTACAGGAGTTAGGAAATCATGTTGCAGCTGTGTAAAACCTTGGTTAGGCTGTGTGTAGAGTATTGTGTGCATTTCTGGTCACCACATTATCAGAAAGACGTGGAAGCTTTGGAGAGAGTGCAAGAAAGTTCACCAGGATGTTGCCTGGTCTTGAGTGTGTTGGCTATGAGAAGAGGTTGAATAAACTAGGATTGATTTCACTGGAAAGATGGAGGCTGAGGGGAGACCTGACAGGGGTCTACACAATTTTGAGAGGCAGAGACAGGGTGGATAGTCAGAGGCCTTTTCCAAGGGTGGAAGTGTCAATTACAAGGGGTGAGAGGGGGAAAGTTTAAGGGAGATGTGTGGGGTACATTTTTCACACAGAGAGTGGTGGGTGCCTGGAACGCGCTGCCAGAGGATGTGGTGGAAGCAGGCACATTAGCAACATTTGAGAGGCATCTGAATGGATACTTGAATCGGGAGGAAATAGAGGGATCCGGACCGAGTAAGGGCAGATGGTTTATTTTAGTTAGGGCATAATGATCGGCACAGGCTTGGAGGCCGAAGGGCCTGTTCCTGTTCTGTACTTTTTTTTGTTCTTTGTGCTATTTATCAAAACTGGGATCCTATATGTTTTATTTTATTTATTACTTCAAGTTTTTCTGCCACTTTTGAAGTCTGAACATACAAACCAAGATGTGACCAGAATTATGGATATCGGCCTGTGGAATAATAATATTGAGCAACTTTAATAATAAGTAGATTGCTGAATGTAAGAAAATTCTTTGCCCTGGTTTAATTTAAAAAATTTATTTATAGTGATTTAATATTATTCAATTGGTAGAAGTTCAGAGTACTCACTTCACCAAGGAAGTCATTGGAGGAGAATCTATCATAGTCCCAGACAGTAACTTCCAGCGTTTTCTTTTTGATCTGCAATCAAAGCAAAATATCATCAACTGGAATTCGATAACCTTGTTATAGTTTCAATCATTTTCTCATTGCTGCACATTTCCTCGCTCTCAGCTATTCGGGCAACAATATACAGTTTCAACTTTTATAATTAATTCCGAAAGAGAAAGCATTGTAGGATTGATGGAGTGAATACGAGATTAGTGCTTATCTCAGGTTCAGGCTATAGAGAGGTAGGATTGACATTGATAATTGTTCTTGCCTGAACCAATAGGGATCACTGGAGAGTCTGTGGTGAGTGAAAGCACCTGGGGCGGGATTCTCTCAACCCGGGGCCGGGCCGGAGAATCCCCGCGTCCGGCGTGAATTGTGCCGCCCGACGCCGGCACGCCATTCTCCACAGAGCGGAGATTCAGCGCCATTGGTTCCAGCGTGGTTGGTGCGGCGCGGTCGCGGCCCGCCGATTCCCGGGCCGGGATGGGCTGAGCGGCCGTCGTGGAAACGCTGAGTCCCGCTGGCGCCATCCACACCTGTCCTCAGCCGGCGGGATCTCAGCGTTGAAGGGTCAGGTGGCGGCCTGTGGGGGAGAGAGGGGTGTCCGACCCCACGGGGGGGCCTCCGATGTGGCCAGGCCTACGATCAGGACCCACCGATTGGCGGGCCAGCCTCTCTGTCTCCCGGCCTCCTTTCTTCCGCGCCAGCCCCTGTACTCCTGCGCCATGTTGAGTCGGGGCCGGCACGGACAAGGGAGACGCCGCGCATGCATGGAAATCGCGCCGATGGGACTGCGCATGTGCGGGTTTGTGCCGGACCCACTGCGCATGCGCGCATCCCCCGCCGCCCATTCCACGGCCGGATCAGCAGCTGGAACGGCATGAATCATTCCAGCATCGTGCTGGCCCCCTGTCGGGGCCAGAATTGCTGATCCTGGGCCGTGTTGACGCCGTCGAGAAACGCGACGGGGTTTCCGATGGCGTCAACACTTAGCCTCAGGATCACAGAATCCTGCCCCTGATGTATGAGACTCAAATGCTAAACATATGAAGTTACGGGTTAGGAGCAGGAGGAGGCCACTCGGTCCCAAGAACCTACTACCCCATTCAATAAGATCATGGCGGATCTGATTGTAACTTCAACCCCACATTCCTGCCGATCCCCCAATAACCTTTCATCCCCTTCTCAATCAAGAATCTATCTAACTCTGCCTTAAACATATAAAAGAATTGTAAAGATTCATGAATCTCTAAGAGAAAACATTTCTCCTCATCTCTGTCTTAACTGAGCGACCACCTATTTGTAAACATTGAGCCCGAGTTCTGAATTCTCCGGCAAGAGGAGACCCTCTCTCCACATCCACCCTGTCAATATTCTCTCGGGCTCTTAAGGGTTTCAATCTAGTCGCACTTACTCTCCTAAACTCTAGTGAATTGCAAGCTTAACCTCTCCAACCTTTCCTCATAAGACAACCCACCCATTCTTTGTATTAGTCCAGTAAACCGTCTGAGAACAGCATCCAATGCATTTGACACCTTTTCATGAATTAGAAGACTCATACTGTGCACAATACTCCAGATGTGATCTCACCAATGCTCTGTACAACTGAAGCATAACCTCACTACCTTTGAAATTAATTCCCTTCACAATGCATAGAATCATAGAATTTACAATGCAGAAGGAGCCAATCAGCCCATCAAGTCTCTTGGAAAGAGCACCCTACTTAAGTCCATGCCTCCAGCCTATCCCTGTGGCCCAGTAACCCGACCTAACCTTGTGGAGCAATTGATCATGGCCAATCCACCTAACCTGCACATCTTTGGACTGTGGGAGGAAACCGGAGCACCCGGAGGAAACCCACGCAGATATGGGGAGAAAGTGCAAACTCCACACAGAGTCACCTGAAGCTGGAATTGAACCCCGGACCCTGGAGCTGTGAGGCAGCAGTGCTAACCATTGTGCCACTTGGACTTGACCCCTCCCTGTGCAGGTGGAACCTTGACTTCCTCACCAACAGACCACAATCTGTCAGGATAGGCAACAGCACCTCCTCCACAATAATCCTCAACACCGGGGCCCTGCAAGGATGTGTGCTCAGTCCTCCAATGTACTCTCTTTACACCCATGACTGTGTGGCAACATTTAACTCTTACTCAATCTATAAGTTTGCGGATGATACGACTGTGGTGGGCAGCATCTCAAACAACGACGAATCAGACTACAGGAGGGAGATAAATCACTTGGTTGCATGGAGCACCAAAAACAACCTCTCTCTAAATGTTGGAAAGACCAAGGAACTGATCATCGACTTCAGGAAGCGCAGCACGACACACACTCCCGTCTGCATCAATGGCACCGAAGTGGAGATGGTCGATAGTTTTAAGTTCCTGGGGGTCACCATCACCAACAGTCTGTCCTGGTCCACTCACGTTGATGCAACAGTCAACACCTCTACTTCCTGCGGAAGCTAAAGAAATTTTGCATGTCTGCATCGACTCTCACAAACTTCTACAGATGTGCGATAGAAAGCATCCTATCCGGCTGCATCACAGCCTAGTATGGCAACTGCTCGGCCCGAGGTCGCAAGAAACTGCAGAGTGTGGTGAACTCAGCCCAATGCATCACACAAGCTTGGCATCCTCACATTGATTCTGTATTCACCTCTCGCTACCTCAGGAAGGCAGACAGCATTATTAGAGACCCCTCCCACCCAGGCATTGTTTCTTCCAGACCCTTCCGCCAGGCAGAAGGTACAGAAGTCTGAAGACTCGCACATCCAGACATAGGAACAGCTTCTTTCCCACAACTACAAGACTCCTTAACGACTCCCCCTCGGACTGATCTGTTCCCTGTAAGAACACTATTCACGACGCCCTATGCTGCTCTTGCTCATGTATTTGCTTTGTTTGGCCCCTTGTTCAGCACTGTAACCAATCACTGTTTGTCGATGTACCATTTGTCAATGTTCTCTGTTGATTATTCTTTTGTCTACTATGTACGTACTGTGTACGTTCCCTCGCACGCAGAAAAATACTTTTCACTGTACTTCGGTACATGTGACAATAAATCAAATGAAATCAAATCAACTGTGCCGCCCAAACATGATAACATCCTATTAGCTTTCCTAATTACTTCTTGTATCCGCATATTGGTTTTTGTAATTCATGCACTCAGACACTCAGATCCCTCTGCATCTCAGAGCTCTGCAATCTCTCACCAATTAGACAATGCGTTTAAATTGCCCATAGTGTCCAAAATTGCCCTTAGTGTTGGATGGGGTTACTGGGTTATGGGCATAGGGTGGAGGTGTGGACCTTGCGTAGGGTGCTCTTTCCAAGAGCCGGTGCAGACTTGATGGGCCGAATGGCCACCTTCTGCACTGTAAATTTTATGATTCTATGATCTTTAGTTTTTATTCTTCCTGCCAAAATGCATCATTTTGTGTTTTCCTACATGAAACACCGTTTGTCCACTCATTTAACATCTTTATGTCTCTTTGTAGCCTCCTTACGTCCTCTTCACAATTTAATTTCTACCTAACTTTTTGCCTTCATACTTCAGTCCTTTCATCCAAATCAGTTACATAAATTGAAAAAGTTGAGGCTCCAGCACCAATCCCTGCAGACACCACTCATTATATAATGCTTACCAGAAAACTGAAAGGTTGTTAACAAGATGGTGCTTGTCTTCCCAGTGACATTTCAGTCACGAGCAGGTTGTGTTTTGTAATTTAACACTGCGTAAGGTAAAGGTCAACAGTTCATCACTTTATTTAACAATCACTTCTTTCAAACCAAAAGCCTTTTGGTACATTTTTAGGATAGATACGGACAGACTTCTCTAATTCTTTGTGTCCATCATTACTTGTACTTTCAAAAAGCGTATTATTTTAAAATAAGCTTCAATAGGAACATAAGTATAATAGGAACAGAACTAGAACAAACAGAGTTGTTATCTCTGGGTTGTTGCCCGTGCCACGTGATAGTGAGATGAGGAATAGGGAGAGAGAGCATTTAAACACGTGGCTACAGGGATGGTGCAGGCGGGAGGGATTCAGATTTCTGGATAACTGGGGCTCTTTCTGGGGAAGGTGGGACCTCTACAGACAGGATGGTCTACATCTGAACCCGAGGGGCACAAATATCCTGGGGGGGAGATTTGTTAGTGCTCTTTGGGGGGGTTTAAACTAATGCAGCAGGGGCATGGGAACCTGGATTGTAGTTTTAGGGTAAGGGAGAATGAGAGTATAGAGGTCAGGAGCTCAGATTTGACGTCGCAGGAGGGGGCCAGTGTTCAGGTAGGTGGTTTGAAGTGTGTCTACTTCAATGCCAGGAGTATACGAAATAAGGTAGGGGAACTGGCAGCATGGGTTGGTACCTGGGACTTCGATGTTGTGGCCATTTCGGAGACATGGATAGAGCAGGGACAGGAATGGGGGTTTAGGTGTTTTAGTAAGCTCAGAGAAGGAGGCAAAAGAGGGGGAGGTGTGGCGCTGCTAGTCAAGAGCATTATTACGGTGGCTGAGAGGACGCTAGATGGGGACTCATCTTCCGAGGTAGTGTGGACTGAGGTTAGAAACATGAAAGGAGAGGTCACACTGTTGGGAGTCTTCCATAGGCCTCCAAATAGTTCTAGGGATGTAGAGGAAAGGATGGCGAGGATGATCCTGGATAAGAGCGAAAGTAACAGGGTAGTTAATATGGGAGACTTTAACTTTCCAAATATTGACTGGAAAAGATATAGTTCGAGTACATTAGATGGGTCGTTTTTTGTACAGTGTGTGCAGGAGGGTTTCCTGACACAGTTTGTTGACAGGCCAACAAGAGGCGAGGCCACGTTGGATTTGGTTTTGGGTAATGAACCAGGCCAGGTGTTGGATTTGGAGGTAGGAGAGCACTTTGGGGACAGTGATCACAATTCGGTGACGTTTACGTTAATGATGGAAAGGGATAAGTATACACCGCAGGGCAAGAGTTATAGCTGGGGGAAGGGCAATTATGATGCCATGAGACGTGACTTGGGGGGGATAAGGTGGAGAAGTAGGCTGCAAGTGTTGGGCACACTGGATAAGTGGAGCTTGTTCAAGGATCAGCTACTGCGTGTTCTTGATAAGTATGTACCGGTCAGGCAGGGAGGGAGGCGCCGAGCGAGGGAACCGTGGTTTACCAAAGAAGTGGAATCTCTTGTTAAGAGGAAGAAGGAGGCCTATGTGAAGATGAGGTGTGAAGTTTCAGTTGGGGCGATGGATAGTTACAAGGGAGCGAGGAAGGATCTAAAGAGAGAGCTAAGATGAGCAAGGAGGGGACATGAGAAGTATTTGGTAGGAAGGATCAAGGAAAACCCAAAAGCTTTCTATAGGTACGTCAGGAATAAGCGAATGACTAGGGAAAGAGTAGGACCAGTCAAGGACAGGGATGGGAAGTTGTGTGTGGAGTCTGAAGAGATAGGCGAGATAATAAATGAATATTTTTCGCCAGTATTCACTCAGGAAAAAGATAATGTTGTGGAGGAGAATGCTGAGCCCCAGGCTAATAGATTAGATGGCATTGAGGTACGTAGGGAAGAGGTGTTGGCAATTCTGGACAGGCTGAAAATAGATAAGTCCCCGGGACCTGATGGGATTTATCCTAGGATTCTCTGGGAGGCCAGGGAAGAGATTGCTGGACCTTTGGCTTTGATTTTTATGTCATCATTGGCTACAGGAATAGTGCCAGAGGACTGGAGGATAGCAAATGTGGTCCCTTTGTTCAAAAAGGGGAGCAGGGATAGTCAGCATGGCTTTGTGAAGGGTAGGTCATGCCTCACAAACCTTATCGAGTTCTTTGAGAAGGTGACTGAACAGGTAGACGAGGGTAGAGCAGTTGATGTGGTGTATATGGATTTCAGCAAAGCGTTTGATAAGGTTCCCCACGGTAGGCTATTGCAGAAAATACGGAGGCTGGGGATTGAGGGTGATTTAGAGATGTGGATCAGAAATTGGCTAGCTGAAAGAAGACAGAGGGTGGTGGTTGATGGGAAATGTTCAGAATGGAGTTCAGTCACAAGTGGAGTACCACAAGGATCTGTTCTGGGGCCGTTGCTGTTTGTCATTTTTATCAATGACCTAGAGGAAGGCGCAGAAGGGTGGGTGAGTAAATTTGCAGACGATACTAAAGTCGGTGGTGTTGTCGATAGTGTGGAAGGATGTAGCAGGTTACAGAGGGATATAGATAAGCTGCAGAGCTGGGCTGAGAGGTGGCAAATGGAGTTTAATGTAGAGAAGTGTGAGGTGATTCACTTTGGAAGGAATAACAGGAATGCGGAATATTTGGCTAATGGTAAAGTTCTTGAAAGTGTGGATGAGCAGAGGGATCTAGGTGTCCATGTACATAGATCCCTGAAAGTTGCCACCCAGGTTGATAGGGTTGTGAAGAAGGCCTATGGAGTGTTGGCCTTTATTGGTAGAGGGATTGAGTTCCGGAGTCAGAAGGTCATGTTGCAGCTGTACAGAACTCTGGTACGGCCGCATTTGGAGTATTGCGTATAGTTCTGGTCACCGCATTATAGGAAGGACGTGGAGGCTTTGGAGCGGGTGCAGAGGAGATTTACCAGGATGTTGCCTGGTATGGAGGGAAAATCTTATGAGGAAAGGCTGATGGACTTGAGGTTGTTTTCGTTGGAGAGAAGAAGGTTAAGAGGAGACTTAATAGAGGCAGACAAAATGATCAGGGGGTTAGATAGGGTGGACAGTGAGAGCCTTCTCCCGCAGATGGAAATGGCTGGCACGAGGGGACATAGCTTTAAACTGAGGGGTAATAGATATAGGACAGTGGTCCGAGGTAGGTTCTTTACACAAAGAGTAGTGAGGCCGTGGAATGCCCTACCTGCTACAGTAGTGAACTCGCCAACATTGAGGGCATTTAAAAGTTTATTGGATAAACATATGGATGATAATGGCATAGTGTAGGTTAGATGGCTTTTGTTTTGGTGCAACATTGTGGGCCGAAGGGCCTGTACTGCGCTGTATTGTTCTATGTTCTATGTTCTATAAGTGCTTTGCAGTAACACATTTATTTCAAATTAGATTTGCTGCACATGGGATTACAGGGTGATTTTATAAAGTGGATTCAAAATTGGCTTAGCTGTAGGAAAAGGCAGATGATGACAGACGGCTGCGTTAGTGACTGGAAGCCAGTGTCCAGTGGGGTACCACAGGGATCTGTGCTGGGTCCCTACTGTTTGTCATTTATATAAATGCCATAGATGACGATGTGGGGGGTAAGATCAGTAAGTTTGTGGATGACACAAAGATAGGCTGGGTGGTTAACAGTGAGGCTGAGTGTCCCGGGTTACAGGAAGATACAGACGGGAGGGTCAAATGGGCAGAAAAGTGGTAGATGGAATTTAACCCTGAAAAGTGTGAGGTGAGACACTTTGGAAGGAGTAATGTAACAAGGAAATATTCAATGAATGGCCTGAAACTGGGGAGTTCCGAGAAACAAAGGGACCTTGGCGTGTTTGTAAATAGATCTCTGATGGCAGAAGGACAGGTTATAGGGTGGTGATAAAGGCATATGGGACCCTTGCCTTTATCAATCAGGGCATTGATTACAAAAGCAGGGAGGTCATGTTGGAGTTGTACAGAACTTTGGTGAGGTCACAGCTGGAGTACTGTGTGCAGTTCAGGTCACCACATTATAGGAAAATGGCCTCTCAGGGAAAGCAGCAGCAGTCAAAACCACAGCACTGTGGGTGGCTCTGCTGCTCAGATGGGTGGGAGAAAAACAAGTGGCAGAACTATAGAGAGAGGATTCAATAATTAGGGTCACAGACAGACGCTTCTGTGGTCGCAAACGTGAATCAAGGATGGTACGTTGCCTTCCGTGTCACGGGGCGGCTGCAGGGCATTCTGGGGAGGGAAGGTGAACAGCTAGTGGTCGTGGTTCACATTGGTACCGACCAGCAAGCTGAACACAGGAAGTTGGGGAGAAACTAAAATGCTGGACCTCAAATGTAGCAATGTCAGGATTACTCCCAGTTCCACGTGCTGGAGAGAGCAGGAATAGGAGGATAGATCAGATGAATGGGTGGTTGGAGAGATGGTGTAGCTGGGAGGGATTCAGATTCTTGAGGCAGTGGATCCGGTTCTGGGGAAGCTGGAACCTGTAAAAACTGGACAGGTTGCACCCTGGCAGAGCTGGGACCAATATCCTGGCGGGGGCTTTCGCTCGTTCTGTTGGGGAGTATTTAAACTAGTGTGGTAGAGGGATGGGATCTCAAAGCTTGGTGGAATTGCGGATAGCGATGAGGACTGTCAGAGGATACAACAGGATAGAGATTGTCTGGAGATTTGGGTGGAGAGATGGCAGATGGAGTTTAATCCAGACAAATGTGAGGTAATGCATTTTGGAAGGTCTAATACAGATGGGAAATATACAGTGAATGGCAGAACCCTTAGGAGTATTGACAGGCAGAGGGATCTGAGTGTATAGGCACACAGGTCACTGAAAAGGGCAACAGAGGTGGAGAAGGTAGTCAAGAAGGCATACGGCATGCTTGCTCTCATCGGACGGGTATTGAGTATAAAAATTGGCAAGTCATGCTGCAGTTGTATAGAACTTTAGTTAGGCCACACTTGGAGTATAGTGTTCAATTCTGGCGCCACACTACCAGAAGGATGTGTAGGCTTTGGAGAGGGTGCAGAAGAGGTTTACCAGGGTATTGTCTGGTATGGAGGGCATTTGCTATGAGGCGAGGTTGGATAAACTCGGTTTGTTCTCACTGGAACGACAGAGGTTGAGGAGCGACCTGATAATGGTCCATAAAACAATGAGGGGCATAGACAGAGTGGATAGTCAGAAGCCTTTTTCCCAGGGTGGAAGAGTCAATTACTAGGGGGCATAGGTTTAAGGACTGAGGGATGTGTGAGGGAGATTTTTTTACACAGAGAGTGGTGGGTGTCTGGAACTCGCTGCCGGAGGAGGTGGTGGAAGCAGGGACGATCATGATGTTTAAGAGGCATCTTGACAAATACATGAATAGGATGGGAACAGAAGGATATGGACCCCGGAAGTGTAGAAGGTTTTAGGTTAGATGGGCAGCATGGTCGGCACGGGCTGGAGGGCCGAATGTCACCCTGGTGTAACCAGGTGCTCTTTCTAATGTGCTTCTGAATGCTCCGAAAAGTTACACCATTGCCCATTGTAACTGATGATTCTATGATTCTATGAAACAACACCAGTTAATGTCCAACAGGTTTGTTTCGAATCACTAGCTTTCGGAGCACTGCTCCTTCCTCAGGTGAACGAAGAGGTGGCTTCCACAAACACATATATAGAAAAAGTCAATTATGCAAGGCGATACTTTGAATGCGAGTCTTTGCAGATAATTAAGTCTTTACAGGTCTAGACGATGCAACTGGAGAGAGGGATAATGACAGGTTAAAGAGGTGTGAATTGTCTCAAGCCAGGACAGTTGGTAGGATTTCGCAAGCCCAGGCCAGATGGTGGGTGGTTAAATGTAGTGAGACATGAATCCAAGGTCCCGGTTGAGGCCGTAGTCATGTGTGCGGAACTTGGCTATAAGTTTCTGCTCGGCGATTCTGCATTGTCGCACATCCTGAAGGTCGCCTTGGAGAACGCTTACCCGAAGATCAGAGGCTGAATGCCCTTGACTGCTGAAGTGTTCCCCGACTGGAAGGGAACATTCCTGCCTGGCGATTGTTGCGCGATGTCCATCCATCCGTTTTCGCCGCGTCTGCATGGTCTCGCCAATGTATCACACCTCGGGACATCCTTTCCTGTAGCGTATGAGGCAGACAACGTTGGACGAGTTTTCTTTTTCGGGATCTTGTCTGCTTTCTTGCATCTTTGTAGAAACCCGAAGTCAGTGTCTATAAACGTGATCTTCTTGGAGATCATTCCAACGCCAGCATCTCCACATCATTGTAACTGAGGCAGAGGCAGGCTGTGGTGTTGCTAACCATGGTCTGAGGTAACCTGTGGTGGTGATTGCCTTCTGGCTGCTTGAAGGCTGGAGAGTCCTAGCATGGTGAGGGTTTCCAGCACAGGTGCAGAAGCCTCCTCTTTGGGTGTGACTACTAGAGGAATTGGGTCGCTAGCAGAGGAGCTGAGGAGTGCCTGTCCACGCTCTGGCCCTTTGAGATAAGCCCCTCGATGTTGCAGCCTATACTCCTTCTCCCATTTCAGACATCCTTATCGAACGAATATGGAGGGGCAAGTGGCTTATTCCAATTCCTATTTCTTTTCTTATTTTGTCTCCTCGTTGAACTGAGTGAACTTAGTGCCTGGTGAAGAATTTGGTACAGTTGTGATATCTCTCTGGTAAGTACTGTATTGTCGATTAACAGTCAAACACTGACTTATACTTTTAAAACGACAAGTTTTTTTAGGAACCTATGGTGGGCCTTTGTGGCCTCTCTCTGGCGTGGTTAGAGGTGGGAAGGATATTAAATCATGTGGGAGGCTGCTGTGTGAGAACCTTGATACTTTTGTGATTCTGATAACATTAAGTCCATGGTGTGAAGGGTTACGGTTGTTGCTCACATACTGCGATTACCTAAGATCATAACTGATCAGAATGTGGCCTTAACTCCTTTTGTCCACATCGGAGAATCTTTGATTCGCTGCCAATCACGAAGTTATCAAACACAGCCTTAAAAATATTCAATGAGCCATTGCTGCCGCCTGGGGAAGGGACTTCCCCAGACAACCCACATCGAGAGAAAAACAAAGGGCAGAATTCTCAGTTCCAGCGACAAATTGCTGATGCCAGGACTGAATCACGCGGCTGTGCCAGTCTCGGATACCCTCATTGGCGAACACCGGCGCCACACGAAGCAAGTGTCATTCCAATGAAGGCTGGCATGTGAATTGCACATCATTCGCGGGCGCGACCACGGGGGCTCCGCATCCGATGGCCCAAGTTCCCAATGGCGGGGTTGACTTGAGCTTTCTAAAATGGTGAAACCGGCGGCGTTGCTGCTGAGGGAGAGAGAGGGTAGGACCCGGAGAGGTGCTGCTGGGCCGGACACTGGCTGGGCTGCTCGGGGTGGGGGAGGCCCTGCCAGGGCCAGGGGAGAGCGGAGGATGGGGGCAAAAGGCAGAATTGGCCAGGGTCACACCCGACATGGGACTGGGGCGGGCAGTGTCCAGCCACGAGCAGCCATTACTGCGGCCATCTCGCTGCGCAGCCACCTTGGGGCTGTTTAGCACAGGGCTAAATCGCTGGCTTTGAAAGCAGACCAAGGCAGGCCAGCAGCACGGTTCAATTCCCGTACCAGCCTCCCTGAACAGGCGCCGGAATGTGGCGACTAGGGGCTTTTCACAGTAACTTCATTTGTGACAATAAGCGAATTTCATTTTCATTTTTTCTTGGCCTCTGGTTCTGCAGAGTAACACTGACTGGGACCCTCACCCCTGCATCTAACCCCCATCACACCCTCCCCCACCCGGCCGCCCCCACCGGTGGCCCACCCTGGGCAAACCCACAGTAGCCCCTATGGGTACCACAGTGCCTACCCCTGGTTAAGGCAGTGCCAACTAACGGTATCCTGGCACCAGATATGAGTGGCAGGTGTCAGCCTCCAACGGGTCTGGGGTGAGGGGATGGGGGGGACATGTGGGGACAGAGCCCACAGTGCCAACTGGAGCCACCATATAGCGCGGTGGACCTGGTTGGGCACAGGGATACGCACCATGCTAACATGTCGGCCTTTCACCCCCTGCAGACAATGGATATTGGAACTCAACCAGCAATGGTGGCCTTCCTGCTGGTCGCCACAGCCCTGGGGGATGCCCTGCGGCTGTGGCTGGAGCTGCTCGAGGAGGAGGAGGAAGCTGCAGCAGCGGAGCGGGCAGCAGCAAAGTGGGCAGCAGCGGAGCGGGCAGCAGCAGAGTGGGCAGCAGCAAAGTGCGCAGCAGCGGAGCGGGCAGCAGCGGAGCGGGCAGCAGCGGAGCGGGCAGCAGCGGAGCGGGCAGCAGCAAAGTGGGCAGCAGCGGAGCGGGCAGCAGCAAAGTGGGCAGCAGCGGAGCGGGCAGCAGCGGAGTGGGCAGCAGCGGAGCGGGCAGCAGCGGAGCGGGCAGCAGCGGAGCGGGCAGCAGCGGAGCGGGCAGCAGCAGAGCGGGCAGCAGCGGAACGGGCAGCAGCGGAACGGGCAGCAGCGGAGTGGGCAGCAGCAAAGTGGGCAGCAGTGGAGCGGGCAGCAGTGGAGCAGGCAGCAGTGGAGCGGTCAGCAGTGGAGTGGGCAGCAGCAAAGTGGGCAGCAGTGGAGCGGGCAGCAGCGGAGTGCGCAGCAGCAGAGTGGGCAGCAGCAAAGTGGGCAGCAGCGGAGCGGGCAGCAGTGGAGTGGGCAGCAGCGGAGTGGGCAGCAGCGGAGTGGGCAGCAGCAAAGTGGGCAGCAGTGGAGCGGGCAGCAGTGGAGTGGGCAGCAGTGGAGCGGTCAGCAGTGGAGTGGGCAGCAGCAAAGTGGGCAGCAGTGGAGCGGGCAGCAGCGGAATGGGCAGCAGCGAAGCGGGCAGCAGCGGAGCGGTCAGCAGCGGAATGGGCAGCAGCGAAGCGGGCAGCAGCAGAGCGGGCAGCAGCAGAGCGGGCAGCAGCGGAATGGGCAGCAGCGAAGCGGGCAGCAGCGGAGCGGTCAGCAGCGGAATGGGCAGCAGTGGAGTGGGCAGCAGCAAAGTGGGCAGCAGTGGAGCAGGCAGCAGCGGAGTGGGCAGCAGCGGAATGGGCAGCAGCGAAGCGGGCAGCAGCGGAATGGGCAGCAACGGAGTGGGCAGCAGTGGAGTGGGCAGCAGCAAAGTGGGCAGCAGCGGAGCGGGCAGCAGCAAAGTGGGCAGCAGTGGAGCGGGCAGCAGCAAAGTGGGCAGCAGTGGAGCGGGCAGCAGTGGAACGGGCAGCAGGGAGCAGGCAGCAGCGGAGCGGTCAGCAACGCAGTGGGCCGTAGAGGGACAGGTGGCAGCCGCTCAGGATGGCAAGCTGGCCACCCAACAGGCCGAGGAGGAGGAGGTGCCAAGGAGGCGCCCGACAAGGCCTCGTGTGTACTGGCACCGCCTGTCATTCGAGGACCTGCCGGACAAGCATGCCGTCGGAGACTCCGACTGAGCAGGGAGACAGTGCGACATATCTGCCAAATGATGGCACACCTGGCACCGCGGGGGAATGGGGAGGACACCTGCTCCCGGTGACTGTCAAGGTGACGGTCGCCCTGAACCTTTACACAAGGTCCTTCCAGTCGCCGAGTGGGGACCTGTGCGGGATCTCACAGACCTCGGTGCACTGGTGTATCCGCTCCGTCACGGAGGCCCTAGATGCCCAGTCGGCTGAATACATCCATTTCAATGTGGACCGTTCCCACCAGGCTGCCCGGGCAGCGGGGTTCGCTGCCATCGCCGACATGCCCCGGGTCCAGAGAGTGATCGACAGGATGCATGTTCCCCTACTAACACCTGCAGATGACAGGCCGCTCTACACAAACTGAAAGGGGTTCCACTCAATGAACATTTAGCTGGTCTGCAACCATCAGCTGTGCATCATTCGCCACTGCGTCTGATACCCGGGCAGTGTGCACGACACCCTCCATCCTGGCACACTCGGTGATTCCTGACATGATCAAGATTCCCCCCCACCCCCACACCGGCTGTGGGGTTGGCTCCTGGGCAACAGGGGTTATCCACTGCGATCGTGGCTGATTTGGATTTGTTTACTGTCACGTGTACTGAGGTACAGTGAAAAGTATTTTTCTGTGAGCAGCTCAAACGCTTCGTTTAGTGCATGAAAAGAAAAGAAAATACATAATAGGGCAACACAACATATACAATGTAACTACATAAGCACTGGCATCGGGTGAAGCATACAGGGTGTAGTGTTAATGAGGTCAGTCCATAAGAGGGTCATTTAAGAGTCTGGTAACAGTGGGGAAGAAGCTGTTTTTGAGTCTGTTCGTGCGTGTTCTCAGACTTCTGTATCTCCTGCCCGATGGAAGAAGTTGGAAGAGTGAGTAAGCCGGGTGGGAGGGGTCTTTGATTATGCTGCCCGCTTTCCCCAGGCAGCGGGAGGTGTAGATGGAGTCAATGGATGGGAGGCAGGTTTGTGTGATGGACTGGGCGGTGCTCGGGGTGCCTGATGGCCCCCAGGCATCTCCATGGGAGGGGAATGCGAGTGGAGATAAGCCCCGAGGCTCCCCCGCCACCTGGCGCTGCCAGTCCTGGATGCTCGCTCTGGTATCGACCAGGGTCTGCACGCTCGCGGACATGGAGCACAGGGAGTGGAACATCTCCCTCTGGGACTGTGGCACCTCCTTCTGTGGCTGCGCCATGCTGGCCAGCGCCTGGGCAATGCCGCCGATGTTCCCAGCCATGGCCGGCTGTGACTGGGACACGCTGAGGAGCGTCGCTGCGATTTCCAGGTGGCTCTGGCACATGGCTGCCTGTGAGAGGGCAGCCCTGTCCTGGGCCTCGGCCAGTACCTGCACAGATTGCCCCAGGCCTTGGACACACTGATCCATACCGCGATCCTCGTGCCCAATGCCTCCACCTCGGACACCACCCGTGCGGTGTTGGCCTGGGAGGCAGGCGTGGTCGGCACCATCTTCTGCTCCTGCCGTGGGGGAACTCCTCCACCTGTGCCTGCAGCTGCTGGATGCTCGGCGACAGCCCCTCATGTGGGCCCTGGCTCTGCGACTGTATTTCCATGCGATCGGACTGTCCGTTCCAGAAATTCGAGACCCGACTGGAGGGTAGCTAGTCCCTGGGGTCAGCCTGCCCTCCGACTGCCCGCCCTCTCGGGGTGGGGGTGGGTCAGCTGTGTGGTTACCGGACAGTGTCCCAGGAGCCTCTTTACTAAAGTGCCCAACCGGGGTGAGTGTCTTTTGGATGGTGGAGGGTGTTGGAGAAGCTGTGACAGTAAATCGCTGTCAACCTCCGACCCGAGCTCTGGGGTGTCCTGAGTCTCGGGCGGGGGCTGGTGTCCGAGCTGCTGTCTCCGTCACTGCTCGGCTCACGGGGGGGGGGCAACTCCGGCTGAGGCACTGGCTGGGGGCGGGGGACACCGGATGGACCCACCGCATCTCCACCTGGTCCTGTGAGACACAAGACAAGGCACGTGATTAGACCACGGGCCGGGGAGGGGGGGAGGTGCAAAGAAAACTACCAGCTGAGACTCATTTAGACCGCCAAGGAGCTGTGGAAATTGCAGTATTTAGGGAGAGCGCCAGACAGGGAATGGTGCTGCTCAGGTTCGGGCACCAAATCAGGCCCCGCGCATTGGCCGCTGACAACTCCCTACCTGCCTGAGCTTGGTCATCGCCCATCCCCTACCCAGGCAGGAGAGTCAGAAACAGGACCAGACTGAGACTGGCACCGGTCACCGCCCACAGGCCCGAACATTCGCCCCCAGCGATGCAAACTTCGGCGATTGGTCCCAGGCCGACATCCTACAAGGTCAGGGCACAAGGTCAGGGCACAAGGTCAGGACAAGGTCAGGGCACAAGGTCAGGGCACAAGGTCAGGGCAAGGTCAGGGCAAGGTCAGGGCACAAGGTCAGGGCACAAGGTCAGGGCACAAGGTCAGGGCACAAGGTCAGGGCACAAGGTCAGGACAAGGTCAGGGCACAAGGGCAGGAAGTCGCTCATCACGTGGATCATCGCTGGCGCCGCTCCACGGATGTCGCCGCCGAACAGCCTGGTGCGGTGCCAGCTCTGCCAGAGTTGCCGCCGGCCCTCCCGCCCCTGTTGCCGTCACAGACAACAGCCCCAAACCGACAATGCCAAAATGTTAGACGAGGATCAACTCAACTTTGATTGAAAGACCGAGATGGACCCACTGCCCCACCCGAGGCACCTGCACCAACCACCGCGCTGACAACACGGCCTCCACCTGGCCGGTGGTCACATAAGCGCCGTTCTCCAGTCCAGTGACCGACACAGACCAGTCCAGAGCGTTAATTCCAATCTAAATGGGCCAGAAGTCCAGGGCAGGATCTGTTCAAGGCCGTTACTACCATTTGTTTTTTTTCCCATTCTCCCGCTGGTTTCTGCCAGCCGTTTGGGTCGGCGCCCGGCAACTATCCCGACCTCTGTCAATCAGGGAACGCAGTCTGTGCATTCCTGAGACGGCGAATCCCGGGGTTACTTCAGGGACTAAAATCTGACAAATGCCCTGGACTTGCTAGCTGCACCCTCAAAGTGGTAAATCTGGAGAAAGTGGACTTGCTAGTTATGAGTTTCCAAAATTCCTTTGATTTAGGGATGGTCCCCTCAGATCACTTTGATCATAAGAATAAAAAAGCAGAGCATTTTTTCAAAGGTAAGAAACTTGTGTTGATGTTCATAGACACTTGGGTGCTGGTAAAAACACAGAGAGTTAGCACGCAGGTGCAACATGCTAAGTAGGTAAATAGCATGTTGGCTGTTTTGCGAAGGGGATTGGAGTAGAGGAATGAAGTATTGTGACGATTGTACAAGGTTTCGGTGAGATCACATCTGGAATATTCTGCAGTTTTGATATCTCTAATTGAGAAAATGTTAGAGTCCAGTTAGAGTTCATTATAAAGTATGTTACAGCCAAGGGAATTTAGGAATGCATAATATAATCAGAGTCAGCATAGCTTCATAAAGGGGAAACAGTGCCTGACAAATATATTAGAATTCATTGAGGTGGTAATGAACAGGATAGATAAAGGGGAAACAGTAGATGTAATATAGTTGGATTTCCAAAAAGTGTTCCATAGAATTCATAGAACCAAAGAATACCTATAGTGCAGAAGGAAGCCAGTCAGCCCATCGAATCTGCATTGATGATTTAGATAAGAAACGTGATTGTACGATAGCGAACTTTGTGGATGACATAAACATTGAATTCTCTGGTCATTCGCTGTCAGTACATGGTCTCCGGCGGTGTGGGGTGGCTTCAATGGGAATTTCCATTGACAGTGGCGGAAGCAGGGAATCTTGCCGGCAGCAAAATGCATGCCGCCTCCCCCCTCCGGGAAACACGAGGCTGGGAGGCCGGAGAATCCTGCCATAGAATCTACAGGGGGATATAGGAAGGTTAAGTGAGTGGGCAAAAACTTGGCAGATGGAATATATTTGCGAAAATGTGAAGTTATGCACTTTGGTAGGAAAAATAAAGGAGCTGAATATTATTTAAATGGAGACAGACTGCAGAAAGCTGCAGCATAGAGGGATCTGGGGGTCCTTGTGCATACATCACATAAAGCTAGCTAGCATTCAAGTTTCCAGCTTTAGTTATTTCCTTTTATCATATTCAACTCTTGCAAGAATAATAAACCAGCAACCAGTAGCCTCAAGGCAGCTTTGCAAACTTCTATAAACTGTTAAAGATCTGAATTCTTTCCACAATTTATGCTTATTTTTGTGCTGCATTATTCCAATGGGTGGGTCATATTCCTGCTGAATCTTATTTGTCCAAAGGAATGTTTATTCTGTCAATTGTGTTCTCCAATGTGATGTTAAATCATAACATTACCTGCTCCATCGAAATGCTTTTGTAAATCACAGTTTGATTCCATTCTGGGTTGATGCTTTTCTGTACGTGCTTAGTTCTGCGCTTGTTCTCTACACTGTTATAAAGCACAATGCATTATCAATTAAATCAGAAGCTATGAATTGGCGATGTTTTATTTTAAGACAGAAACAATCACGGAAATAAGATATACATGTCTGCAATTTCAGTTTTTTTGAGAAAGTTTGAGAACAATTTCATTCTTAGATTTTGCTTACTCAATTGAATTCAAAATTGGCATTTGTTTAATTTAAAGAGCAACTGTAAGTAAGATTGATGAGATGGTTTGTTATACTATTGCTTGTGTTCAAATTCCAAGTTCTAGTATGGCACCTTGGAATGCTTTTCTACACTAAAGATTATATGAATAGCAGTTGTTATTGTAGTGGGACATCACCATGTGAAATTCTGTTGAAACAGTGTAATGTGTCAGTGTATTTATCAGCCACTATACAAATAGAAGTTTAAGACTACATGAAAAGTATACGCTTGTTTTAATGGGTAACGTGACCTTATACATAGGCAATTCTGGTTAATTTCCATATGAGAGATATTCCTAACTATATAGAACTACTGGATTAAAATGTATTATGATAGTTTCTATACGAAGCTTACTCACAGATCAGTGGATTTTCAATCGTTAAATTATTTTGTTCCGCTTTGGGCTTATGCAATAAAAATATGTATAAAAATTCCTCAGTTCAAACACTTTATGATTATAGCTTTCATAAACTTTCAACTAAATACTCCAGATAAAATTCCTGTCTGTTATTATGTTACAATAGTTAAATGAAAATACCGATGCAGATATAATGTGGGGTAAATGGTGATGTCCTCAAGCAGTGCATTTGGTACGACAACATGTGCCTGATCATCAGAGAACAGGTGCGAGCAATGTTTTCCCAGAAGCAAAGAACAAAGAAAATTACAGCACAGGAACAGGTCCTTCGGCCCTCCCAGCCTGCGCCGATCCAGATCCTTTATCTAAACCTGTCGCCTATTTTCCAAGGATCTACTTCCCTCTGTTTCCCGCCCAGCAGTTTGTGAAATTAAAGAGGAATTTAATGATGTGAACCTCTTATCGCCTGGCTCAGTAGAAATTGCCAAAATCTGTGAGCAGTTTGCTGCTCTTTCGTTCTGCAAGTGAAGGCCTTTGTACATCATTGTTTCATAATGGATGTGAAAGAGATGCACTGTGATCACTGTACAGGTCTCACAAAATAGTTTTAGTCTCTTCTATCTCTCACAAAGGTCATCGACATGAAAGAAACAGGCTTGAATTTTGCTCAACCAATGAAAACACAATCAGCAATCTGGTGCCATCTGGAATAGAATGAGATCTCGACTGACATTCTTCACTTCAAACATTCAACCCCAAATTGTCACGTACATTGTACCTGTCTTGGAATGAATTTAGAATTTGCTCTTTGATCAATTAATAAATAATTTCTCTGTTTGAGATTCTGCAATGATTAACTCAGGTTATTTCGGGTTTCTTAAGCATTTCTGTCAAAAACTGAGGATGCAGAGCAGCTCAATATTTTTATGCCAAATAAATTTTCACGCTCACCAAAAATATTTCTGTTCAGATTCATATTTTCTGAATGGTTGGTGAAAGCAAACGGTTAATATCAATATTCATGTTCTTGGCCTGCATTCATTTCCAATCTAATTAATTAATGCTTTGTTTATTTGATCTCTACTAAAATATTTTTTTAGAATTTAATTTCACACTTATAACAAATAACTTTAAAGTCACATAACATTCTACTGATAAATTTGCATTTCCTTCTATCCTCTGGCCCAAGAATCAGTAACCTCTTTAACCCACACAAGATGTATGACAGTGGACTGAACTTTACCCATAGAAGGTAGCTGGGACGAGAAAATAGGTGAGTTGACAACAGGTCAGTGATTGGAAGAGCAGACGATCGTTAGAAACAGAGGTTGCAGTCGGAATCTGGCCCCTCCTGCCTGCTCCACATTCAATAAGATGATGGCTGATTTGATTGTGGCCTCAATTCCACTTTCCTACCTGTCCTCAATAATGCTTGATCACCTTGTAGTTTAACAATCTGTCCAACTCAGCCTTGAATGTTTTCAATGACCGAGTCAATCGATGTATCATCAGAAAATTTGGCTAGAATACAAAATCCATTCTTCCAAGTCATTAATATGAACTGTAACTAGTTGAGGCCTCAGCATCGAACCTCCACTAGTTTGCCAAGTTGAAAATGACCCATTGATCCCGATTCTCTGGTTGCATTTTTCCGGCCCTTTCCACTGTCGGGATCTTCCAGTCCTGTCAAAGATGACCCCTGCAGCGGGATGGGCTAGCCAAAGGAAACGGCAAAGACATTGATGGGACCAGAAGATCCTGCTGGTGGCCAATAGTGAGTCGCCTCTGTCGCTGGAAGACATGCCGAGGGGGGGTGGGGGGGGGGTTACCTGTGTAAGGGTCCTTCCTGTTTATTCCTTTATTTCTCTTTTATTTTATTTTGCCGTTATCATTTTTGATCCATTGGTGATTACTGAACATGTATCTTTATGTAAAGCAGCAGAAAAAATGAGGAATTCAGAAGTTACAGGGGAGAACAATCTGCTAATCTGTCTTCCCTTCTGTGTTTGTCTTGTGTGTGTAGAGAGGATTGAGGAGATTAACGTGAGGAATTAGATGATAGTTAACCAGTTGTATTTGCTGCGGATTTCACTATAGTTTTTGTTATAAATACACAGTAATTGTGTTTAAACTTACAAACCTGGTGATTGTAATTATTGGACAGCTAAGGGCCAAAGGCTTCAGGTATTCTTCTGAGAATTGTTGGTTAATTGTTGTGTTATGACTTTGGGTCAAGTGGGACTCGAATTGACCATGCGCTCGTCCAGAGTGTCATAATACCTGTTAGTTACCCAATCTTCTAACCATGCTAATATATCATGCCAACAGCATAAGCTCTTGTCTTGTGTAGCAACCTTGTCTGTGGCACCTCATCAAATGTCTTTCAAAAATCCAAATACACCACATCTACTTGTTCTGCTTTGTGAAGCTTACTTGTTACATCCTCAATGAACTCTTTTTCAAACAAGTTTTCCCCTTCACTCCCCTTTAATAATGGATTCTAGCAATGACCTGATGACAGCTGTTAGCTATATCTTCCTTCTTTCTGTCTCCCTCCTTTCTTGAAGAGAAGCATCATAGGTAATCATAGAATTTACAGTGCAGAAGGAGGCCATTCGGCCCATCGAGTCTGCACCGGCTCTTGGAAAGAGCACCCCACCCAAGCCCACACCACCCTATCCCCATAACCCAGTAACCCCACTCAACCAACGCGAAGGGCAATTTTGGACACTAAGGGCAATTTATCACAGCCAATCCACCTAACCTGCACATCTTTGGACTGTGGGAGGAAACCGGAGCACCCGGAGGAAACCCACGCACACACGGGGAGAACGTGCAGACTCCGCACAGACAGTGACCCAGCTGGGAATCGAACCTGGGACCCTGGAGCTGTGAAGCAATTGCGCTAACCGCTATGCTACCGTGCTGCCCACTATCATATTTATGATTGCCCAATCTACCCTTCCAGTATCTGGGGAATTTTGGAAGTTTACAACGAATGCATCCACTTCTTTTAAAAACCATCAGACACAGGGGAATTGGCAGACATTAATCCTATTAATTTTCTCAGTCCGTTTTCACTAGCGATCATGATTGATTCAGGTTCCTCGTGGTTTCTATTATTCTTGATTTTTTTTTGTGTCTTTTACAATGACGGCAAATACAAAATACTTGTTCAAGGTTTCTGCCATTTATTTGTTTTCTAGGGGGCGTCATTGGTGGGACTGGAAAATCCTACCAATGGGAATGCCTAAAATATTCACTCCATTCTCTCTCACAAGTGGACCACCCAGAGGACATCCACCTTGCTCAGCCCCCTCAGGGTTATAGAATTACAGTGCAGAAGGAGGCCAGTCGGCCCATTGAGTCTGCACCGACCCTTGGAAAGAGCGCCCTAGTTAAGCCCCACACCTCCATCCTAAATCCTTCATCCCCGTAACCCAGGAACCCCATCTAACCTTCCTGAACAAGGGCAATTTAGAATGGCCAATCCACCTAACCTGCACATCTTTGGACTGTGGGAGGAAACCGGAGCACCCGGAGGAAACCCACGCACACACTGGGAGAATGTAGAGACTCCACACAGACAGTGACCCAAGCCGGGAATCAAACCCGGGACCCTGGAGCTGTGAAGCAACTGTGCTAACCACTGTGCTAAGGTGCTGCCCACCTGGCAGTTAATAAGATCATCTTACGTTCTTCTAAACTCCAACCCAACCTGACCAAAATTTCCTCATAAAATAATCTCTGGCCACATTGTGGCAGCGGGGTCAGCATGTGCAGGTATGGGGCACTGTCTCCAATGGCATCCGTCAGAGCGTTTACAGACAGCATGCAAGAAAGCCCTATACTTCCTCAGGAAACTAAGGAAATTCAGCATGTCCACATTGACTCTTGCCAATTTTTACAGATGCACCATAGAAAGCTTCCTATCTGGCTGCATCACAGCCTGGTATGGCAACTGCTCGGCCAAAGACCGTAAGAAACTTTGGAGAGTCGTGAACACCGCCCAGTCCATCACACGAACCTGCCTCCCATCCATTGACTGTCTGCACCTCCCGCTGCCTGGGGAAAGCGGGCAGTATAATCAAAGGCCCCTCCTTCCCGGCTTACTCACTCTCCCAACTTCTTCCATCGGGCAGGGGATACAAAAGTCTGAGAACATGCATGAACAGACTCAAAAACAGCTTCTTCCCCTCTGTTACCAGTCTCCTGAATGACCCTCTTGTGGACTAAACTGATCTCTCCACACATCTTCTCGACTGAGTAGTACTACACTCCGTATAACTGGTCTGATTAGTACGTTTGCAGACGACACAAAGGTTGGTGGAATTGCGGATAGCGATGAGGACTGTCAGAGGATACAGCAGGATTTAGATTGTTTGGAGACTTGGGCGGAGAGATGGCAGATGGAGTTTAATCCGGATAAATGTGAGGTAATGCATTTTGGAAGGTCTAATGCAGGTCGGGAATATACAGTGACTGGTAGAACCCTCAAGAGTATTGAAAGTCAAAGAGATCTAGGAGTACAGGTCCACAGGTCACGGAAAGGGGCAACACAGGTGGAGAAGGTAGTCAAGAAGGCATACGGCATGCTTGCCTTCATTGGCCGGGGCATTGAGTATAAGAATTGGCAAGTCATGTTTCAGCTGTATAGAACCTTAGTTAGGCCACACTTGGAGTATAGTGTTCAATTCTGGTCGCCACACTACCAGAAGGATGTGGAGGCTTTAGAGAGGGTGCAGAAGAGATTTACCAGGATGTTGCCTGGTATGGAGGGCATTAGCTATGAGGAGCGGTTGAATAAACTCGGTTTGTTCTCACTGGAACGAAGGAGGTTGAGGGGCGACCTGATAGAGGTCTACAAAATTTGAGGGGCATAGACAGAGTGGATAGTCAGAGGCTTTTCCCCGGGGTAGAGGGGTCAATTACTAGGGGGCATAGGTTTAAGGTGAGAGGGGCAAGGTTTAGAGTAGATGTACGAGGCAAGTTTTTTACACAGAGGGTAGTGGGTGCCTGGAACTCGTTACCGGTGGAGGTGGTGGAAGCAGGGACGATAGTGACATTTAAGGGGCATCTTGACAAATACATGAATAGGATGGGAATAGAGGGATACGGACCCAGGAAGTTCAGAAGATTGTAGTTTAGACGGGCAGCATGGTCGGCACGGGCTTGGAGGGCCGAAGGGCCTGTTCCTGTGCTGTTCTTTGTTCTTTGTATACTTCACCCGATGCTTCACCTGATGCCTATGTCTATGTATTTACAGTGTGTATTTATGTATGTCCTATGTCCTATGTTTTTTCATGTATGGAATGATCTGTCTGGGCTGTACGCAGAATAATACTTTTCACTGCACCTCGGTACATGTAACAATAAATCAAATCAAATTCAATTCAAATCAGAGGCCACTGAAGCATCACTGCTTGAAGAATAGCAAGTCCTGGGAGACACAGCAGGCGGGAGCGGAGTTCCTGTGACCAGTAAGCTTCTTCCCTTTTTGTTCGCTGTGCGTTTCCTCAGAGGAGATGTTCCCTGCTGGTATGCAGATGGAGCTGACTCATGCACAAAGGGTAATAGAGGGGACCAAACCTAAAATACTGAGAGAGTTACAGTGTGCTGTTCCCAACACAAAAAACACTCTCTCAACCTCAACTCCTTCCCTGAAACTCCCAACTTCTCATCCAGCGTTTGCTACATTCCCCTTTTACCCTGCTCATGAATCCAAAAGTTAAAAAATGATTGGTGCACCTGCCTGCTTCCCACGCAGTGAGCTTGAAATTGAATGGGGCTCGTGAAATTTTGGTCAATTGGGGATTTAATTCCCCCAACAAGCAGCCTAATTGTTGGGGTTTTGTATTTGCCAATCAAAATATCATGTGCGTGCGGGATGATGTTCGGATACACACCCGGCATTATCATGTGCTATTTAACACGCTTCTGGGTAAAGCTTGGACCCACCTGTCAAATTCTATCCCAGATGTAGTCTCACCAATCGCTGTACAACTTTCCTACTTTTATTCCATTCTCCTTGCAACAAACAAAGCATTCCATTTGCCTTTCTATAACTTTCTATGCCTGCAGATTAATATTTTGCGGTTTTGGTACCAGGACACCCAGATCCCTTTGCTCTCAGCGTTCTGCAACCTTTCTTCATTTAAATAATATTTTGCTGTTCTATTGCTCCTGCCGAAGTGCAGAAGTTCACATTTTTCCCAAATTCTTCTCCATTTGCCAAGCTTGTGTCCATACCTATCTAGAACTATAACCCAATGCAGACTCTTATGCCCTCTTCACACCTTACTCTCCGACTAACTTTGTGGCATCAGCAAATTTAGCAACCTGAATCCTAAAATTCTGTCCCTTCATCCATATCAGTGATTTAAATTGTGAATAATTGGGGTCCCTGCACGGATTCCTGTGGCAGTCCACTCGTTTCATCTTGTCAACCCAAAAAATGACCCGTTTATCCCTACTCTCTCCTTCCTGTAAGCTGCACAACACTGGAGGCATTGGGCAAAATTCTCTGGCTTCCCCGCAGCATTTCTTGTGTTGGGAGGCATCCCACTATTGGCCAGCATCGAATCCATCCCACACGCTGGGAAATCCCTGATGGGGTACTTTACCACACCCTGGGCAAGTGCGCTGACAATTCTAGTCCCACTTGACCCGGAGTCCCAACACAAGTGAATTAACCAATAATTCTTTTAAAAA
This sequence comes from Scyliorhinus torazame, assembly GCF_047496885.1. Classification (NCBI taxonomy): domain Eukaryota; kingdom Metazoa; phylum Chordata; class Chondrichthyes; order Carcharhiniformes; family Scyliorhinidae; genus Scyliorhinus; species Scyliorhinus torazame. The sequence continues at coordinate 173,250 of NC_092719.1, forward strand.
TACTGAACGTTTTTGGCCCTTGCCTGCCCAATAATTACAGTCACCAGATTTGTAAATTTAAACACAATTACTATTTATTAATCACAAGAACTATAATGAAATATGCAGCAGATACAGTTGGTTAACTATTGACTAAGACATAACTCCCACTTTAATTTGACACCCAGCCTCTACACACAAGATCGATAAATACAGAGGGGTGGAAAAGGGTAATGAAATATAAGAGCAAGGAAGAAAGGGTCTTTGTTTCAGATGATGATTCTTAGCACACTCCTCTTCACAGCAAGCATGTAGTTTAAAGTCTTTGATGCAGGCTGCACTAGCTTCTCTGTAGATTCATTCATTCAGGTTTTCTGTAGTTTAGAAATATGGTACTCACAACATTCCTGGAGAGGCCCCTTACTTCTCATCACACCTTGCTTCCAGTCTGCAGTCCCAGGAGCACAGCACAGGTTACTGGAGAGAGATAGAGAGAGACAGCCCTCACGACAGGCTTTCTGGAGAGAGTTAGCTGAGTCTTTCAGGAGAGAATTAGCTGGGTCTGTTCACCGTGCTTCCAGAATCAATACTGAAACCTCTGAGGACCATTCCACTGGGATAAAATCCAATCACCACCTGTTACCAGGCAGCACAGCCTTTTGAGCTAATTCATTGGCCACCAGCCAAATCAATCAAACTGAGTCCCAGCCCATCTCTTTCACTGGTGCCAATCAGTCTGTAGCTTCAGTTTAAACCAGCAGAGGCTTCTCGGTTCTTCTGCTTGAACTAAAGATACAAGCTGCCTTACAGACACATGTCCATTAATCATGGATCAAAAGTGCAACAGCAAAAATAAAAGAAAGTGGAAATAATGGAATAAACAGGAAGGACCCTTATAGAACATCCTTGGCAGGACCAAAATATACTGTTGGCATGAACACCCAGAAGATCTCACCCATTGTTGTTCATCTTCATACTATTCTCTTCAAGTTTTATCCGAGGAATTTTATTGCAGTGTTAATGGAAGCCTACTTGTGACAATAATAAAGATTATTATTATCCGAGGAACATTCTCCTTTCAGATCCTTGAGTAATGATTATTTTTCACTGACTTAGAAGGTGAAACTAGACTGATCCCATATCTCTGCTAATGCAGCACACAATCGTAATAATCAGAGTTGAACAACAGATCCATCAGCCTTCTGATCTTATTTTGCAGGGTGAGTTTGTGATTCATGTCTTTTCAGTGTCCCCTCTGCCTGAGATCATGAACTCAGAAAACAAATTTTGTAACATTTACACTAACAAGTTATGCAATTCAATATGAATAAAAGCCTTCTATCACTTTGTTTATGGGTTCATGGACATCAAACATGGAATACCAACCTCGCTAATTCGAAGCTCTTTATTTTAACGCACACAACATTTGTAACAAGATGAATGAATTGATAACAAAGAAAAATAACTGATTTTGATGTGATAACCATTATATGGATATGGTTGCTCGGTGACCAAGGCTGGGATCTGAATATCCACGGGTATTTGTGAGAGAAACTAGAAACAGGGGACGCAGTTTAAAAATAAGGGGCCTCCCATTTAAGACAGATGAGAAGAGAAACTCTTTCTCTCGAAGGATTATTAGTCTGTGGAATTCTCTTCCCCAGAGAATAGTAGAGGAAGGTTCATGGAATATTTTTAAGGTGCAGTTAGATAAATGCTTGATTGACAAGGAAATTTAAGGTTAAGGAAAATAGAGTCATGGAGTCATAGAGTTACAGAGATCTGCAGCACAGGAAAGGCCCTTCGGCCCATCGTAACTACACTGGTCAAAAACAATGACCTAAATGGGCAGCACGCTAGCACAAGTGATTAACACTGTGGCTTCACAGCGCCAGGGTCCCAGGTTCAATTCCCCGCTGGGTCACTGTCTGTGCGGAATCTGCACGTTCTCCCCGTGTGTGCGTGGGTTTCCTCCGCGTGCTCCGGTTTCCACCCACAGTCCAAAGACGTGCAGGTTAGGTGGATTGGCCATGCTAAATTGCCCTTCGTGCCCAAAAAGGTTAGGAGGGGTTATTGGGTTACAGGGATAGGGTGGAAGTGACGGCTTAAGTGGGTCGGTGCAGACTCGATGGGCCGAATGCCCTCCATCTGCACTGTGTGTTCTATGTTCTAAATATTCTAATCCTATTTTCCAGCACTTGGCCCATAGCCTTGTCTACCCTGGGATTGCAAGTGAGCATCGAAATACTTCTTCAATGTTCTGAGGGTCTCTGCCTCCAGACTCCCACCACCCTCTGGATAAAAGGTTTCCCCCCACATCCCCTCTAAACCTCCTGCCCCTTACCTTAAATTTTTGCCCCCTGGTCACTGATCCCTCCACTGAGGGGAAAGGTTTCCTGTCTACGCAATCTATGCCCCTCATAATTTTATACATCTCAATACTGCTCCCCCTCAGTCTCCTCTGCTCCAAGGAAAACAACCCCAGTCTATCCAATAACTAAAACTCTCCAGTCCAGGTAACATCCTGGTGAATCTCCTCTGCACCCTTTCCAGTGGCTATCACATCCCTCCTGTAATGTGTCCAGAACTGCTCACAATACTCTAGCTGTGGCCTAACCAACGTTTTATACAGTTCCAGCATAACCTCCCTGCTCTGAAACTCTATTCCTCAGCTAATATCTATCAGTTATCTGTCAGTCACCCGAGGCCTGTTTAGGGGCACAAAGGTGCACATTGTATTCTTCTCTTTGAAGTTTAAGTAGCATTAGTCACCCTGGTTAGCTGAAGTCTGTATAAAAGACAGACAGAAAGCGCACTCAGTAAGCGTTGCACAGGTCAAAGAGACACAGCCTGAGTGAGGCACATCCAGAGTGGGAATTCTGAACTTGGTAAGTTAGTGCAGTGAGTTAATTCAGTGCAGAGTGGGAGATGGTGCTTTTTCCCTACTGTTTTGTTCTCTCTCTTTCTTCTGCCTGTAACTTTTAATCTGCAGGGAGATTAAAAGTTTGTAATTTTTAACCAGAGAGCATCTGAGACCCTCGGAAGTTAAGTAAGTGATTTTTATTACCTTTTCAAATTGTGTATGTGTGGGGGGGGGAACTGAAGTGACATCACAGAAAAGTTGTGACCTGATTGGCTGGTTGGGAATCTACATTAAATTTTTAAAAATTAAGCATTGGTAAGCTAATTAAACATAATTATTTAATTATAATTTAGAGGGGTATCTAAGCCAGAGATCGGAGAGTACTGTATTTAGCTTTCACATTTATAGTAGAAATCTAGTGCTAGGAAACAGATAGTTAACAGTAACTTTTTTTTAACCTTTTAACTTTAATTTACTAATTAATTGACGCAATGTCAGTTAGAGGGGTGCAGAGCTCTGACTGTGAGATGTGGCAGGTCCGGGAGGCTTCCAGCGTCCCGGATGGCTTCATCTGAAGAAAGTGCACCCAACTGGAGCTCCTCACAGACCGCATGGTTCGGTTGGAGCAGCAGTTGGATGCACTGAGGAGCATGCAGGTGGCGGAAAGCGTCATAGATAGCAGTTATATAAATGTGGTCACACCCAAGGTGCAGGCAGAGAAATGGGTGACCACCAGAAAGGGCAGGCAGTCAGTGCAGGAATCCCCTGTGTTTGTCCCCCTCTCGAACAGGTATACCCTTTTGGATACTGTCGGGGGCGGGGGGGGGGGGTGGGATAGCCTATCAGGGGAAAACAGCAGCAGCCAGAGCAGTGGCACCATGGCTGGCTTCTTAAAACAATATGTTGACAGTCCAACTAGGGAAGGGGCTGTACTGGACCTGGTATTGGGGAATGAGCCCGGTCAGGTGGTAGAAGTTTCAGGAGGGGAGCATTTCGGGAACAGTGACCACAATTCAGTAAGTTTTAAAGTGCTGGTGGACAAGGATAAGAGTGGTCCTAGGGTGAATGTGCTAAATTGGGGGAAGGCTAATTAAAACAATATTAGGCAGGAACTGAAGAACCTAGATTGGAGGCGGTGTTTGAGGGTAAATCAACATCCGACATGTGGGAGGCTTTCAAGTGTCAGTTGAAAGGAATTCAGGACCGGCAAGTTCCTGTGAGGCAGAAGGATAAATACGTCAATTTTCGGGAACCTTGGATACCGAGAGATATTGTAGGCCTCGTCAAAAAGAAAAAGGAGACATTTGTCAGGGCTAAAAGGCTGGGAACAGACGAAGCCTGTGTGGAATATAAGGAAAGTAGGAAGGAACTTAAGCAAGGAGTCAGGAGGGCTAGAAGGGGTCATGAAAAGTCATTGGCAAATAGGGTTAAGGAAAATCCCAGGGCTTTTTACACGTACATAAAAAACAAGAGGGTAGCCAGGGAAAGGGTTGGCCCACTGAAGGATAGGCAAGGGAATCTATGTGTGGAGCCAGAGGAAATGGGCGAGGTACTAAATGAATACTTTGCATCAGCATTCACCAAAGAGAAGGAATTGGTGGATGTAGAGTCTGGAGAAGTGTGTAGATAGCCTGGGTCACATTGAGATCCAAAAAGACGAGGTGTTGGGCGTCTTGAAAAATATTAAGGTAGATAAGTCCCCAGGGCCTGATGGGATCTACCCCAGAACACTGAAGGAGGCTAGAGAGGAAATTGCTGAGGCCTTGACAGAGATCTTTGGATCCTCACTGTCTTCAGGTGATGTCCCGGAGGACTGGAGAATAGCCAATGTTGTTCCTCTGTTTAAGAAGGGTAGCAAGGATAATCCAGGGAACTACAGGCCGGTGAGCCTTACATCAGTGGTAGGGAAATTACTGGAGAGAATTCTTCGAGACAGTATCTACTCCCATTTGGAAGCAAATGGACGTGTTAGTGAGAGGCAGCATGGTTTTGTGAAGGGGAGGTCGTGTCTCACTAACTTGATAGAGTTTTTCGAAGAAGTCACAAAGATGATTGATGCAGGCAGGGCAGTGGATGTTGTCTATTCAGTAAGGCCTTTGACAAGGTCCCTCATAGAACATAGAACATAGAACGATACAGCGCAGTACAGGCCCTTCGGCCCACGATGTTGCACCGAAACAAAAGCCATCTAACCTACACTATGCCATTATCATCCATATGTTTATCCAATAAACTTTTAAATGCCCTCAATGTTGGCGAGTTCACTACTGTTGCAGGTAGGGCATCCCACGGCCTCACTACTCTTTGCGTAAAGAACCTACCTCTGACCTCTGTCCTATATCTATTACCCCTCAGTTTAAAGCTATGTCTCTTCGTGCCAGCCATTTCCATCCGCGGGAGAAGGCTCTCACTGTCCACCCTATCTAACCCCCTGATCATTTTGTATGCCTCTATTAAGTCTCCTCTTAACCTTCTTCTCTCCAACGAAAACAACCTCAAGTCCATCAGCCTTTCCTCATAAGATTTTCCCTCCATACCAGGCAACATCCTGGTAAATCTCCTCTGCACCCGCTCCAAAGCCTCCACGTCCTTCCTATAATGCGGTGACCAGAACTGTACGCAATATTCCAAATGCGGCCGTACCAGAGTTTTGTACAGCTGCAACATGACCTCCTGACTCCGGAACTCAATCCCTCTACCAATAAAGGCCAACACTCCATAGGCCTTCTTCACAACCCTATCAACCTGGGTGGCAACTTTCAGGGATCTATGTACATGGACACCTAGATCCCTCTGCTCATCCACACTTCCAAGAACTTTACCATTAGCCAAATACTCCGCATTCCTGTTATTCCTTCCAAAGTGAATCACCTCACACTTCTCTACATTAAACTCCATTTGCCACCACTCAGCCCAGCTCTGCAGCTTATCTATATCCCTCTGTAACCTGCTACATCCGTCCACACTGTCGACAACACCACCGACTTCAGTATCGTCTGCAAATGTACTCACCCACCCTTCTGCGCCCTCCTCTAGGTCATTGATAAAAATGACAAACAGCAACGGCCCCAGAACAGATCCTTGTGGTACGCCACTTGTAACTGAACTCCATTCTGAACATTTCCCATCAACCACCACCCTCTGTCTTCTTTCAGCTAGCCAATTTCTGATCCACATCTCTAAATCTCCCTCAATCCCCAGCCTCCGTATTTTCTGCAATAGCCTACTGTGGGGAACCTTATCAAACGCTTTACTGAAATCCATATACACCACATCAACTGCTCTACCCTCGTCTACCTGTTCAGTCACCTTCTCAAAGAACACAATAAGATTTGTGAGGCATGATCTACCCTTCACAAAGCCATGCTGACTATCCCTGATCATATTATTCCTATCTAGATGATTGTAAATCTTGTCTCTTATAATCCCCTCCAAGACTTTACCCACTACAGACGTGCGGCTCACCGGTCTATAGTTGCCGGCGTTGTCTCTGCTCCCCTTTTTGAACAAAGGGACCACATTTGCTATCCTCCAGTCCTCTGGCACTATTCCTGTAGCCAATGATGACATAAAAATCAAAGCCAAAGGTCCAGCAATCTCTTCCCTGGCTTCCCAGAGAATCCTAGGATAAATCCCATCAGGTCCTGGGGACTTATCTATTTTCAGCCTGTCCAGAATTGCCAACACCTCTTCCCTACGTACCTCAATGCCATCTATTCTAATAGCCTGGGTCTCAGCATTCTCCACCACAACATGGTAGACTAGTACAAAAGGTGAAGTCACACGGGATCAGGGGTGAGCTGGCAACGTGGATACAGAACTGGCTAGGTCATAGAAGGCAGAGAGTAGCAATGGAAGAATGCTTTTCTAATTGGATGGCTGTGACTAGTGGTGTTCCGCAGGGATCAGTGCTGGGACCTTTGCTGTTTGTAGTATATATAAATGATTTGGAGGAAAATGTAACTGGTCTGATTAATAAGTTTGCAGACGACACAAAGGTTGGTGGAATTGCGGATAGCGATGAGGACTGTCAGAGGATACAGCAGGATTTAGATTGTTTGGAGACTTGGGCGGAGAGATGGCAGATGGAGTTTAATCTGGACAAATGTGAGGTAATGCATTTTGGAAGGTCTAATGCAGGTAGGGAATATACAGTGAATGGTAGAACCCTCAAGAGTATTGAAAGTCAGAGAGATCTAGGTGTACAGGTCCACAGGTCACTGAAAGGGGCAACACAGGTGGAGAAGGTAGTCAAGAAAGCATACGGCATGCTTGCCTTCATTGGCCGGGGCATTGAGTATAAGAATTGGCAAGTCATGTTGCAGCTGTATAGAACCTTAGTTCGGCCACACTTGGCGTATAGTGTTCAATTCTGGTCGCCACACTACCAGAAGGATGTGGAGGCTTTAGAGAGGGTGCAGAAGAGATTTACCAGAATGTCGCCTGGTATGGAGGGCATTAGCTACGAGGAGCGGTTGAATAAACTCGGTTTGTGAGGACTTCCGGTGGCACCCTTGAGGAAGCAGGTTGCAGGTCGGATCGCTCTCGCCCGCGATGGGCAAACGGACCTGTTTCGCAGGATTTTTTCAGGACCTGGCGACCTGAATCGGTGGAGGAGACGAAGGGAAGAGGTTTTCCCCCCGGGGTATGGACAGTTGGACCAGAAGTGGTCGAGTGGAACGGCGAAGTTCGAAGCAGGTGCAGCGAGGGCCTCTGACCGGGCGGTGAAGCATGGCGGGCGGCAGGGACCAGGGAGCGGAGGCTCACTGACCAAGGGAGCAGCAGATGGAGTTTTTTAGGAGCTGCTTCACCGAGAGGACACCTCAGCGAGAGGACACCTCAGAGGGCAGTGAGGCTATATGGGTAGAGATCAGGAATAAGAAGGGTGCAGTCACAATGTTGGGGGTATACTACAGGCCTCCCAACAGCCAGCGGGAGATAGAGGAGCAGATAGGTAGACAGATTTTGGAAAAGAGTAAAAACAACAGGGTTGTGGTGATGGGAGACTTCAACTTCCCCAATATTGACTGGGACTCACTTAGTGCCAGGGGCTTAGACGGGGCAGAGTTTGTAAGGAGCATCCAGGAGGGCTTCTTAAAACAATATGTAAACAGTCCAACTAGGGAAGAGGCGGTACTGGACCTGGTATTGGGGAATGAGCCCGGCCAGGTGGTAGATGTTTCAGTAGGGGAGCATTTCGGTAACAGTGACCACAATTCAGTAAGTTTTAAAGTACTGGTGGACAAGGATAAGAGTGGTCCGAGGATGAATGTGCTAAATTGGGGGAAGGCTAATTATAACAATATTAGGCGGGAACTGAAGAGCATAGATTGGGGGCGGATGTTTGAGGGCAAATCAACATCTGACATGTGGGAGGCTTTCAAGTGTCAGTTGATAGGAATACAGGACAGGCATGTTCCTGTGAGGAAGAAAGACAAATACGGCAATTTTCGGGAACCTTGGATGACGAATGATATTGTAGGCCTCGTCAAAAAGAAAAAGGAGGCATTTGTCAGGGCTAAAAGGCTGGGAACAGACGAAGCCTGTGTGGCATATAAGGAAAGTAGGAAGGAACTTAAGCAGGGAGTCAGGAGGGCTAGAAGGGGTCATGAAAAGTCATTGGCAAATAGGGTTAAGGAAAATCCCAAGGCTTTTTACACTTACATAAAAAGCAAGAGGGTAGCCAGGGAAAGGGTTGGCCCACTGAAGGATAGGCAAGGGAATCTATGTGTGGAGCCAGAGGAAATGGGCGAGGTACTAAATGAATACTTTGCATCAGTATTCACCAAAGAGAAGGAATTGGTAGATGTTGAGTCTGGAGAAGGGGGTGTAGATAGCCTGGGTCACATTGTGATCCAAAAAGACGAGGTGTTGGGTGTCTTAAAAAATATTAAGGTAGATAAGTCCCCAGGGCCGGATGGGATCTACCCCAGAATACTGAAGGAGGCTGGAGAGGAAATTGCTGAGGCCTTGACAGAAATCTTTGGATCCTCGCTGTCTTCAGGGGATGTCCCGGAGGACTGGAGAATAGCCAATGTTGTTCCTCTGTTTAAGAAGGGTGGCAGGGATAATCCCGGGAACTACAGGCCGGTGAGCCTTACTTCAGTGGTAGGGAAATTACTGGAGAGAATTCTTCGAGACAGGATCTACTCCCATTTGGAAGCAAATGGACGTATTAGTGAGAGGCAGCACGGTTTTGTGAAGGGGAGGTCGTGTCTCACTAACTTGATAGAGTTTTTCGAGGAGGTCACTAAGATGATTGATGCAGGTAGGGCAGTAGATGTTGTCTATATGGACTTCAGTAAGGCCTTTGACAAGGTCCCTCATGGTAGACTAGTACAAAAGGTGAAGTCACACGGGATCAGGGGTGAACTGGCAAGGTGGATACAGAACTGGCTAGGCCATAGAAGGCAGAGGGTAGCAATGGAGGGATGCTTTTCTAATTGGAGGGCTGTGACCAGTGGTGTTCCACAGGGATCAGTGCTGGGACCTTTGCTCTTTGTAGTATATATAAATGATTTGGAGGAAAATGTAACTGGTCTGATTAGTAAGTTTGCAGACGACACAAAGGTTGGTGGAATTGCGGATAGCGATGAGGACTGTCTGAGGATACAGCAGGATTTAGATTGTCTGGAGACTTGGGCGGAGAGATGGCAGATGGAGTTTAACCTGGACAAATGTGAGGTAATGCATTTTGGAAGGGCTAATGCAGGTAGGGAATATACAGTGAATGGTAGAACCCTCAAGAGTATTGAAAGTCAAAGAGATCTAGGAGTACAGGTCCACAGATCACTGAAAGGGGCTACACAGGTGGAGAAGGTAGTCAAGAAGGCATACGGCATGCTTGCCTTCATTGGCCGGGGCATTGAGTATAAGAATTGGCAAGTCATGTTGCAGCTGTATAGAACCTTAGTTAGGCCACACTTGGAGTATAGTGTTCAATTCTGGTCGCCACACTACCAGAAGGATGTGGAGGCTTTAGAGAGGGTGCAGAAGAGATTTACCAGAATGTTGCCTGGTATGGAGGGCATAAGCTATGAGGAGCGATTGAATAAACTCGGTTTGTTCTCACTGGAACGAAGGAGGTTGAGGGGCGACCTGATAGAGGTATACAAAATTATGAGGGGCATAGACAGAGTGGATAGTCAGAGGCTTTTCCCCAGGGTAGAGGGGTCAATTACTAGGGGGCATAGGTTTAAGGTGAGAGGGGCAAAGTTTAGAGTAGATGTACGAGGCAAGTTTTTTACGCAGAGAGTAGTGGGTGCCTGGAACTCACTACCGGAGGAGGTAGTGGAGGCAGGGACGATAGGGACATTTAAGGGGCATCTTGACAAATATATGAATAGGATGGGAATAGAAGGATACGGACCCAGGAAGTGTAGAAGATTGTAGTTTAGTCGGGCAGTATGGTCGGCACGGGCTTGGAGGGCCGAAGGGCCTGTTCCTGTGCTGTACATTTCTTTGTTCTTTGTTCTTTGAACTGAGGAGGGACACGTTGGACCCGATGAGGGCCGTGATGGACCGAATGGTCGAGGCGCAGGCGGTCCAAGAGAAGGCGCTCAGGGAGGTCGAAGTGAAGCTCTCCACCCAGGCGGACACGGTAACGGAGCTGGAGCACAGGTGGAGGAGCTGAACTCCCGCCAGAGGAGGATGCAGGAGCAGCTTGAAGAGCTGGGGAATAGTGCCAGGAGGCAGAACCTGAGGATCGTGGGCCTCCCCGAGGGCTGTGAGGGATCGGATGCGGGCGCATACGTGATGGGTATGCTCGGGGCGCTGATGGGACCGGAGGCCTTCCCTCGACCCCTGGAGTTGGATGGGGCGCATAGAGCCCCTGCAAGGAAGCCCAGGACGGGCGACTGACCGAGGGCCTTTCGCTTTCACTGGCTTGCTGACAGTGATCGTGTGCTGTGATGGGCCAAGGCGGAGAGGAGCAGCAAATGGGAGAACTGCGAGGTGCGCATCTACCAGGACTTGGGAACGGAGCTGGCCAAGAGGCGTGCAGGATTCATCAAGGTAAAGGCAGCTCTCTACAAAAAGCAGGTGAGGTTTGGAATGCTGTATCCTGCGAAGCTTTGGGTTACGTCTGAGGAACTCCATCACTACTTCGAGACACCAGAAGAGGTTTGGGCTTTCATTAAAGAGAAGAAGCTGGACTTGAACTAACGGGCACTTAGTTTTTTCAGTGTTCTAACTTGCTTTGACTAGGAATGGACTTTTATTAAAAGAAGAAGCTGGACTTGAACTAAAGGACTCTGGGCTCTCAGAGCTGTTGTGTGGCGGCGGTTTGTTAAATTATCCTGCACTGTAATGTTTTATCAAAGATTGTTTTCAGCCTGGACAGAGAGCGGGGGCTGGAGGGCGCACTGCTTAGGGTGATTTTGGGAGATTGCAACAAGTGGGGGGGGGGGGGGGGGGGGAGGGGCCCTGCAGGGGGGGGCCCTGCACTTGGTATCTTTTGGTGGGAGATCGGGGCCTCTGATGGGGGGATGGGCTAGGGGCTGGTTAAGGGACTTGAAAGGGCACGGGGAGATACAATCAGGTCAATGGGTCCTTAGTGTGTGGGGGGAGGGCCCGAGCATTTGGGCGGGAGACAGTTGGGCGCCAAGGGCAGAGGTCAGCGTAGCTAGCCAAGGTCAGGGGGCACCAAGGAGAGTAGGAGGAGGGGCGGGCTAGGGCCAAGCGCAGGGCGGACCTGGCAGGTCAAGCCTCGGGGGGTGGCGGGGGGGCAGGAGGGGGGGGTGGCAGCGGGAAAGAGAGCAGAGAAGACTTGAGGGCAAGTGGGGGGGGTGATCAGGGATCCCCCCGGGGGAGGCGGTCGCTTGCAGGGAACAGCGTAGGAAACCAACAGCAGCAGCACCCGGTGGGGGGGGGGGGGAGGGGTGCGGGGGGGGGGTGGGGGGGTTGGAGCCACATTAGTTTAGTTGAACACGTGGGGTATGGGCAAACAGAGCTGATAGGGGAAGTGCCTCGTTAATATGTTTATTATTTCCCACTGTTCATTTTCAATATGTTAAGGCTTTTGTATAATGGCCTTTTTTCTCTGTAAATGTTACAAATCTGTTTTAAATTAAAAAAATAAATAAATAAATAAACTCGGTTTATTCTCACTGGAACGACGGCGGTTGAGGGGCGACCTGATAGTGGTCTACAAAATTATGAGGGGCATAGACAGAGTGGATAGTCAGAGGCTTTTTCCTGGTCACAGGGGTCATTTACTAGGGAGCATAGGTTTAAGGTGAGAGGGGCAAGGTTTAGAGGAGATGTACGAGGCAAGTTTTTTACACAGAGGGTAGAACTCGCTGCCAGAGGAGGTGGTGGAAGCAGGGACGATAGTGACATTTAAGGGGCATCTTGACAAATACATGAATAGGATGGGAATAGAGGGATATGGACCCAGGAAGTGTAGAAGATTGTAGTTTAGTCAGGCAGCATGGTCGGCACGGGCTTGGAGGGCCGAAGGGCCTGTTCCTGTGCTGTACATTTCTTTGTTCTTTGTTCTAATAAAGGCAAGTATACCATATGCCTTCTTAACCACTGTATCCACCTGCTCTGCTACCTTAAGGGACGGGTGTCCATGCACACCAAGGTCCCTCTGAGCCTCGGTGCTTCCCAGGGTCCTGCCGTTTATCATGTATTCCTTTGCCTTGTTTGTCCTGCGCAAGTGTATCACCTCTCACTTATCTGGATTGAATTCCATTTGCCACTGACCAGCCCGTCTATATCCTTCTGTAATCTAAGGCTATCCTCCTCAGTATTTACCACTCCATCAACATTTGTATCATCCATGAACTTACTGATCAACCTTCCTACATTCAACTCTAAATCATTTATATAAACTACAAACCATTGCGAGGCCACAATCAGATTAGCAAGATTTTATCAAATGGTGAAGCAGACTCAAGGAACTGACTGGCCCACTCTTGCTCCTGACTTGTATTTTTGTGGGGAAGTAACAGGCCAATTAAGGTCAATCACCAGACGTTGACTACCATTCCCCAGTTAGCCTCTGGCCTTCGCATTAGTCTAAGCCAGCCACCTGGAGGTAACCTCCCAGTGGCAGATTGGATAGCCAGCGTTCCAGACAGGCTTTGAAGTCCTCCCCACTTACTTGGCTCCAGTTGTGTTCAGGCGGTCCTGTGGAGGAACTCCCCATTCATAATGGTGGCCACACAGCTTTGACCAGTTTTTTAGTTTACATTTTTTGAACATACTGAGAGTGCATCTCAAGGTCGAGATATCCTCTCTCCCATACCACTGTGGAGGTTGCAGTTAGTTCCATGGTGGATGGTCTCCTATTGGCTCTGCTGTTTCGAGAGCCTGCCCTCTGTCTTTGGTTGAATAGAGATCAAGCCCATTGGTCCCCTATTGGCAGTGGGGATTTGGAATGCTCACCCTGACCGAGAAGGCAAAATCCTGTCCCAAATATCTGGCAAGGAGAAATTTGATCCTTCTTGTGCTGCCTCAAGTGTGGATAACATTGGATTATGATTCGTCACCCACGTATATGGGTGAGGTGAATCCTAATTCCATTCACTTATTTTCCTAATACAAGGAGATTAACTGGAAGTAAATTGCTGTTTGGGAAAGAACCACTGGGACAAAACTTGGAATTGTGTTTCACGGAAGAAATAATTTAAAATTGCGCTGGGTGACAGAAACTGACTCAGTAATAATCTTAAATCTTAAATTTCTCAAATATTATCTAAAGCTCAGTTATAATTTAAAAAAAATAGGAAATAGGCAAGCCAAGAAAACAGAACATTGTCTTGATAAGGTGCGCGACAACAAAACTGGTTAACTGGTTGTTGGGACATTTGTGAGTGTAAAATGCGAGGCAGAGATTCAAAAACTCATCTTACACATTTTGATTTTCACAATATTGTACATGTTTGACTGGGAGTCAGGAGGCTGATGTTGAAAATCAAAATTCTCCTCGCATTTTACACTCACAAATGTCCCAACAACCAGTTAACCAGTTTTGTTGTCACGCACCTTATCAATGGAAATGCAGTTTTCATTTTAAAATAGCTGGTTGACAGTAGTTTCCATTTTATTTAATTGCTTCAGAAATTATTGAACACAATAACAGATGAAGACGAAGGAGCATAGAGAATCAAGATGCATTTTGGTTAAGTAACATATTTAAGGTCACAGTGTCCAAGAAAAAAATTCAAATACCTAGCCTTTCATTAATTTCACCACATTGATTTTCCTGGTTTAGGTTCTGTTCTTTAATATGGATTCACAGTACACACAACACAAAAGCTGACATTTTTATGTGTATATAGATCACACACGTATCTAATCATAACCATAAAGAGGATGTTTATAATTTGCACAGGAAGTGCACAATTTATAATCTGATACTAGAAAAGTAAACAATTGCTTCCACACATTTGTTGTCCTATAATTTCAAATGTTGACTCATCTACTATTGTCATGCACTATAGATGTCTTACAGAAAAAGTAAACAAGCTTTTCTGTTTCTGTGGCCGCAGTATGGGCGCACAGGTCAAAACACAAATATCACAACATGGGGTACGAGCAAATATTTGGTTTCTGCTTTAACACATAGCCACCAATTAGATTGCAGCCCTGAGAACGGCCTTTTCCCAATCTCCAGACACACAGCTGAAACAGGACAAAAGAAAAAGAAAGGCTGCTACTAATAGAATCAAGTTACTTGGATTTTGTAAATAAACGTGCAAGATTGGGGAAGTAAATCTGACAACTGGGCTTTAGTTTGGATACCTCAGCTGTACAGGGTTCGAAACTGAGCGGGCAGAGCCAAAGTGAATTGTCAGATTTCATCTGGTGTGTACTGTACATGCACATTTGATAACTTTATATATTTATGCTTCAGGCAAGTAGAAAAGGTTCCGTTTTTTATCCTTTGTCAATGACCCAAATTGTATGTTAACTGATGGCAACATGGTCTCTGAAAATGTTCAGCGCTTCAGAAGAAAACACTGCTATATTCTCAGGTTATGGCAGTTTACAGGATTTCTAAATTGAATTCTTCATTTAAGAGTGCATCATAACATTGGTCGATACAACCGTATGTTGACAATAGAAGGAAAAACTTTACTTTTATGAGCGTTGCTTCATTTATGTTCAAAATTTCTCCATGAAACCCTGAAGGCAATTTGATCTGATGGAAGCTCTGTTGCAGTCTGGTTTGACTGAAACAAACAAGTTTTCATGGACTTACATTTAGAGACAGCTGTATATTTCTTTGGTTTCTCTATCCATCCCCACCAAAAGGTAAAGTTGCATAAAATATGGGTAACTAAGGTATAAATTTGGAAGTGTTTTCCATTATTCCACTGCATCATTTCCATGAAAGCAGAAAACTTTCTAACTATCCTGGAACAAAGAGTCAGATTACACTCAGGAAGCGACTAACTTTAGAGGTGCATTCTTATTTTGAAGTATCACATAATAATCAAGAGCATCAATGGTTAGTAGAGTGAATAAACAATGCTTGTTATGCCACAAATGTGCAGCTCTAAAGTCAGTACACTCAGGCTTTGTTAGTGTGACTTTGCTCAAAGGTCTGCTCAGCAGAAATTACAAATAGAAGGAAAAAGCAAACACTACCTTGCATTCTGGACAACCATAACCTGGCTGAAAACGCCCAAAGGTTGAGGAGAGAGCAGAGCAAATAGAAAATAAAGAAAATGCACAAAGGCAAAGAGAAATCAGCATGAGATAGAGAATAAAACTGAGCATGTGAGCTAATTCATATTAAAATATAGGAAGGGGAGGGCCGAAGAAATAGCTACTTGGGTGAGAACAGGAAAACAAACAGCTAATGTAACATGAAACAGACAGTTACTACTCTTCTCTTGTATTATGCAAGACTCTGAACACTAATTAAAATTAATATTTAATGCAATAAAACAGGACAAGAACAAAAAACAAAATTAGCATTTTTAAATATGTTTTTAGTCGAATTAGTAAAGGAACATTTTTATCTCCTCGTTCCACATCAGCTGAGTGAGATTCTAGAGAATGCATGTCTGTCTTTGCACAGCTTGGCCATTTGCAGAGTCAGAACAATGTCCAATCCTGGCCTCACTTGACCATATTATAGAATTTCACTGACCAGAACAAATATCCATGTTTCACTAAACAGCTTGTTCAGAAAAATATTAAAGTTTTTGTTCATGTTGGATTCCAAATGGACTTTTCACTTTTAAAATCTGTAATGCTATTGATAGATATTTGGGAAAATTATTGCCTGAAATAGAAAACAGAATGTTCTAGAAAAACTCAATAGATTCTGCAACATCTGTGAAGGGCAAATTAAGGGAAGCACGAATTATGGGAATAAGGCAGGAAAGTGGAGTTGAGAAATATCATAGCGGATCAGTCATGATCTAATTGAATGGCGGAGCAGACTCGATGGGCTGAATGGCCTACTTCTGCTCTGACGTCTTATGGTCTCGAGTTGACATTTTGTGTCAAATATGACTTTTCTTTGGTTCTGTCTCCACTGATGCTGGATCTGTAGAGGGACAGGTTGTGTTGAGGAAGTGGGGAGGCTGCAGAAGGTCCTGGGCAGGCTGGGAGAGTGGGAAAATAAGTGGCGGATGGAATACAATGTGGAAAAGTGTGTGGTTATGCACTTTGGTAGGAAGAATAGAGGCATAGGCTGTGATCTACTGGCTGTGCCACGCTTGATGAGGGGCGCGACAAGGCCGGTAATTCTCGCGACTACAGGAAATTGAACTAACTGCGACTCGGCGAGACTTTCCTTGATGAGGCCCAGAAATGAAGCAGAGTACCATTTAATAATGGGGTCATTCTCGACACTGCCTCACGGGAAACACCCCGCTAAATGGGCTTGGCATGGCACTAAGATTAATTTCTGTTAAATCGCTGCCATAAACTATTTTCGAAATGGGAAAAGGCTTCGGAAATCAGAAACACAAAGGGACATAGGAGTCCTAGTTCAAGACATATTTGGAGTATTGTGAGCAGTTTAGGGCCCCATATCTAAGGAAGGATGTGCTGGGGCCTTGGAAAGGGTCCTGAGGAGGTTCACAAGAATGATCCCTGGAATGAACAGCTTGTTGTATGAGGAACGGCTGAGGCCCCTGGGTCTGTACTCCGAGTTTAGAAAGATGAGGGGGGATCTTATTGAAACTTACAGGATACTGAGAGGCCTGGATAGAGTGGACGTGGAGAGGATGTTTCCACTTGTAGGAGAGATGAGAACCCGAGGACATAGACTCAGATTGAAGGGTTGATCCTCCAAAACAGAGATGCGGAGGAATTTCTTCTGCCAGAGGGTGGTGAATCTGTGGAACTCTTTGCTGCAGAAGGCTGTGGAGGCCAAATCACTGAGTGTCTTTAAGATAGAGACAGATAGGTTCTTGGTTAATAAGGGGATCAGGGGTTATGGGGAGAAGGCAGGAGAATGGGGATGAGAAAATATCAGCCATGATTGAATGGCGGAGCAGACTCGATGGGCCAAGTGGCCTAATTCTGCTCCTATGTTTTATGGTCTTATGCTGCCAGACCTGCTGAGATTTGCGAGAACATTCAATTTTTTTTTCTAATTTCCAGCATCCACAGTATTTTGCTTTAAATCCAATGTATGGAAAGCAGCAGAGTGGAAACATTCAGGTACTTTTTGAGTTCCATCTTCATTCTGCAAGAGCTCCAGGCATGTGGTTGAATGGGATGTACAGTGGTTGCATTGTTTATAAAAACTAAGGCCTGATTCAGCGGACTCAAGTCAATGTCCGCCTAACGCCATGTTTTGCGGGTGTTTCCCGCTGTCTGCAGCAGCAAGAGAGACCCCGCTATTCGATGGCGTTTTGCCTTGGAGAGGAACTTCCTGTCAAGGCCACTCTTCAAGTCATTTCCTGTACTGACGATCAAGGGGCCATTTTTAAAGGCAACCCTGATCTTTCGATCCCCTCTGCACCCCCACTGCGGCCTCAGAGTCCCCCCCCCCCCCCCCCCCCCCCCCGCCCCGCCCCACCACTTCATCCAATGTGCCTCTTCTGGAGTCTTCAGGCCCTCCCTCACTCTGCATCTTATGGTTCCCCAGGCCTAACCCCTGGCATGGCAACCTGACACCCTGGCAGTGCCACATGGGCACCCTGGCAATGTCAAGGTGCCAGGGGGAGTGCCAGTGTACCACCCTGCTCTACCCTGACTACCCGCAGGCCTCAACACCCAAGCAAGACCCCCCTCCCCCTACCCGAGGTGCCATCACAACTGGTTCATGACTGCAAACCAGTACCAAACTGCGCCCAGTTGAGTCCTTGCTGACGAGGCTGGTGAATCCCGCGCCCCGGGTGAATTGGGCGAGAACATATTATTCGGCTCATTTAAAAATGCGAGCTGAGGTCTCTCCCAGCGAGATCCAGTTCGTGACGCACCTCGAGATTCCGTTGAATCTCGTGAGACATTTCGAGCATCGTGAATTTCATTACAGGCCTCGCATGAGATTCAAAGGTCTCATCCTGACACCAAGTCAGGCATGTTGAGGCCATTGAATTGCGCCCAAATGTTTTTTCATTTAGTGTGCACTTAATTTTTGGGCCAGCTACCTTCCCCTTTTCTCTGACAATTATCTTTATTTTGATTGTTAAACTGAATAGTCACAGCAAAGAGTCTCCATATTCACGATATGGAGTTTGAGGCAGAAAATAATTGCTACATCAAAGGCCTGTTTCTGTCCTATAAAATTCGATGTATCTTTTCCAGCCCACTTCACCACACAGCCACATGCCAGAAAATTTGCCGAGGAAAATAAATATGTTTGAGGTATATTACTGATTGTTCAAGTTTTGGTAGCTCAGGATCAAGATTTAATTTTGCCCGAAGCACTACTTTCTCCTGGAACACATTGGAATGGTTCCTTCAGGGAACTCTGTGGAGATAAGATCCAACACGTTGGTCCTCTTTCATTGTTTTTACTGCAGGGGACAATTCATTAATTTTTGTTTTGTATTTTCAAATAAAGGAACACTTCATGCCGAGACATTGCTCTAACAACACCTGTCCCTCACTTCACAGCCTCTCCTGAGGCCATCTTACCCCAGAGGTACACAGTCTCAATAACCCTGATTGCTTCCATTGGGCTGCTGAAGTTATCATGACAGCTCATATTGAACAATAAACTTTCATTTGAAACATTTATTCAGAATTAGACCACATCAAATGCAAATCTGAAGAAAGTTGTACAAGCCAAGTATTAAGATTGGAACCCCTATAGATGACACGAGGGCATCAGCACGTGAACCCATAAAATATTAACAATTATCACCAAAGACATAACGGCTAAAAGTTTAATTCTTCACTAAATGGTTCATTTAGGGTCAGGTTTTTCAGCACATGTATAAAAGCAATGGCAGGAATGACAAGTTAGGATCTGTATTCTTTTTTGAACTTAGGAACATAGGAGCAGGAGTAGGCCTTTCAGCCCATCAAACATGTTCTGCCATTCAATAGGAACATGGTTGATTCTGGCTTTATGACCTTAATGAATGTGGCTTCAACCCACGTCAATGGGAACTTGCTTTGCCATTTTGATAAATTGGTCCATCTCACACCAGTAACCATGGTGAGATGAGACATGGTAATTGGCCTTTTTGCATCAAATAGCAACAGCTTGTCAAATTATTTGCTGGATTTTAATTTAACATTGGCTCTTTATTTAATGGCTACTCATTTCAGAGAAACCAAATCCAATTGGCCAGAAGCAGATAATCTGCTTTTTGTTGATTTGGAGAGAATGATCCAGTCAGCCTGCATCTTTTTGAATTCCTTTGTGAAAAAGACAGTTAATTGGGAACATTAATAGTTGAATGGTAGGTATTTTTGTTCTTATTTTTCTTCGAATAATTTTGGTGTCTAATTCTACTCTCAATATAACTAGTCGAATATGCATGTATTGACCTGATATATATTGATGATGTTTTGCCACACACAGTTGAAGTTGTGCTTCAAAGTTTTTTCTGCTAGGGCTCAATTTTTTCCACTTCCTTTTTACAAAAGGTGGGCAACAATAAACACTGTCGTCTGGCTTTTTATTAAAATTAGTGAATGGAGGAAAACACATTCCTTAATGCGTACAGAAACGATTTTCCTTATCTTTCAGATCACTTACCTGCTTAAATCACAAATGCTACCATGTTCCATTTTTAGTCAATAACAGCCTTTATTTAAACATTTTGTGACATGACCTTCAAGCTAAAGTTTATAAACAATATCAATGCAGAAAGCTCAAAGAAAAGGCATCATGGATTAGATCAATAGTTTAAAAGGTAATGTTTTCATGAGAATA
Organism: Scyliorhinus torazame; assembly: GCF_047496885.1. Lineage (NCBI taxonomy): Eukaryota > Metazoa > Chordata > Chondrichthyes > Carcharhiniformes > Scyliorhinidae > Scyliorhinus > Scyliorhinus torazame. The sequence goes on from NC_092719.1 coordinate 193,400, forward strand.
TTAGTTTGCATTCCCAGGGTAAGGGTCAGGAAAATCTATCTTTGTATCTTCTTTTGAGAAAGATGTTATGGCAAATTTAAGCATTTTCATCTGATTGACAGATAGTATTTGCAACAATTACTTCCATATATTCTGGGCCATATTGATTTTCTCACTGCTTAATTCCAAAGATGTGCATTAATCCAATCCTTTCTGCACCAAGAACATTATGTTCTATTTATCATCCCACACGTTCCTATTGCACATTGCTAATTTAAACAAATAACCTCTTTTCCTGTTGAGCGCCACTATTTCTTCCCCAGAGACTAATTGAGGCAGGATCATTGAAGATTTCTAAGGCTGTTAAATTCTTGATTGACAAGGAAGTCAAAGCGTATGTGGTAAATGGGAAAGTAGAGTTGAGGGCACAATCAGATTGGCCATGAATTTATCAAAGGACAGGGCAGGCTTGAGGGGCCGTATGGCCTACTCTTGTTTCAAATTCCTATGGTTGTATGCACATTCCTTAAACTGGATTGAAATTGCCCACATTCCTGACAGAGGCACAGGTAGGAAAGAGGATGGATTAGAAATTAAAGGTGTGTTTTAACCCACTTTGTTACCATTGGCACAAGTGAAAATTGGATTCTATTGTGTGGATGCAAAATATTTTTGTTGCTTCTCTCATTTTGGTTAGATGACATTAAATCATAATTAATTTAATCAACAATTTTAGAGACTTAAATTGTATTATTAAAAAAGAAGAATGTAAGAATTACCTATAAAATACTTTCTTGATTTCAAAGCTACAACGTTGATTTTTATAATGGCCAATGCATTTTTGTCATTGGGAAAACCTCTTTTCCTTTTCTTTGACCGTTCTCCACAATCTACAATTATAAATTCAAAGTCGCTAAATTATTTTGTGCAGTTCATGGTAACTGATGAAGTGACCTCGTTTTCTCCACCCCAGTTTGAATTCCTGTCTTCAGGTAAATGGCAAACCCCCAAACATATTTTACGCCATAATCCTTTACAAGGTTTTAACAAGATACAAACCCACAACTGTGAATTCATTGGCTAAATGTTAGCTTCTGGGGTCAATTTTAAAAACTTTATAGTGTTGTCAAGATTACTAAGATTTCAAATGAACTCTAGCATCTTGGTAGCTCTTACATTCCGCAAATAATTTCTCTGGAAAAGGTTAGAATCTCCACAAACCTTCTTTACCTGTAGTTCTACATTGTACAATGGGGGGAAAATCATCTAATATCAGCCCTGAGCCTATTAATAAGTGCACCAGGCAAGCCATGTTTTATTCTACAAAGACAATATAGTTCATGAGATACTTTCCTTACCCTCTGCCTGGAAGAAGATAAACTTTAACAAATGGGTCTGAGTAACCATTGTTGTCTCTTGGAGCAAGGTTCCGGGCTTGTAGAACATGAACAATGAGATTTCCAATGTGCTTGTCATAGTTCATTTGTAACTAAGGGAAAAAAAGATTCTAAGTGACATTAAGAAATAGGAGTTAATATCTAATTTTTGCTGCTTTTATTTTCCAATGCCCTTTCAAGTTGCAAAATGCAGTAAATTATTAATGTGGTTTCTGTCAGATTATTCATTTTATTCTTCTTCTACATCTCTGTTGCCATATCTAACTGCTTATTTCCATAAACCTTCTAACAGTTTGCAAAAGAGATAAACTCAATAGAGAATTGTATGTCAAATGCATTTTACAATTTCACAACAATATATAAGGTACAATACAGCATTGAAAAGATGCCAGTTCTGAAAATTGGATTACCTAAAAATGTTCTGGGTACAATTGTATCTATTCTCACCTTATGATAAATTTGAAACATGAATTTATTCATGGGATGTGGGCTTTGTTGCCTTGACTAGCATTTATTGCCCTTGGGAAGTGTGCTGCTTCTTGAACCACTGTGGTGTAGGTACACCCTACCTGCTGTTAGGCAGTGTGTTCCAGGATTTTGACCCAGTAACAGTGATGGAACGGTGATGTAGTTCCACGTCACGATGGTGTGTGGCTAAGAGATGGTGATGTTTCCATGCATCTGCTGTTCTTCTCCTTCTAGGTGGTAGAGATTATGGATTTGGAGGGTGCTGCTGAAGGAACCTTGGTGAGTTGCTGCAGTGCATCTTGTAGATGGTACACACGGCTGCCACTGTTCGTCGGTGGTGGAAGGAGTGAAGGTGGTAGCAGGAGTGCCAATCAATAAATGTTTTGGCCCTGCAAGGTGCTGAGCTCTTTGAGTGTTGGTGAAACTGCATTCATCCAGACCAATGGGGAATAGTCTATCACACCCTGACTTGGACCTTGAAGATAGTGAACAGGCTTTGGGAGTCAGGAGGCGAGTTATCCACCACAGAATTCCAAACCTCCGACCTGCTATTGCAGCCACAGTATTTATGGGTGGGATTCTCTGTCCCACCAGACCTGTTTTCTGGTGCACTGTGCCCCCCGCTGGCAGAAGGAGCCTCCGTCCCGGGTAGCGACCAATGGAGTTTCCCCCACGTCATCGGGAAATCCACAAGCGTGAATACACTGCCGGCGAAGCGGAGGATCCCACTGACGGAGAATCTCACCTTATATGGCTAGTCCCGTTCAGTTTCTAGCCAATGGTAACCTCCAAGATGTTGATAGGGGGATATTTAGTGCTGGCAATATAATTGGATATTAAGGGGAGATGGTTGGATTATCGCTTGTGGAGATTGTCATTGTTGGCATTTGTGTGGCATGAAAGTAACTTGCTACTTATCAGTTGAAGCCTCAATATCGTCCAGGTCTTGCTGCATTTGGACATGGACTGCTTCATTATCTGAGGAGTCATGAATGGTGCTGGACATTGTGCAGTCATCAGCGAACATCCCCACTTCTGATGTTATGGCGGTTGGAAGGTCATTGATGAAGCAGCTGAAGATGGTTGGGCCTAGGACAGTACCCTGAGGTGATGGGACTGAGATGATTGACCTCCAAGCACCACAACCATCTTCCCTTGTGCTAGACATGACACCAATCAGCCGAGAGTTTCCCCCTGATTCCCATTGACCTCATTTTTTCGAGGGCTCCTTGATGCCACACTTGGTCAAATTGTGCCTTGAAGTCAATTGGGGCAGGCACTCTCATCTCACATTTTAAGTTCAGCTCTTTTGTTCATTTTGGAATCAAGGCTGTAATGAGGTCAGGAGCTGAGTGACCCTGGCGGAACCAAAACTGCACATCCTTGAGCAGGTTATTGCTGAGTAAGTGCCATTTGATCGCACTGTTGATGACTCCTTCCATCACTTTGCTGATGATCAAAAGTAGATTGATAGGGCAATAATCGGTGGAGTTGGATTTGTCCTGCTGTTTGTGTGCAGGATATACCTGGAAAACTTTCCACATTGCCAGGTAGATGCTGTGGTGATATACATCACTGTAAGTACACTACACCTAGCTAAACACTAGAGGGAGCACCAGAGACATGACACACAGACAGTCAACCAATAGGTCAGTAAGATAGGACACGACCAATGGGCATTCAAGATACACACAGAGGTGACACTACCACAGGAGGGCATTACACCAACCCATATAAAAGGACACATCATACATGCTCAGTCTCTTTCCAGTGGAGACACTCAGTGAGTACAGACACAGGGTTGATTGAACATCACACCCACCACGTGGATTGTAGCAGACTGGTTCATCAGTCTGAGTAGCTATAGCAGGATTAACAGTAGCATTGAATCCAAGTAGGAGAATTGTTAATAGTTTAATAAACGTGTTAAAGCTATCTCCAAGTCTGAACCTTCCTTTGTCAGAGTGCACATCAAGGAAGCAGCTTATGCTACGTCAAGAGCATAACAAAACAGATGCCAGCGTTGGAGCTGTACTGGAACAGCTTGGCTAGGATCACGGCAAGTCTGCAGTTCTGTTGCCGCAATATTGTCAAGGTCCATAGCCTTTGCAGTATCCAGTTCCTTCAGTCTTTTCTTGATGTCACGTTGGGTGAATCAAATTGGCTGATAACTGATATCTGTGATGCTGGGGACCTCTGAAGGAAATCATCCACTCAGCACTTCTGGCTGAAGGTTATTGCAAATGCCTGAGCTCTGTCAATGTCTTAGCAATTGTACTTTGACAGTTACCTTGTTCAGCCAATTGAATTGCTAAGGACAGGCAATGAGCATTGCATCAAGAGTAGAAATAGAGAGCAACAGTTGCGTGTGTGGGAAGCTGAAGGGCGATATAACTCTAATGAGCTGTTTGAAACATAAACTTACTAAAGATAATAGACATATTTCTGTATTACTACCCCTCCATTTACTATTATCAAACTTAACATGGTAGCAGAGGATCAACATTAAGTCTTGGTGATTGGTTGCTGCAAAAGGAGATTTTTGTCTCCACCCTCTGAAGGAAAAGAAGGATATTGCTGCTGACAAATTTAACTTACAGGATGACATAAGAAGATGCAAAATGTCAGGCTTTGATTGTCCACCAATTTTCTTGGAAGTGGAGCCAAATGAACAATGGAAAACTGGAGCTGAGATGTGGGCACGGGTTGCTGGTTACCCAGAAAGAAGCAAGGTCCAGGGGTGGTACAGCTAGCCAGGGAGATGTGTAGCACACTAGAGACTGTCGCTTCCGTGAGGATTCTCTTAATTGGCATGGCCCAGTTGGCAAGGCTGTCGGTACAATCGGTGCCGCCGTACCATCGCCAGGCGGTCCAATATCCATATCTGAATCTGCCTCGTTGTCTACACCGTCTCTGGTTGGATCTGCGGGTGCCTCAGGTCCCCCAGCGCCCTGACGTGCAACAGAATGGGGAATGGCCACAAGGGTCCTCCTCACCGTATGAGGACGGTGTCCAGGTCCTGCGTGGAGCCTCTGGGCCAGGTGCCTGGTTGCGTTGTCATATGTGGTCCAAGTGGCGCTGTGCCTTGGTGTCCTGTACCTGGATCACATTGGAGACCGGCCCTGTCGCATGGAGGACTATCTCCAGGATCCATGTGGCTCCGGTCCCGAAGTTCCTCACATAAACCACGTCACCTGTCGTGAAGTTGCGCACTTGTTGGTGGTGGTGAGAGCTGCCTGATGGACCTGTGCCCTGGTGTCGGGAAAGACGAGGCTGAGGCGTGACCGGAGTCGTTGTCCCTTGAGCAACTCTGCTGGCGCGATGCCGGTCGTAGCATGAGGCATTGTACAGTATCTAAAGAGAAACCGTGCCAACCGCATCTCCCAAGATCCCAAGCTCATCTTCCTCATGGCTCGCTTGAACGTTTGAACCGCTCGCTCGGCTAGTTCGTTGGTGGCTGGGTGTTACGGGGCCGTCCACACATACCTGATGCCATTTGCTGCCATGAACGATGCAAACTCCTTGTGAAAGCCACCCCATTGTCAGACACCAGGACCTCGGGCAGTCCGTGCGTGTTTCGAAATAGCCCTCAGTCTGTCCGTAGTTGCTCATGACATCGCCGTGGTAATCTGTTTTACTTCGAGTGGGCGTCCACTAATATGAGGAATGTGGCCCCCTGAAATGGGCCAGCAAAATCTAGACGTACACGGCACCGTGGCTTGCTGGGCCACTCCCAGGGGCGCTGTGCGCCAACATTCTCATTTTGGTCACCCCCGTTTCCCACAGGAGGGCGTCATCTTCGACACTAATTTTGGGTATAATGGAGGTCCTCAGCCCATCTGGTATCCCCCGTGTCAGGCCCCATATTAGACCATGTCGGAACCTCAATAACACAGGGTCGGTCTGGGTCCACTCTCTGATGTGAACTGCCCTCACTGGCAAAGTGTTCATCAAATGGAGAGTGGCTATCACCTTTGCAGCCGGCGGCCTTGTGGGCAGGGCCAGGTGACTCCCATGTGAGTGATTCCTGCGCCTATGCCCGGGCGATGCTCTAACAAAAACACGTACCTGACAGAAGCAGGGCCTGCCGTTGAACCCGGGCAGATGCTATTGGTGGAATCGCCCGATCTTCCTTGAATAACCCCAACAGGGACTTGTGGTCAGGAAATACCGTGAACGACTGCCCATAAACTCACTGGTGGAGTTTCCTCACCGGGACACCACTGTCAAACCTTCCTTCTCTATCTGGGCATAGTTCCGCTCAGCAACCACGAGCATACAGGACACGAGCTCTATGTAGCTTCGAGCTATCAGGCATGCGGTTTGCCAGGTCCGCCCCGACGTCGCATGGTGCTGTGTCGGACATGAGGAGCAGGGGCTTGTCCGGGTTGAAATGGGTCAGCAATTCCTCTGCCGAGAGACGCTGCTTTACCTCTTGAAACGCCTTCTGGTGCGGGGGTCCCAGTCCCATTTCTGTCCCTTCTTCAGCAGTTGGTGGAGTGGACTGGGTAGTGTGGCCATCCTGGGTATGAACATCCCACAATAGTTCACCAGGCCCAGGAAAGAGCGGTGCTCCATTTGGTTGCGAGAAATGGGGGCGAATCACGCGCACCTTCTCCGTTGGATGGAGGCCTCTGCTGTCCGCCCGATAGCCGAGATACGTGACGTCTGGCGTGTGGAACAGGCACTCCTCCCTCTGGAGGCCAGGCTGCCAGGGTACAACTCTCTTTATTCTCACACTGGATACAACAATCACTCCTCCCCACTCCCCAAAGGGTCACCTTCCCTGACCTGCTCCCAGATCGGGGTTTATATCCTGTGGCAAATTCCTCCATTTGGGAGGAAGCTCCGCCTCCCAGTCACCCGAGTAGCTCAAGAGTGTCGGAGGCGAATCGGATGCTGTACAAGCTCTGTCCCTGTAGGGGGTCATAACAGTTTCACAATCAACAAATCATTGTATTTACTCTATTCATCAAAAAGCTGCTGACACTTGTCGGGAAGGAATAAAATAATTGGTGATTATTATGATCTCAATTGTATTTTTCATTGAAGGAGATTGCAGCGAAAATGAAGGAGGGAGGGATGGAATGTAAAGGGATATGAACCAGATTTGTCATTTGGTGTTAATTATGTGTAACTTTTAATGGTAGCACAAATTACATTGTAAACACTTATTGTAGGATTATTCTACACAACAAAGTTTAATAATATACATAATACTGCTTCAATCATTGCCATATACTTCAGAAAAACCTTCAAAAAATCTACAATTAACAAAGGAACATAAGAAATAGGAGCAGGAGTAGACCATTCGGCCCATTCAGGCTGCTGTCCCATTTAATATGATCATGGCGGATCCTGGCCTTCACCTCCCCTGTCCTCTCTACTCTCCATAGCCATTGATTCCCTGGTAGCCCAAAAATCTGTCTGTCTCAGCTTTCAATATATTAAATGATGGACCATGAACAAGAATTCCAAAGATTCCCAACCTTTTGAGGTAATTAATTTCTCCTCATCTCAGTCCTAAACTATTCTCCTCTTATCCTGAGAAAGTGCCCCTGAGTTTTAGATTCCCTGACCCACGGAAATAAGCTACCCTATCAAGTCCCTTTAAAACCTTGCATGTTTCAGTGAGATTGCCTCTCATTTTTCTAAACTCCAGAGAATATAGACCCAAATAACAGCCTCTCATCATAGGACAACCCCTCATCCCTGAAGTCAGTCGAGTGAACTTTATTGTATTGCCTCCAAGCCGAGTATCTTCTTCTGTTCACTGTCCAAAGGTAGGTCTAAGCCGTATGCTGTGATTTCCATCACGAGTAGGGCAAAGAGGCAGGTTCTGAGTTCACCTCAAACAGATCAGCAGCAGGAGTGGCCACTCTTGCCCTCGAGCCTCCCCCGCTGGTCAATAAGATCATGTCTGATCTGAATATAACCTCCACTCCACATTCCCGCCTGCACCCGATAACATTTCACCCCCTTGCTATCGACCTGTGCCTTAAAATATTCAAACTCTACTTGCATTGCCTTTTGAGGAAGTTAGTTCCAAAGATTCACAACCCTCTGAGAGAAAATAAATCTCCTCATCTCTGTCTGAAATGAGCACCATTTATTTTTAAATAGTGACCCCTAATTCTATATTCTCCAGCAACAATCCAATATTTTTTCTCTGCTGATATTAAAGATTTTAATTTTATTTTTAGCTCGAGGTTAGCCTTTATTTCTGTTGTGCAATTCACCCCCTCGACAGTGACGACGGACACAAAGTATTTGTCCAATGTCTCCATAATTTTCCGAGTTCTCCATGATAATTTCTCTTGTCTCTGCTTTTAAAGGACCAATACTTACTTTAGCTAATCTCTTCAAGCACTGACACGCTGTTTTTATAATCCTGGCTACTTCACATATTCTGTTTTTCCCTTTTTAACTTTTTGGTGACTCTTTGTTGGTTTCTAAAAAAACACTCCCAATCCTCAGTCTTGCTACTTGTTCTTTTCAATATTACATTCCACCTCTTTTAATCTAATACATCTTTAACTTCCAAATTAAGTCACAGATGGGACTTTCTTCATAAGATATAAGATAAGATTTATTTTAATGGAGTGTATTTTTGTTGAACATGTGAATTGTTTCTTTAAATGTTTTCCACTGTTATGGCTATACCTTTTAATCTATTTACCTGATTAAGCTTAATCAATTCTTCCTTCCTATGTAATTTAATTTTTAAATGTAAGTTATTGTTTGTGGTTAGAGCATGACAATTTCAATTTTAACACAGAATTCAAATATATTATGATCATCATGTCCCTTTTTTGGCCTGTGACATTACTAATTAATCCTCCCTCGTTACACAATACTAGATCTAAAATAACTTTTTCCTAGTCCACTCCATTATGTAATGGTCCTGAACACTATCATAGAAACATTCTACACACTCACCTTCCTGACCACCTTTGCAAATTTGATTGTCCTAGTCTATAAGAAGAATAAAGTTCCCTAGAATTATTACATTGTCTTTGTTACAAGTTCCAAAAATTTCTTGTTCAGTGCTCTAGACGATGGTATAACTATTGTTTGTGGGTCCATAAATTACATCTACCAGCATTTTCTGACTCTTGCTATTTCTAATCTCGATCCATAATGATTTTACGTCAGAAAATTTTGAACCCAGCTTCTTTCTCACTGACATCCTTATGCTATTCTTTACTGTCAGGACTATTCATTCTGACTTTCTGGAATACTGTGTGCCTGGAATTTTTATTTTCTAACCTTGGTCACCTTGTAACCATGTCTCTGAGAATGGTGATTAAACCTAAACTACTTACCTCTATTTGTGCCATTAGTTCATCGATTTTATTGTGGCTATTTCACACTTTCAAATAAAGAGGCCTTACTGTAATGTTTTGCCTGTATTCGCGGCATGGACCTTACTCAATGATGCACAATCACAGTTAAGTTTTGTCCCACTCCCACTCTGCTTGTGTTACCTACATTGCTACACTGTCCCATTACCTTGGCCTGTCTCTTTGTATTTCAAAATCTCTTGAGCCCTTCACCACCCCCACCAAATTTTGTTAGTTTAAAGCCCTGTCTACAGCCCACAGTAAGACAATTGGTCAGGACACTGGTGCCAACCCAGTTCAAATGGTGCCCATCCCAAATGAATAGATCACTCTTCCCTGAGTACTAATGCCAGTGCTCAAAGAATCAAAGCCCCTCCTTCTCCCATGAGCCACATGGTTAATTCTCTAATTCCCTTGGTTCATACATCTTTCACATTATGCACTGTCCTGATATGGATTTATTTGCTGTTCTAAATTGCAAGGTTTGCAATTTAAAGGAAGACATAAATCTGGAATTATTGCTGTGTTTTGTTTAAATCTGGGCCAATTTTTGAACTGTACTTTTACCATGTGATTTTAGATCAATAATCTCATGTAGATATGAAAGTGGACAGTAGACAGATTTTGGCAAACAGCTTCAGAAATCTTAATTTAGTAATTATATTTGGTATTATTAGAAAAATGAAGCATGGACTGTAATATGGCACAAAATGATAGGTGAATTTTACCTGAATTTCACCAGTAATTGAACGTGACTTGTTCGCTGTTTCTGGAGGCTGTAACATAATGAAAATTAGATGAAATGGCTTTTTCACATAATGGTTAAACAAGTTACTTAATTGTCACTTTTTACTTCCGCCACTCAAGATCGGCAGTGGTAACATTTTTGCTCCTGTTTGGTAGCCTTTATATCTCAAAAACTAAGGAACAAGTTTTGATGAAACCTATTAGACAGAAAGGGTATCAGCCACAGAAGAACAGATCTGTTTTATGCCAAAGGTGTGGATCCTGACCAAGATCTTGGAATTTTTTAGAGGATCTGTTGACATTAGAATATAAAATAAATAACACATTTAATAAAGAAATGGAGATGTTGATTGGATTAAGGAATTAAAATATACTGTACAGCATTTGAATCATTTCCAAAAGACTAGAAAGCATGGGATCTCATAACACGACCTTGAATATCCTTACTTTGAGAGGGCAACCAACCAGCCAAACTCCTGGGTGAAGCAAGATAGCAAAAATGATCCTTAAGCATTCACAGTTTAAAAAAAATATTATAATGCTTTCTTTAAAATGTTTTTACTGCAATGCAATGGACATAAGAACATAAGAACATAAGAACTAGGAGCAGGAGTAGGCCATCTGGCCCCTCGAGCCTGCTCCACCATTCAATAAGATCATGGCTGATCTTTTGTGGACTCAGCTCCACTTTCCGGCCCGAACACCATAACCCTTAATCCCTTTATTCTTCAAAAAACTATCTATCTTTATCTTAAAAACATTTAATGAAGGAGCCTCTACTGTTTCACTGGGCAAGGAATTCCATAGACAATACAAGCTTGACTGGTAACAGTTGAATTTTCTTAAAATGTCAATACAGCTTAGAGAGACACCTGACAGCTGCCCTGGGACATAAGGGACAGAGCTTTAAAATTAGAATTCCCGAAAAAGTTTGAGACAAAGACATTTCAAACTCTTAAGAAATCATACTGGATTGTAAGTACTATCTTCTTTAATCAATATTTGTTTACAAACTTTTAATCAATATTTGTTATATCAAAATTGTTTATTAAGATAGGACAAGTAGAATTGTAATTTTATAACACGCTTTCATTACCATTTATTCTATGATATAGACTACATTACAATAATGTAATATATAATTGGTTCTTATAATAAATATTAATAAACACAGAAAATAGGAGCAGGAGTAAGCCATTTGGCCTTTTGAGTCTGTTCTGTCATCATTAAGATCGTGGCATATCATCAAATTCAGTAACCTGTTTCTGCTTTCCCCCTTACATCCTTTGCCCCAAGAGCTTTATCTATCTCCTTCTTGAAAGCAAACTTTAAAAAAGCTGTATTCTCATTATTGTATCCTCACAACCCCACATGCAGATAACAATATCCTAGAATTCTTAAGTTAGGATTCTAGGTGCTGATATTGGTAAATTTAACAGGGCTTTTTTCTGCTATAACATACCTGCAGAAATATTCTACCCTGAGATAACCTTGCTCGTTCTAAAACCCCGAGAGAAGAAATTTCATTTAAGGACCCAGATTGTAGTTGGTAAACTGACTTGCTTTAATGATCTAAAATTTATCTTGGATCAGTCCGTAAACTAACAATAAGTTCAGCTGGGTAGGTTCACCGAGTATATGTGTGTGTGTGTGTGTGTGTGTGTGGTGGTGGGGGGGGGGGGGGGGGGGGGGGGGGGGAGGAGGAGGAATGTTGGTGACAATAGTAGAACCATTAACAGGGTGATATCATGAATGGACTTTTTTAAAGGATATTGTGGGGTGTTTTATTTAGAATGTTGCTGATTATTTTGGAATATTGTGGATTGTTTCAGCTGCTGTGGTAAAATTCAACTGTAAAAGTGCGAGCAGTGTTTTCAGAGCAGGTTGTCAGAGATGAATTGGTCTGAAATCTTCTCAGCCAAACGGGAACTCTTCATAAAAAGATTTACAGCTGGATCCTCCATTTGTGGACTATGTTCTCTCGCCCCAGCTGAATTGCACCAGGTTTACAATCCCCAAAAGGGTCGTAAAGCAGGATACCATTCCATATTACTTGCCGTGGAAATATGGGCATGGCATGGAATATGAGGGATTCCCAGGGATTGGCTTCGATTGTCTCTACCAGCATGGACCTTGGCGTGGTCCTTGTCCACCGTGAGGTCCACCATGCCAGGGCCATGATGGCAGAGACCACAAGTGATCCGTGCCCACAGAATTCCTGACGGCTGCCCCTGGAGAATCACGGGAGGCTGGGAAAACTGGGCCCTGACACTCAGACCCATTTGCATTTATTTACACCCCCCCCTCCCTGCCAGCGTGCATTGTGAACCTCGTTCATGCTGCCAGCGGGAGGTCAGTGCATTGCGTTCGGATTTTCCCTGACACCCAATTCCCTGTCCCATCGGGAACAAATTCCAGGATGGAGAATCCTGCCCTTAGTTTTTCAACTCTATACCTCCATTCCTCACCAGGCTGTCCAGTCCCTCTATACCTCTATCCTCCACCAGGATAGTCTGGGGCTCTCCTTTCTTCCTCAAACAGAGGCCTGAACAATACCCATCCACCACCACTCTCAGCTGTCTGGGATGAACCTGTCCCTCACTGAACAATTCATCCCTTTAACCTTTTTCATTTCCTCCAAAAACAAAGGTGTTGCTATGGGGACCCACATGGGTCCTAGTTTTCCCTGTCTCTTTATGGGCTATGTGGAACATTCCCAGTTCCAGTCCTACTCTGGCCCATCCCACAACTCTTTTATCGGCAACATCGACGACTGTTTTGTGCCACTTCATGTTCCCGTCTGGACCTGGAAAATTTTGTTTCTTTCGCTTCCAATTTCCATCCTTCTATCACCTTCACATGGTCCATCTCCGGCCCTTCCCTTTGCTTCCTTGATCTGTCTATCTCCATTTCTGGGGATAGACTGTCCATTCGTATCCATTCCAAACTCACTGCTCCCACAGCTACCTCGACTCCAGCTCTTCACACCCCACATCCTGTAAGGACTCCATCGCATTCTCCCAGTTCCTTTGACTCCATCACATCTGTTCTGATGATACCACTTTCCAAAATGGTGCTCCTGACATGGCTTAATTCTTTCTTAATTGTGGTTTCCCACTTACTGTGGTCGACCGGGCTCTCAACTATGTCCGACCCATCTCCCGTACCTCTACTCTCACCCCCTCTCCTCCCTCCCAGAACCAGGATAGGGTCCCCTTGCCCTCACTGTTCACCCCACCAGCCTCCACATTCGAAGAATCATACTCTACCAACTCCAGCATGCTTCCACCACCAAAAACATCTTCCACTCACTCCCCTTGTCAGCATTTCACCAGGACCATTCCCTTCGGAATACCCTGGTCCACTCCTCCATCACCCCCAACACCTCACCCTCTTCCCACGGCACCTTCCCATGCAATCGCAGAAGGTGTAACGCATGCTCCTTTACCTCCTTCAATCTGGTTTATTACATTCGCTGCTCCCAATGCGGTCTACTCTACATTGGAGAGACTAAACGCAGACTGGGGGACCACTTTGCAGAACACCTCCAGTCCGTCTGCAAGCGGGACCCAGACCTTCCGATCGCTGTCATTTCACCTCACTGTCCTGCTCTCACATCCACATGTCCGTCCTTGGCCCGCTGCAATGTTCCAGTGAAGCCCAACACAAACTGGAGGAACACCATCTCATCTTCCAATTCGGAACAAAGAACAGTACAGCACTGGAACGGGCCCTTCGGCCCTCCAAGCCTGTGCCGATCATGATGCCCTAAATAAAAAATAACCTTCTGCCCTTACTCAGTCCCTCTATTGAAGAGAACCAATCAAGCAACAGCAGACACCACCATCACCGTCAATGGCTAAGTCCTGTCTCGCAGACATCACATTTTGCAATAGTATTCCAAGGGAAAACCACGCACAAATCTTTGGCTCAAAGGTTATGTGTTTAAAGGTTGCCAGGCAGCAACAGAATGTCTCTCTGTTGCACAAATATTGACTAATCTCTCTCCTGGACAGCTGTGCAGGAAACATTATTTGCAAACAATGAGACGCCTCGGTCCGAAGTTCACAAAAAGGCAAAGTCGAAATATTCCACTTTGCTCTTGCTCCTGTATTTGCTTTGTTTGGCCCGTGTTCCGCACTGTAACCAATCACTGTTGATGTACCATTGTCAATGTACTTTGTCGATTGTTCTTTTTGTCGACTATGTTCGTTCCCTTGGCTGCAGAAAAATACGTTTCACTGTACTTTGGTACATGTGACAATAAATCAATCAATCAATCAAAAATCAATCATCAGCTGGACAAGAAAGCAGTAAGCATCCAGCTTCCTTTCTATTGAAATTAAATTTGCACCCCATCCCCCACCATCAACATTCACTCCCTCCACCATCAATGCACAGTAGCAGCCGTGTACCATCAACAAACTGACCACGCCTCCTTCAGCAGTATTCTTCAAACCTGTGATCTTTACCACATAGAAGGACAAGGGCAGGAGACACATGGAAACACAACCAACTCCAACTTCCCCTCCAAGCCACACACCGTTCCTTCACTGTCGCTGGGTGAAAATCCTGGAACTCCCTCCCTCACAGCACAGTGGGTGTACCTACACCACATGGACTGCAGCGGTTCAAGAAGGCAGCTCACCCCCACCTTCCCAAGGAGCAAACAGGAATAGGCAATAAATGCTGGGCCTCGCCAGTCACATCTACGTTCCAAGAAAGAATTTTAAAAGTGGGTCAGTTCTGGCCGTACTGGACTCCGCGCCCACCACACCCTACATTACCCTCCTCTATATAAAAATAATCTTTATTAATGTCACAAGGAAGCTTACATTAACACTGCAATGAAGTTACTGTTAAAATTATTAGTTACTATGAAAATCCCCTAGTCGCCACATTCCGGCGCCTGTTCGGGTACACAGAGGGAGAATTCAGAATGTCCAATTCACCTAACAGCACGTCTTTCGGGACTTGTGGGAGGAAACCGGAGCACCCGGAGGAAACCGGAGCACCCGGAGGAAACTCACGCAGACACTGGGAGAAGGTGCAGACGCCACACAGACAGTGACCCAAGCCGGGAATTGAACCTGGGTCCCTGGTGCTGTGAAGCAACAGTGCTAACCACTCTGCTACTGTGCCGACCATGAAAACATTGCTGATTGTCGTAAAAACCCAACTTGTTTGCTAATGTCCTTTAGGGAAGGAAACCTGCCGTCCTTACCTGTTCAGACCCACCGCTCCCTGAGCCCTAGCAAGCCACTCAGTTGTATTCAACCACTACAAAGAAAACAGAAAGGAATGAAACCAGATGGACCCATAAACCTCGGAACTGAAATTGACAACGCCAAACCCAGCCCTGTAAGGTCCTCCTCACTAACATCTGGGGTGGGCTTGTGCCAAAATTGGGAGAGACAGCCAGCATAGTCATACTCACAATCATACCTTACAGATAATGTCCCAAACACTATTCCTGGGTATGTCCTGTCTCACCAGCAGAACACATCCAGCAGAGGTGTCGGAACAATTGTATACAGTTGGGAGGAATTGCCCTGGGAGTTCTCAACATCAACGACTGGATCCAATGATGCCTTATGTCTTCAGGTTAAACATGGGCAAGGAACCCTCCAGCTGATTACCACATACTGTCCATCCACAGCTGATGAATCCGTACTCCTCCATGTTGAACATAACTTGGGAGGAAGCAGTGAGGGTGGCATGGGTGCAGAATATGCTCTGGGTGGGGGACTTCAAGAGTGGCTCGGTAGTACCACCACAGACTGAGCTGGCCGGATCCTAAAGGACATAACCGCTAGACTGGGACTGCAGCAGGTGGTGAGGGAACCAACACGAGAGAAAAACATACTTAATCCCACCCTCACCAACCTGCCTATCGTAAATGCATCTGTCCATGTCAGTATCGGTAGGAGTGACCACTGCACAGTCTTGTGGAGCCAAAGTCCCATCTTCACATTGAGGATACCCTCCATCGTGTCCTGTGGCAAATGCAGTAAGACCTGGACAATATCCAGGATTGGGCTTACAAGTGGCAAATATCATTTGCGCCACACAATTGCCAAGCAAAGACCATCTCCAACAAGAGAGGATTTAACTATCACCCTTTGACATTCAATGAGGTGTCACAGTGGTTGGCACTGATGTTGCACAGAGCCAGGGACCCAGATTCAAGTCTGACGTTGTCTGTGCGGAGTCGGCACTTCATCCATGTGTCTGCATGGGTTTCCTCCGGGTGCTCCGGTTTCCTCCCACAGTCCAAAGATGTGCAGGTTAGGTGGATTGGCCATGATAAATTGTCCTTTAGTGTCCAAAGGGTAGGTGGGGTAATGGGGATGGGGTGGGGGAGTGGGCCTAGGTGGGGTAATGGGGATGGGGTGGGGGAGTGGGCCTAGGTGGGGTTATGGGGATGGGGGGGAGTGGGCCTAGGTGGGGTAATGGGGATGGGGTGGGGGAGTGGGCCTAGGTGGGGTTATGGGGATGGGGGGGGAGTGGGCCTAGGTGGGGTAATGGGGATGGGGTGGGGGAGTGGGCCTAGGTGGGGTTATGGGGATGGGGGGGGGAGTGGGCCTAGGTGGGGTTATGGGGATGGGGGGGGAGTGGGCCTAGGTGGGGTAATGGGGATGGGGTGGGGGAGTGGGCCTAGGTGGGGTTATGGGTATGGGGTGGGGGAGTGGGCCTAGGTGGGGTTATGGGGATGGGGTGGGGGAGTGGGCCTAGGTGGGGTAATGGGAATGGGGTGGGGGAGTGGGCCTAGGTGGGGTTATGGGGATGGGGCGGGGGAGTGGGCCTAGGTGGGGTTATGGGGATGGGGTGGGGGAGTGGGCCTAGGTGGGGTAATGGGAATGGGGTGGGGGAGTGGGCCTAGGTGGGGTTATGGGGATGGGATGGGGGAGTGGGCCTAGGTGGGGTAATGGGAATGGAGTGGGGGAGTGGGCCTATGTGGGTAATGGGGATGGGGTGGGGGAGTGGGCCTAGGTGGGGTTATGGAGATGGGGTGGGGGAGTGGGCCTAGGTGGGGTAATGGGGATGGGGCGGGGGAGTGGGCCTAGGTGGGGTGCACTTTCCGAGGGTCAGTGCAGACTCGATGGACTGGATGGTCTACTTCTGTACTGTTGGGACTCGATGATTCACCTCCAACAAGATAGAATCTAACCATCACCACATGACATTCAATGGCATTACCATCGCTGAATCCCTCACTATCAGCATCCTTGGAGTTACCATTGATCAGAAACTGAATTGGACCCAGCCACATTAATACTGCGGCTACCAGGGCAGGTCAAAGGCTAGGAATCCTATGGCAAGCAACTCACCTCCTGACACACCAAAGTCTGTCCACCATCTACAAGATACAAGTCAGGAGTGAATTTGAATCGTATCTACTTGCCTGCATGAGTGCAGCTCCAACAACACTCGACACTAGCCAGGACAAAGCAGCCCACCTGATTGCTCTCCCTTCCACAAGCATTCAACCTCCCCCCCCCCCCCCCCCCCCCCCCCCCCCCCCGGCCCCCGATGAACAGCGGCAGCCGTGTGTACCATCTACAAGATGCACTGCAGTAACTCACCAAGGCTACTTAGACAGCACCTTCCAAACCCACAGTCACTACCATCTAGAAGGACAAGAGCAGTTGATACCTGGGTACCCCACCATCTGGAGGTTTCTCTCCAAGTCACTCACCACCCTGATCACCGTTCCATCACTGTCACTGGTCAAAATCCTGGAACTCCCTCTCTAACAGCACAGTGGGTGTATCTACACCTCAGGGACTGCAGCGGTTCAAGAAAGCAACTCACCCCCACCTTCTGATGGGAAACTGCGGATGGGCAGTAAATGTTGGCCTAACCAGTGACACCCACATCCCGTAATGAATATTTACACATTGTGATACCTGCACCAATTTTGGGGTTTTGTCGAGTTTTGCAGCCACTGAATTTAAAAGCCACCATTGCAAACTGCTTCATTAACCAGCCTTTAAGAAGGCATTCCTGTTGCTTCCTGATTGGATATACTTGCTGAACTATCATACAGAATAGGAAGGCTGCTGTGATCATAGTGAGGCTGAGATACTTCCAGTGATCTTAACAATCGTCTAAAGTTCTGACTGCTGATCCAGTGGATCCCGCTCGCCGGACTGGGTGTCAACACAGTACAGCATTAATTGTGCTGCCCCCGCCCTGTTGAAGCACTGTCAATAATGAAATGAAATGAAAATCGCTTATTGTCACAAGTCGGCTTCAAATGAAGTTACAGTGAAAAGCCCCTAGTCGTCACATTCCGGCACCTGTTCGGGGAGGCTGGTACGGGAACTGAAACCGTGCTGCTGGCCTTGGTCTGCTTTAAAAGCCAGCGATTTAGCCCTGTGCTAAACCAGCCCCAGGTCCAGATGAGATGCTTCCCAGGCTGCTGTTTGAGGCAAAGGAGGAGATTGCAGGGTTTCTGACAATAATTTTAAATCGTCTCTGGCCATAGATAAGGTGCCAGAGGACTGGAGGACAGCTAGTATGGTTATTCCAGAAGGGAAGTAGGGACGAACCAGGTAATCACAGGCCAGTGAATCTAACAGCAGTCGTAGGAAAATGATTGGAAGAAAATCTAAATGACAGAACTAACCTCCACTTTGAGGATTAATGAGGAATAGTCAGCATGGCTTTGTCAGAGGAAATCGTGTCTAACAAATTTGATTGAATTTTTTGAGGAGGTGACTCGGTGTGTAGATGAGGGAAGAGCAGTTGATGTAGTCCATATGGACTTCAGTAAGGCTTGTGACAAGATCCTGCATGGGAGACTGGTTCAAGAGTCCATGGGATCCAGGGCAATTTGTCAAAGGGATCCAAAATGGACTTAGTGGCAGGAGGCAGGGGATGTTGGTCGAAGGTTGTTTTTGTGATGGAATCCCGTGTTCAGTGGTGTTCCGCAGGGATCGGTGCTGGGTCCCTTGCTGTTTGTAGGATACATTAATGATCTAAATGTGAAAATAGGAGGTATGATCAATGAGTTTGCAGATGACACGGGGATGATGGTGTGGGAAATATTGAGGAGGAAATAGACGGGCTGGTCAGACAGGCAGAACACTGGCAAATGGAATTTAATCCTGAAAAGTGAGAGGCGATGCATTTTGTGGAGGACTAACAAGGCACGGGAATATACAATGAATGGTGGGACTTGAAAAAGTACAGAGAATCAAAATGAGCTTGGGGCGCATGTCTATCGGTCCTTGAAGGCAGCGGAATGAGAGGTGGACACTCAGCGAGACCTCGGTGTCCTCGTGCATCAGTCGCTGAAAGTAAGCGCGCAGGTACAGCCGGCAGTAAAGAAGCAAATGGTCTGTTGGCTTCATAGCGAGAGGATTTGAGTCTAGGGATAAAGATGTTTTACTGCAATTGTGTAGGGCATTGGTGAGGCCACACCTGGAGTATTGTGGGCAGTTTTGGTTTCCTTATCTGAGGAAGGATGTTCTTGCTGTGGAGGGAGAGCAGCGAAGGTTTACCCGGCTGATTCCTGGGATGGCGGGACTGTCATATGAGGAGAGACTAAGTTGGTTAGGATTATATTAATTGTAGCTTAGAAGAGTGAGAGGGAAACCCATAGAAACTTACAAAATTCTGACAGGAATAGACAGGGTAGATTCAGGAAGAATGTTCCCGATGGTGTGGGAGTCCAGATCTAGGGGTCATAGTTTGAGGATAAGGGGTTAACCTTTTAGGACTGAGGTGAGGAGAAATTTCTTCACCCAGAGAGCGGAGAATCTGTGGAATTCACTCCCACAGAAAGTAGTTGAGGGCAAAATGTTATGTAATTTGAAGAAGGAATTAGATTTAGCTCTTGGGGCTAAAGGGATCGAGGGGTATGGGGGGAAGGTGGGGGGGGAGGCGGGATCAGGGTATTGAACTTGATGATCAGCCATGATCATAATGAATGGCGGAGCAGGCTCGAAGGGCCGAATGGCCTCCTCCTGCTTCTATTTTCTGTGTATGTCTCTTTGTATGTTTGTAGTGGGGTTCCCCAGGGGTCAGTATTGGGACCCTTGTTATTCTTGATACATATGAATGACTTAGGCTGTGGGTTAAGGGTGTGATTTCAAAATTTGCAGATGATACACAGATTGGAAATACTGTCAACTGTGATGAGAGTCTTGAACTTCAAAAGAACATCGACAAAATGGTGGAGTGAGCAGACAGGTGGCAGGTGAAGTTCACTGCAGAAAACTGTGAGGTGATTCATTTTGGCAGGAAGACTATGGAGAGTCAGAATAAAATAAAGGGAGAAACTCGAAAGGAGGTGCAGATTTGACGAGCCAAATTAACTCCTCCTGCACAGTAAAGGTTTTTATGAATTTGAACTTGTATAAGCCACTAATCGGCCTCATTCTGGGCACAATGCTTGAGGAAAGATGTGAAGGCATTGGAGACGGTACAGACGTGATTCACAAGAATGCTTCCAGGGATAATGAACTGTAGCTATGAGGATAGATTGGAGAGGTTGGGCTGTTTTCCCTGGAGAAGATAAGACTATAATACATAGGAGCAGAATTAGGCCACTCGGCCCATCGAGTCTGCTCCGCCATTCAATCATGGCTGTTGGAGAGGACAGTGTGAAACAGATTGGTAAGCTCGAGGAAATACTTGTTAGGAAGGAAGATGTGTTGGGCATTTTGAAAAACTTGAGGATAGACAAGTCCCCCGGGCCTGACGGGATATATCCAAGGATTCTATGGGAAGCAAGAGATGAAATTGCAGAGCCGTTGGCAATGATCTTTTCGTCCTCACTGTCAACAGGGGTGGTACCAGGGGATTGGTGAGTGGCGAATGTCGTGCCCCTGTTCAAAAAAGGGACTAGGGATAACCCTGGGAATTACAGGCCAGTTAGTCTTACTTCGGTGGTAGGCAAAGTAATGGAAAGGGTACTGAAGGATAGGATTTCTGAGCATCTGGAAAGACACTGCTTGATTAGGGATAGTCAGCACGGATTTGTGAGGGGTAGGTCTTGCCTTACAAGTCTTATTGAATCCTTTGAGGAGGTGACCAAGCATGTGGATGAAAGTAAAGCAGTGGATGTAGTGTACGTGGATTTTAGTAAGGCATTTGATAAGGTTCCCCATGGAGGCTTATGCAGAAAATAAGGAGGCATGGGATGGTGGGAAATTTGGCCAGTTGGATAACGAACTGGCTAACCGATAGAAGTCAGAGAGTGGTGGTGGATGGCAAATATTCAGCCTGGATCCCAGTTACCAGTGGCGTATCACAGGGATCAGTTCTGGGTCCTCTGCTGTTTGTGATTTTCATGAATGACTTGGATGAGGGAGTTGAAGGGTGGGTCAGTAAATTTGCAGACGATACGAAGATTGGTGGAGTTGTGGATAGTGAGGAGGGCTGTTGTCGGCTGTAAAGAGACATAGATAGGATGCAGAGCTGGGCTGAGAAGTGGCAGATGGAGTTTAACCCTGAAAAGTGTGAGGTTGTCCATTTTGGAAGGACAAATATGAATGCGGAATACACGGTTAACGGTAGAGTTCTTGGCAATGTGGAGGAGCAGAGAGATCTTGGGGTCTATGTTCATTCATCTTTGAAAGTTGCCACTCAAGTGGATAGAGCTGTGAAGAAGGCCTATGGTGTGCTAGCGTTCATTAACAGAGGGATTGAATTTAAGAGCCGTGAGGTGATGATGCAGCTGTACAAAACTTTGGTAAGGCCACATTTGGAGTACTGTGTACAGTTCTGGTCACCTCATTTTAGGAAGGATGTGGAAGCTTTGTAAAAGGTGCAAAGGAGATTTACCAGGATGTTGCCTGGAATGGAGAGTAGGTCTTACGAGGAAAGGTTGAGGGTGCTAGGCCTTTTCTCATTAGAACGGAGAAGGATGAGGGGCGACTTGATAGAGGTTTATAAGATGATCAGGGGAATAGATAGAGTAGACAGTCAGAGACTTTTTCCCTGGGTGGAACAAACCATTACAAGGGGACATAAATTTAAGGTGAATGGTGGAAGATATAGGGGGGATGTCAGAGGTAGGTTCTTTACCCAGAGAGTAGTGGGGGCATGGAATGCACTGCCTGTGGAAGTAGTTGAGTCGGAAACATTCGGGACCTTCAAGCGGCTATTGGATAGGTACATGGATTACGGTAGAATGCCATAGTGTAGATTAATTTGTTCTTAAGGGCAGCACGGTAGCATTGTGGATAGCACAATTGCTTCACAGCTCCAGGGTCCCAGGTTCGATTCCGGCTTGGGTCACTGTCTGTGCGGAGTCTGCACATCCTCCCCGTGTGTGCGTGGGTTTCCTCCGGGTGCTCCGGTTTCCTCCCACAGTCCAAAGATGTGCAGGTTAGGTGGATTGGCCATGATAAATTGCCCTTAGTGTCCAAAATTGCCCTTAGTGTTGGGTGGAGGTGTTGACCTTGGGTAGGGTGCTCTTTCCAAGAGCCGGTGCAGACTCAATGGGCCGAATGGCCTCCTTCTGCACTGTAAATTCTATGATAATCTATGATTAATCTAGGACAAAGGGTCGGCACAACATTGTGGGCCCGAAGGGCCTGTTCTGTGCTGTATTTTTCTATGTTCTATGTTCTATGGCTGATATTCTTCTCATCCCCATTCTCCTGCCTTCTCCCCATAACCTCTGATCCCCGCATTAATCAAGAACCTATCTATCTCTGCCTCAAAGACACTCAGTGAATTGGCCTCCACAGCCTTTTGCGGCAAAGAGTTCCACAGATTCACCACCCTCTGGCTGAAAAAAATCCTCATCTCTGTTTTACAGGATCGTCCCTTTAATCTGAGATGGTGTCCTCTGGTTCTAGTTTTTCCTACAAGTGGAAACATCCTCTCCACGTCCACTCTATCCAGGCCTCGCAGTATCCTGTAAGTTTCAATAAGATCCCCCCTCATCCTTCTAAACTCCAATGAGTACAGACCCAGAGTCCTCAAACGTTCCTCATACAACAAGTTCTTCATTCCAGGGATCATTCTTGTGAACCTCCTCTGGACCCTTTCCAAGGCCAACATATCCTTCCTTAGATATAGGGCCCTAAACTGCTCACAATACTCCAAATGGGGTCTGACCAGAGCCTTATACAGCCTCAGAAGTACATCCCTGGTCTTGTATTCTAGCCCTCTTGACATGAATGCTAACATTGCATTTGCCTTCCTAACTGCCGACTGAACCTGCACATTAACCTTAAGAGAATCGTAAACAAGGACTCCCAAGTCCCTTTGTGCTTCTGCTTTCCGAAGCATTTCCCCATTTAGAAAATAGTCTATGCCTAGACTTCTCCATCCAAAGTGTATAACCTCACACTTTCCACATTGTATTTCATTTGCCACTTCATTGCCCACTCTCCGGGCTTGTCCCAGTCCTTCTGCAGCCCCCTTGCTTCCTCAATACTACCTGTCCCTCTACAGATCTTTGTATCATCTGCAAACTTAGCAACAGTGCCTTCAGTACCTTCTTCCAGATCATTAATGTATATTGTAAAAGGTTGTGGTCCCAGCACAGGCCCCTGAGGCACACCACTAGTCACCGGCTGAAATCCTAAAAAAGACCCCTTTATCCCCACTCTTTGCCTTCTGCCAGTCAGCCAATCCTCTATCCATGCCAGGATCTTACCCTTAACACCATGAGCTTTTAACTTATTTTATAGTCTCCTATGCGGCACCTTGTCAAAGGCCTTCTGGAAATCTAAATAAATCACGTCCACTGATTCTCCTTTGTCTAACTTGCTTGTTACCTCCTCAAAGACCTCTAACAGATTTGTCAGACATGACCTCCTTTGACAAAGCCGTGCTGACTCAGTCCTATTTTACCATGCACTTCCAAGTGCTTCGCAATCTCATCTTTAATAACAAACTCTAAAATCTTACCAATGACCAAAGTCAGGCTAACCGGCCTATAATTTCCCGTCTTCTGCCTCCGTCCCTTCATTAACAGGGGTGTTAAATTAGCCACCTTCCAGTCCTCTGGGACCCTTCCTGCCTCCAGTGATTCCTGAAAGATCATCACCATTGCATCCACAATTTCCTCAGCGATCTCTTTTAGGACCCTGAGGTGTAGTCCATCCGGTCCAGGTGACTTATCCACCTTCAGACCTTTCAGTTTCCCCAGAACCTTCTTCTTAGTAATGGTCACTGCACTCACCTCTGCCCCCTGGTTCTCCTGGAGCTCTGGCATCCCACTGGTGTCTTCCACCGTGAATTCTGATGCAAAGTAACTATTCAGTTCATCTCTCATTTCTTTGTTTCCTATTATTACTTCTCCAGCCACATTTTCTCGTGGTCCAATGTCTATTTTTGCCTCTCTCTTACCTTTTATATATTGAAAAAAATCTCTTCCTATCTTCCTTTATATTACTAGCTAGCTTGCACTCGGACTTCATCTTCTCCCCCCTTATTGCTTTTTTAGTTGTCCTCTGCTCGCTTTTAAAGGCTTCCCAATCCTCTGGTTTCCCACTAATACTCGCCACTTTGTTTGCTTTTTCTTTAGCTTTTATGCTGTCCTTGATAGCCCTAGTCAGCCATGGATGCCTTGTCCTCCCCTTAGCATGTTTCCTCCTTCTTGGGATGAATTTCTGTTGTGCCTCCCTAATGACCCCCAAAAGCTCCTGCCATTGATGTTCCACTGTCTTCCCTGCTAGACTCCTTTTCCAATCAACTCTGGCCAGCTCCTTCCTCATGTCTTTGTAGTTACCCTTATTTAATTGTAAAACTGTTACATCTGATTGCAGCTTCTCCCTCTCAAACTGCAGGGTAAATTCTATCATATTGTGGTCACTGCTCCCTAAGGGTTCCTTCACCTTAAGTTCCCTAATCAAGTCTGCCTCATTACACATCACCAAATCCAGAATTGCCTGTTCCCTAGTCGGCTCTGTCACAAGCTGCTCCAAAAAACATCTCTTGGACATTCCACAAATTCCATTTCTTGGGATTCACTAGGAACCTGATTTTCCCAGTCCACCTGCATATTGTCATCCCCCATGATTATTGTAATATTGCCTTTTCTAGCTCCTGATTTATTTTCTGCCCCACATCCTGACTACTGCTAGGGGGCCTATACATAACTCCCATCAGGGTCTTTTTAGCTTTGTGGTTCCCCAACTCTACCCACAGAGATTCTATGCCTTCTGATCCTATATCGCTCCTTACTATCGATTTAACTTCATTCCTTACTAACAATGCAACCCCTCCCCCTTTGCCCATCTGCCTGTCCTTTCAATAGGACATATATCCTTGGATATTTAGATCCCAGCCCTGATCCCCTTGCAGCCACGTCTCTGTGATGCCCACAACACCATACCGGCCAATTCCAATGTGCGCAACAAGCTCATTTACCTTGTTCCGTATACTGCGCGCATTTAGGTACAACACCCTCAATCCTGCATTGGCCACCTCCCTTTTCACACTCTCCTCAGTCACTGTACCCTGTACTGTGGCCCTTTTTGATTTTTGACTATGGCTTCTTTGCCTTACACTTTCCCCCTTACTGCCTTTTGTTTCTGGCCCCGTTTTACTTCCCTCTGACTTCCTACATTGGATCCCATCCTCCTGCCACATTAGTTTAAACCCTCCCCAACAGCTCTAGCAAACACCCCCCCTAGGACATCGGTTCCAGTCCTGCCCAGATGCAGACCGTCTGGTTTGTACAGGTCCCACCTCCCCCAGAACCGGTTCCAATGCCCCAGGAATTTGAATCCCTCCCTCTTGCACCATCTCTCGAGCCACGCATTCATCCGATCTATCCTGACATTCCTACTCTGACTAGCTTGTGGCACTGGCAGAAATCCTGAGATTACTACCTTTGAGGTCCTACGTTTTAGTTTAACTCCTAACTCCCTGAATTCAGCTTGTAGGATCTCATCCTGTTTTTTACCTATATCATTGGTGCCTATGTGCACCACAACAGCTGGCTGCCCCCCCCCCCCCCAGAATGTCCTGCAGCCGCTCTGAGACATCCTTGACCCTTGCACCAGAGAGGCAACATACCATCCTGGAGTCTTGATTGCGTCCACAGAACCGCCTGTCTATTCCCCTTACGATTGAGTCCCCTATCACTATAGCCCTGCCATTCTTCTTCCTGCCCTGCTGCGCAGCAGAGCCAGCCACGGTGCCATGAACCTGGCTGCTGCTGCCTTCCCCTGGTGAGCCATCTCCCCCAACAGTATCCAAAGTGGTATATCTGTTTTGCAGGAAGATGGCCCCACGGGACACCTGCTCTGCCTTCCTTTTCTTGCTCTGCCTTTTGGTCACCCATTTTCTATCTCCCTCAGTAACTTTCACCTGTTGTGTGACCAACCCGCTAAACGTGCTATCCACGACGTCCTCACCATCGCGGATGCTCCAAAGTGAGTCCATCTGCAGCTCCAGAGCCGTCAAGCAGTCTAACAGGAACTGCAACTGGACACACTTGTTGCACGGTAAGGAGCCAGGGACAGTGGGCATGTCCCTGAGCTCCCACATCGCACACGAGGAGCATGACATGGCTGAGAGGAGACTTGATAGAGGGATTACGATCCTGAGGGGTATGGACAGGGTAAATAGTGAAAAACTGTTCCCACTCGAGCATCAAGAACAAGAGGCACAGATTCAAAATAATAGGAACAAGGATTAGAAATGATGGGAGGAAAGAAAATTTCAGCCAGAGGGTGATCGGAGTCTGGAACAAACTTGCTGAGGGGGTGGTGGAGGCAGGTTCAATCGAGGTATTCAAAAGGAAATTGGATTGTTATCCGAAATGAAAGTGTGCAGGGTTACAGGGATCAGGCAGGGGACTGGGACTAGGCAAAATGCTCTTTCAGAGGGCCAGTGCAGACTTAATGGGCCAAATGGCTTCCTTCTGTAAGGTAAAGATTCTGTGATTCTGTAATGAGGTGAGGAGTTGAGTGTTGTAGACGGAACACAACTGAATGTCAGTGACCAGGTTATTGCTGAGTAAGTACTGCGTGATAGTGCTGTTCATGACCCCCTTCCATCACTTTATTGATGATGGAGAATAGACTGATGGGGCTGGGTTTGGTGGGCAGGTGGTGAGAGAATTGCACTAATTGGTCGAGTTGGATTTGTCTTGTTCCTTGTGTACAGGACACACCTGGGTAATTTTTCAAACAGGTAGATATCAGTGTTGTAGCTGTACTGGAACAGCTTGGCTAGGGGCGCAGCAAGTTCTGGAGTACAAGTCTTGCCAGAATATTGTCAGGGCCCATAGCCTTTGCAGTACCCAGTGCTCTCAGCCGTTTCTTGATATCATGTGGAGTGAATCGTATTGGCTGAAGACTGACATCTGTGATGCTGGGGACCTCCGGAGGAGACCGAGATGGATCATCCACTAGGCACTTCTGGTTGGAGATTGTTGCGAATGCCTCAGCCACGTCTTTTGCACAGCTGGGCTCCTCCATCATTGAGGATGGGGATATTTGTGAAGCCTCTTCCCATACTGAGTTAAAAAGAACATGGAACAGTACAGCACAGTACAGGCCCTTCGGCCCACGATGTTGTGCCGACCATTTATCCTAATCAAAGATCAACCTAACCTACACCCCTTCAATTTACTGCTGTCCATGTGCCTGTCCAAGAGTCGCTTAAATGTCCCTAATGACTCTGACTCCACCACCTCTGCTGGCAGTGCATTCCACACACCCACCACTCTCTGTGTAAAGAACCTCTGACATCTCCCCTAAACCTTCCAATCACCTTTAATTGTCCACCACCATTCAGGGCTGGATGTGGTAGGGCTACAGAGCTTAGATCTGATCCATTGATTGTGGAATTGCTGAGCTCTGTCTATTATTTGTTGCTTATGCTGTGTGACACACAAGTAGTCCTGTGTTGTAGCTTCACCAGGTCGACACCTCATTTTTCGGTCAGCCTGGCGTTGCTCCCGGCAGCCCCTCCTGCACTCTTCACTGAACCGGGTTGATGCCCTGTCTTGCTGGTAAGAGTGGGGGATATGCCGGACAATGAAGTTGCAGATAGTGGTTGAATACAATTCTGCTGCTGCTGATGGCTCACAGCGCCTCATGGATGCCCAGTCTTGAGTTGCTGGCTCTGTTTGAAGCCTATCCCATTTAGCACAGTGGTAGTGCCACACAACAGGATAGAGGATATTCTCAATGTGAAGTTGGGACCTTTTCTCCAAAAGGACTGTGCAGTGGTTATGCCTCCCAATACTGCGACAGGTAGGTCATTAATGATTAGGCCAAGTACGTCCTTCCTTCTTGATGGTTCCCTCACCACCTACTGCAGACTCAGTCTAGTAACTACATCCTTTAGGACTTGGCCTGCTCAGTCTGTAGTGGTGCTACCAAACTACTCTTTGTGATGGACATTGAATTTCCCCACCCAGAGTTTTGTGCCTTTGCCACCCTCAGTGATTATTCCACGTGGTGTTCAACATGGAGGAGTACTCATTCATCAGCTGAGGTGGGACGGTACGTAGTAATCAGCAGGAGCTTTACTTTCCCATCTTTGACCTGATGCCGTGAGAATGAATGGGGTCCGGAATCACTTTTGAAGACTCCCAGGGCAACTCCCTCCCAATTGTCTCCACGATGCCATCTCCTCTGCAGGGTGTGTGTTTCTGGTGGGACATACCCAGGATGGTGATAGTGATGTCTGGGGCATGTCAGGTAGGATTCTATTTATCTGATTATGTCAGACTTTTTCTTGACCTGACTGTGAGACAGCATTCCCAATTTTGGAACAAGCCCCCAGAGGACTTTGCAGGGTCGACAGGGCCAGGATTGCTCGTCCTTTCTGGTGCCTTGGTTGGTGCCTAGTGATCCGCTTATGGACTTTTATGTGGTTTGAAACAACTGAGTGGCTTAGCTGTCGTAACATTGCTGTGTGTCTGGAGTCACATGTAGGCCAGACCAGGTAAGGACGGCAGATTTCCTTCCCTAAAGGGCATTGGTGAACCAAATGGGTTTTTACAACACTGGACTATGGTTTCATGATCATCATTAGTTGTTAAATTCCTGATTTTTATTAAATTTGTCATTGCGGTATTCAAGTTTATGTTTCAGAGCACTACCCTGGGTCTCTGGATTCTGAGTCCAGTGACAATACCACTATGTTGTCAAATCAAATCAAAATCAAACCTTCTCGTAAGGATCAAGGCCAGGGCCTCCGCTATTTACAATCAATATTTTAGTCACACAACAAGACAGAGTAAAGAATCTCATTTTTGTGATGATACAAAACAAGTTGGGAATGTCAGTTTTGAGAAGGACACATAGAGGCTGTAAAGAGATATAGACCGATTCAGTGAGTGGGAAAGAAAGTGACAGGTGGAATATAATGTGGGAAAGTGTGAAGGAATAAGAATAGAAAAACAGAATATCTTTGACAGGTGTCAAACTTTTAAATGTTGATGTTCAGAGGGAGTTATAGAAAGTTACAGGCTGGTACAGGCATCAATTATGAAGACAAATGGCATGTCGACCTTGATTTGCAAGCGGTATGAGGTATAAGAGTAACACATCCTTTATGCAATTGTATGGGGCTTTGGTAAGACCATACCTGGAATAATGAGTGCAATTTTGGTCTCCATATTTTAGGAAGGATATACTGGTACTGTCTACCCCAGAGGATTGTTGATGTTCCGTTGTTCTGTGTAATGAAGGCTGAGATAGATAGAGTTTTAGTTTCCCAGGACATCAAGGGAAATGGAAAAAGTGGAGTTGATGCAGAAGATCTGCCGTAATCCTACTGAGTGTGAAGCAAGTTCAAAGTCCATATGGTCTCCTCCTGCTCCAATTTCTTACATAATTATGTCAATAGATTCCCTGTGCGTGTACAATGGGTACACGGAGACTGTGGCCAGTGACAGGAAATCCAATGAGGGCAAGACAGCAACTCTTAAAACTGAGGTCCTTCGATTAAAGTGTGGGCCGACTCCACTCTGAAAAAAACAACCACCTCAATCTCAGAAGAAAAGAGTGAGTGATGCTGAAGTTTCTCTTCTTGGGCAGTCCCTCCACATGGAGGGTGACTCGCTTCCACTCCGGGAAGGTGGGCTCTGAGGTGGTTGAAAAATCGGATCCTGGATCGGCAGGTTTGGAAGGAGGTTCTCGATGAGGTGGGAGTGTGGGTGAGATGCTCTGGATTCTGCGCTCTCCTTCCGCTGTTTACACTTGGCCTCCGTGTGCTCCACCCTGTGACCCTCGTGGTGATTGGCGCCTAAGCGGATTCTTCTTCTCCAGTTTGTGCGTTCTAAGGCAGCGATTCCCACGTGTGGGTGGGGATGTTGCTTTTATTTGAGAGGCTTTCTGAGTGTCCTTGTCGCATTTCCTCTGCTTTCCTGGTGAACGCTTGCTGTTGTAGAGCTCGGATTAGAGCACTTGTTTCGGGAGTCTTGTGTTGGGCATTGTAGGGAAATAAATTCAAGTTTTAAAAATATTGTAACTGCAGTTGAAATACAAGCTGCATTGTTTTAATTAAGCAAGGTCAGCTTGCCGGTGAAACCTTACACCAGCCTCTCAGCTAGAATGCAAAGGGAGTAAGTCAGATATCAATGGGACTGATGGTAGAGACCACTGTTCATAAGTCATAATTTAAAACTTGTAAACCAAAAGGGGGCAAAGAGGGGCGGGGCGGTATCAAACATGGAGAGAAGGTTACTGGCACAAGTGTTGCCTGTGTCCTTGCTCTCTCTTTCTGTCTTTGTCCTCTTCCAGTTGTTTTCTTCCTTATACCCGGCTGAGCTTTTGCTACTTTTATTTTGTACTTTTGTAGTTTGTGACATATTTGCGACATGTTTGTGATGTGTACTAACTTGATTTTTGCAAAAAACTCAATCTCGCACAACTGCCAGACCCTTGTCTCTTCTTTAGAAAAATAAGAGATCCTACAGGCATGCGGGCAATGTGGCCCGCCCATCGCAGCTGGTCGAGCGTGACCAATGGCTCGATACTGGGAATATTGGCCTGGAAGAGGACCCTCACGTTGGTACACCTACCCTGCCAGTGGATTTGCAGGATTTTGCAGAGACAGCTTTGATGATCTCACTCCAAGGATATGAGGTATCTGCTGTACATTATCCATGTTTCTGACACGCACAGGAGGACTGGACTGTTTTGTTATGTTTCCTTTGTAACATAAGCGGCTTCCTTGTGTTGCATTTGTCAAGGAAGGTCGAGACGCGTAAATAACTTCAACTCATTTATTTACACTATGTACACTTTTATAACTTGAGTTCGACACTACTGCTAATCCTATTGTAGCTACCTAAACTGACTAACCAGCTGCTGTCTTCCACGTGGTGGGTGTGATGCTGAATCAACCCTGTTCCCCTCCTCACTGACTGTCTCCACTGGCCAAAGGGCTGATCATGTGTGTGGTGTCCTTTATGTATGGGTTGGTGTAACGCCCCCCTGTGGTCGTGTCACCTCCTTGTGTATCGTGAATGTCCATTGGTCGCCTCCTATCCAACTTATCTATTGGTTGAGTGTGTGTGTGCGATGTTTCTGGTGCTCCCTCTAGTGTCTGTCTAGCTTACATGTATTTACAGTGATGCACATCACCACATCCTCCCTTTTTAATATGTTCATATTTTCTGTACACTTTAAGAAAAACTGAACAAAGAACAGGTAGAGAAGGTAAGGTAGACAAGCCATGGGGACGGTGATTAAACAATAAGTCCAAATCATTTGTGTGAGTCCATAAACCATCAATCATCATGGTCAAATGTCGCTCTTGGTTATGAACACCATCAACAGGAACCAAGAAGTGGTCGAATCACTGCGCTGTCCGATTTGGAGTCTTTTTCTTTTTATGTTTGTGGTGGTGCTGTCGGATGGCATCTTGTAGCTGATAGGTCGTTGACATTGAAGAGGTACCATCAACAGTATCATTCGAGGTCATGGATGTGCCAGATGTTGAAGTCGGATGAGACTGTGCATACTGGTTCTGGCCACCTGCTGTGCTGGAAGGGTGATCCTGCTGAGAAGCGTTGAAGCATGTCGCTTTGGAGACAGAATTGCTGCTCGCAACAATGTCTGGTGATGGTGTGAAACTAGAACCTTGCATCTGATAGGAATATGCCGTCTGGCCAGGCTGTGGTGCAGCAAATCCTGGGCAGTAACTAAGGCATCCAGTCTGTAGTGCAGATTGCGCTTGCGGTAGTCCTCCTTCGGTCTTGATTCCATTAGTGGGCAATCCGCAGTGCTGGCCTGTTTGAGAATATGCTGCATAGACTGCTGGCTGCTGCAGGCTTGAATACTGGGGTTGTCCAGCAAGAGCTGTCATTGGCTGCACTGTCGGCGTGGAACAAATGTGTGGACATAGCTGTGGTGAAAATTGGTGTATTCCTCTTGGACTGTAGCTGTTGCTTGTTATTGCTGACTCAGTGTGATTGTCACGTGATCCATCTCCTGTCGTTGTGGCATCTGCTGTCACCCTGAGCGTGCCATCACTGAGGTTGCGACGCTGCCTGTCTGGAGTAAAGTCTGGCTTACGTGAATCAGAGTCAGCGTTTGGTTGCTCCCCATCTGGAATCTGGTCTGTTTTTTGTTGATGTCTTAGCAGATTCACTGGAGTAAGCTGAGATTTCTTGAAGCTGCACGTCTGGAGTCGGAACATGCAGGAATGCATTGACTAGTGGAGAGGTTCGAACAATTGAGGGTGGAAGTAGTGTGGTGTCACCGGAGTCACCAGTGGTCTCACCATGATCGTCGAGTGCCTCTGTATGCACTAGCTGAGGTCTGTCACTTTGTACCTTTTGCATGGGAAGTGGGATGCTGTCGTCACTCGTTTCACATACCGTGGGTAGATCCTCAGTAGCTGCTTACTGTTCACGAGGGTTGGGTAAATTGTCAGAGTTTTCATCTGGTGGTGCAAACAATGTGGGTGGACTGTCATTGTCGTGCCGTTGTCCTTCATTTGGGCTTTTCTTCTTTGGAATTTTAAATCTTCCCCCAGACATTACAGAACCTTGTTCATTTCCCTCAATTTCTGCCATATGTATGGTCTCGAATGTTAGATCCAATGTTTCTTTCATCATTGTACTAGTTTCCAAAGAACAGTCCATTTCAATTTTCTTCTCAGTTACTTCATATGCATCCTTTTCTAATGTACATGCCTTCATAGTCTCTGGCTCTGATTTTGCTGGGACTGGCACAGTCACAGTCTCTCTTTTACTGTTCTCAATTGCCCATTGTGAAGCAGGCCGGGGCCGGGGTCAGTCTGAAGCAGGCCGGGGCCGGGGTCAGTCTGAAGCAGGCCGGGGTCAGTGTGAAGCAGGCCGGGGTCAGTGTGGTCAGTGTGAAGCAGGCCGGGGCCGGGGTCAGTGTGAAGCAGGCCGGGGCCGGGGTCAGTGTGAAGCAGGCCGGGGCCGGGGTCAGTGTGAAGCAGGCCGGGGCCGGGGTCAGTGTGAAGCAGGCCGGGGCCGGGGTCAGTCTGAAGCAGGCCGGGGCCGGGGTCAGTCTGAGGCAGGCCGGGGTCAGTGTGAAGCAGGCCGGGGTCAGTGTGGTCAGTGTGAAGCGGGCCGGGGCCGGGGTCAGTGTGAAGCAGGTCGGGGCCGGGGTCAGTGTGAAGCAGGCCGGGGTCAGTGTGAAGCAGGCCGGGGTCAGTGTGGTCAGTGTGAAGCAGGCCGGGGTCAGTGTGGTCAGTGTGAAGCAGGCCGGGGTCAGTGTGAAGCAGGCCGGGGTCAGTGTGAAGCAGGCCGGGGCCGGGGTCAGTGTGAAGCAGGCCGGGGTCAGTGTGGTCAGTGTGAAGCAGGCCGGGGCCGGGGTCAGTGTGAAGCAGGCCGGGGCCGGGGTCAGTGTGAAGCAGGCCGGGGCCGGGGTCAGTGTGAAGCAGGCCGGGGCTGGGGTCAGTGTGAAGCAGGCCGGGGCCGGGGTCAGTGTGAAGCAGGCCGGGGCCGGGGTCAGTGTGAAGCAGGCCGGGGCCGGGGTCAGTGTGAAGCAGGCCGGGGCCGGGGTCAGTCTGAAGCAGGCCGGGGCCGGGGTCAGTCTGAAGCAGGCCGGGGTCAGTGTGAAGCAGGCCGGGGTCAGTGTGGTCAGTGTGAAGCAGGCCGGGGCCGGGGTCAGTGTGAAGCAGGCCGGGGTCAGTGTGGTCAGTGTGAAGCAGGCCGGGGTCAGTGTGGAGCAGGCTGGGGTCAGTGTGAAGCAGGCCGGGGTCAGTGTGGTTAGTGTGAAGCAGGCCGGTGTCAGTGTGAAGCAGGCCGGGGTCAGTGTGGTCAGTGTGAAGCAGGCCGGGGTCAGTGTGAAGCGGGCCGGGGTCAGTGTGAAGCGGGCCGGGGTCAGTGTGAAGCGGGCCGGGGTCAGTGTGAAGCAGGCCGGGGTCAGTGTGAAGCAGGCCGGGGTCAGTGTGAAGCGGGCCGGGGTCAGTGTGGTCAGTGTGAAGCAGGCCGGTGTCAGTGTGAAGCAGGCCGGGGCCGGGGTCAGTGTAAAGCGGGCCGGGGTCAGTGTGAAGCAGGCCGGGGTCAGTGTGAAGCAGGCCGGGGCCGGGGTCAGTCTGAAGCAGGCCGGGGCCGGGGTCAGTCTGAAGCAGGCCGGGGTCAGTGTGGTCAGTGTGAAGCGGGCCGGGGTCAGTGTGGTCAGTGTGAAGCGGGCCGGGGTCAGTCTGAAGCGGGCCGGGGTCAGTGTGGTCAGTGTGAAGCAGGCCGGGGTCAGTGTGGTCAGTGTGAAGCGGGCCGGGGCCGGGGTCAGTGTGGTCAGTGTGAAGCAGGCCGGGGTCAGTGTGAAGCAGGCCAGGGCCGGGGTCAGTGTGAAGCATGCCGAGGTCAGTGTGGTCAGTGTGAAGCGGGCCGGGGCCGGGGTCAGTGTGAAGCAGGCCGGGGTCAGTGTGGTCAGTGTGAAGCGGGCCGGGGCCGGGGTCAGTGTGAAGCGCGCTGGGGTCAGTGTGGTCAGTGTGAAGCAGGCCGGTGTCAGTGTGAAGCAGGCCAGGGTCAGTGTGGTCAGTGTGAAGCGGGCCGGGGCCGGGGTCAGTGTGAAGCAGGCCGGGGTCAGTGTGAAGCGGGCCGGGGTCAGTGTGAAGCAGGCCGGGGTCAGTGTGAAGCAGGCTGGGGTCAGTGTGAAGCAGGCCGGGGTCAGTGTGAAGCGGGCCGGGGCAGGGGTCAGTGTGGTCAGTGTGAAGCAGGCCGGGGTCAGTGTGAAGCAGGCCGGGGTCAGTGTGGTCAGTGTGAAGCGGGCCGGGACAGGGGTCAGTGTGGTCAGTGTGAAGCAGGCCTGGATCAGTGTGAAGCAGGCCGGGGCCGGGGTCAGTGTGAAGCGTGCCGGGGTCAGTGTGAAGCGGGCCGGGGTCAGTGTGAAGCAGGCCGGGGTCAGTGTGGTCAGTGTGAAGCGGGCCGGGGTCAGTGTGGTCAGTGTGAAGCAGGCCGGGGCCGGGGTCAGTGTGAAGCAGGCCGGGGTCAGTGTGAAGCAGGCCGAGGTCAGTGTGGTCAGTGTGAAGCAGGCCGGGGCCGGGGTCAGTGTGAAGCAGGCCGGGGTCAGTGTGGTCAGTGTGAAGCGGGCCGGGGTCAGTGTGGTCAGTGTGAAGCGGGCCGGGGTCAGTGTGAAGCAGGCCGGGGCCGGGGTCAGTGTGAAGCAGGCCGGGGCCGGGGTCAGTGTGAAGCAGGCCGGGGTCAGTGTGAAGCAGGCCGGGGCCGGGGTCAGTGTGAAGCAGGCCGGGGTCAGTGTGGTCAGTGTGAAGCGGGCCGGGGCCGGGGTCAGTGTGAAGCAGGCCGTGGCCGGGGTCAATGTGAAGTAGGCCGGGGCCGGGGTCAGTGTGGTCAGTGTGAAGCGGGCCGGGGCCGGGGTCAGTGTGAAGCAGGTCGGGGCCGGGGTCAGTGTGAAGCAGGCCGGGGTCAGTGTGGTCAGTGTGAAGCAGGCCGGGGTCAGTGTGAAGCAGGCCGGGGTCAGTGTGGTCAGTGTGAAGCAGGCCGGGGTCAGTGTGAAGCAGGCCGGGGTCAGTGTGAAGCGGGCCGGGGTCAGTGTGAAGCAGGCCGGGGTCAGTGTGAAGCAGGCCGGGGTCAGTGTGAAGCAGGCCGGGGCCGGGGTCAGTGTGAAGCAGGCCGGGGTCAGTGTGGTCAGTGTGAAGCGGGCCGGGGTCAGTGTGAAGCAGGCTGGGGTCAGTGTGGTCAGTGTGAAGCAGGCCGGTGTCAGTGTGAAGCAGGCCGGGGTCAGTGTGGTCAGTTTGAAGCAGGCCGGGGTCAGTGTGAAGCAGGCCGGGGTCGGTGTGAAGCAGGCCGGGGCCGGGGTCAGTGTGAAGCAAGCCGGGGTCAGTGTGAAGCAGGCCGGAGTCAGTGTGGTCAATGTGAAGCGGGCCGGGGCCGGGGTCAGTGTGAAGCAGGCCGGGGTCAGTGTGGTCAATGTGAAGCGGGCCGGGGCCGGGGTCAGTGTGAAGCAGGCCGGACCGGGGCCGGGGTCAGTGTGAAGCAGGCCGGGGACAGTGTGAAGCGGGCCGGGGTCAGTGTGAAGTGGGCCGGGGTCAGTGTGAAGCAGGCCGAGGTCAGTGTGGTCAGTGTGAAGCAGGCCAGGGCCGGGGTCAGTGTGAAGCAGGCCGAGGTCAGTGTGGTCAGTGTGAAGCAGGCCGGGGCCGGGGTCAGCGTGGAGCAGGCCGGGGCCGGGGTCAGTGTGGAGCAGGCCGGGGCCGGGGTCAGTGTGGAGCAGGCCGGGGCCGGGGTCAGTGTGGAGCAGGCCGGGGCCGGGGTCAGTGTGGAGCAGGCCGGGGCCGGGGTCAGTGTGGTCAGTGTGAAGCGGGCCGGGGCCGGGGTCAGTGTGGAGCAGGCCGGGGCCGGGTCAGTGTGAAGCGGGCCGGGGTCAGTGTGGTCAGTGTGAAGCAGGCCGGGGTCAGTGTGAAGCCGGCCGGGGTCAGTGTGAAGCAGGCCAGGGTCAGTGTGGTCAGTGTGATGCAGGCTGGGGTCAGTGTGAAGCAGGCCGGGGTCAGTGTGGTCAGTGTGAAGCAGGCCGGTGTCAGTGTGAAGCAGGCCGGGGTCAGTGTGGTCAGTGTGAAGCAGGCCGGGTTCATTGTGAAGCAGGCCGGGGTCAGTGTGGTCAGTGTGAAGCAGGCCGGGGTCAGTGTGAAGCAGGCCGGGGTCAGTGTGAAGCAGGCCGGGGTCAGTGTGAAGCAGGCCGGGGCTGGGGTCAGTGTGAAGCAGGCCGGGGTCAGTGTGGTCAGTGTGAAGCGGGCCGGGGTCAGTGTGGTCAGTGTGAAGCAGGCCAGGGTCAGTGTGGTCAGTGTGAAGCAGGCCGGGGTCAGTGTGAAGCAGGCCGGGGTCAGTGTGGTCAGTGTGAAGCAGGCCGGGGTCAGTGTGAAGCAGGCCGGGGTCAGTGTGGTCAGTGTGAAGCAGGCCGGGGTCAGTGTGAAGCGGGCCGGGGTCAGTGTGAAGCAGGCCGGGGCCGGGGTCAGTGTGAAGCAGGCCGGGGTCAGTGTGGTCAGTGTGAAGCGGGCCGGGGTCAGTGTGGTCAGTGTGAAGCAGGCCGGGGTCAGTGTGGTCAGTGTGAAGCAGGCCGGGGTCAGTGTGAAGCAGGCCGGGGTCAGTGTGGTCAGTGTGAAGCAGGCCGGGGTCAGTGTGAAGCGGGCCGGGGTCAGTGTGGTCACTGTGAAGCGGGCCGGGGTCAGTGTGGTCAGTGTGAAGCAGGCCGGGGTCAGTGTGAAGCGGGCCGGGGTCAGTGTTGTCACTGTGAACAGGCCGGGGTCAGTGTGAAGCGGGCCGGGGTCAGTGTGGTCACTGTGAAGCAGGCCGGGGTCAGTGTGGTCAGTGTGAAGCAGGCCGGGGTCAGTGTGAAGCGGGCCGGGGTCAGTGTGGTCAGTGTGAAGCGGGCCGGGGTCAGTGTGGTCAGTGTGAAGCAGGCCGGGGTCAGTGTGGTCAGTGTGAAGCAGGCCGCGGTCAGTGTGAAGCGGGCCGGGGTCAGTGTGGTCAGTGTGAAGCGGGCCGGGGTCAGTGTGAAGCGGGCCGGGTTCAGTGTGAAGCAGACCGGGGTCAGTGTGAAGCAGGCCGGGGTCAGTGTGGTCACTGTGAAGCAGGCCAGGGTCAGTGTGAAGCGGGCCGGGGTCAGTGTGGTCAGTGTGAAGCAGGCCGGGGTCAGTGTGGTCAGTCTGAAGCAGGCCGGGGTCAGTGTGAAGCAGGCCGGAGTCAGTGTGAAGCAGGCCGGGGTCAGTGTGGTCAGTGTGAAGCAGGCCGGGGTCAGTGTGGTCAGTCTGAAGCAGGCCGGGGTCAGTGTGAAGCAGGCCGGGGTCAGTGTGAAGCAGGCCGGGGTCAGTGTGGTCAGTGTGAAGCAGGCCGGGGTCAGTGTGAAGCAGGCCGGGGTCAGTGTGGTCACTGTGAAGCAGGCCGGGGTCAGTGTGAAGCGGGCCGGGGTCAGTGTGGTCAGTGTGAAGCAGGCCGGGGTCAGTGTGGTCAGTCTGAAGCGGGCCGGGGTCAGTGTGGTCAGTGTGAAGCAGGCCGGGGTCAGTGTGGTCACTGTAAAGCAGGCCGGGGTCAGTGTGAAGCAGGCCGGGGTCAGTGTGGTCAGTGTGAAGCAGGCCGGGGTCAGTGTGGTCAGTGTGAAGCAGGCCGGGGTCAGTGTGGTCAGTGTGAAGCAGGCCGGGGTCAGTGTGAAGCAGGCCGGGGTCAGTGTGAAGCGGGCCGGGGTCAGTGTGGTCAGTGTGAAGCAGGCCGGGGTCAGTGTGAAGCAGGCCGGGGTCAGTGTGGTCAGTGTGAAGCAGGCCGGGGTCAGTGTGGTCAGTGTGAAGCAGCCCGGGGTCAGTGTGGTCAGTGTGAAGCAGGCCGGGGTCAGTGTGAAGCAGGCCGAGGTCAGTGTGGTCAGTGTGAAGCAGGCCGGGGCCGGGTTCAGTGTGAAGCAGGCCGGGGTCAGTGTGGTCAGTGTGAAGCGGGCCGGGGTCAGTGTGGTCAGTGTGAAGCGGGCCGGGGTCAGTGTGAAGCAGGCCAGGGCCGGGGTCAGTGTGAAGCAGGCCGGGGCCGGGGTCAGTGTGAAGCAGGCCGGGGTCAGTGTGAAGCAGGCCGGGGCCGGGGTCAGTGTGAAGCAGGCCGGGGTCAGTGTGGTCAGTGTGAAGCGGGCCGGGGCCGGGGTCAGTGTGAAGCAGGCCGGGGCCGGGGTCAATGTGAATGAAGTAGGCCGGGGCCGGGGTCAGTGTGAAGCAGGCCGGGGTCAGTGTGAAGCGGGCCGGGGTCAGTGTGGTCAGTGTGAAGCAGGCCGGGGTCAGTGTGAAGCAGGCCGGGGTCAGTGTGGTCAGTGTGAAGCAGGCCGGGGTCAGTGTGAAGCAGGCCGGGGTCAGTGTGAAGCGGGCCGGGGTCAGTGTGAAGCAGGCCGGGGTCAGTGTGAAGCAGGCCGGGGTCAGTGTGAAGCAGGCCGGGGCCGGGGTCAGTGTGAAGCAGGCCGGGGTCAGTGTGGTCAGTGTGAAGCGGGCCGGGGTCAGTGTGAAGCAGGCTGGGGTCAGTGTGGTCAGTGTGAAGCAGGCCGGTGTCAGTGTGAAGCAGGCCGGGGTCAGTGTGGTCAGTTTGAAGCAGGCCGGTGTCAGTGTGAAGCAGGCTGGGGTCAGTGTGGTCAGTGTGAAGCAGGCCGGTGTCAGTGTGAAGCAGGCCGGGGTCAGTGTGAAGCAGGCCGGGGTCGGTGTGAAGCAGGCCGGGGCCGGGGTCAGTGTGAAGCAAGCCGGGGTCAGTGTGAAGCAGGCCGGAGTCAGTGTGGTCAATGTGAAGCGGGCCGGGGCCGGGGTCAGTGTGAAGCAGGCCGGGGTCAGTGTGGTCAATGTGAAGCGGGCCGGGGCCGGGGTCAGTGTGAAGCAGGCCGGACCGGGGCCGGGGTCAGTGTGAAGCAGGCCGGGGACAGTGTGAAGCGGGCCGGGGTCAGTGTGAAGTGGGCCGGGGTCAGTGTGAAGCAGGCCGAGGTCAGTGTGGTCAGTGTGAAGCAGGCCAGGGCCGGGGTCAGTGTGAAGCAGGCCCAGGTCAGTGTGGTCAGTGTGAAGCAGGCCGGGGCCGGGGTCAGTGTGGAGCAGGCCGGGGCCGGGGTCAGTGTGGAGCAGGCCGGGGCCGGGGTCAGTGTGGAGCAGGCCGGGGCCGGGGTCAGTGTGGAGCAGGCCGGGGCCGGGGTCAGTGTGGAGCAGGCCGGGGCCGGGGTCAGTGTGGTCAGTGTGAAGCGGGCCGGGGCCGGGGTCAGTGTGGAGCAGGCCGGGGCCGGGTCAGTGTGAAGCGGGCCGGGGTCAGTGTGGTCAGTGTGAAGCAGGCCGGGGTCAGTGTGAAGCCGGCCGGGGTCAGTGTGAAGCAGGCCAGGGTCAGTGTGGTCAGTGTGATGCAGGCTGGGGTCAGTGTGAAGCAGGCCGGGGTCAGTGTGGTCAGTGTGAAGCAGGCCGGTGTCAGTGTGAAGCAGGCCGGGGTCAGTGTGGTCAGTGTGAAGCAGGCCGGGTTCATTGTGAAGCAGGCCGGGGTCAGTGTGGTCAGTGTGAAGCAGGCCGGGGTCAGTGTGAAGCAGGCCGGGGTCAGTGTGAAGCAGGCCGGGGTCAGTGTGAAGCAGGCCGGGGCTGGGGTCAGTGTGAAGCAGGCCGGGGTCAGTGTGGTCAGTGTGAAGCGGGCCGGGGTCAGTGTGGTCAGTGTGAAGCAGGCCAGGGTCAGTGTGGTCAGTGTGAAGCAGGCCGGGGTCAGTGTGAAGCAGGCCGGGGTCAGTGTGGTCAGTGTGAAGCAGGCCGGGGTCAGTGTGAAGCAGGCCGGGGTCAGTGTGGTCAGTGTGAAGCAGGCCGGGCTCATTGTGAAGCGGGCCGGGGTCAGTGTGAAGCGGGCCGGGGTCAGTGTGAAGCAGGCCGGGGCCGGGGTCAGTGTGAAGCAGGCCGGGGTCAGTGTGGTCAGTGTGAAGCGGGCCGGGGTCAGTGTGAAGCAGGCCGGGGTCAGTGTGGTCAGTGTGAAGCAGGCCGGGGTCAGTGTGAAGCAGGCCGGGGTCAGTGTGGTCAGTGTGAAGCAGGCCGGGGTCAGTGTGAAGCGGGCCGGGGTCAGTGTGGTCACTGTGAAGCAGCCGGGGTCAGTGTGGTCAGTGTGAAGCAGGCCGGGGTCAGTGTGAAGCGGGCCGGGGTCAGTGTTGTCACTGTGAACAGGCCGGGGTCAGTGTGAAGCGGGCCGGGGTCAGTGTGGTCACTGTGAAGCAGGCCGGGGTCAGTGTGGTCAGTGTGAAGCAGGCCGGGGTCAGTGTGAAGCGGGCCGGGGTCAGTGTGGTCAGTGTGAAGCGGGCCGGGGTCAGTGTGGTCAGTGTGAAGCAGGCCGGGGTCAGTGTGGTCAGTGTGAAGCAGGCCGCGGTCAGTGTGAAGCGGGCCGGGGTCAGTGTGGTCAGTGTGAAGCGGGCCGGGGTCAGTGTGAAGCGGGCCGGGGTCAGTGTGAAGCAGGCCGGGGTCAGTGTGAAGCAGGCCGGGGTCAGTGTGGTCACTGTGAAGCAGGCCAGGGTCAGTGTGAAGCGGGCCGGGGTCAGTGTGGTCAGTGTGAAGCAGGCCGGGGTCAGTGTGGTCAGTCTGAAGCAGGCCGGGGTCAGTGTGAAGCAGGCCGGAGTCAGTGTGAAGCAGGCCGGGGTCAGTGTGGTCAGTGTGAAGCAGGCCGGGGTCAGTGTGGTCACTGTGAAGCAGGCCGGGGTCAGTGTGAAGCGGGCCGGGGTCAGTGTGGTCAGTGTGAAGCAGGCCGGGGTCAGTGTGGTCAGTCTGAAGCAGGCCGGGGTCAGTGTGAAGCAGGCCGGGGTCAGTGTGAAGCAGGCCGGGGTCAGTGTGGTCAGTGTGAAGCAGGCCGGGGTCAGTGTGTAGCAGGCCGGGGTCAGTGTGGTCACTGTGAAGCAGGCCGGGGTCAGTGTGAAGCGGGCCGGGGTCAGTGTGGTCAGTGTGAAGCAGGCCGGGGTCAGTGTGGTCAGTCTGAAGCGGGCCGGGGTCAGTGTGGTCAGTGTGAAGCAGGCCGGGGTCAGTGTGGTCACTGTAAAGCAGGCCGGGGTCAGTGTGAAGCAGGCCGGGGTCAGTGTGGTCAGTGTGAAGCAGGCCGGGGTCAGTGTGGTCAGTGTGAAGCAGGCCGGGGTCAGTGTGGTCACTGTGAAGCAGGCCGGGGTCAGTGTGAAGCGGGCCGGGGTCAGTGTGGTCAGTGTGAAGCAGGCCGGGGTCAGTGTGGTCAGTCTGAAGCAGGCCGGGGTCAGTGTGAAGCAGGCCGGGGTCAGTGTGAAGCAGGCCGGGGTCAGTGTGGTCAGTGTGAAGCAGGCCGGGGTCAGTGTGTAGCAGGCCGGGGTCAGTGTGGTCACTGTGAAGCAGGCCGGGGTCAGTGTGAAGCGGGCCGGGGTCAGTGTGGTCAGTGTGAAGTAGGCCGGGGTCAGTGTGGTCAGTCTGAAGCGGGCCGGGGTCAGTGTGGTCAGTGTGAAGCAGGCCGGGGTCAGTGTGGTCACTGTAAAGCAGGCCGGGGTCAGTGTGAAGCAGGCCGGGGTCAGTGTGGTCAGTGTGAAGCAGGCCGGGGTCAGTGTGGTCAGTGTGAAGCAGGCCGGGGTCAGTGTGGTCAGTGTGAAGCAGGCCGGGGTCAGTGTGAAGCAGGCCGGGGTCAGTGTGAAGCGGGCCGGGGTCAGTGTGGTCAGTGTGAAGCAGGCCGGGGTCAGTGTGAAGCAGGCCGGGGTCAGTGTGGTCAGTGTGAAGCAGGCCGGGGTCAGTGTGGTCAGTGTGAAGCAGGCCGGGGTCAGTGTGGTCAGTGTGAAGCAGGCCGGGGTCAGTGTGAAGCAGGCCGGGGTCAGTGTGAAGCGGGCCGGGGTCAGTTTGGTCAGTGTGAAGCAGGCCGGGGTCAGTGTGGTCAGTGTGAAGCAGGCCGGGGTCAGTGTGGTCAGTCTGAAGCAGGCCGGGGTCAGTGTGGTCACTGTAAAGCAGGCCGGGGTCAGTGTGAAGCGGGCCGGGGTCAGTGTGGTCAGTCTGAAGCAGGCCGGGTTGCCTCCAGACCAGGCAACATCCTGATAAAATCCTCTGCACCCTGTCCAAAGCCTCCACATCTTCTGGTAGTGTGGCGACCGGAATTGTGCGCAATATTCCAAGTGCAGCCTTACCAAGGTTATATCCCTGTTCCTTCGCTGTGGCTGGGAGAAAATCCTGGAACTTGCAGGTGGGAGTACCTACACATCAGGAATTCCAGCAGCTCAAGAAGGCAATTCACCACCATCTTCTCAAGGGCAACTAGGGATAGGAAAAAAGTGTTGGCCTCGCTAGCGACAGCCATATCCCACGAATGGATTAAAAAATATAATTTGAGTGGACGGCCACTTTCTGGACCATATGTGTCGACCTTTGACATTAGTGAGTTTTTGGGATAATGATCTGATGAGGAAAACTCTATACCTGCAACAGAGATTTATTACATTCTCCTTGTGCATCAAGCTTGGAAGGGAATTAAATGGCTCGTGCCTTATTTATAAGATTTTCAATAGAGCAATTGATAGTGTGTGATATATACAAATCCCAATGTGTGTATTGACCAGTGAGGATAGGCTTACAGTAGACAGTAGTGGAGAAACCATTAGCAGATTTCGCAGCTAGCACATCAAGGAAAGCGAGTGTGTTCATCTCGGAAGTCAATTTGATACATGTGAAATGTTTTAAATTGATGAGGAGGCGGTATTGTTTAGGCTGTCTGCACTTAACTTTGATCAGGCACCAGGACAAATGTAAAGCATCGATACTGAGGGAAGTGAGTGTGGAAATTGGGGAGACATTGGCCATAATTTTTTGTTGTTCCTCAGACTTGGGTGTGGTGTCAGAGGGCCGGAGAATTGCAAATATTGTGCTCGTGTTGAAAATGTTTGTAAAGGTAAGCCCAGTAACTACAGGCCAATCATCAGGCGAGGTTTCGAGAAATACTCATTTGGGACAAAATTAATGGTCACTTGGGAAAATGTGGATTCATTAAGGAAAACGGGCATGGATTTGTTGAGGGTTCTCTAGCTTGCTTGAGATTTTGATGAAGGAATAGAGAAGGTTAACGAGGGTAATGCTTTGGTGTGATGTACATGGACTCTCAAAAAGGTGCTTGATAAAATGCTGCATAACATATTTGTGAGCAAATTTAGAACTAATGAATAAAAGGAACAGTAGCAATATGGATATGAAATTGGCTGTGTAAGGATCATACTGTTTAAACCTGGTTTCCCTTGTGTATTTCCTTTATTTTCTGTTAACGTGGCTGTTATAACATTTGTATCTGGACAATACCTGAAATCCCTTGGGTAGATGTGTTGCTTGGATTGGCCTCTGGAGACTCCCGATACAATGTGCTGTTTGGTTTGGTCCAGTGATGACATATTTTGATGGACTTGGCTGGCAGCCAATCAGCTACTTTAATTTCCCGGGGCTTGACTAACCCGTGATGCTAATTGATGTGGGCTGTTCCAGAATGTTCCGCAGGTAAATACCTGTTCTCGGGTGTTAGTTTTGCTTTGAATCAAGAGGTTGGGGAGCCACAGATCAGATCGCTCTCATTTGATGGCCTGTGATTAAAGACCTTTCTTTCTCTACACAGCCTGTGAGCCCATTGACAAGTAGTCAGTTTCACTTTGATAATGTAGCTAAAAGGCCCAAATTCACCTGGTGGATTCTTTGTGAAGGTCCAGGATAAAGAGCATTCTCTTTGCAGCCAGATTGACCTGCAAGAGGATGCAATCCAGCACCAGCTGCAGGCAAAGGGGGCTGTTTAAAACTCTTATGTGAAGAACTCTAGTCTGATCTCAATGAGGCTGATAGTTAATCTGGTGGTAGAAAATTAGAACTGAACAGACCTGAGGGGAATCTTGTGTGTGAAGGCTCAATACAGGTTAAAGTGACTCCCCAGAGGGTACCCCATAACCTGAGAGTCTGTCCTGAATGTTCCAGCCAGAAGTTCAAACCAACTGGTGGTTTCAGCAAGCTGTGTCCTGGGAAGATAGCTGGCTACAACAATCTCAATGTCAGTGACAAGGACACTT
Source organism: Scyliorhinus torazame (assembly GCF_047496885.1). Classification (NCBI taxonomy): domain Eukaryota; kingdom Metazoa; phylum Chordata; class Chondrichthyes; order Carcharhiniformes; family Scyliorhinidae; genus Scyliorhinus; species Scyliorhinus torazame. The sequence goes on from NC_092719.1 coordinate 238,196, forward strand.
CACTCTCTTTCTTCTATTTTAATCTCTATCATTTCCCCCTTTCCCCTGTGTGTGTGTATGTGTGTGTGTGTGTGTGTCAATCTTGAATGTGTTTGGACAGAGGGTGGAGGGGGATGTAATATATAAGTTGGCTGATATTATATGATAATCACTGAATGTCTTATCTCTCTTGGTACAAATAAACAGATTTTTTTGAGTTTAACTTACAAATCTGGTGCCTGTAAGTCATTGGAACAATCCAAGAACAAAGAACCATACAGCACAGGAACAGGCCCTTCGGCCCTCCAAGCCTGCGACGATCACGTGTCCTACCTAGACCAACTGCCTGTACCCTTCTATACCCGATCTGTTCATGTGCCTGTCCAAATAAGTCTTAAAGGTCGCTAACGTATCTGCATCAACCACCTCACTTGGCAGTTCATTCCAGGCCATCACCACTCTGTGTAAAAAAAAAAACTTCCCCCTGCACATCTCCACTCAACCATTTCTTCCCCCTCACCTTGAACTTGTGCCCTGTTATAATTTTCAATTCTGCCCAGGGTCAAAGGTCTCAGAAACTATATACGGATTATTGGTTAATTCATTGATGTTGGGACTCTGGTGCCTGTGGGGCTAGAAATGACTGTGCACTTGCCCAGGGAGATGTAACAGCTGAGTGACAGGGAACAGAGATAGTGGTGAATGTGTGTTATCAAGTTTGAGGAAGGTTTCATGTGGAGTGCCCTGGAGTCAGTGTTAGAACCCCTGCTCTTCATGATGTATATTTATTACCTCATACTTGGTATAATTTCAAAATCTGCAGATGGCATAAAAGTAGGAATTATTGTGAACTGTGAGGAGGATAGTGTAGAACTTCAAAAAGACAGAGACAGGTTGATGGAATAGGAGATCGAATGTCAGATGAAATTTAATGCAGAGAAGTGTATTTCTGGGAGAACGAATCCAGAGTGAATGTACAAAATAAAAGGTACAATCCTAAAGGGGATGCAGGAGCAGATTGACCTGGATGTACATGTGCACAACTGAAGGTGGTAGGACAGGTTGAAAGTGTGGTTAATGAAGCTTACGGCATCTTGGCCTTTATAAATAGAGGCATGGAGTGCAAATGTAAGAACATTATGTTAAAATTAATTGGAGTTTTCCCACAGCCCAAAGATGTGCATGTTCGGTGGATTGGCCATGATAAGTTGCCCTTAGTGTCCAAAAAGGTTAGATGGGGTTACTGGGATAGGCTGGAGGTGTGGGTTTAAATGGGGTACTTTTTCCAAGGGCCGGTGCAGACGCGATGGGCCAAATGGCCTCCTTCTGTACTGTAGATACTGTAGATTCTATGATAATTCTATGATTCTGTGATAGTTTGAGCACCACACTTTAGAAAGGATGTGAAAGCAATAGAGAGAGTGCAGAAAAGATTCACAAAAACTGTACCAGGGATGAAGAGTTACAAACACCGATTGGAGAAATTGGGGTTGCTCTCTTGGAGAACAAGGGCTGGTTTAGCACACTGGGCTAAATAGCCGACTTTTAAAGCAGACCAAGGCAGGCCAGCAGCACGGTTCAATTCCTGTACCAGCCTCCCCGAACAGGCGCCGGACTGTGGCAACTAGGGGCTTTTCACAGTAACTTCATTGAAGCCTTCTTGTAACAATAAGCGATTTCCATTTTTCAGAAGGCTGAGTGAAGATTTTGTAGAGGTTTCAAAATCATGACGTATCCAGACAATCCTCAGAAATTACTGCCCATTGGTGCAAAGATCGAGAATCAGACGGCATAGATTTAAGGTAATTGGCAAAAAAAGCAATGTTATCGTGAGAAAGTGTTTTACGCAGTGAATGGTTGGGCTCTGGGATGTTCTGGGTTCTGAACACTCAAGAGTGTGGTGGAGGCAGGTTCACCCGAGGTTTTCAAAAGGGAATTGGATTGTTATCTGAAAAGGAAATGAATAAACTCTGATGAAATGTGGAGAGTGGGGCTAGAGGAACTGCTTCTGCACACAGTCATCACAGCCATGACCGGCTAAATGATCTCCTTCTGTGCTGTAGTCATTCTGTGCTCTATAGTTCTTGTCTCCACTGTTAGAATTTTCAGTTCTTTCAAGCTTTATCCATAAACTGAGTGAGACTATTAACCTTTTTGTGAAACAAAATAAATTCCTTTAAATAATGACTGGATATTTTTCACTTGAGTAAACCTTCTTTTGTCAATATAAAACCAATAAATTATATTATATTGAATTCAATTAGTCCAATGGTTGATTCGAAAAATCTAATGCCCGATGTTTCATTGACAAATTGCTTTCAGCGTTAGTGAGCAACCGGTCGGTTTTATAGAATCTGCTCACCTTGCTGCTGTGTCGCTTTTTACTAACTGCAGGTGAACCTGGTTGCCCAGGGCTGGGGGCAGCACTAGAGGGAGCTGATGTGGTTCCTGAATGGCTGTGGACTCCTTTCTCTGTAGCTGAGGTAACCACAGAAGGTGCCTGTTGAGACACTTTCTGCAGTTCCGCAGCCAGCTGTTTGGGGTCAACTCCTGGTGACCTTTGCTTTTCTCCTGGAGTAAAAAAATTCATCACATTGTTTAAGAAAAAGAACAGCAATAAATCACACACATAAAACGATCCTGCTGCAGTCTCAGTTAGTGTCAGAAAACACAAGTATAACAATTTTAGAATCATTCTTTGGCTGAAGCAATCAATTGCGAGGAGTGAAATTAATATTTGCAAAGGATGGGCTCTGCACATCAAGCAGCATTTCCAAATAATCTCAAACTACCCATAGATCTAAATGTATATTGTTGCCACTATTATCCGAGACTAAAATAAATCATCCCACACCTTGAGCACATGACTAAGAAATAACTAAAACACATATCTCGGCACACATAACGTGAGAGGAATATCGAGCAAATGTCTTTTTACTGCATTTTAGCTGTGAAGTTAAAGCTGAGCTTTCGAAGGATGGTAATTGGTCGAATGAATGCTCGATCTTGGGCCGTCATTTCAGAAGATAGCCTTAAGGATAGAGGTAAAAACATGCTGTCGGAGCAGTGTTTGTGTGGAAGATTGATTCGTTCCAATAGTTAATAAATAGGAGTGACTTTCTCTATGCACTCATGGACCTCAACATTTACAGGAAAACGGGAAGAGTTGAGGGACAACTCTTCGTGGATACAATCCTGGAAATATGTGAAAGCTGATGTTTCCATAGAACTTAACAGTGAGACTTTGTTACAATATTTGTTTATACTTTCCTGTTCGTGTTCACTGCTAGGTGAGGAAGTTGATACACAGCCAGGAACAGAGGTGAGAGAGGGAGAGAACGTGTGCTGCTTCGTGGAGGACCGTGTTATAACATTGCCTTTAAGAGATTGCAGCATGGCAGCACTGGAAAGGATGTGTGTCATGTGATCCAGTTTTGTTTCACTTCTGCTTTTCAGCAGACTGCACACACACAGCTCCGATATCTTCCAACTTTATGCCTCAGTTTAAATATTAACACATTCCTGGTCTCAAATAATAAACCCATAACATGTGTGCATAATCCTGCATGATGATTGGTGCCTTTATATCATCATCAAAACACTTCTAAACAACATGGCACCTAGCCAAGCAGCACAGTTAAGTACAGGTACAACATTATGAACAGTGCTAGCTTGTACTAGATGGCTGGAAACAACTGTCAACAATCAATCTTGAAATGACAACGTAGTGACTGACAGAAAAGCTTTGATGACCCAGTGTTCAAAGAAAGAGCTGAGAAGCAGACGGATCCCTGGTGTTGAGGCTGCAGATATAGCCTGTCAAGTCCATGAGTGGACGAGTGCATTGAGAGGACCAGCATCGGGTTAGCTCAGTCGGGGAAAGCAGGTGACTAGGGTGTGGACTGGATCGATAGTGACCGAGGCAGAGTCAAACAAAAAATTAAATTAACCAAAAGAAAACCATCACCAAAATTGGGGTAGAGAAGTTACAATTGCAATGGGTGGAGCTTCGGAAAAGGGTGTGAAAGCTGCCAGAGTGACAATCTTCCGAGGAACTACTGGAGAAGATTATTGTTAGAATGTCCACAAAATTAGCCAGTTCAAATTGGGAAGCAGCTGACCTACTATCCGAATTCAAAATGTTGAAATAGCGTTAAACACCAAGGTTTCTTGACGTGGGTAAATCAGACAAGTAAGCCATAAATATAGGGACTTAGGAAGTAAATTAGAAGTAGGACCTCAAAGGTAGTGATCTCAGGATTACTATTTGTGCCACGTGCTAGCCAGAGTAGAAATAACAGAATGTATCAGGTGGCTGTAAATTTTCAAGAAGGAGTTAAATATAGCTCTTGGGGCATGGGAACCTGGATTGTAGTTTTAGGGTAAGGGAGAATGAGAGTATAGAGGTCAGGAGCACAGATTTGACGTCGCAGGAGGGGGCCAGTGTTCAGGTAGGTGGTTTGAAGTGTGTCTACTTCAATGCCAGGAGTATACGAAACAAGGTAGGGGAACTGGCAGCATGGGTTGGTACCTGGGACTTCGATGTTGTGGCCATTTCGGAGACATGGATAGAGCAGGGACAGGAATGGATGTTGCAGGTTCCGGGGTTTAGGTGTTTTAGTAAGCTCAGAGAAGGAGGCAAAAGAGGGGGAGGTGTGGCGCTGCTAGTCAAGAGCAGTATTACGGTGGCGGAGAGGATGCTAGATGGGGACTCTTCTTCCGAGGTAGTATGGGCTGAAGTTAGAAACAGGAAAGGAGAGGTCACCCTGTTGGGAGTTTTTTATAGGCCTCCTAATAGTTCTAGGGATGTAGAGGAAAGGATGGCGAAGATGATTCTGGATAAGAGCGAAAGTAACAGGGTAGTTATTATGGGAGACTTTAACTTTCCAAATATTGACTGGAAAAGTTATAGTTCGAGTACAATAGATGGGTCATTTTTTGTACAGTGTGTGCAGGAGGGTTTCCTGAAACAATATGTTGACAGGCCAACAAGAGGTGAGGCCACGTTGGATTTGGTTTTGGGTAATGAACCAGGCCAGGTGTTGGATTTGGAGGTAGGAGAGCACTTTGGGGACAGTGACCACAATTCGGTGACGTTTACGTTAATGATGGAAAGGGATAAGTATACACCGCAGGGCAAGAGTTATAGCTGGGGGAAGGGCAATTATGATGCCATTAGATGTGACTTGGGGGGGATAAGGTGGAGAAGTAGGCTGCAAGTGTTGGGCACACTGGATAAGTGGGGCTTGTTCAAGGATCAGCTACTGCGTGTTCTTGATAAGTATGTACCGGTCAGGCAGGGAGGAAGGCGTCGAGCGAGGGAACCGTGGTTTACCAAGGAAGTGGAATCTCTTGTTAAGAGGAAGAAGGAGGCCTATGTGAAGATGAGGTGTGAAGTTTCAGTTGGGGCGATGGATAGTTACAAGGTAGCGAGGAAGGATCTAAAGAGAGAGCTAAGACGAGCAAGGAGGGGACATGAGAAGTATTTGGCAGGAAGGATCAAGGAAAACCCAAAAGCTTTCTATAGGTATGTCAGGAATAAGCGAATGACTAGGAAAAGTGTAGGACCAGTCAAGGACAGGGATGGGAAATTGTGTGTGGAGTCTGAAGAGATAGGCGAGATACTAAATGAATATTTTTCGTCAGTATTCACTCAGGAAAAAGATAATGTTGTGGAGGAGAATGCTGAGCCCCAGGCTAATAGAAAAGATGGCATTGAGGTACGTAGGGAAGAGGTGTTGGCAATTCTGGACAGGCTGAAAATAGATAAGTCCCCGGGACCTGATGGGATTTATCCTAGGATTCTCCGGGAGACCAGGGAAGAGATTGCTGGACCTTTGGCTTTGATTTTTATGTCATCATTGGCTACAGGAATAGTGCCAGAGGACTGGAGGACAGCAAATGTGGTCCCTTTGTTCAAAAAGGGGAGCAGAGACAACCCCGGCAACTATAGGCCGGTGAGCCTCACGTCTGTAGTGGGTAAAGTCTTGGAGGGGATTATAAGAGACAAGATTTATAATCATCTAGATAGGAATAATATGATCAGGGATAGTCAGCATGGCTTTGTGAAGGGTAGGTCATGCCTCACAAACCTTATTGAGTTCTTTGAGAAGGTGACTGAACAGGTAGATGAGGGTAGAGCAGTTGATGTGGTGTATATGGATTTCAGCAAAGCGTTTGATAAGGTTCCCCACGGTAGGCTATTGCAGAAAATACGGAGGCTGGGGATTGAGGGTGATTTAGAGATGTGGATCAGAAATTGGCTAGCTGAAAGAAGACAGAGGGTGGTGGTTGATGGGAAATGTTCAGAATGGAGTACAGTCACAAGTGGAGTACCACAAGGATCTGTTCTGGGGCCGTTGCTGTTTGTCATTTTTATCAATGACCTAGAGGAAGGCGCAGAAGGGTGGGTGAGTAAATTTGCAGACGATACTAAAGTCGGTGGTGTTGTCGATATTGTGGAAGGATGTAGCAGGTTACAGAGGGATATAGATAAGCTGCAGAGCTGGGCTGAGAGGTGGCAAATGGAGTTTAATGTAGAGAAGTGTGAGGTGATTCACTTTGGAAGGAATAACAGGAATGCGGAATATTTGGCTAATGGTAAAGTTCTTGAAAGTGTGGATGAGCAGAGGGATCTAGGTGTCCATGTACATAGATCCCTGAAAGTTGCCACCCAGTTTGATAGGGTTGTGAAGAAGGCCTATGGAGTGTTGGCCTTTATTGGTAGAGGGATTGAGTTCCGGAGTCGGGAGGTCATGTTGCAGCTGTACAGAACTCTGGTACGGCCGCATTTGGAGTATTGCGTACAGTTCTGGACACCGCATTATAGGAAGGACGTGGAGGCTTTGGAGTGGGTGCAGAGGAGATTTACCAGGATGTTGCCTGGTATGGAGGGAAAATCTTATGAGGAAAGGCTGATAGACTTGAGGTTGTTTTCGTTGGAGAGAAGAAGGTTAAGTGGAGACTTAATAGAGGCATACAAAATGATCAGGGGGTTGGATAGGGTGGACAGTGAGAGCCTTCTCCCGCGGATGGAAATGGCTGGCACGAGGGGACATAACTTTAAACTGAGGGGTAATAGATATAGGACAGAGGTCAGAGGTAGGTTCTTTACGCAAAGAGTAGTGAGGCCGTGGAATGCCCTACCTGCTACAGTAGTGAACTCGCCAACATTGAGGGCATTTAAAAGTTTATTGGATAAACATATTTATGATAATGGCATAGTGTAGGTTAGATGGCTTTTGTTTCGGTGCAACATCGTGGGCCGAAGGGCCTGTACTGCGCTGTATTGTTCTATGTTCTATTAACGGTTCAAAGTGATATGGGGAGAAAGCAGGAACAGGCCATTGCGTTGGATGATCAGCCATGATCATAATGAATGGCGGAGCCGGCTCGAAGGGCCGAATAGAACATAAGAACATCAGAACTAGAAGCAGGAGTCGGCCATCTGGCCCCTCAAGCCTGCTCCACCATTCAATGAGATCATGGCTGATCTTTCTATTAGAGGAATGGCCTCCTCCTGCTCTTATTTTCTATGTTTCTACATTTAGTGACCACAGATGAGTCCAGGATGAATGGATAAGAGAATCTAGTTTTATTACAAAGTTATAGTGTGTACAATACTCTCCCGGTCCCAGCCGGGTCTGGGTGTCGGTACCAAACCTGCCCGACCTTTATATTGCAGGTTATTAGAATCCCATTGGCTCTTCATCCCTCAGTCGGGAGCTCGTACTCAACAAGGCTCACTGGGAGGCTAATTGCTTCTACCCTGTGCATCTCGTGTGGTTTATATAACATCCCTCCCCCTCATCCCTCCACCTCCCCCTCATCCCTCCACCTCCCCCTCATCCTGCCCCCTCAAAGTGGGAAGACTCTTCTGCAGGATGATATCTGCGCCTCTTCGCTTGTGGCTGCGCCCGCTGGGCCGGACCAGGCGGCGTAACCCTGGACGGTGAACATTGTTTCTGCACCGATTGCTGCAGTGGAGATGCTGTTCTAGACTATTGATCAGATTGTTCCCTGTCGGAAATATCCGACGCCTGAGTCTCCATGTCGGAAGCTTAATGAACGACCTCTCGCATCTCTGTATGTTGTCCCACTTTGGGCAACGCTCATGAGTCCCGAAGAATTGGAGGAGTTCTGGGCAGAACTGGTCTCCTGTTTCTGATATGGTCTTTATAAAGCATTAGTTAGGCCACATTTAGAATACTGTGAGCAATTTTGGGCCCCACACCTCAGGAAGGACATACTGGCACTGGAGCGGGTCCAGCGGAGATTCACACGGATGATCCCAGGAATGGTAGGCCTAACATACGATGAATGTCTGAGGATCCTGGGATTATATTCATTGGAAATGAAATGAAAATGAAATGAAAATCGCTTATTGTCACAAGTAGGCTTCAAATGAAGTTACTGTGAAAAGCCCCTAGTCGCCACATTCCGGCACCTGTTTGGGGAGGCTGGTACAGGAATTGAACCGTGCTGCTGGCCTGCCTTTGTCTGCTTTTAAAGCCAGCGATTTAGCCCTGTGCTAAACCAGCCCCAAGTTTAGGAGGTTGAGGGGAGATCTAATAGAAACTTACAAGATAATGAATGGCTTAGATAGGGTGGACGTAGGGAAGTTGTTTCCATTAGCAGGGGAGACTAGGACCCGGGGGGCACAGCCTTAGAATAAAAGGGGGTCACTTTAGAACAGAGATGAGGAGAAATTTCTTCAGCCAGAGAGTGGGTGATCTGTGGAATTCATTGCCACAGAGGGCGGTGGAGGCCGGGACGTTGAGTGTCTTTAAGACAGAAGTTGATAAATTCTTGATTTCTCGAGGAATTAAGGGCTATGGAGAGAGAGCGGGTAAATGGAGTTGAAATCAGCCAAGATTGAATGGTGGAGTGGACTCGATGGGCCGAATGGCCTTACTTCCGCTCCTATGTCTTATGGTCTTATGGTCTTATGTGCTTGAACCCGTTAAGATACCATCTCGGTCCAGCGAAGAACCGTTTCCGAGCCTTCCTGGGCACCGTCTGCGAAGGTCCGAACACAGACTGTATCACCAGGTACAGACAGTCTGGTCTGTTTGTGTCTATCTGGGTGATGCCCTTGCTGTTCATGGCTACGAGGTATTTTCCTGTCAGTATCTGGGAAGGTAAGACTAGGATGGGTGTGTAGTCGCCGGCCCACCGATATTTCCGTCAGTGCTACTCTGGTTGCGACATGTGGCGTGGTCCTGAAACAGAACAGGAATCTGGCCAGCTGAGTGTCCATCGTTACGACACCCTGAATCTGGCCAGCCCCACGGACCCCAGAATCGCAACAGAAGTGATTCAACCAATAATTTGTGTCTTCCTGAGATCTGTAACTCCTGACTACTTCAATGAGTTAGACACCAGATTTAGAAGTAAAACCTGTTTATTTATAACAAGAGTAAAAGATGAACATAAAAAAGAAAATAATTGTACCTATTCCCAAAACCCTCCACACAGACACACACAATACCAACACACGGTAAGGGGAGGGGAAGGATTAAAACAACCGGAATTGATGGAAACAGTTTGAGATGAATCTTCGCTGCTGCGGCTGTGCCCTCCATAGGCACCAGTCTTCTCCTGCAGGTAAGTGATTAGCTAGTGACTGGTAAGTAGTTTTTCTTGTCCCTGAGGTGTTCTCGTGCGGGGCGCAGTGGTTGCTGAGTGAGTGCTTGCTGAGAAGGGAAGTACATTTTAAAAAAACTTACTGTTGGGAGTTTCCAGCCGAATCCGGTCAGAGTGAGGACAGAGTGACTGCTGGGTAAGTAGTAAAGATTTAAATTGTTTGCGCGGGCCCATAACAGCTGATTGCTGTTCTCGTGCGGGGCGCAGTGGTTGCTGGTTAAATGTTTTATTTTTACCTGTATTTAAGTTGGACGGTTCCTAAACCCTAGACACTACACTTGTAGTTTCCCCCACCCTTCCACCTCCTCTAATCTAAGGGGCAGAGTGAATAACAGGTAAGCTCTTTCTTTCTTTTTCTTGTTTTATCTAGAGGGGATGACAGGGATGGCAGTGCAATGTTCCTCCTGCAGAATGTTTGAGGTGAGGGACGCCGTCAGTGTCCCTGCTGATTTCACCTGTGGGAAGTACACCCATCTCCAGCTCCTCAGAAACTGCGTTAGGGAATTGGAGCTGGAGCTGGATGAACTTTGGATCATTCGGGAGGCAGAGGTGGTCATAAATAGTAGCTTCAGGGATGTAGTTACTCCGAAGAATCAAGCTAGATGGGTGACGGTGAGAGGGGCTGGGAGGAAGCAGTCAGTGCAGGGATCCTCTGTGGCCGTTCCCCTCAGTAACAAGTATACCGCTTTGGATACTGTTGAGGGGGACGACCTGCCATGGGTAAGCCATGGTGAATGGATCTCCAGCACTGAGTCCATCCCTGTGGATCAGAAGGGAAGGAGGGAGAGCAGGAGAGCAATAGTTATTCGGGACTCGATAGTTAGAGGGACAGAGAGACGGTTCTGTGGCAGCGAAAGAGACTCACGGATGGTCTGTTGCCTCCCAGGTGCCAGGGTCCGTGACGTCTCGGATCGTGTTTTCAGAATCCTTAAGGGGGAGGGGGAACAGTCACAAGTGGTGGTACACATCGGTACCAACAACATAGGTAAGAGAAGGGACGGGGATTTAAAACTGGAATTTAGGGAGCTAGGGTGGAAGCTGAGAGCCAGGACAAACCATGTTGTCATCTCTGGTTTGTTGCCGGTGCCACGTGCCAGTGAGGTGAGGAACAGGGAGAGAGTGCAGATAAACACGTGGCTGCAGGGATGGTGTAGGAGGGAGGGTTTCAGTTACGTGGATAATTGGAGCACATTCTGGGGAAGGTGGGACCTGTACAGACAGGATGGTTTGCACCTGAACCAGAGGGGCACCAATATCCTGGGAGGGAAATTTGCTACGGCTCTTCGGTACTGGGTAATGAACCGGGCCAAGTGTTAGATTTGTTTGCGGGAGAGCACTTTGGAGATAGTGACCACAATTCGGTGTCTTTCACTATTGCAATGGAGAGGGATAGGGCCATACGGCAGGGCAAGGTTTATAATTGGGGGAGGGGTAATTATGATGCGATTAGGCAAGAATTAGGGAGCATAAGATGGGAACAGAAACGGTCGGGGAAAGGCACAAATGAAAAGTGGAACAAATACTGCGTGTCCTTGATAGGTATGTCCCTGTCAGGCAGGGAGGAAATGGCCGTGTGAGGGAACCATGGTTCACAAAAGAGGTTGAATGTCTTGTCAAGAGGAAAAAGGAAGCGTATGCAAGGATGAGAAAACAAGGTTGAGTTGAGTCGCTTGAGGGTTACAAGGTAGCAAGGAGTGAGCTGAAAAAAGGGCTTAGGAGACCAAGTTGGGGCATGAGAAGTCCTTGGCGGGTCGGATCAAGGAAAACCCCAAAGCTTTTTACTCTTATGTGAGAAATAAAAGAATGACCAGGGTGAGGTTAGGGCCGGTCAAGGACAGTAGTGGGAACTTGTGCATGGAGTCAGAAGAAATAGGAGAGGCATTGAATGAATACTTTTCTTCAGTGTTCACCAAGGAGAGGGGCCATGGTTTTGAGGATGAGAGTGTGATACAGGCTGGAGGAGGTAGATGTTCTGAGGAAGGATGTATTAGCAATTTTGAAAAACCTTAGGGTTGACAAGTCCCCTGAGCCAGATGGGATATGTCCTAGGATTCTTTGGGAGGCAAGGGATGAGATTGCAGAGCCTTTGGCTTTGATCTTTGGGTCCCCACTGTCCACGGGGATAGTGCCAGAGGACTGGAGAGTGGAAAATGTTGTTCCTCTGTTCAAGAAAGGGAATAGGAATGACCCTGGTAATTATAGGCCAGTTAGTCTTACTTCGGTGGTCGGTAAGTTAATGGAAAAGGTCCTGAAGGATAGGATTAATGACCATTTGGAAAGATGCAGCTTAATCTGGGATAGTCAACACGGATTCATGAAGGGTAAGTCTTGCCTCACAAATTTGATTGAATTCTTTGAGGAGGTAACTAAATGTGTAGATGAAGGTAGAGCAGTTGAAGTCGTATACATGGATTTTAGTAAGGCGTTTGATAAGGTTCCCCATGGTCGGCTCATGAAGAAAGTAAGGAGGTGTGGGATAGAGGGAAATTTGGCCAATTGGATAAATAACTGGCTATCACATAGAAGACAGAGGGTGGTGGTGGATGGAAAATTTTTAGACTGGAGACCAGTTACCAGCGGTGTACCACATGGATCAGTGCTGGGTCCTCTGCTATTTGTGATTTTTATCAATGACTTGGAGGAGGGGGCTGAAGGGTGGGTCAGTAAATTTGCTGATGACACCAAGATTGCTGGAGTAGTGGATGAGGTGGAGGACTGTTGTAGGCTGCAAAGAGACATTGATAGGATGCAGAGCTGGGCCGAGAAATGGCAGATGGAGTTTAACCCTGATAAGTGCGAGGTGATTCATTTTGGTAGAAAAACTTTGAATGCGGATTACAGGGTCAACGGCAGGGTTCTGAGGAATGTGGAGGAACAGAGCGATCTTGGGGTTCATGTCCACAGATCTCTGAAGGTTGCCACTCAAGTGGATAGAGCCGTGTTAGCGTTTATTAACAGGGGGCTTGAGTTTAAGATGTAAGGTTATGCTGCAACTATACATGACCCTGGTGAGACCACATTTGGAGTATTGTGTGCAGTTCTGGTCGCCTCACTATAGGAAGGATGTGGAAGCATTGGAAAGGGTGCAAAGGAGATTTACCAGGATGCTGCCTGGTTTGCAGGATAGGTCTTATGAGGAAAGGTTGAGGGAGCTAGGGCTTTTCTTTTTGGAGCGGAGGAGGATGAGAGGCGACTTAATAGAGGTTTATAAGATGATGAGGGGGATAGATAGAGTGGACGTTCAGAGACTATTTCCTCGGGTGGATGTAGCTGTTACAAGGGGGCATAACTATAAGATTCAGGTTGGGAGATATAGGAGGGATGTCCGAGGTAGGTTCTTTACTCAGAGAGTGGTTAGGGTGTGGAATGGACTGTCTGCTGTGATAGTGGAGTCGGACACTTTAGGAACTTTCAAGCGGTTATTGGATAGGCACATGGAGCACACCAGAATGACAGGGAGTGGGATAGCTTGATCTTGGTTTTGGACAATGCTCGGCACAACATCGAAGGCCGAAGGGCCTGTTCTGTGCTGTACTGTGCTGTACTGTTCTATGTTTCCAGAAAGCCTTTGACAAGGTGCCACACAAAAGGTTGTTGCATAAGATAAAGATGCATGGCATTAAGGGGAAAGTAGTAGCATGGATAGAGGATTGGTTAATTAATAGAAAGCAAAGAGTGGGGATTAATGGGTGTTTCTCTGGTTGGCAATCAGTAGCTAGTGGTGTCCCTCAGGGATCAGTGTTGGGCCCACAACTGTTCACAATTTACATAGATGATTTAGAGTTGGGGACCAAGGGCAATGTGTCCAAGTTTGCAGACGACACTAAGATAAGTGGTAAAGCAAAAAGTGCAGAGGATACTGGAAGTCTGCAGAGGGATTTGGATCGGCTAAGTGAATGGGCTAGGGTCTGGCAGATGGAATACAATGTTGACAAATGTGAGGTTATCCATTTTGGTAGGAATAACAGCAGAAGGGATTATTATTTAAATGATAAAATATTAAAACATGCTGCTGTGCAAAGAGACCTGGGTGTGCTAGTGCATGAGTCGCAAAAAGTTGGTTTACAGGTGCAACAGGTGATTAAGAAGGCAAATGGAATTTTGTCCTTCATTGCTAGAGGGATGGAGTTTAAGACTATGGAGGTTGTGCTGCAATTGTATAAGGTGTTAGTGAGGCCACACCTGGAGTATTGTGTTCAGTTTTGGTCTCCTTACTTGAGAAAGGACGCACTGGCACTGGAGGGTGTGCAGAGGAGATTCACTAGGTTAATCCCAGAGCTGAAGGGGTTGGATTACGAGGAGAGGTTGAGTAGACTGGGACTGTCCTCGTTGGAATTTAAAAGGATGAGGGGGGATCTTATAGAAACATATAAGATTATGAAGGGAATAGATAGGATAGATGCGGGCAGGTTGTTTCCACTGGCGGGTGAAAGCAGAACTAGGGGGCATAGCCTCAAAATAAGGAGAAGTAGATTTAGGACTGAGTTTAGGAGGAACTTCTTCACCCAAAGTGTTGTGAATCTATGGAATTCCTTGCCCAGTGAAGCAGTAGAGGCTACTTCATTAAATGTTTTTAAGATAAAGATAGATAGTTTTTTGAAGAATAAAGGGATTAAGGGTTATGGTGTTCGGGCCGGAAAGTGGAGCTGAGTCCGCAAAAGATCAGCCATGATCTCATTGAATGGTGGAGCAGGCTCGAGGGGCACGATGGCCTACTCCTGCTCCTAGTTCTTATGTTCTTATGTTCTCCAAATGCAACCGGGGCAATGGATTCACACAAGAGATTCAAGTTGGTGTAATTCTGTCCTTCAACCACCAGATGGAGCTCTACACAGGAGATTCAGGTGAGCGCAATTCTGACCTCTGACCACCAGATGGTGCCTCTGTCTCCCTGAGATACTACAGGAGCTTTAAACCTGAAAATTGTCCAGTGTTTCTCGTTTGATTGATCTCTGTGCAGAAATGACGGCTGTTCTATAAAGCGAGTTCTCAATTTGGGTTCTTCCCAGCCATTCAGACAGAGGATTAAAGAATCACAGACCTGGTGAGAAACTGCTAACAATTTTTCACTCCAGAAGATCCCATCACGGTTTTGACTTTTATCTGACTTTTAAAATTGGAGTGCCTTCCCAGGTCGGATTAGCACCTTTTAAATTGCCAGACAAAGAGAGAGCAGAGAGAGAAAGGGGGGACTTCCAGCCACTTTCTGGCCTGTGCCTTCTGACAGAACTCAGGACAAACTGGAGCTCTTCACATGCTTTACTTCCGGAAGATTCTGAATGGCTCCAGCAATTGCAAGCAACAACAGGAGATGGCTTAGAATACCAGCCTCATTGATTGGCTGCTTGCCAAATCTATCAAACTGACATCATGAGCTTTGCCATAGAACCCAAAGGAGAAGTCGTGGATTGTCCATTATACCAGGGGTGTTTTTGGTTTGCAGCAGCTAGCAAGAAGATTGTAGATTAAAGACAGCTAGGACAGGAATTAAAAAAGAAACAGGACAGACAAAGGTTTTAGAACAGTATCCTAACACCATCGATCCAGGAGTTCGCTTTTTTAGCCCCGTTTAATTGTTTACACCGCCCTTTCCACTTGCCCATTCGAAGTCATATGATAACGGGCTGCATGGATCTGCCGTAGCCCATTTGCCTTCAAAACCCCTTGAATTCCTCACTGCTAAAAGGAATCCCATTGTCGGAGACCAACACCTCGCTGATACCGTGCACACTGAAGGAGAGCGGTAATTTTTCAATGGTTGTCCTCGAGGTAGTCGGTGCCATCTTATGGACTTTGAACCATTTCAAGTGGACATCCACTATAGTCAAGAGCATAGATCACAGGAAACGACCGGCAAAATTGGCATCGAGCTATACCCAAGGCCATCCTGACCGCTCCTAAGGGGGGAAAGATGCTGGGGGTGGAAGGTTCTGTGGATCCTGACAAACTCTGCATTGTTGGGCCATCATTTCTATTTCCGCATCCAGTAAATTCATTCACGGAAGATGGGCATCGTGACCAACATTTATTTACCATCCATAGCTGCCCTTCAGAAGGTGGTGGTGAGCTGCCTTCTTAAACTGGTGCAGTCCCCGAGGTGTAGGTACACCCACTGTGCTGTTCGGGAGGAAGATTCAGGATATTTTCCCTGCGACAGTGAAGGAACGGCAATATATTTCCAAGTCAGGGTGGTGAGTAACTTGGAGAGGAAACTCCAGGTGGTGGGTTCCCAGGTATCTGCTGCTCTTGTCCTTCTAGATGGTAGTGATTGTGGGTTTGGAAGGTGCTTCCAAAGGAACCTTGGTGAGTTCCTGCAGTTGTAGATGGTGTACACGGCTGCCACTGTGCGTCGGTGGTGGAGGGGTTTTGAATGTTTGTGGGAGGGGAGCAATCAAGCGGGCTGCTTTGTCCAGGATGGTGTTGAGCTTCTGGAGTGTTGTTGGAGCTGCGCTCATCCAGGCAAGTGGAGAGTATTCCATCACACTCCGGACTTGTGCCTTGTAGATGGTGGACAGGATTTGGGGGTCAGGAGGTGAGTTACTCTCCGCAGGATTCCCAGCCTCTGACTTGCCCTGGTAGCCACAGTATTAATGTAGCTGGGTCCAGTTCAGTTTCTGGTCAATGGAAACCCCCAGGATGTTGATTGTGGGGAATTCAACGATGGCAATGCCATTGAATGTCAGGAAGTGATGGTTAGGTCCTCTCTTCGTAGGAAAATGCCCACCCCCGGGATGTGGTGGAGAACCTCATCCAAATTGCTCAGATGTTTCTGTTCCGATATTCTGGTGACTCAGACATCGTTGAGATAAACCACTTGCGGCAATCCCCGCAATATATTTTCCAAGACCCTCTGGAAAATTGCACAAGCTGACGATATGCTAAAGGGCAGCCTGGCATATTCATACAGGACCTAATGGTATTGATAGTGATATATTTCCATGATGTGGGGTCCAATTCGGGCTGTAGATATACAGGGCTCATGTCTAATATCATGAATGAATGACCACCAGCCAGCTTGGGATATAAATTTTCGATGTAAGCCATCGGGTTTCTATCCAACCTGGAAGCCCTATTTACTGTTAGCTTGTAATCGTCACAGAGTCTCATTGTCTTGTCCAGTTTAAGTACGGGATCCACTGGCACTGCCATAACGTCAAACTGTACCACTTGGATAACATCGAGGCCCTCTAGTTGGCCCAATTCACCACATAAGGGACTGGGCGAGCCCTGAAATATTTCCACTGCGCATCCGGATCCACCTGAATCTTCATCATGGTTCCCTTGATACCCATGTTCCTATGTTCAACTTGCCTTTAACCCCTTTGAAAGTTGAATGAACAAATTTCCAACAATTTTTCTACCAGTGGGAAACAGAGTTTTGCATTCACATGAAATTTCGTGCTCCTGCCCGCCAAGATTCCCACTGGCAGGAGTGGTAGATTCCACTCACTCTTCCTAAATTTGAGATGACACCATTTAGTGGGGTGGGGGTGGACCCTCACTAAGGATGACTGCAATAAATTACAGGAGGACAGTAATAAGCTTGCTGAGTGGGAAAATAATTGAAGTCAACACCGATAAATGTGAGATAGTCCACTTTATGTAGAAAGAATAGAGAAGTCACTTAGTGCTTGGAAGGTATGAATCTGCTTGGGGAACAGGAACAAATGCAACAGTCACTGAAAGTTACCCCACAGGTTAGCAAAGATTTATACAATGATTCCAGAGATGTGTGGATTGACAGGCTGGGTCTGGCCGGTGATCTAATTGAGGTCTTTAAAATGATGAAAGGTTTTGATGGAGTGGATACAGAGAGAATATTCATCTTGTGGGGAAGAGCAGGACGGGAGGCTGTTCATATAAAATTGTCACCAAAAAATCCAACCGGGAATTCAGAGGAAATCTCTTTACTCCGAGAGAGGAATGTGGAACTTGCTCTCACAGGGAGTTGGTGAAGCCATTGGATACATGCATTCAAGAGAAGCATATGAGAGACAATGGAAAAGAGGGTTAGGATGGTGGATTTAAATAAGAATTACTGGGACTGAGCTAGAATGGTGCACAAATGCTGCATGAACTGATTGGGCCAAATGGGCCGGTTCTTGAATATATCCCGTATAATTCAATGTAAAATATTTAGCTCAGAATAAAGAGTGTCCTACCAGCCTTTGCTTGGACGTGCAAATCCAAATGCTGGAGGTCCTCCGAATCCGATTGCATGTTGAGGTCCCTTAAAGGAAAATAGTAATAACATTTTCAGATAATTTTAAATGGCCCCATGACCACTTTACTGTTTAATTGCAAAGATATTGTGAGCAATGGATAATGATACAAGAGTGTTTTCCAGGCATCCTCCATTCCTGATGTACTGTAGTGTCAAACAGCGAATGATTTTTTAAAAAGTGAAATCTTTAATATCTGAATAAGTTTGAACAATTAATATCATTAGATTTCAAATGTGTCAACTTCAGAAGAAATCATGTATAAATGAAGGTGACTGGTCATTCTTTTCCCGACCGAAGGTGTCTCTTTATTATTTCAATTGCCCTCTGACTATAAGATGCTTCTTGGGCTTTAATTCGTATATTTTAGAAAGTTTAGGTGCAGAAACATGTTGAGATTATGAAGTGTCAAAGCCGTCTCTAATAAATCATTCAACAATTGCATGGGTTGAGTGAGTAATTCAGATTAGCAGATTCCAAGATTTCCTACTTGAACCCGTCTCAGTTGGGAATTTCTACGGCTAGCTCCTGCACATTGTGTTCGGGAGAGAAGCAAAGAGAAGAGGAAGGAATGAGTTGCCTGCAACATTGTCAAGTATCTAACTAACACGACCATTAGATGGAAGGTCTTTGATGAATATGGATTACACTCCAGAGGGAGCTGCTTTCTTTCGTATCCGAAGGAAAAGAAGAAAGTTCTGGGAATGGAGATAGTTGAGTGTGGGTAGACAGATCTATCTAAAAATGCAATTCAGATTTTGTCAGCTGTTGCAATTATAGAAGAAACATATTTTAAGCTCAAGTTGATAATTTACTTCAAGATCCCTTTTGAAATGTTCATAGGTGAATATCTTCCATGCAGACTCTTTCCATTTCAACATTTTTATCTTCAGGCTGAGGATTTAGGCCAGAGACACGATGAATATTGAACTTACTCTGGGAAGGGTATATAGTTTTAAGCTAAGGGGATGATATGTGCAATTATTGATACCAAACCGTATTTTTAGTTGAAGAAACAGTTGAAATGAAAATGTTCTTCACCAGTAATGTGGTATTCCGCTGTATTTTAGTACACGCTAATTATCGGAGATGATCATCATCAAACAAGGAATTTATAAAGGTTTCACCTCAACATGATGTAAAACAAAAGTTATGAAGTTTGAATGGGAAACAGAAAGGTGTGGAAAAACTCACAGTCTTACACATATTTCAGCTTCCCCAATTGGGACTCCAATGATGCATTGAACCTCCTCATAGGTTTTACCAGTCAAAGGAACTCCATTCCATTCAAGAACTTGCATTCCTACCAAACAAGGCACAGAGAATGGGATTGTCAAAAAATAAAAATCCACAAATATAATATTGGATATATGTTATTGTAACACGTGTTATTGTAATTCTAGATAAATAATTTAATCTTCAATTAACACTCTTGTCACTGAAGTCTCTAATGATGAACAATATGATGCATTGCTTAGCTCAGTTTACTATTTCAGTTAGTTGTCACTAGTATATTCAACTGATGTAGAAGTAATTGCTGATGTAAATCACCTTTTTAGAAATATCACAATACTTTGGAGTATGTCACAAATATTCTATTCCAGAAAGCTAGGTGGAGAAGGGTAGAACCGGAGCCAATCTTTACATTCTTTTATAATTATAATTTACAGAGGTATAAATTACAAACAAGCATCTCCAAATACATCAATCAAAGTTTCAAACTATTCCTTTTTATAGGAGACAATTTGAATCCCTGGTTCACCCACCACCTGAGCAGATTTAAATACCAGTTAATAAACAATTAACTGATATATGCTGCAGTATCAAAAATGTCTAACTAAATTTCGAAGTCAGTAATGTCCAAAACACTTCAATGAGTTGAACAGTTATTTCACCGCAAACCTATTGAGAATCTATTTAAACACACCAAACATGCAATTTTTTTACACATCAAATCAAAGCACATTGCAATTTTTTCAGAGACTAGTCAAAGATAAGAAGAAACAGACAAGGTTTATGCAAAACAATTGATGCTCTGATTTACACTTACAGTAATGTTAGCGAGTCAATAGAAAAGGTCGATAATTATGGCCAAAAACATTGAAAGCTGCACAAAATAAATGGCAAAATAAAAATTACAATAAATATGCATTTATAAAGACCACCATTTTTCCTAACTGGTGTCTTTCATTTTCTTTATTGCAAAAATAACACACGAGATAGATTATAAAACTGGTTTTCTATGGCACACCTTTAATAGCAAGACTGCTCTTAAATGATTTGTAAACAGTGGGTCACAAAGAGGGTTTATTGCAGGTTTTTCATCATGAAAAAAAAAACAAGTTTCCCTATTTCTTTTGCATTAGCTATGTCCATACAGAGAGTTTCAGGTGACTGATATTCCCATGTCCACCATAGGTTCTAGGCTGCCATAAGACTATAAGACGTAAGAGCAGAAATAGGCCATTCAGCCCATCAGGTCTGCTCCACCTTTCAATGGGATCATGACTGATCCGATATAGTAATCCTCATCTCAACTTTCCTTCCTTATCCCCATAATCCTTGATTTCCTTACTGATTAAAAATGTGTTTTTCTCAGCCTTGAAGATCATAAGAGCATAAGAGTGGGCAGCACGGTAGCAATGTGGATAGCACAATTGCTTTACAGCTCCAGGGTCAAAGGTTCGATTCCGGCTTGGGTCACTGTCTGTGCGGAGTCTGCACATCCTCCCCGTGTCTGCGTGGGTTTCCTCCGGGTGCTCCGGTTTCCTCCCACAGTCCAAAGATGTGCAGGTTAGGTGGATTGGCCATGATAAATTGCCCTTAGTGCCCAAAATTGCCCTAAGTGTTGGGTGGGGTTACTGGGTTATGGGGAGAGGGTGGAGGTGTTGACCTTGGGTAGGGTGCTCTTTCCAAGAGCTGGTGCAGACTCGATGGGCTGAATGGCCTCCTTCTGCACTGTAAATTCTATGATAAGTCTTAGGAGCATAAATAGGCCGCTCGACCCATCGAGTCTGCTCCGCAATTCATTGAGATCATGGCAGATCTGATAAAATCCTCAACTCCACTTTCCCAACTTAGTCTCATTACCCTTAATTCCTTTACTGATTAAAAATCTGTCTAGCTTAGCTTGAACATATTTAACAACTCCGCCTCTACAGCTCTTGGATTCCACAGATTCTCTCCCTCGAAGAGAAGAAATTCCTCCTCATCTCTGCCTTAAATGGATGACCGCCTTACTCTGAGATTCTGCCCTCTGGTTCTAGATTCTCCCACAAGGGGAAACAACCTCTGAGCATCGACCCTGTCAAACCCCCTGAGAATCCGATATGTCTCAATAAGGTCACCTCTCATTCTTCTAAACTCCAATGAGCACAGGCCCAACCTACTCAACCTCTCCTCATAAGAAAATCCCTCCATACCCGGGATCGACCCAGTGAACCTTCTCTGGACTGCCTCCAATGTCAGTATATCTTTCCTTGAATAAGGGGACTTTTGTGAGGGCCATGAAGAATCCAGCACAAGCTTGTAGAATCAAAAGAAATAACTTTATTTACAATTACATATGTACAACAGGAGCAGTACTCCACCATTGCTCACTCCTCTCTAGTTGGTTCCACACTGGCCAGCTCTATTTATGCAGGTGACTGTTAATGATTTCTCTGCCCCCTCATGGGGGAAGCTTATACTCACTAAAGTTGTGGGATTGCTATTGGTCCCCAGCCAGTAGTAATCAGGCAGGCTATAACAGGGACCAAAACTGTTCACAGTATTCCAGGTGTGGTCTAACCAGTGCCTAGTATAGTTTTAGCAGGACTTCCCTATTTTCATACTCCATTCCTTTGAAATAAAGGTCAACATTCCATTTGTCTTTTGAATTATCAGATGAACTTGCATGTTAGATTTTTGTTATTCATGCACGAGGACCCACATATCTCTCTGTGCTGCAGCTTTCTGCAGTCTTTCTCCATTTAAATAACATTCAGCTCCTTTATTCTTCTTACCAAAGTGCATAACTTCACATTTTCCTACATTATATTCCATCTGCCAAGGTTTTGCCCACTCACCTAACCTGTCTCTATCCCTCTGTAGACTCTTTGTGTCATCCTCACCATTTGCCTTCCCACTTATTTCTGTGTCATCTGCAAACTTGGCAACAGTGCATTCACTTCCCTCATCCAAGTCATTAATATATATTGTGAATAATTGTGGACTCAACACAGATTATTTTGACACTCCAGTAGTTACAGGCTGCCATCATGAAAATGCTCCTCTAATCCCAACTCTCCACCTTCGATCGGTTAGCCGATCCTCTCTCCATCCTGACATATTACTCCTAGCACCATGGGCTCTTATATTATTTCATAGAATTTTGTGTGATATCTTATCAAAAGCTTTTTGGAAATCCAAATATTTTACATTTACTGGCTCCCCTCTATCTACGCTGCTCATTACCACCTCAAAAAATTCTAATAAGTTTGGTGGATATGATTTCCCCTTCGTGAAGCCATGCTGACTCTGCTTGAATATATTATATATTTCTGAATACTCTGCTATTACATTCTTTATAATAGACTCTTAACATTATTCCAATGAGAGATGTAAAGCTAACTGGCCGCTAGTTTCTTGTTTATTATCTCCCTCCCTTTTTTGAATAAAGGTGTTACGTTGGCAGTTTTCCAATCCTCTGGGAGTTTTCCAGAATTAAGTATACTTGGAAGATTACTACCAGAGCATCCACTCTCTCTGTAGCTAGTTCCTTTAATATCCTGGGATGTAATTGAATTTATTTCCACCCCCCCACCATTTGACTATTTTTGGAATGCTATTTGTGTCTTCCACCATGAAGACTGATGCAAAGTATTTGTTGAGCTCCTCTGCCATTACGTACTTAATGACTCTTCCTCTACAGCTCTCTGCGGTAAAGAATTCAATAGATTCATTGCCCTCTGAACAAAGAAATTCCTCCTCATCTCTGTCTTAAACAAGCAACTCCTTACTCTGAGATTCTGCCCTCTGGTCCTAGACTCTCCCACATGAGGAAACAACCTCTCAGCATCGACCCTGTCAAACCCCCTGAGAACCCTTTATGTCTCAATAAGGCTGCGTTTTATTCTTCTAAACTCCAATGAGTACAGGCCCAACCTACTCAACCTCTGTTAACAACAGGAATGCTGAGAAGAAATCAATTCAATCACAGTTATTTTTCTATCTTTATCATGTAATGGAACCTACGAGGGAACAAGCGGTCCTAGATCTGGTCCGGTGTAATGAGACAGGATTGATTAATGATCTCATAGTTAGGGATCCTCTCGGAAGGAGCGATCACAATATGGTGGAATTTAAAATACAGATGGAGGGTAAGAAGGTAAAATCAAACACTAGTGTTTTGTGCTTAAACAAAGGAGATTACAATGGGATGAGAGAAGAACTAGCTAAGGTAGACTGGGAGCAAAGACTTTATGGTGAAACAGTTGAAGAACAGTGGAGAACCTTCCAAGCGATTTTTCACAGTGCTCAGCAAAGGTTTATACCAACAAAAAGGAAGGATGGTAGAAAGAGGAAAAATCGAACGTGGATATCTAAGAAAATAAGGGAGAGTATCAAATTGAAGGAAAAAGCATACAAAGTGGCAAAGATCAGTGGGAGACTAGAGAACTGGGAAATCTTTAGGGGGCAACAGAAAGCTACTAAAAAGCTATAAAGAAGAGTAAGATAGATTATGAGAGTAAACTTGCTCAGAATATAAAAACATAGTAAAAGTTTCTACAAATATATAAAACAAAAAAGAGTGGCTAAGGTAAATATTGGTCCTTTAGAGGATGAGAAGGGAGATTTAATAATGGGAGATGAGGAAATGGCTGAGGAACTGAACAGGTTTTTTGGGTCGGTCTTCACAGTGGAAGACACAAATAACATGCCAGTGACTGATGGAAATGAGGCTATGACAGGTGAGGACCTTGAGATGATTGTTATCACTAAGGAGGTAGTGATGGGCAAGCTAATGGGGCTAAAGGTAAACAAGTCTCCTGGCCCTGATGGAATGCATCCCAGAGTGATAAAAGAGATGGCTAGGGAAATTGCAAATGCATTAGTGATAATTTACCAAAATTCACTAGACTCTGGGGTGGCCCCGGCGGATTGGAAATGAGCAAACGTGACACCACTGTTTAAAAAAGGAGGTAGGCAGAAAGCGGGTAATTATAGGCCAGTTAGTTTAACTTTGGTAGTAGGGAAGATGCTGGAATCTATCATCAAGGAAGAAATAGCGAGGCATCTGGATGGAAATTTTCCCATTGGGCAGACACAGCATGGGTTCATAAAGGGCAGGTCGTGCCTAACTAATTTGGTGGAATTTTTTGAGGACATTACCAGTGCGCGAGATAACGGGGAGCCAATGGATGTGGTATATCTGGATTTCCAGAAAGCTTATAACAAGGTGCCACACAAAAGGTTGCTGCACAAGATAAATATGCATGGCATTAAGGGGAAAGTAGTAGCATGGATATGCCTTTGGATTTCGGCGGCAGCGGTGCGCAGGGGCCTTCTTGGAGGTGAGTAGTGAGTTTAAAAGCACTTACCTTTACAGGAGCAGCCCTTTGGATTTCGGCGGCAGCGGTGCGCAGGGGCCTTCTGGGAGGTGAGTAGTGAGTTTAAAAGCACTTACCTTTACAGGAGCAGCCCTTTGGATTTCGGCGGCAGCGGTGCGCAGGGGCCTTCTTGGAGGTGAGTAGTGAGTTTAAAAGCACTTACCTTTACAGGAGCAGCCCTTTGGATTTCGGCGGCAGCGGTGCGCAGGGGCCTTCTGGGAGGTGAGTAGTGAGTTTAAAAGCACTTACCTTTACAGGAGCAGCCCTTTGGATTTCGGCGGCAGCGGTGCGCAGGGGCCTTCTGGGAGGTGAGTAGTGAGTTTAAAAGCACTTACCTTTACAGGAGCAGCCCTTTGGATTTCGGCGGCAGCGGTGCGCAGGGGCCTTCTTGGAGGTGAGTAGTGAGTTTAAAAGCACTTACCTTTACAGGAGCAGCCCTTTGGATTTCGGCGGCAGCGGTGCGCAGGGGCCTTCTGGGAGGTGAGTAGTGAGTTTAAAAGCACTTACCTTTACAGGAGCAGCCCTTTGGATTTCGGCGGCAGCGGTGCGCAGGGGCCTTCTTGGAGGTGAGTAGTGAGTTTAAAAGCACTTACCTTTACAGGAGCAGCCCTTTGGATTTCGGCGGCAGCGGTGCGCAGGGGCCTTCTGGGAGGTGAGTAGTGAGTTTAAAAGCACTTACCTTTACAGGAGCAGCCCTTTGGATTTCGGCGGCAGCGGTGCGCAGGGGCCTTCTTGGAGGTGAGTAGTGAGTTTAAAAGCACTTACCTTTACAGGAGCAGCCCTTTGGATTTCGGCGGCAGCGGTGCGCAGGGGCCTTCTGGGAGGTGAGTAGTGAGTTTAAAAGCACTTACCTTTACAGGAGCAGCCCTTTGGATTTCGGCGGCAGCGGTGCGCAGGGGCCTTCTTGGAGGTGAGTAGTGAGTTTAAAAGCACTTACCTTTACAGGAGCAGCCCTTTGGATTTCGGCGGCAGCGGTGCGCAGGGGCCTTCTTGGAGGTGAGTAGTGAGTTTAAAAGCACTTACCTTTACAGGAGCAGCCCTTTGGATTTCGGCGGCAGCGGTGCGCAGGGGCCTTCTGGGAGGTGAGTAGTGAGTTTAAAAGCTCTTACCTTTACAGGAGCAGCCCTTTGGATTTCGGCGGGAACCGGAAGTTCGACCTCTGGCAAGTCCCCCCCCCCCCCCCCCCCAACCAATAAATTCTGGTGGAGAGGAAACCCGAGACACTACACGTGTAGTGTCTCCCACCCGCCCTCCTCCTCTAACCTAATAATAAGACCCATTGGTGTAAGGTAAGTGCCATATTATATTATTAGCATTGCGCAGGTCAAGGATTGGAGGTGGAGGAGCAGTCTCTGTCAGCGAGAGAACCTGAGAACATCTCAGAAGGTAAGCAAGAGATTTTTACTTTTATACCTGTTTTTCAAATTGTGTGTGTCGGGGGGAAACTGAAGTGACATCACAGAAAAGCTGAGACCTGAGTGGCTGGTTGGGATTCTAACCTAAATTTTTTTGAGTATTTGGGAACTAATTAAACATAATAACTTAATTATAATTTAGAGGATATCTAAGCCAGAGATCGGAGAATATTATAGTTAGCTATCGCATTTCTATTAGAAATCTTGTGCTAGGAAACAGATAGTTGACAGTAACTTTGAAATTTAAAAAAGTATTTATAAAAAAAAAAAGACAAATTTTAATTTTAATTAATTGACGCAATGTCAGTTAGAGGGGTGCTGTGCTCTGACTGTGAGATGTGGCAGGTCCGGGAGGCTTCCAGCGTCCCGGATGGCTTCATCTGCAGAAAGTGCACCCAACTGCAGCTCCTCACAGACCGCATGGTTCGGTTGGAGCAGCAATTGGATGCACTTAGGAGCATGCAGGTGGCGGAAAGCGTCATAGATCGCAGTTATGTAAGTGTGGTCACACCCAAGGTGCAGGCAGAAAAATGGGTGACCACCAGAAAGGGCAGGCAGTCAGTGCAGGAATCCCCTGTGGTTGTCCCCCTCTCGAACAGATATACCCCTTTGGATACTGTCGGGGGGGATAGCCTATCAGGGGAAAACAGCAGCAGCCAGAGCAGTGGCACCACGGCTGGCTCTGATGTTCAGAAGGGAGGGTCAAAGCGCAGAAGAGTAATAGTTATAGGGGACTCTATAGTCAGGGGCACAGATAGGCGCTTCTGTGGACGTGAAAGAGACTCCAGGATGGTATGTTGCCTCCCTGGTGCCAGGGTCCAGGATGTCTCCGAACGGGTAGAGGGAATCCTGAAGGGGGAGGGCAAACAGGCAGAGGTCGTTGTACATATTGGTACTAACGACATAGGCAGGAAGGGGCATGAGGTCCTGCAGCAGGAGTTCAGGGAGCTAGGCAGAAAGTTAAAAGACAGGACCTCGAGGGTTGTAATCTCGGGATTACTCCCTGTGCCACGTGCCAGTGAGGCTAGAAATAGGAAGATAGAGCAGACAAACACGTGGCTAAACAGCTGGTGTAGGAGGGAGGGTTTCTGTTATCTGGACCACTGGGAGCTCTTCCGGGGCAGGTGTGACCTGTATAAGATGGACGGGTTGCATCTAAACCGGAGAGGCATAAATATCCTGGCCGCGAGGTTTGCTAGTGTCACACGGGAGGGTTTAAACTAGTATGGCAGGGGGGTGGGCACGGGAGCAATAGGTCAGAAGGTGAGAGCATTGAGGGAGAACTAGGGAATAGGGACAGTGTGGCTCTGAGGCAGCGCAGACGGGGAGAAGTTGCTGAACACAGCGGGTCTGGTGGCCTGAAGTGCATATGTTTTAATGCAAGGAGCATTACGGGTAAGGCAGATGAACTTAGAGCTTGGATTACTACTTGGAACTATGATGTTGTTGCCATTACAGAGACCTGGTTGAGGGAAGGGCAGGATTGGCAGCTAAACGTTCCAGGATTTAGATGTTTCAGGCGGGATAGAGGGGGATGTAAAAGGGGAGGCGGAGTTGCGCTACTTGTTCAGGAGAGTATCACAGCTATACAGCGAGAGGGCACCTCAGAGGGCAGTGAGGCTATATGGGTAGAGATCAGGAATAAGAAGGGTGCAGTCACAATGTTGGGGGTATACTACAGGCCTCCCAACAGCCAGCGGGAGATAGAGGAGCAGATAGGTAGACAGATTTTGGAAAAGAGTAAAAACAACAGGGTTGTGGTGATGGGAGACTTCAACTTCCCCAATATTGACTGGGACTCACTTAGTGCCAGGGGCTTAGACGGGGCAGAGTTTGTAAGGAGCATCCAGGAGGGCTTCTTAAAACAATATGTAAACAGTCCAACTAGGGAAGGGGCGGTACTGGACCTGGTATTGGGGAATGAGCCCGGCCAGGTGGTAGATGTTTCAGTAGGGGAGCATTTCGGTAACAGTGACCACAATTCAGTAAGTTTTAAAGTACTGGTGGACAAGGATAAGAGTGGTCCGAGGATGAATGTGCTAAATTGGGGGAAGGCTAATTATAACAATATTAGGCGGGAACTGAAGAACATAGATTGGGGGCGGATGTTTGAGGGCAAATCAACATCTGACATGTGGGAGGCTTTCAAGTGTCAGTTGAAAGGAATACAGGACAGGCATGTTCCTGTGAGGAAGAAAGATAAATACGGCAATTTTCGGGAACCTTGGATGACGAGTGATATTGTAGGCCTCGTCAAAAAGAAAAAGGAGGCATTTGTCAGGGCTAAAAGGCTGGGAACAGACGAAGCCTGTGTGGCATATAAGGAAAGTAGGAAGGAACTTAAGCAAGGAGTCAGGAGGGCTAGAAGGGGTCATGAAAAGTCATTGGCAAATAGGGTTAAGGAAAATCCCAAGGCTTTTTACACTTACATAAAAAGCAAGAGGGTAGCCAGGGAAAGGGTTGGCCCACTGAAGGATAGGCAAGGGAATCTATGTGTGGAGCCAGAGGAAATGGGCGAGGTACTAAATGAATACTTTGCATCAGTATTCACCAAAGAGAAGGAATTGGTAGATGTTGAGTCTGGAGAAGGGGGTGTAGATAGCCTGGGTCACATTGTGATCCAAAAAGACGAGGTGTTGGGTGTCTTAAAAAATATTAAGGTAGATAAGTCCCCAGGGCCGGATGGGATCTACCCCAGAATACTGAAGGAGGCTGGAGAGGAAATTGCTGAGGCCTTGACAGAAATCTTTGGATCCTCGCTGTCTTCAGGGGATGTCCCGGAGGACTGGAGAATAGCCAATGTTGTTCCTCTGTTTAAGAAGGGTGGCAGGGATAATCCCGGGAACTACAGGCCGGTGAGCCTTACTTCAGTGGTAGGGAAATTACTGGAGAGAATTCTTCGAGACAGGATCTACTCCCATTTGGAAGCAAATGGACGTATTAGTGAGAGGCAGCACGGTTTTGTGAAGGGGAGGTCGTGTCTCACTAACTTGATAGAGTTTTTCGAGGAGGTCACTAAGATGATTGATGCAGGTCGGGCAGTAGATGTTGTCTATATGGACTTCAGTAAGGCCTTTGACAAGGTCCCTCATGGTAGACTAGTACAAAAGGTGAAGTCACACAGGATCAGGGGTGAACTGGCAAGGTGGATACAGAACTGGCTAGGCCATAGAAGGCAGAGGGTAGCAATGGAGGGATGCTTTTCTAATTGGAGGGCTGTGACCAGTGGTGTTCCACAGGGATCAGTGCTGGGACCTTTGCTCTTTGTAGTATATATAAATGATTTGGAGGAAAATGTAACTGGTCTGATTAGTAAGTTTGCAGACGACACAAAGGTTGGTGGAATTGCGGATAGCGATGAGGACTGTCTGAGGATACAGCAGGATTTAGATTGTCTGGAGACTTGGGCGGAGAGATGGCAGATGGAGTTTAACCTGGACAAATGTGAGGTAATGCATTTTGGAAGGGCTAATGCAGGTAGGGAATATACAGTGAATGGTAGAACCCTCAAGAGTATTGAAAGTCAAAGAGATCTAGGAGTACAGGTCCACAGATCACTGAAAGGGGCTACACAGGTGGAGAAGGTAGTCAAGAAGGCATACGGCATGCTTGCCTTCATTGGCCGGGGCATTGAGTATAAGAATTGGCAAGTCATGTTGCAGCTGTATAGAACTTTAGTTAGGCCACACTTGGAGTATAGTGTTCAATTCTGGTCGCCACACTACCAGAAGGATGTGGAGGCTTTAGAGAGGGTGCAGAAGAGATTTACCAGAATGTTGCCTGGTATGGAGGGCATAAGCTATGAGGAGCGATTGAATAAACTCGGTTTGTTCTCACTGGAACGAAGGAGGTTGAGGGGCGACCTGATAGAGGTATACAAAATTATGAGGGGCATAGACAGAGTGGATAGTCAGAGGCTTTTCCCCAGGGTAGAGGGGTCAATTACTAGGGGGCATAGGTTTAAGGTGAGAGGGGCAAAGTTTAGAGTAGATGTACGAGGCAAGTTTTTTACGCAGAGGGTAGTGGGTGCCTGGAACTCACTACCGGAGGAGGTAGTGGAGGCAGGGACGATAGGGACATTTAAGGGGCATCTTGACAAATATATGAATAGGATGGGAATAGAAGGATACGGACCCAGGAAGTGTAGAAGATTGTAGTTTAGTCGGGCAGTATGGTCGGCACGGGCTTGGAGGGCCGAAGGGCCTGTTCCTGTGCTGTACATTTCTTTGTTCTTTGTTCTTTGTTCTTTGGATAGAGGATTGGTTAATTAATAGAAAGCAAAGAGTGGGGATTAATGGGTGTTTCTGTGGTTGGCAATCAGTAGCTAGTGGTGTCCCTCAGGGATCAGTGTTGGGCCCACAATTGTTCACAATTTACATAGATGATTTGGAGTTGGGGACCAAGTGCAATGTGTCCAAGTTTGCAGTTGACACTAAGATGAGTGGTAAAGCGCTGGAGCGTGTGCAGAGGAGATTCACTAGGTTAATCCCAGAGCTGAAGGGGTTGGATTACGAGGAGAGGTTGAGTAGACTGGGACTGTACTCATTGGAATTTAGAAGGATGTGGGGGGGGGGATCTTATAGAAACATATAAAATTATGAAAGGAATAGATAGGATAGATGCAGGCAGGTTGTTTCCACTGGCGGGTGAAAGCAGAACTAGGGGGCATAGCATCAAAATAAGGGGAAGTAGATTTAGGACTGAGCTTAGGAGGAACCTCTTCACCCAAAGGGTTGTGAATCTATGGAATTCCTTGCCCAGTGAAGCAGTTGAGGCTCCTTCATTAAATGTTTTTAAGATAAAGATAGTTTTTTGAAGAATAAAGGGATTAAGGGTTATGGTGTTCGGACCGGAAAGTGGAGCTGAGTCCACAAAAGATCAGCCATGATCTCATTGAATGGCGGAGCAGGCTCGAGGGGCCAGATGGCCTACTCCTGCTCCTAGTTCTTATGTTCTTATCTGCCTAATATAGGGGGCTGGTTAGCTCAGTTATCTAGATGGATGATGTGAGTAGAACAATGCCCATATTATGGATTCAATCCCCTTTCTGGCTAAGGTAAAGACTTTACACTTCTGAGAGTGGAAGACAATAACCACTAACAAGAGCTACCCTGAAAATGGCACAGGATGACGTATCAACAGAAAATGATCTGAGGATCTACCTTTGGGCAGAGCACACATATCATACCATTTGTCTAATGGCATGCTTATATACCCACCAATTGTAAGTCATTACATCAAACAGAATGTTCCTTTGGCTGTTTGCACCAGGGAAGAGACTGACCGCACCCAACCAGCTAGTGCTTGCAAAACTCAAAACACAGTGTCCAACATTAGATGTGATTCCAGGATGGGACAACATCTGCTGCACAATCCTGATTGTGCTAAGAGTTATGTTGGAAACCAATTTAAGGTTATCAGTCAGGCTCACAGTGTGGCTCACTTATGTGTGTGAGGAGACACAGAGTCCTGTTTTTTACACAAAGAGCCTGTACACACGGTGTGCTTGTTTCAACTGAACAAAATAGTCAACAGCCATTCTCTGGCTCATTGCCCAAGGCAATATCTTGATCAATCAAAGTCAACTTGCCCACTTTGAATTTGAACAAAGCATGGCAGTTAACTGTCAGTCATCACTTAACTGGTGCATTCCCCAGGGCGAAGCTCTACCAATTGGAGTTTACTTGCCAACCAATTGTCATTCCCTTCCCATGGGAATAAATTACTGGTTCCTTTATATTTAGTATTCATGCAAATGTTCCGCTGAGTGCAAGATGAAAGCTTTGACAAAGTGTCTTTTTTCCAGCAGTACTCCAGTTCTGTGCTACCAAATTCATTACCACAGGAAGTAGTTGATGCAAAACTTTGAATATATTCAAGAGGTGGCTGGATATAGCACTTGGAGAGAGTGGGATCAAAGGCTATGTGGAGAAAGCAGAATTAGTCTATTGCGTTGGATGATCAGCCATGATCGTAATGAATGGCAGAGCAGGCTTGAAGGGCCATAGCCCTTAGCCCCTTAGGCCATAGCCACATCAAATGCTAATTGTTACTTCACTTCCAGTTTTGCAACCGTATCAAGATCGGCCAGGATCGAATGGCGGAGCAGACTCGATGGGCCAAATGGCCTAATTCAGCTCCTATATCTTATAAACATATTGCCACAAATTATAGAAAGCCATTTTTCTGAAGTATTTTATATCATTACTGATTCTGCAAAAACAGTTGATCTGAATAATGATGGTTCTTCATGTGGCAATTTGAAACCAGCGCAACTCTTGTTTAATTTTACTGCAGTAAGTATTGCCGTGTTTTGCAGGCATAGGAAGGATTTGGGGAAATGTATAGATTTAGTAAAAGGTTAGTGCTAATACTCCTGACTCACAGTAAGAGTACGCGCTAGTTAATGCTTATACACCAGTAAACCTTGTACACCCTGAGGCCCAATATCAGGAGCATGAGTTGCTGACAAACCTTGCACCCCTCAAGGACCTGAATTAGCAGAACTTTCCAGCAAGGTCTTACATAGATACGCAGAAGATAGGAGCAGGAGGAGGCCTTTTGGCCCTTCAAGCCTGCTCTGCCATTCATTACGATCATGGCTGATCATCCAACGCAATAGACTAATTCTGCTTTCTCCACATAGCCTTTGATCCCACTCTCTCCAAGTGCTATATCCAGCCACCTCTTGAATATATTCAAAGTTTTGCATCAACTACTTCCTGTGGTAATGAATTCCACAGGCTCTCCACTCTCTGGGAGAAGAAATGTCTCCTTATCTCTGACTAAAATGGTTTACCCTGAACCTTCAGACTGTGACCCCTGGTTCTGGACACACCCATCATTGGTAACATCTTCCCTGCATCTACCCTGTCTAGTCCTGTCAAAATTTTATAAGTCTCTATGAGACCCCCCCCTCATTCTTCTGAACTCCAGCGAGAACAATCCCAACCTCATCAATCTCTCCTCATATGACAGTCCCGCCATCCCTGGAATCAGTCTGGTAAACCTTCGCTGCACTCCCTCGAGAGCAAGAACATCCTTCCTCAGAGAAGGAGACCAAAACTGCCCACAATACTCCAGGTGTGGCCTCACCAAGGCCCTGTACAATTGCAGCAACACATCCCTGCTTCTATACTCGAAACCTCTCGCAATGAAGGCCAACATACCATTAGCCTTCTTTCCTGCCTGCTGCACCTGCATGCTTACCTTCAGCGACTGGTGCACAAGGACACCCAGGTCCCGCTGCACACTCCCCTCTCCCAATTGACAACCATTCAGGTAGTAATCTGCCTTCCTGCTTTTGATTCCAAAGTGAATAACCTCACACTTACCCAAATTATACTGCACCTGCCATTGGCTTCCCCACTCGCCCAACCTGTCCAGATCTTGCTGTAGGATCCCTGCATCCTTGTCACAATTCACCCTCCCGCCTAATTTGGTATCATCTGCAAACTTTGAGATGTTACATTTTGTTCCCTCATCCAAATCAGTAATATATATTGTGAATAGCTGGGGTCCCGGATTATGGAGTTTAATCTGGACAAATGTGAGGTAATGCATTTTGGAAGGTCCAATGCAGGTAGGGAATATACAGTGAATGGGAAAACCCTCAAGAGTATTGACAGTCAGAGAGATCTAGGTGTACAGGTCCCTGAAAGGGGCAACACAGGTGGAAAAGGTAGTCAAGAAGGCATACGGCATGCTTGCCTTCATTGGCCGGGGCATTTAGCATAAAAATTGGCAAGTCATGTTGCAGCTGTATAGAACCTTAGTTAGGCCACACTTGGAGTATAGTGTTCAATTCTGGTCGCCACACTACCAGAAGGATGTGGAGGCTTTAGAGAGGGTGCAGAAGAGATTTACCAGAATGTTGCCTGGTATGGAGGGCATTAGCTATGAGGAGCAGTTGAATAAACTCAGTTTGTTCTCACTGGAACGACGGAGGTTGAGGGACGACCTGATAGAGGTCTACAAAATTATGCGGGGCATAGACAGAGTGGATAGTCAGAGGCTTTTTCCCAGGGTAGAGGGGTCAATTACTAGGGGGCATAGGTTTAAGGTGCGAGGGACAAGGTTTAGAGTAGATGTACGAGGCAAGTGTTTTACACAGAGGGTAGTGGGTGCCTGGAACTCGCTGCTGGAGGAGGTGGTGGAAGCAGGGGCGATAGTGATGTTTCAGGGGTATCTTGACAAATAACAAAGAACAAAGAAAAGCACTGATGTGGAGATGCCGGCGTTGGACTGGGGTGAGCACAGTACAAAGTCTTACAACACCAGGTTAAAGTCCAACAGGTTTGTTTCGATGTCACTAGCTTTCGGAGCGCAGCTCCTTCCTCAGGTGAATGAAGAGGTATGTTCCAGAAACACATATATAGACAAATTCAAAGATGCCAAACAATGCTTGGAATGCGACCATTAACAGGTGATTAAATCTTTACAGATCCAGAGATGGGGTACTCCCAGGTTAAAGAGGTGTGAATTGTCTCAAGCCAGGACAGTTGGTAGGATTTCGCAGGCCAGATGGTGGGGGATGAATGTAATGCGACATGAATCCCAGGTCCCGGTTGAGGCCGCACTCATGTGTGCGGAACTGGGCTATAATTTTCTGAAGGCGGCCTTCAGGACGCGCGACAACGCAGAATCGCCGAGCAGAAACTTATAGCCAAGTTCCGCACACATGAGTGCGGCCTCAACCGGGACCTGGGATTCATGTCGCATTACATTCATCCCCCACCATCTGGCCTGCAAAATCCTACCAATTGTCCTGGCTTGAGACAATTCACACCTCTTTAACCTGGGATTACCCCATCTCTGGATCTGTAAAGATTTAATCACCTGCTAATGCTCGCATTCCAAGCATTGTTTGGCATCTTTGAATTTGTCTATATATGTGTTTCTGGAACAGACCTCTTCATTCACCTGAGGAAGGAGCAGCGCTCCGAAAGCTAGTGACATCGAAACAAACCTGTTGGACTTTAACCTGGTGTTGTAAGACTTCGTAAAGAAAAGCACAGCACAGGAACAGGTCCTTTGGCCCTTCAAGCCCGTGCCGACCATGCTGCCCAACTAAACTATAATCTTCTACACTTCCTGGGTCCGTATCCCTCTATTCCCATCCTATTCATGTATTTGTCACTGACCTTACACCCGGTTGACCTGTCTCAAGTGAGCTGTTGATATACCACATAATCAACCTTGCCCTCTCACTGACCACATGTCCATTCTCTCGCAGGATCACCATCTGATGGGGTTGAGCTATCCGAGTCGTCCCTCACCCCACCTGCCACCCAAGAGACCACCTCAGAGGAGAGCTCCAAGGAGACCACCATCGAAATATCACAGCTATCACCCCCACATTCCACCAGCACCAAGACACACATCTCAGTGGATGACATTAGAGGACAGGCTTCTCGGGCACAATCTGGTGAACACCACACAGTCGCTGACATACATGAGGGTGGAGGCAGGAAGGGAGTCAGCAGTCGGAGGTCTGCTGAATCCCAGCACTCAGCTGGGTCCCTCCCGGATGCCAAGTCTTTGGACAAGTTTCTCCCAGAACTGAGGCAGATGATAGGACACAGCCGAGACATTCAGGAGGGCATGTCAGTGACAGTCTGGTGACTGCAAAGTCAATTGGTCGAGTCCCAAAGCCTTCAGACACAGGAGACGGTGCTGACAATGTGTGGCACTCAGGCCAGCACTGCTGGGTTGTGGACCGCAGTGGAAAACCTGGAACATGATGTCTGCGCCTAAAGTGGTCGTGTCCAAGACAGGGCCCAGTCTGTGATAATCATGGCGAAGGACCCCGATATCATGTCCCAATCGATGAGGGACATGTCCCATATGCTGGTGGACATTGCTGAGGCACTCCAGAGCATGGCCCAGTCACGGAGGACCATCGCTGACACCATGGTGCAGACAATGGGGGCCTCCAGGGCTGATAGAGTCAAATGACTCAGAGGCCTCTGGAGCTCATTCCAACTGTTCCTCCTTCCCATGGTCTCCCCAGAGTTCCACGGGTACCATCATGGAGGGGGAAGCACTGGAATCCAAACAGGCATGTCTCCAATGAGATTACGATGGCCTCCAATTCTTCAGAACCCCTCCTCCTGATACTGGTGCATCTCAAGGGCAGCGGACAGAACAGGGTGGCATGGTGATGCCTGTGACACTGGTACATCAGCTGGGACATCAAAGGCCACAGAGCACGGCAAGCAGCAAGCTTCCGGGGCTGATTTAGCACAATGCTAAATAGCTGGCTTTGAAAGCAGCCCAAGACAGGCTAGCAGCACGGTCCAATTCCCGTACCAGCCTCCCCGAACAGGCGCCGGAATGTGGCAACTAGGGGCTTTTCACAGTAACTTCATTTGAAGCCTACTTGTGACAATAAGCGATTTTCATTTCATTTTCATTTCATTCCTTCACCTCTGATGTGCATCAAAGGGACACACCTAGATGGAGCACTCGGCCACCGACAAGCAAGAAGGGTGAGGAGCATTGAGTGGACACTGGTGTGGTCACTGTATAGTGAGAGCGAATGGAAATCTGTCAGAGTAAAATGTTCCCTATTAAAACAAATCACACCTGGTATGTGTGCAGCATCTGTCACATTAATTTTCACCTGCCCCTTGGCAGTGCCAACCTGGCACCCTGGCAGTGTGCTAGGCTGGTGCTGCCAGGGTGCCCTGGGTGCCAGGGGCAGTGCCGCCTGCCCTGTCCCCCACCACCCGATTGGCTCCAATGGCCCCAGAGATCCCAGGAGTGGCCAGCATGCTTGTGGAGACCAATACTAATCTGCGCCCGAGTGAAGCCTCGATGGTGCGGCCGCTGACTCGCGAGAGCCGGGAGAATGCGGCCTCGACTCAGCCGTGCACATCTGGATGAGGCTAATGGCTCATTTATTATCACAATCACACCCAGCGTGGGCGTGCACACAACACGGAGCCTGTTTTGGGTCGCTCCTGTGATGCTCGCTGCGCAACAGAATTGGCGCCAGGCACAACACAACAGTAAAATTGTGCCTAATGGTCCAGATTACACCAAACCACAATCCAGAAATATTGGACGGGATTTAACTAAAAAGAATAGAACAATCCAGCGCAGAACAGGCCCTTGGTCACTCCAAGCCAGAGTCCCGTTTTGTGGCGTTTAGCAGAGTGTTTCTCGACCCCTGCAGTGCCGAGAACGACCCCATTATCAAACAGGACTGTTTATTGTTTGAGCCTCGGCGAGGAGCAGCCCGTCGAGGCCACGTTTACAGCTCAGCTTGTCAGTGCAGGAAGAGATCGGAGTGCCATTTTCAAATGCTTGATGTCTCGACCCTCCACTGCGACCTCTGGATGCCCCCCAACACTGCATCATACCCCCCTCACCCCTTCTCATAAGGGTATTGTGCCTCAGGCCCAATCCCCACTCTGAACAACCTGGCACCTGGGCACCTTGGCACTGCCAGGCTGGGAGACTCTGGGAAACCCGCCCAAGTGCCATTATGCCTGGTCCATGTTTGTGGAAACCGGGCTAAAAGGCGCCACTGCAAGGTCTCCCAGGCGTTTGATCCTGTGGTTTGGAAAATTCGGGCCAAGACAGGTTCACATGAAGTTAACCCAATGAGGGCGAAGTCCAGATCAACACATCTTGATCGATCTCACAAGGCGTCCCGAGCGTTGTAAATCTTGCGAGAGGTTTACCGGCCTCATCACGTTACCTAATTATCGTGACGAGGCTGAATAATCACACCCATTATATCTGACCTAAAAGGAAAACCGTGATATGGGTGTGACGATTCTGTCATATCCTTACGTGGTGCATTAAAGATTTTTCAATAGAATTGGGAAGAGTTAATTTACCTTCTGTGAGGTTGCTTGTGTGTTCTGCAGTACCTCCAGGAAAGATCTTGGCCACGTAAGCACCAATTTCTCCATTTCGTCCTGGGATCTCTTTCCCACCAATAATCCGGATTCCTAATCCATTCCCTGGCATAACAAGAACAATAAACAATATGTATTAACTATGAGAAAAAATTCATCTTTTGGGATCGTGAGGCTGAGCTGTTGGTGTAGGAGGGACGGCTTCAGATTTCTGGACCACTGGGATCTCTTCCGGGGCAGGTGTGACCCGTACAAGAAGGACGGGTTGCATCTAAACTGGAGGAGCACCGCTATCCTGGCTGGGAGATTTGCGAGAGTCACTCGGGAGGATTTAAACTAATATGGCAGTGGGGTGGGAACCAGAGTGTTAGCTTAGAAGGTGTAATAACTGAAGGGGAAATAGAGAACAAAAATAAGAGAACAACATCACCCTGTCTGCAGTGGTTTGAAATGTATTTGTTTCAACGCCAGAAGTATAGCGGGTAAGGGAGATGGACTTCGAGCACTTATTAGTACTTGGAATTACGATGTTGTGGCTATCATAGAAACGTGGTTAAAGGAAGGGCAGGATTGGCAGCTGAACGTTGGAGGATTGAGGCGCTTCAGGAGAGATAGAGGGGGTTGTAAAAGGGGTGGGGGAGTAGTATTACTGGATAAGGAGAATATTATAGCCGTACTGCGGGAGGACACCTTGGAGGGCTCACACAATGAGGCAATCTGGGTAGAGCTCAGGAACAGGAAGGGGGCAATCACAATGTTGGGGGTTTATTACAGGCCCCCCCAACTGCGAGCGAGAGATAGAGGAGCAGATAAGTACAGAGATTTTGGATAGGTGCAAAAGTAACAGGGTTGTTGTGGTAGGGGTTTTTATTTTCTCCTATATTGACTGAGACTCACTCAGTGCTCGGGGTTTGGATGGGGTAGAGTTTGTAAGGTGTATCCAGGAAGCCTTCTTGATGCAATGTGTCGATAGTCCAACTACGGAAGGGGCAGTGCTGGACCTGGTATTGGGGAATGAGCCTGGACAGGTGGTTGAGGTTTCAGTACGGGAACATTTTGGGAGTAGTGACCACAATTCCGTAAGTTTGAGGGTACTTTTGGACAGGGATGAGAGTAACCCTCGTGTTAAGGTGCTAAACTGGGGAAAGGCAAATTACTATAACATTAGACAGGAATTGAAGAATTTGGATTGGGTGTGGCTGTTGGAGGGTAAATCAACATTGGAAATGTGGGAATCTTTCAAGCGACAGTTGATTACGAGGCAGGAAAGTCACGTTCCTGAGAGAACAAAGGATAAGTATGGGACGTTTAGAGACCCTTGGATAACGAGGGATATTGTGAACCTCGTCAAAAAAGAAAAAGGATACTTTTGTACGGTCTAGAAGGATGGGAACTGTTGAAACCCTTGAGGAGTATAAAGAAAGTAGGAAGGTACTGAAGCTGGAAATTAGGAGGGGTCATTAAAAAGTCCTTGGGAAGTAGGATTAAGGTGAATCCCAAAGCTTTTTATTCATATGTCATAAGCAAGAGGGTGGCCAGGGAAAGAATTGGACCACTTAAGGGCAGTGGGGGGGAAACTATGGCGAGGTACTAAATGAATACTTTGCATCAGTGTTCACTAAAGAAAGGGACTTTGTGGAAGTTGATTTTTTAGTAGGGTGTGTGGACAGTCTGGATCATGGTAACAATGAAAAGGAGGAGTTATTGGGTCTTTGAAAAGATATTAAGGTAGATAAGTCTCCTGTGCCAGATGGAATTTATCCCAGAATACTGAAGGAAGCAAGGGAGGAAATTGCTGGGGCCTTGACTGACATCTTTGTATCCTCATTGGCTACAAGTGAAATCCCAGAGAACTGGAGAATAGCTAATGTGGTACCGCTGTTTAAGAAAGGTAGCAGGGATAATCCTGGAAACTATAGGCCGGTGAGCCTCACGTCGGTAGTAAGTAAATTATTGGAGAGAATTCTCAGGGACAGGATTTATACCCATTTGGAAACAAATGGACTCATAAGTAATAGACAGCATGGTTTTGTGAAGGGGAGGTTGTGCCTCACTAACTTGATCGAGTTTTTTGAGGAGGTGACAAAGATGATTGATGAGGGGAGGGCGATGGATGTTGTTTACATGGACTTCAGTAAAGCCTTTGACAAGGTACCTCATGGCAGACTGGTACAAACGGTGAAGTCTCACGGGATCAGAGGTGAGGCGGTAAGATGGATACAGAACTGGCTCGGTCACAGAAGGCAAAGGGTAGTAGTAGAAGGGTATTTTTCTGAATGGAAGGTTGAGATTAGTGGTGTTCCACAGGGATCTGTGCTTAGGTCTCTTGTTGTTTGTGGTGTACATAAAAAATGTGGAGGAAAATATAGCCATTCTGATTCGTAAGTTCGCGGATCACACCAAGGTTGGTGGAGTGGTAGATAGTGTTGAGGATTGTCAGAGGATACAGCAGGACATAGATAGGTTGGAGACTTGGGCAGAGAAATGGCAAATGGAGTTTAATCTGGACTAATGTGAGGTAATGCACTTTGGTAGGTCTGACACAGAGGGGAAATATATCGTAAATGGTAAAACTCTGAGCAATATAGAAAGTCAGAGAGATCTGGGCGTGCAGGTCCACAGATCTTTGAAAGTGGCAACACAAGTTTACAAGGTAGTCAAGAAAGCATACGGAATGCTTGTCTTCATTGGATGGGGCATCGAGTATAA
Organism: Scyliorhinus torazame; assembly: GCF_047496885.1. Taxonomy (NCBI): domain Eukaryota; kingdom Metazoa; phylum Chordata; class Chondrichthyes; order Carcharhiniformes; family Scyliorhinidae; genus Scyliorhinus; species Scyliorhinus torazame. The sequence continues at coordinate 278,626 of NC_092719.1, forward strand.
AAACTGGCAAGTCATGCTACAGTTGTATCGAACCTTGGTAAGGCCGCACTTGGAATATTGTGCACAATTCTGGTCACCACACTACCAGAAGGATGTGGAGGCTTTGGAGAGGGTGCAGAGTAGGTTTACCAGGATGTTGGTTTAGGGGGCTGGTTTAGCACAGGGCTAAATAGCTGGCTTTGAAAGCAGACCAAGGCAGGCACGGTTCAATTCCCATACCAGCCTCCCCGAACAGGCGGTGGAATGTGGTGACTAGGGGCTTTTCACAGTAACTTCATTTGAAGCCTACTTGTGACAATAAGCGATTTTCATTTTCATTTCATTTCATGTTGCCTGGTCTGGAGGGGTTAGCTATGTGGAGAGGCTAAATAGACTTGGACTGTTTTCATTAGAAAGACGGAGGTTGAGGGGTGACCTGATAGAGGTCTACAAGATTATGAGGGGCATGGATAGAGTGCATGGGCAGGCACTCTTTCCCAGGGTGGAGGGGTCAGTCACCAGGGGGCATAGGTTTAAGGTCCATGGGGCAAAGTTTAGAGGAGATGTGCGAGGCAGGTTTTTTACACAGAGGGTGGTGAATGCCTGGAACGTGTTGCCAGGGGAGGTTGTGGAAGCAGATACATTAACGGCGTTCAAAAGGCATCTTGACAAACACATGGGTAGGATGGGTATAGAGGGATACGGCACAAGGAAGTGCGGAGAGTTTTGGCCAAGATTAGTATCACGGCCAGTACAGGCTTGGAGGGCCGAAGGGCCTGTTCCTGTGCTGTTTTGTTCTTTGTTCTTTGTCATCACATTTTCAAAGGAGCAGGTACTGGAATTTCAAGTTAAAGAAATCTGTTAAAAGGTGATCTGTGGGTTTGACCAAAATGAGCTGTCGCCTGTAATGGGAGGATCTCCCGCCACAATCTTTTACTTGTCAAGTTTTTAAATTATGTTTGGATCAGCACTAAGCAGAGGCCTGATAGAGAGGGACTCAAATGTTTAGAGACCAAATCACCAAGAATTTATTTGCACTAAGTGGCTGGCTGCAAACCAATCATTGGAAAGTTTGATCATTGATGCAGCCCCCTGTTGAAGAATGGTCAAAAACATAGAAATAAGATCAGGATGAGGTAATTCAGCCCTTTGAGCTTTGCTTTGTCATTCAATACGGTTATGCTTAATCCTCGATCTCAACACCACCCATACCCCTTGAAGCCTTTGGAGTCTATGGGCGCGATTCAGCGGAAGTAAAACAAAGTCCACTTTTGGCACATTGGGCGGGATGTTTCTTGGAGGCTGTCACACCGAGATTCTCCCCGAGATGCTCCCCGAGATTCTCCCCGAGATTCTCCCCGAGATGCTCGCCGAGATTCTCCCCGAGATTCTCCCGAGATGCTCCCCGAGATGCTCCCCGAGATTCTCCCCGAGATTCTCCCGAGATGCTCCCCGAGATTTTCCCCGAGATGCTCCCCGAGATTCTCCCCGAGATGCTCCCCGAGATGCTCCCCGAGATTCTCCCCGAGATTCTCCCCGAGATGCTCCCCGAGATTCTCCCCGAGATGCTCCCCGAGATGCTCCCCGAGATGCTCCCCGAGGTTCTCCCCGAGATTCTCCCCGAGATTCTCCCCGAGATGCTCCCCGAGATGCTCCCCGCGATGCTCCCCGAGATGCTCCCCGAGATGCTCCCCGAGATTCTCACGAGATGCTATCCGAGATTCTCCCCGAAATGCTCCCCGAGATTCTCCCCGAGATGTCCCCCGAGATGCTCCCCGAGATTCTCCCCGAGATGCTCCCCGTGATGCTCCCCGAGATGCTCCCCGAGATTCTCCCTGGGATGCTCCCCGAGATGCTCCCTGAGATACTCCCCGAGATGCTCCCCGAGATGCTCCCTGAGATGCTCCCTGAGATGCTCCCTGAGATGCTCCCCGAGATGCTCCCTGAGATGCTCCCCGAGATTCTTCCCGCTATTCACCGGCACTTTGCCGGTTCTTTGGGCCTTGAGCAGTTTCTCCCCGACAAGGCCATACTTTAGTCGATAGGAACTGATCATCACAGATCAGGGCGTCATGTTCACCGGCAGCCCAGATTGCTGAACCTCTGCCCCCTTTTCAGGCCCCACCCTCCGCTTTTTGCCCCCCTTCACTTCCCCAACCTTCTCGAGGCCCCTCCAACCCGCCCTCTCATGGGCAAGGACTCTAACCCATGGAAGTGCTGACCTGGCACCCAGGCAGGTTGGCACTGCCAGCCTGGTACTCTGGTACCAGGGGAGTGCCAGGGTACCACCCTGCCATGTTCCTGACTGCATGGGGGTCTCTAATGGCCTGCGAGATGCCCTGAGGGGCCACGCACTAACCAGTGCTAAACGGCGCATTGGCGAGGACTTGTAGGCGCGGCATTTGACTCCCAGATGCCGGGTGAAAGTGGTGTTCAGGTAGTTACATAAACCTAATGGCTTATTTAAATATGCTGATCCAGATTATGCCAGCCGGAGCAAGCCCCCCCCCAGCCCGGTCAGAATTTTATACATTTCAGTGAGGTCCCCTCTCATTCTTCTAAACTCCAGTGAAAACAGGCCCAGTCGTCACAAACTCTCCTCATACGACAATCCCGCCGTCCAAGGAATCAGTCTGGTGAACCTTCGCTGCACTCTCTCTGTGGCAATGATATCCTTTCTTAGATAAGGAGACCAAAACTGCCCACAATGCTCCAGGTGTGGTCTCGCTCAGGCCCCGTACATCTGCAGTGTGACATCCCTGCTCCAATACTCCAGTCCTCTTGCAGTGAAGGCCAACATACTATTTGTCTTCCTAACCGCTTGCTGCATCTGCATGTTTGCTTTCAGTATCTTTCAATAGGCTCCAAGTCAGACTTTAATTCTTTAATTTCAGTTAACTTCAGCCTTTCCACACTTTGCTGACTATAACTTATCCTGTATCGTATTGTTCACTAATCACCCTTATCCCTATTTACTTAAACTGAATCCTGGTTTTTCAATGCTTCAAATTTAATTTGGTGTGTACACACTTCGTGGCTTTGCTCCTTCTGATAATAATACCCTCTTCTGGCCACAAAATATAGCTCTACCTCTGCTCGATCTTTACTCTATCTATCTCTGCATACTCTGACCACTTAGACAAGTAAACCTCCTGCTGATTACCGCGTTCCACCTTTCTCAGCTGATGAATCCGGACTCCTCCATGTTGAACACCACTTGGAAGAAACCCTGAGGGTGGCAAGGGTGCAGAAAGTGGGGACTGGGTGGGGGACCTCAAAGCCCATCACCAAGAGTGGCTCAGTAGCATCACTGCTGACTGAACTGGCCGGGTCCTAAAGGACATAACCACTAGGCTGGGTCCACAGAAGGATGGAAATTCTACTTGGCCACATCTTCATCAACCTGCCTGCCACAGAACCATGCCCATGACAGTATCGACAGGAATGAACACCGCACAGTCCTCGTGGTGACAAAGTCCCGTCTTCATATTGAGGACACCCTCCATCCTGTTGTTCAGCACTCCCTTTGCTTCAATGATCACTCGATAACGAGTATAATTTTCCATCGAAGATACTCTGTCACTGGTCATGGATTCTGTGGGTCCTCGCGTGGTTGATGCCAGCCGGAGCGAGCCCCCCCCCCGCCCCCCCCCCGCCCCCCCCGCCCCCCCCCGCCCCTCCCCCCTCCCCCCCCCCCCCGCCCCCCCCGCGCCCCCCCCCCCCAACCCGTCAGAGGAAACATCCCTGAATCTGCCCAGCCCGGTCAGAATTTTATACATTTCAGTGAGGTCCCCAATCCGAGAGCTGCATTTTTGACTCCACACTTGGCAGGTGTTTCCAGGAAGTGGGATTGTCCTTGGATTCGAGATTACGGATATTCCTTTCCCAGGCTTGTTTTCCAGGCCTCCCCTTGTCATTGGGCATCCTGGATGAATTGTGTTCCTCCAAGTACATCTCCTCTGAGCAAGGGTCTCCCAGGTCTTCATATTATTATATATGGGGGGGTTTAAACTAATGCAGCAGGGGCATGGGAACCTGGGTTGTAGTTTTAGGGTAAGGGAGAATGAGAGTATAGAGGTCAGGAGCACAGATTTGACGTCGCAGGAGGGGGCCAGCGTTCAGGTAGGTGGTTTGAAGTGTGTCTACTTCAATGCCAGGAGTATACGAAATAAGGTAGGGGAACTGGCAGCATGGGTTGGTACCTGGGACTTCGATGTTGTGGCCGTTTCGGAGACATGGATAGAGCAGGGACAGGAATGGATGTTGCAGGTTCCGGGGTTTAGGTGTTTTAGTAAGCTCAGAGAAGGAGGCAAAAGAGGGGGAGGTGTGGCGCTGCTAGTCAAGAGCAGTATTACGGTGGCGGAGAGGATGCTAGATGGGGACTCATCTTCCGAGGTAGTATGGGCTGAGGTTAGCAACAGGAAAGGAGAGGTCACACTGTTGGGAGTCTTCTATAGGCCTCCAAATAGTTCTAGGGATGTAGAGGAAAGGATGGCGAGGATGATCCTGGATAAGAGCGAAAGTAACAGGGTAGTTATTATGGGAGACTTTAACTTTCCAAATATTGACTGGAAAAGATATAGTTCGAGTACATTAGATGGGTCGTTTTTTTGTACAGTGTGTGCAGGAAGGTTTCCTGACACAATATGTTGACAGGCCAACAAGAGGCGAGGCCACGTTGGATTTGGTTTTGGGTAATGAACCAGGCCAGGTGTTGGATTTGGAGGTAGGAGAGCACTTTGGGGACAGTGACCACAATTCGGTGACGTTTACGTTAATGATGGAAAGGGATAAGTATACACCGCAGGGCAAGAGTTATAGCTGGGGGAAGGGCAATTATGATGCCATTAGACGTGACTTGGGGGGGATAAGGTGGAGAAGTAGGCTGCAAGTGTTGGGCGCACTGGATAAGTGGAGCTTGTTCAAGGATCAGCTACTGCGTGTTCTTGATAAGTATGTACCGGTCAGGCAGGGAGGAAGGCGTCGAGCGAGGGAACCGTGGTTTACCAAAGAAGTGGAATCTCTTGTTAAGAGGAAGAAGGAGGCCTATGTGAAGATGAGGTGTGAAGTTTCAGTTGGGGCGATGGATAGTTACAAGGTAGCGAGGAAGGATCTAAACAGAGAGCTAAGACGAGCAAGGAGGGGACATGAGAAGTATTTGGCAGGTAGGATCAAGGAAAACCCAAAAGCTTTCTATAGGTTTGTCAGGAATAAGCGTTGATAGGATTGTGAAGAAGGCCTATGGAGTGTTGGCCTTTATTGGTAGAGGGATTGAGTTCCGGAGTCGGGAGGTCATGTTGCAGCTGTACAGAACTCTGGTACGGCCGCATTTGGAGTATTGCGTACAGTTCTGGTCACCGCATTATAGGAAGGACGTGGAGGCTTTGGAGCGGGTGCAGAGGAGTTTTACCAGGATGTTGCCTGGTATGGAGGGAAAATCTTATGAGGAAAGGCTGATGGACTTGAGGATGTTTTCGTTGGAGAGAAGAAGGTTAAGAGGAGACTTAATAGAGGCATACAAAATGATCAGGGGGTTGGATAGGGTGGACAGTGAGAGCCTTCTCCCGCGGATGGAAATGGCTGGCACGAGGGGGCATAACTTTAAACTGAGGGGTAATAGATATAGGACAGAGGTCAGAGGTAGGTTCTTTACGCAAAGAGTAGTGAGGCCGTGGAATGCCCTACCTGCTACAGTAGTGAACTCGCCAACATTGAGGGCATTTAAAAGTTTATTGGATAAACATATGGATGATAATGGCATAGTGTCGGTTAGATGGCTTTTGTTTCGGTGCAACATCGTGGGCCGAAGGGCCTGTACTGCGCTGTATTGTTCTATGTTCTATGTAAGCGAATGACTAGGGAAAGAGTAGGACCAGTCAAGGACAGGGGTGGGAAGTTGTGTGTGGAGTCTGAAGAGATAGGCGAGATACTAAATGAATATTTTTCGTCAGTATTCACTCAGGAAAAAGATAATGTTGTGGAGGAGAATGCTGAGCCCCAGGCTAATAGATGGCATTGAGGTACGTAGGGAAGAGGTGTTGGCAATTCTGGACAGGCTGAAAATAGATAAGTCCCCGGGACCTGATGGGATTTATCCTAGGATTCTCTGGGAGGCCAGGGAAGAGATTGCTGGACCTTTGGCTTTGATTTTTATGGCATCATTGGCTACAGGAATAGTGCCAGAGGACTGGAGGATAGCAAATGTGGTCCCTTTGTTCAAAAAGGGGAGCAGGGATAGTCAGCATGGCTTTGTGAAGGGTAGGTCATGTCTCACAAACCTTATCGAGTTCTTTGAGAAGGTGACTGAACAGGTAGACGAGGGTAGAGCAGTTGATGTGGTGTATATGGATTTCAGCAAAGCGTTTGATAAGGTTCCCCACTGTAGGCTATTGCAGAAAATACGGAGCCTGGGGATTGAGGGTGATTTAGAGATGTGGATCAGAAATTGGCTAGCTGAAAGAAGACAGAGGGTGGTGGTTGATGGGAAATGTTCAGAATGGAGCTCAGTTACAAATGGAGTACCACAAGGATCTGTTCTGGGGCCGTTGCTGTTTGTCATTTTTATCAATGACCTAGAGGAAGGCGCAGAAGGGTGGGTGAGTAAATTTGCAGACGATACTAAAGTCGGTGGTGTTGTCGATAGTGTGGAAGGATGTAGCAGGTTACAAAGGGATATAGATAAGCTGCAGAGCTGGGCTGAGAGGTGGCAAATGGAGTTTAATGTAGAGAAGTGTGAGGTGGTTCACTTTGGAAGGAATAACAGGAATGCGGAATATTTGGCTAATGGAAAAGTTCTTGAAAGTGTGGATGAGCAGAGGGATCTAGGTGTCCATGTACATAGATCCCTGAAAGTTGCCACCCAGGTTGATATGGTTGTGAAGAAGGCCTATGGAGTGTTGGCCTTTATTGGTAGAGGGATTGAGTTCCGGAGTCAGGAGGTCATGTTGCAGCTGTACAGAACTCTGGTACGGCCGCATTTGGAGTATTGCATACAGTTCTGGTCACCGCATTATAGGAAGGACGTGGAGGCTTTGGAGCGAGTGCAGAGGAGATTTACCAGGATGGTGCCTGGTATGGAGGGAAAATCTTATGAGGAAAGGCTGATGGACTTGAGGTTGTTTTCGTTGGAGAGAAGAAGGTTAAGAGGAGACTTAATAGAGGCATACAAAATGATCAGGGGGTTGGATAGGGTGGACAGTGAGAGCCTTCTCCCGCGGATGGAAATGGCTGGCACGAGGGGACATAGCTTTAAACTGAGGGGTAATAGATATAGGACAGAGGTCAGAGGTAGGTTCTTTACGCAAAGAGTAGTGAGGCCGTGGAATGCCCTACCTGCTACAGTAGTGAACTCGCCAACATTGAGGGCATTTAAAAGTTTATTGGATAAACATATGGATGATAATGGCATAGTGTAGGTTAGATGGCTTTTGTTTCGGTGCAACATCGTGGGCCGAAGGGCCTGTACTGCGCTTCATTGTTTTATGTTCTATGTTCTATGTAGGTGTTGAAATCTATGTTGCATTTCTTGAGGGGAGCCTTCAGAGTGTCCTTGATGCGCTTCCTTTGCCCTCCTCTTGTTCAGGAGTCTTCCTTGAGCTGGGCGAAGAAGATTTGCTTTGACAGTCGGTACTTTGGCATTCTAAGCACATGGCCGGCCCAGGCGAATTAGTTTTGGATGACCATGGCCTTGATGCTGGTTCTTTTGGCTCCTTCAAGGACACTGATGTTAGTGTGCCTGTCTTCCTAGCTGATGCAGAGAACCCAACTCAGACAACATTGATGGTACCTCTCCAGGCCTTCGAGGCCTGGTTGAAGTCCAGGTTTCTCCGCCATACAGAAGAGTTGGGAGGACGACTTGTACAGATGGATCTTGGTGTCAGCATGGATGTTGTCAAAGACTTTCATCCTTATGCACCTGAAGGAGGCGCTAGAGAATTGGATGCAATGTTGGATCTCTGCATTGGTGTCAGCCTAAGAGGAGAAGTGGCTCCCCAGGTAGGGAAATGTTCCACGTTTGGTATAGTATCTCCATTGATCTTGGTGGATGGAGAGACTGAATACTGCCCTGGGGCAGGTTGGGAAAGGACTTGAGTCTTCTTGAAGCTGAGGCCAAATCTTAGTATGCTTCTGCAAAGGTGTCAAACATGACTTGGAGTTTCTCGTCTGAGAGAATGGAGATGGCACTGTTATCAATAGAACCCCATATAATACTTACACTACAGAAAGAGGCCAATAGGCCCATTGCGGCTGAACTAAACATCTGAAAGAGTACCCTTACTTAGGCCCACTCCCCCGCTCTATCCCCGTAACCCCACCTAACCTGCACATCTTTGGACATTAAGGGGCAATTTAGCATGGCAAATCCACCTAACCTGCACATCTTTGGACTGTGGGTGGAAACCGGAGCACGCGGAGGAAACCCACGCACACACGGGGAGAAAATGCAAACTCCACATAGACAGTCACCCGAGGCCAGAATCGAACCTGGTTCCCTGGCCCTGTGAGGCATTAGTGGTACCACTGTGCCACCTGCATACTGAAGCTCCACGAGCGATGTCAGTGTTATTGTCTTCTTGGATTTCAACCAGTTGAGGTGGAAAGGTTTTCCATCCATCCTGTAGATGATGTCCACTCCACTGGCAAGCTTGTTCTTGACCAGGTAAAGGTTGATGGTGATGAAGATGGAGAAAAGGGTGGGGGCGATGACACATCCCTGTTTGACTCCAGTCTTGACCTCAAAAGGTTTCTATCTTAATTCTATTGGTGAGGACTTGCCGTGGAGGATCGAGGATGTTGATGAATTTCTCTGGACAACTGGCCTTTTTCAGGGTTTTCCATAGAACTTCCTGAGTGACTGAGTCAAAAGCCTTGGTCAGATCAATGAAGGCCGTGTAGAGTGGTTGGTGTTGCTCCTGGCATTTCTCTTGAAGTGGCCGAATTGTGAACATCATGTCCATTGTTCCACTGGCTTTCCGGGGAATTTCCTCAGAGACGAGGAGAAGGTGACCAGCAAGGATCAGGCAATGATTTTCCTGACAATGGAGAGTAGGGAGATTCCTCGTTAATTTCCACAGACTGCTTTGTCTCGTTTCTTCAAGATGTTGGTCATGACGGCATCCTTGACGTAGGCAGGAATTTCTTCTCTGTCCGAGATTCTCATGAGTCCCGTCCGCTCCTGTGGCTTGTCCATTCTTCATGTGTTTAATGGCGGCTTCAACTTCACCCATCTTGGTGGGAGACAGTGTGGCACTCTCGCAATGCCGAATGAGATAGATTTTGAACAGATCTCGCAACTCCAGACTGGGCATCCATGAGGCTCTGTGGGCCATCAGCAGCAGCAGAATTGTATCAACCACAATCTGCCACCTCACGGCCCAGCATATCCCCAATTTGAACATTAGCACAAAGCCAGGGGATCGACACTGGTTCAATGAAGAGTGCAGGAGAGCGTGCCAGGAGCAACATCAGGCATACGGAAAAATGAAGTGTCAACCTGGTGAAGCGACAACATAGGACTACTTGTGAGCCAAACAGCATAAGCAGCAAGTAATAGACAGAGCTAAGCGATTCCACAACCAATGCATCAGATCTAAGCTCTGTAGTCCTTCCACATGCAACTGTGAATGGTGGACAATTAATAATAATAATAAAATAATTCACTGGAGGAGGAGGGTCCACAAATATCTCCATCTCAATGATGGAGGATTCGAGCACATCTGTGCAAAAGAAAAAGCTGACATAGCCTTTGATCCCATTCTCCCTAAGTTCTATGTCCAGCCGCCTCTTGAATATATTCAATGTTTTAGCATCAACTACTTCCTGTGGTAATGAATTCCACAGGCTCACCACTCTTTGTGTGAAGAAATATCTCCTTATTTCTGTCCAAAATGGTTTACCCTGAATCCTCAGGCTGTGACCCCTGGTTCTAGGCACACCTATCATTGGTAACATCTTCCCTGCATCAACCCTGTCTCGTCCTGTTAGAATTGTATAAGTCTCTATGAGATCCCCCCTCATTCTTCTGAACTCCAGCGAGAACAATCACAACCGAGTCAATCTCTCCTCATATGACAGTCCCGCCATCCCTGGAATCAGTCTGGTAAACCTTCGCTGCTCTCCCTCGAGAGCAAGAACATCCTTCCTCAGAGAAGGAGACCAAAACTGCACACAATACTCCAGGTGTAGCCTCACCAAGGCCCTGTATAATTGCAGCAACACATCCCTGCTTCTATACTCGAAACCTCTCGCAATGAAGGCCAACATACCATTAGCCTTCTTTCCTGCCTGCTGCACCTGCATGCTTACCTTCAGCGATTGGTGCACAAGGACACCCAGGTCCCGCTGCACACTCCCCTCTCCCAATTGACAACCATTCAGCTAGTAATCTGTCTTCCTGTATTTCCTTCCAAAGTGAATAACCTCACACTTATTGAAATTATACTGCATCTGCCATTGATTTGCCTGCTCACCCAACCTGTCCAGATCTTGCTGTAGGATATCTGCATCATCGTCACAATTCACCCTCCCACCTAATTTGGTATCATCTGCAAACTTTGGGATGTTACATTTTGTTCCCTCATCCAGATCATTAATATATATTATGAGTAGCTGGGGTCCCAGCACCGATCCCTGTGGTACCCCACTAGTTACTGCCTGCCAATTTGAAAAGGACCCATTAATTCCAACTCTTTGTTTCCTCTCTGCCAACCAGTTTTCTATCCACCTCAATACATTTCCCCCAATCCCATGCGCTTTAATTTTGCCAATAATCTCTCATGCGGGACTTTGTCAAACGCCTTCTGAAAGTCCAGATATACCACATCGACTGGCTCCCCCTTGTCAACTGTACTGGTCACCTCTTCAAAGAATTCCAACAGATTTGTCAAGCATGATTTTCCCTTCGTAAATCCATGCTAACTCTGACTGATCCTGCCACTGCTTTCTAAATGTTCCGCTATAAAGTCCTTGATAATGGATTCAAGCATTTTCCCCACTACCGATGTTAGGCTTCCTGGTCTATAATTCCCTGCTTTCTCTCTACCTCCCTTTTTGAATATCGGAGTGACATGAGCTACCCTCCAATCTGTAGGGACAGTTCCAGAGTCTATAGAATCCCAGAAGATGACCACCAATACATCCACTATTTCCAGAGCCACCTCCTTAAGCTCTCTGGGATGCAGATTCTCAGGCCCTGGGGATTTATCCACCTTCAATCCCATCTGTTTTCCCAGCACCATTTCTCTACTAATGTTGATCTCCCTCAGTTCTTCGCCCTCACTAAACTTTTCATTCTCCAACATTTCTGGTATCTGATTTGTGTCCTTTTGTGAAGACAGAACCAAAGTATGTATTCAATTGCTCAGCCATTTCTTTGTCCCTTATTATGAATTCCCCTGTTTCTGTCTGTAGGGGGCCTGCATTTCTCTTTACCAATCTCTTTCACTTCACATATCTATAAAAACTCTTAGTGTCAGTCTTCTGCAAGCTTCCTTTCAGACTGTACTTTCCCCTTCTTAATCAATCCCTTTGTCCTTCTTTGCTGAATTCTAAACTGCTCCCAATCCTCAGACCTATTATTTTTCTTGGCCAATCTGTATGCTTCTTCCTTGTATCGGATACTATTTCTAGTTTCCTTTGTGAGCCATGGATTGGCCCTCTTACCCCCTTTGCTTTTGTGCCAGACAGGAATGAACAGTTGCTGTAGTTCCCCCATGCGTTCCTTGTATGTTTGCCATTGCCTATCCACTGTCATCTCTTTAAGTAACTCTCCCCAATCTATCAAGGCCAACTCACGCCTCATATCGTCATAGTTCTCTTTATTAAGATTCAGCACCCTAGCCTCTGAATCAACTACTTCACTCTCCATCTTGTTAAAAAATTCTATCATGTTATGGTCGCTCATCCCCCAGATTGGCAATGATTCCCTCCTCATTACACAGTACCCAGTCTAAGATGGCCTGCTCTCTGGTTGGTTCTTCCACATATTGGTCAAAAAGACCATCCAGTCTTACACTCCAGGAATTCCTCCTCTACGCCATTGTGGCTAATTTGATTTGCCCAATCTATGTGAAGATTAAAATCACCCATGATCACCGATATTCCCTTATTACATGCATCTCTAATTTCATGTTTAATGCCATTCCCAACCTCACCACTGCAGTTTTGGGGTCTATATATGACAACAACTAATGTTTTTTGCCCCTTGGTATTACTCAATTCTACCCATTCAGACTCCACATTGTCAGAGCGAATATCCTTTCTCACGAATATGTTAATTTCCTCTTTAACCAGCAGTGCCACGCCACCACCTTTTCTTTTATGCCTGTCCTTCGTAAATACTGAAAACCCTGGGACATTCAGTTCCTATCCCTGGTCACCCTGCAGCCATGTCTCCGTAATCTCAATTATATCAGACCCATTTATGTCTATCTGCGTGATTAGTTCATCCACTTTTTTGCAATGTGATTTCAAAAAATGGCTGAAGGCACTGGACACAGCAAAGGCTATATTCCGGCACCAGTACTAAAGACTTGTGCTCACCATCATTTCTTTTGGATAGTCAGAGGCTTTTCCCCAGGGTAGAGGGGTCAATTACTAGGGGGCATAGGTTTAAGGTGAGAGGGGCAAAGTTTAGAGTAGATGTACGAGGCAAGTTTTTTACGCAGAGTGTAGTGGGTGCCTGGAACTCACTACCGGAGGAGGTAGTGGAAGCAGGGACGATAGGGACATTTAAGGGGCATCTTGACAAATATATGAATAGGATGGGAATAGAAGGATACGGACCCAGGAAGTGTAGAAGATTGTAGTTTAGTCGGGCAGTATGGTCGGCACGGGCTTGGAGGGCCGAAGGGCCTGTTCCTGTGCTGTACATTTCTTTGTTCTTTGTTCTTTGTTGTTTAGGGCCATTAGGGATGGGCAACAAGTGTTGGCCAAGTCAGCGAAGCCCACATTTCTTGAATGAATAAAAAATACCTTGTGCATATCCCCTCCCTTCACAATTAAAAGCATTGTTGTCTGCCGCCTCAGCTGCATACTTTCAAATTCCCTTCCTAAGCGCCCTGCCCCCCAACCCCCCACATCTTTCCATATCTCCTCTTTAAGATATTGCTTTAAATCAAGCTCTTTATTCACCAGTTAATTTGGCTCCCTTGTTTTCATCTTACTCCTGTTCTTTCATCACTTGTCACCAAAGATAGTGCAAGAGTGTTCATCAATCCCTTTACATAATAATAATCTCTTATTGTCACAAGTAGGCTTCAATGAAGTTACTGAAGTTACTGCCACATTCCGGCACCTGTTCGGGGAGGCCGGTACTGGAATTGAACCCGTGCTGCTGGCATTGCAAGCCAGCTATTTAGCCCACTGTGCTAAACCAGCCACAACATTGCAGTTGTGTAAATTTGCAAGTGATAAAAGACTACTTTCAAGTGTGAAATTAGCTCACTTAACTGCATCATCAAATGTTTGCGTTCTTTATTGAGCAACACACTTGAAAGCTGTCACTATATTAGTCAGTGCGTTTGGCTTTCCACTTGATTGTTCGATTATAAGAATTGGGCCTGATGGCTCCTTGATCAACCTTCGCAATACTTCCCCAGAAGATACCTGATTTTGTAAATTTGCAACATAACTGTAATGTCATTGGTTAAACTTGATGCAAACCTCAGTAGCTAAGAGTTCTTTGAGCCACAAATGTTAATTAGAATAGATTTTCCCCCCAATAAGGTTACGGTGGGAAATCGATTAGGAAGAAAATTCTTGAAACATTAAGAACATTGCAACTTTACACTGATGGGAGGGCCGTCCCTACGCCTTTTAAATGCTATTAGTAGAATAATAATATAGATACATTCCTGAAATTGCAGCCACATATCGTTGATTTATGTGAAAGCAGGGAAAAGGACACGGGGGGGCGGGGGGGGGGGGAAAGAGAGAGAAGGCAAAGTTTTTCTACCTGATACTGTCTGGTCCTTTAGATCCTTCTGAACCCTGACCCGGGAGTATGGAAAGTTGTACTGAACAGCCTTCATACCAACCTAGAAAATAAGAACCAATTTATATGCTTCAATTCTTGATTCTTCTTGATATAACACATTCAACACTTTGGAGAAAGGTTTGAACGCAAGGAAGAAAAAAAAGATTTGGGAAAAAAAAACACTGTGGGCTGGATTCTCTGATTTTCGGACTATGTCCGTTGGATCCCTGGCGTTTAACGTGGGAAAAGGTGGCAAGGCCCCAGCACCGATCCTCCGACCGGTGAGGGGCTAGCAGTCACGCTACATAAAACGCACGGCCTTCATGATATAAATGCCTGGAGAATTGTCGATCCGTGGCCGTCCATAAGCACACTGCCGACCTGCAGTGGTCGCGCCGTACAACATGCGCCGGCCGTGCGCTGACCCGACCTGCTAGATAGTGCTCCCCTAGACACCCCGTCTCTCCACCCCATGGCCAGTCCCCCAGCCCTCGCAGGTGCCTCCCCCCCCACCCCGGCTAGCAGCATGGCTTCCCCCCCCACCCCTACTGTGACGCCACTGGACACAGTCATCAGCCGTCACGCTGGGTTCCCGAACGCTGAGACCACGAGTCAACTGTGCGGTCGGACCAAACTCGGCCCATCGGGGGCGGAGCATCGGGGAGGGCCTTCAGGTGATGTCCTGAGGCCGTCCCAAAGGCGTGCAGCGCACTCCCTGATGATGCCGTTTTGGAGGGGGCGGAGCATCTGAAAACAGTCACCACCTCCGATTCGGTTGTAAAAAGGGACTCTCCGCCCGATCACCAATTGCAAAATCGTCGTCGGCCAGCGGAGAATCCCGCCCTTTGTATTTATTTATGCCTTGATATCATAAAATGTCCCATGGTGCATCAGAGGAGAATTACAAAAATAAATTGACGCGGAGGTGCAGGGGGTGTTGGAGCAGATGGCCACACACTTCATCAGTAGACTTTAAAGGATGAAAGTGAGGTGAAGGGCAGATAGCTTTAGGGAGGAGCTTAGGCTGAGCCACCAGTAATAGAGCAATTAAAATTGGAGTTGATCAAGTGGTCAGGCCAGCACAAAGATATGAGTGGGTTTTCGGTCTGGAGGGATGACAGAGATGGGAATGGTCACATCTTGAAGTGATTTGAAATCAAGCATGAACATTTTAAAATCAAGTCATTACTGAAGCAGAAGGCAATGTGGGTCAGCGATGAATGGAACTTAAATGGAAGCTGAAGGATTTGGGATTTCCTCAAGTTAATGGAGGGAAAAATGTCGGAAGTCAGTCAGGGATATTAAAGGCACGAATGAAGGCTGCAACAGCAGGCAGGCTGAAGCAGGGATAGAATCAGGCAATGTGGCCAAGGACAGCATGTAGATGAGAAATAGGAGGAGACAAGAATAGATCCTTGTGAGACATCAGAGGCAATGGTGCAGGAAAAGGAATAGAAGCCATTGCAGGTGATTCCCCAGTTACAATATGGAGGAGCGAAGTTAGCGCCGCCCCATAAACTGGATGATGATAGAGTGGCATCGGAGGAGGATGATGTGCTCAATCATGTCAAAAGCTGAAGACATTCAAGAAGAACAAGAGGGATAGAAAGTGTAACCCGTTATGTCATCCTGAAGGAACAACAACCAATTCAGTTCAGAATTAGCAAATGACAAAATTGTATGCAGTTTTCCAAGGCAGGTTATTACAGCACAATATTTACTTTCTTCATAAAGCCAGTTAAATACTACCTCATCAGATACTGTTTATTAACATGTTTAATGGTAATCTCAGCCAGCAAGCAAAGATGAGAAAATTGATGTAAATAATAATGTAAATACATTCACAATATTTTATTTATAAGTGACGAAATGTTTCTTTGGAAACTAACTCAGTTCAATATTTTTCAAAACTTCCCTAGATTCTGTAAGGATCCCAGGTGATTTGACAAATGCAGTAACACCTCTGTTCAAGAAAGGAAGGACAAGGAAAGCAGGAACCTACAGGCTGGTTAACCTAACGCCTGTCAGTGGGAAAATACTATAATCTGTTACGAAGGAGGCAGGACGTTTAGAAACTCATAATGGGATCAGCCAGTCAATGTGGTCTTGTGAAAGGGAAAACCTGTTTGATAAATTTATTTGAGGATGTAACAAGCAAAGTGGATAAAGCGGGACCCATAAATGTAGTGTACTTGGATGTCCAAAAGGTATTCGGTAAGATGCCACATAAAAGGTTACTCACAGACTGAGAACTCATAGTCTTGCTGATGGTTTATTCGCATGGATCAAGGATTAGCTAACAGGAAAGAGAGTCAGGATGAATGATAAACCGTAACTAAGTGTAGAGCCACAGTGATCAGTGCTAGGGCCTTAACTATTTACAATCTATACAAATGACTTGGACGAAGAAACCAAATATATTGCAGCCAAATTTGTTGACAATAGATAGGTAGGAAAACAAGTAGCAAGGAAGATACGAGAGTCTTCAAATAGATATAGATGGATTGAATAAGAGGGTAAAATTTGGCAGATGGAATATAATGTGGAAAAATGTGAGATTGTCTACTTTGGAAGGAAGAATAAAAAAGCAAATATAATTTAACAGGAACGAGACTGCAGAATGCTGCAATGCAGGGGGATCTGGGTGTACTTGTACATAAATCACAAAAAGCCTAATATATTCACCTTTATTGAAAGTGGGCAAGAGCATAAAAGTAGAGAAATCTTGCTACAATTGTACAGGACATTGCTGAGACCACACCTGGAGTACTTTATGCCATATTGGTCTCCTTACTTAAAGAGCCATATAGTTGCACTGGAGCCAATTCAGAGAAGGTTCGCCAGCCTGATTCCTGGGATGAAGGGCAAGGAAAGATTAGGGGGTGGGATTTTCTTTTCCGCCGCACCCGTTTTCTGGTGCGGCGCGTCCACACGGACCAGCGGGATCCTCTGTCCCGTCAGCCGGCCAATGGGGTTTCCCACTGTGGGCACCCCCACACCATTGGGAAATCCGCGGGTTTGAGTCTGCTGCCGGCGAAGTGGAGAATCCCGCCGATGGAGAATCCCGCCGATGGAGAATCCTGCCGATGGAGAATCCTGTCGACGGAGAAACCCCCCGATGGAGAATCCCGCCGACAGAGAATCCTGCCGACTGAGAATCCCACCGACGGAGAGTCCCGCCCTGGGTATATTTGCAGATTAGAAGAATGAGGTGGGGCGAAATTCTCCGGAAACGGCGCGATGTCCGCCGACTGGCGCCCAAAACGGTGCAAATCAGTCAGGCATCGCGCCGCCCCAAAGGTGCGGAATGCTCCGCATCTTTGGGGGCCGAGCCCCAACCTTAAGGGGCTAGGCCCACGCCGGACAAATTTCCGCCCCGCCAGCTGGCGGAAAAGGCCTTTGGTGCCCCGCCAGCTGGCGCGGAAATGACATCTCCGGGCGGCGCATTCGCGGGAGCGTCAGCGGCCGCTGACGGCATTCCTGCGCATGCGCAGTGGAGGGAGTCTCTTCTGCCTCCGCCATGGTGGAGACCGTGGCGAAGGCGGAAGGAAAAGAGTGCCCCCACGGCACAGGCCCGCCCGCGGATCGGTGGGTCCCGATCGTGGGCCAGGCCACCGTGGGTGCACCCCCCGGGGCCAGATCGCCCCGCGCCCCCCCCCCCCCCCCCAGGACCCTGGAGCCCGCCCGCGCCGCCTTGTCCCGCCGGTAATCATAGAATTTACAGTGCAGAAGGAGGCCATTCGGCCCATCGAGTCTGCACCGGCTCTTGGAAAGAGCACCCCACCCAAAGTCAACACCTCCACCCTACCCCCATAACCCAGTAACCCCACCCAACACTAAGGGCAATTTTGGACACTAAGGGCAATTTATCATGGCCAATCCACCTAACCTGCACATCTTTGGACTGTGGGAGGAAACCGGAGCACCCGGAGGAAACCCACGCACCCATGGGGAGGACGTGCAGACTCCGCACAGACAATGACCCGAGCCGGAATCGAACCTGGGACCCTGGAGTGGTGAAGCAATTGTGCTAACCACAATGCTGCCGTGCTGCCCCTAAATTTAGAGTTTCCAATTCATTATTTTCCAATTAAGGGGCAATTTTGTGTGGGCAATCCACCTCGCCTGCACGTCTTTGGGTTATGGGGGCGAAACCCATGCAAGCACGGGGAGAATGTGCAAACTCCACACAGACAGTGACCCAGAGCCGGGATCGAACCTGGGACCTTGGTGCCGTGAGGCAGCAGGACTAACCCTCTGCGCCACCGTGCTAAGGTAGGTGGTTTAATCTACGCCGGCGGGACAGGCATTTTAGCAGCGGGACTTCGGCCCATCCGGGCCGGAGAATCACGCGGGGGGGCCCGCCAACCGGCGCGGCCCGATTCCCGCCTCCGACGAATATCCGGTGCCGGAGAATTCGGCAACCAGCGGGTGCGGGATTCACGCCAGCCCTGGCGATTCTCCAACCCGGCGGGGGGGGGGGGGGGGAGTCGGAGAATCTCGCCCGTGATCTTATTGAGACGTACAAGATCCTGAGGGGGCTCGACAGTAGATGCCGAGAATATATTTCCCTTGTGGGGCAAAGGGGCTGGTTTAGCACACTGGGCTAAACAGCTGGCTTGTAATGTAGAACAAGGCCAGCAGCGCGGTTTCAATTCCCGTACCAGCCTCACCGAACAAGCGCCGGAATGTGGCGACTAGGGGCTTTTCACAGTAACTTCATTGAAGCCTACTTGTTACAATAAAGGATTATTATTATTATTAGATTATCTAGAGCACACCTATTTGAGACAGAGGTATGGAGGGTCTTTGGAATTCTCTTCTCCAGGGAGGTGAAGGCCGAGTTATTAAATATATTGAAGACTGGGTTTGACAGAGTTTTGAACTACAGGGAGTTATTGGCAGGAATTTGGAGTTAAGACCGCAATTATGATCTCATTGAATGATGGGTCGAATGGCCTATTCCTGCTCCTGGGTCTTATGATCTTTAATATTAAATGTGAGTCATCATTATCTGTCAATGAGTTTGTGTTTGTTAATATGTTCAGCACCTTCTTCTTACAATGAAATGTGATCGGATGCTAAACCATTTGATTCTTATTCTGTTCTCTGTACTGAGTTTCTCACAATGTTTTGTAACTTCCATTGAGTGAGGCTGCATTCCACATTTTTCTTCAATACTGACTAGAGGAAGATTGTCTCCACCCACTGGACACCTTCCCCAGCCTTTACTGATATCTCCCAACAGTATTGTTTTAAGCAGTTAATTCTTGGAATACAGTATCACTGGTAAGGTTGTTAATTATTCTCGATTTGATACCATGGGACGCCGTTGATACAAATGTTTTTTGGGCCATTATTTATGAAGCTACAGTTACATACAAGCCAGGTTTGCTAAGGGAAGTAGATTTTCTTTCCTACATGACATCAGAGATTTCATTTTGACAACCCAACAGTCTATTACTTCCAGAATTACGTCCCAATTCTCAATTTGCAATATGGTATTTGAGACATAGTTGCAGGGTGGCATAGATTAGGACCGATGTATTGAAGGGTTTGTGACTTTTAAGAAGGATGGTGTAATAACCAGCATGGGACAGGCGGTGTGGGGATGATTGTTTTACCCGTGTCCCTGAGATGTATGAGCTCCTCCGACTAGGGGTTGGATAGCTGACCCGTACTTGGGTAAAAGGTCGGCTTGTCTGGAACTGACCGACAGAGAGAGAATACCTGGTGAGGTTCTACCAGCATTCAAGACAAATGTCATTTACTTTAGCTTATCGTGGACTCCCTGAACCTTATGAAACTGGCGGCGTGGGTAAACCCAGAGCTGTGGACGGCGGAGCCATCTCCATCCTTTGGATTTTCTTTTCTTCTGGATCACGCTGCGAAGTTGGGTGCGGGACGATGCCTTTGTTTGGCCATTTAGATGCCTTTGACCATTGATATGGGAACCTGGAGTCAGGACGCAGT
Source organism: Scyliorhinus torazame (assembly GCF_047496885.1). NCBI lineage: Eukaryota > Metazoa > Chordata > Chondrichthyes > Carcharhiniformes > Scyliorhinidae > Scyliorhinus > Scyliorhinus torazame. Next base: position 298,553 of record NC_092719.1, read on the forward strand.
ATGTGGTACTTCTTCAGAGCCAATGATATCACAGAAAACGAGTGCCGGACCGTAATATCGCAGACAGCTTGTTTGGAGTGATCAGGAACCTCACGTTTCCAGCGGCTATCCACTGGATGTTGTTCAACCATTTTGCTGTGTTGGTGGGACGGTATTTCAACCCAATCCCAATCTGTTATCGTTCAGAAGTACAGGTTCAATACGGCAGAAAGGTCTAGCGAAGGTGTGCATTACAGAATTTCTTTTTACTTTGAAAGATCGCCAAATACTGAGTACGGCACTGTTTAGTGGATATACTTGGTGATCGTCTGCTTTGCGGGGTAAACAACAGTGACACTTAGAAGATACCTTGAGACGAAAGTTTCCTCAGGTTTTAACAAGTGCAACAATCTCCCTTTCCCAAGGGAGCGTGGCAAAGGGAATTCAGGAGCTTCAAGGTATGGAGGTGAATATTGTCCGCCCTGCCCTTCGCACGGTTCCTCTATGACTCAGAAGGAACACCGTGGCGATTCCGGCCTTTGGTCGCGGGGGTCCAGCGTGCCACATACTATCCCCGACTCCACTGACAGTAATCCCACCCCCTGCGTGACGCGCGGACATCAGGCCAGACGTAGCTGCTGCGGCAGAAGAGCCGGTGCCCCGGGCGCCCTGGTTGTGATAGGCATCAACCCCAGGGTAAGGCCTTGCATTGGACACCCCAGAAGAGGCTTTGGAAATGAAAATGAAATGAAATGAAAGTCGCTTATTGTCACAAGTAGGCTTCAAATGAAGTTACTGTGAAAAGCCCCTAGTCGCCACATTCAGGTGCCTGTTCTGGGAGGCTGGTACGCGGATTGAACCGTGCTGCTGGCCTGCCTTGGTCTGCTTTAAAAGCCAGCTATTTAGCCCTGTGCTAAACCATCGCAGGATGAGGCCGAGATACATCTCAGTTGTATGTCGATGTCTGTATAGCCCCGATCCATATTCTGGTGCAGGTCAATGGACATTTGCCCCGGATGGAGTGGCTGTTTTAGTAGTGGCACAACACACCTTTGAGCAGAACAGGCAGGGAGTGGCTACCTTGTCGTTGATGGGAACGGCAGCTTGGTTGACCGCGTATACAAGTGAGCTTTTGAACATAGTGGGGTCTACACTCGCTCTGGTAGCTTACAGCGGTCAGTTCCTGCACCTGCCTTTCCTTGTGGTACCAGGCGATGGCCCTAGCTTGTTGAGCTGAGATTGGCTGCAGCATCTGAAGATTGATTAGCGATATGTTTTTCAGGGGGGGGGTTGAGGGGGGGTGAGGCCGGGGTGCGGGTTGGGGCGTTGAGGGGTTGAGGGGGGTTTTGGGGGGTGGGGAGTGGGGGGGGATGGGATGGGGGCTTATGCTCAGCACAGAGCAAGTTCCGTGAAGTATTTTGGCCGGGGCTCAGTCCCATTAATGGAGCCGCGGACACTAACCAGGTGGACCCGGAAGCCCAGCCCCGATATTTACGGACTCGCCTGGTTCCTTACACCGTCGTTGGGAAGATAGAGGTCAGGCTTCAACGGTTGGAAAGTGTGGGATAAGCCGGCCGGATCATTTCGCTACTTGACGTTGTCGGTGGTCCCGGCTGGATTGAACGATTTGTGGCGATTACAAGTTAATGGTGAACACGGTTAGACCGTTACCCACTGCCCTGGATAGAGGATATTTACCCTCTGCCCCCGATAGAGGATATTTACCCTCTGCCCCGGATAGAGGATATTTACCCACTGCCCTGGATAGAGGATATTTACCCTCTGCCCTCGGTAGAGGATATTTACCCACTGCCCCGGATAGACGATATTTACCCACTGCCCCCGATAGAGGATATTTACCCACTGCCCCGGATAGAGGATATTTACCCACTGCCCCGGATAGAGGATATTTACACACTGCCCCGGATAGACGATATTTACCCACTGCCCCCGATAGAGGATATTTACCCTCTGCCCCGGATAGAGGATATTTACCCACTGCCCTGGATAGAGGATATTTACCCTCTGCCCTCGGTAGAGGATATTTACCCACTGCCCTCGATAGAGGATATTTACCCACTGCCCCGGATAGAGGATATTTACCCACTGCCCCCGATAGAGGATATTTACCCACTGCCCCCGATAGAGGATATTTACCCTCTGCCCCCGATAGAGGATATTTACCCACTGCCCTCGATAGAGGATATTTACCCACTGCCCCGGATAGAGGATATTTACCCATTGCCCCTGATAGAGGATATTTACACACTGCCCCCGATAGAGGATATTTACCCACTGCCCCGGATAGAGGATATTTACCCATTGCCCCTGATAGAGGATATTTACACACTGCCCTGGATAGAGGATATTTACCCATTGCCCCTGATAGAGGATATTTACACACTGCCCTGGATAGAGGATATTTACCCATTGCCCCTGATAGAGGATATTTACCCACTGTCCCCGATAGAGGATATTTACCCATTGCCCCTGATAGAGGATATTTACACACTGCCCTGGATAGAGGATATTTACCCATTGCCCCTGATAGAGGATATTTACACACTGCCCCCGATAGAGGATATTTACCCACTGCCCCGGATAGAGGATATTTACCCACTGCCCCCGATAGAGGATATTTACCCTCTGCCCCGGATAGAGGATATTTACCCACTGCCCTCGATAGAGGATATTTACCCACTGCCCCGGATAGAGGATATTTACCCACTGCCCCGGATAGAGGATATTTACCCACTGCTCTGGATAGTGGATATTTAATCACTGCCCCGGATAGAGGATATTTACCCACTGCCCCCGATAGAGGATATTTACCCACTGCCCCCGATAGAGGATATTTACCCACTGCCCCGGATAGAGGATATTTACACACTGCCCCGGATAGAGGATATTTACCCATTGCCCTCGATAGAGGAGATTTACCCACTGCCCCGGATAGAGGATATTTACCCACTGCCCCGGATAGAGGATATTTACCCACTGCCCCCGATCGAGGATATTTACCCACTGCCCCGGATAGAGGATATTTACACACTGCCCTCGATAGAGGATATTTACCCATTGCCCTCGATAGAGGATATTTACCCACTGCCCCGGATAGAGGATATTTACCCACTGCTCCGGATAGAGGATATTTACCCACTGCCCTGGATAGAGGATATTTACCCACTGCCCCCGATAGAGGATATTTACCCACTGCCCCGGATAGAGGATATTTACCCACTGCCCCGGATAGAGGATATTTACCCACTGCCCCCGATAGAGGATATTTACCCACTGCCCTCGATAGAGAATATTTACCCACTGCCCCAGATAGAGGATATTTACCCACTGCCCTCGATAAAGGATATTTACCCACTGCCCCCGATAGAGGATATTTACCCACTGCTCTGGATAGTGGATATTTACCCACTGCCCCCGATAGAGGATATTTACCCACTGCTCTGGATAGAGGATATTTACCCACTGCCCTGGATAGAGGATATTTACCCACTGCCCCGGATAGAGGATATTTACACACTGCCCCTGATAGAGGATATTTACCCACTGCCCTTGATAGAGGATATTTACCCACTGCCCCGGATAGAGGATATTTACCCACTGCCCCGGATAGAGGATATTTACCCACTGCCCCCGATAGAGGATATTTACCCACTGCCCCCGATAGAGGATATTTACCCATTGCCCCCGATAGAGGATATCTACCCACTGCCCCGGATAGAGGATATTTACCCACTGCCCTGGATAGAGGATATTTACCCACTGCCCCGGATAGAGGATATTTACCCACTGCCCCGGATAGAGGATATTTACACACTGCCCCTGATAGAGGATATTTACCCACTGCCCTTGATAGAGGATATTTACCCACTGCCCCGGATAGAGGATATTTACCCACTGCCCCCGATAGAGGATATTTACCCACTGCCCCCGATAGAGGATATTTACCCACTGCCCCCGATAGAGGATATTTGCCCATTGCCCCCGATAGAGGATATTTACCCACTGCCTCCGATAGAGGATATTTACCCATTGCCCCCGATAGAGGATATTTACCCACTGCCCCCGATAGAGGATATTTACCCACTGCCCCCGATAGAGGATATTTACCCACTGCCCCGGATAGAGGATATTTACCCACTGCCCCCGATCGAGGATATTTACCCACTGCCCCGGATAGAGGATATTTACACACTGCCCTCGATAGAGGATATTTACCCATTGCCCTCGATAGAGGATATTTACCCACTGCCCCGGATAGAGGATATTTACCCACTGCTCCGGATAGAGGATATTTACCCACTGCCCTGGATAGAGGATATTTACCCACTGCCCCCGATAGAGGATATTTACCCACTGCCCCGGATAGAGGATATTTACCCACTGCCCCGGATAGAGGATATTTACCCACTGCCCCCGGTAGAGGATATTTACCCACTGCCCCGGATAGAGGATATTTACCCACTGCCCCCGATAGAGGATATTTTCCCACTGCCCCGGATAGAGGATATTTACCCACTGCCCTCGATAGAGGATATTTACCCATTGCCCTCGATAGAGGATATTTACCCACTGCCCCGGATAGAGGATATTTACCCACTGCCCCCGATAGAGGATATTTACCCACTGCCCCCGATAGAGGATATTTACCCACTGCCCCCGATAGAGGATATTTACCCACTGCCCCCGATAGAGGATATTTACCCACTGCCCCGGATAGAGGATATTTACCCATTGCCCTCGGTAGAGGATATTTACCCACTGCCCCGGATAGAGGATATTTACCCTCTGCCCCCGGATAGAGGATATTTACCCACTGCCCCGGATAGAGGATATTTACCCACTGCCCCGGATAGAGGATATTTACCCACTGCCCCGGATAGAGGATATTTACCCACTGCCCCCGATAGAGGATATTTACCCACTGCCCCCGATAGAGGATATTTACCCACTGCCCCGGATAGAGGATATTTACCCACTGCCCCCGATAGAGGATATTTACCCACTGCCCCCGATAGAGGATATTTACCCACTGTCCCCGATAGAGGATATTTACCCACTGCCCCTGATAGAGGATATTTACCCACTGCCCCTGATAGAGGATATTTACCCACTGCCCCCGATAGAGGATATTTACCCACTGTCCCCGATAGAGGATATTTACCCACTGCCCCGGATAGAGGATATTTACCCACTGCCCCGGATAGAGGATATTTACCCACTGCCCCCGATAGAGGATATTTACCCACTGCCCCGGATAGAGGATATTTACCCATTGCCCTCGGTAGAGGATATTTACCCACTGCCCCGGATAGAGGATATTTACCCACTGCCCTCGATAGAGGATATTTACCCACTGCCCCCGATAGAGGATATTTACCCACTGCCCTCGATAGAGGATATTTACCCATTGCCCCTGATAGAGGATATTTACCCATTGCCCTCGATAGAGGATATTTACCCACTGCCCCGGATAGAGGATATTTACCCACTGCCCCGGATAGAGGATATTTACCCACTGCCCTCGATAGAGGATATTTACCCAGTGCCCCGGATAGAGGATATTTACCCACTGCCCCGGATAGAGGATATTTACCCACTGCCCCGGATAGAGGATATTTACCCACTGCCCCGGATAGAGGATATTTACCCACTGCCCCGGATAGAGGATATTTACCCACTGCCCTGGATAGAGGATATTTACCCACTGCCCCCGATAGAGGATATTTACCCACTGCCCCGGATAGAGGATATTTACCCACAGCCCCCGATAGAGGATATTTACCCTCTGCCCCCGATAGAGGATATTTACCCACTGCCCCCGATAGAGGATATTAACCCACTGCCCCGGATAGAGGATATTTACCCACTGCCCCCGATAGAGGATATTTACCCACTGCCCCCGATAGAGGATATTTACCCACTGCCCCGGATAGAGGATATTTACCCACTGCCCCCGATAGAGGATATTTACCCACTGCCCCGGATAGAGGATATTTACCCACTGCCCCCGATAGAGGATATTTACCCACTGCCCCCGATAGAGGATATTTACCCACTGCCCCGGATAGAGGATATTTACCCACTGCCCCGGATAGAGGATATTTACCCACTGCCCTGGATAGAGGATATTTACCCACTGCCCCCGATAGAGGATATTTACCCACTGCCCCGGATAGAGGATATTTACCCACAGCCCCCGATAGAGGATATTTACCCACTGCCCCGGATAGAGGATATTTACCCTCTGCCCCCGATAGAGGATATTTACCCACTGCCCCCGATAGAGGATATTAACCCACTGCCCCGGATAGAGGATATTTACCCACTGCCCCCGATAGAGGATATTTACCCACTGCCCCGGATAGAGGATATTTACCCACTGCCCCCGATAGAGGATATTTACCCACTGCCCCCGATAGAGGATATTTACCCACTGCCCCCGATAGAGGATATTTACCCACTGCCCTCAATAGAGGATATTAACCCACTGCCCCGGATAGAGGAGATTTACCCACTGCCCTTGATAGAGGATATTTACCCACTGCCCCCGATAGAGGATATTTACCCACTGCCCCCGATAGAGGATATTTACCCACTGCCCCCGATAGAGGATATTTACCCACTGCCCCCGATAGAGGATATTTACCCACTGCCCCCGATAGAGGATATTTACCCACTGCCCTCGATAGAGGATATTAACCCACTGCCCCCGATAGAGGATATTTACGCTCTTTTGGCGATCGATGTTCATAAAACTCGACTTGAGCAACGCTTATTTACAGCTATGTTTGGATAAGGCCTCGAGGAAGTCTCTGACTATCAACACACACAAGGGTACACCTGGCTTTGGTTTGACATGTCCTCGGCATGTGCTGTATTTCAGCGTGTGATGGAGGGAATCTTGCGTGGCTTTCCGTGTGTTGCCATCCATTTCAATGACGTTTGGATCATGGGGGCTGTGGAGGAGGAGCATCTGTAGAACCTCGAGGCATGTTTCAGAGGTTCTCTGAGTATGGAGTCTGCCTGTGCAGGGAGAAATGTATCTTTCACGCCAAGGAAGTAGTGTATTTACCGGGTTGATCGTGAAGGGCTACACCCGGTGGCGGATGAAGTACAGGCGATAAAAGTGGCTCCGCACCACAAGTGGCCACCGAGGTCTGTTTATTTTTAGGCCTCATCAATTATTACGGGCATTTCAATCCAAACCTGGCCACCGTCCTGGCCCCTTTTGAAGAAGAGCCACTCCTGGGTTTGAGGTGAGGCCGAGGAGACCACCTTTCAGGAGGTAAAGCAACGATTATCCTCTTCAAACCTGCTAACTGATTTTGGCCCACCCAAATCGTTGTTTGTGACACCTCACCATATGGCGTAGGAACGACCCGGTCCCATCGCATGGGCGACAGCCGTGACTGTGCTACTGTGTTTGTCTCACTGACGGCTGCCTAGAAGAACATTGAGAAGGAGGCCCTAGCTCTCTGCGGTTTTTAGCGTCAAATGTTTTCATCAATACGTCTATAGTCACCATTTTGTCGTCATAACTGACCATAAGCCGCTACTCGGCCTCTTTCATGAGGACAAGGCGGAACCACCGATAGCATCTGCACAGATGTAGCCACAGAGGATTACTCATTTGAACACCATCCAAGGACACAAATTGCGAAAGTGGGCACATTGAGTCGCCTCCCCTGCTGGTTATGGCCGCTGATCTACCCACAATGGACAAAGTCATCGCGTTCCTCAGCTTTGTGGACTCTTAAGAAGTGCAACTCTTCCCGGGAGTACAACTCTTCAAGAAAGTGCAGCTCTTCCCAGCAGTGCAGCTCTTCCCGGGAGTACAGATCTTCCCGGGACTACAGCTCTTCCTGGGAGTACAGATCTTCCCGGGACTACAGCTCTTCCTGGGGGTACAGCTCTTCCCGGCAGTGCAGCTCTTCCCGGGAGTACAGATCTTCCCGGGACTACAGCTCTTCCTGGGAGTACAGCTCTTCCAGGAAGTACAGTTCTTCCAGACAGTACAGCTCTTCCCGGGAGTACAGCTCTTCCCTGGAGTACAGCTCTTCCAGGAAGTACAACTCTTCCTGGCAGACAGCTCTTCCTGGGAGTACAGCTCTTCCCGGCAGTACAGTTCTTCCTGGCAGTACAGCTCTTCCCGGCAGTACAGTTCTTCCTGGCAGTACAGCTCTTCCCGGGAGTACAGTTCTTCCTGGCAGTACAGCTCTTCCCGGGAGTACAGTTCTTCCTGGCAGTACAGCTCTTCAACAACAAAGAACAAAGAACAAAGAAATGTACAGCACAGGAACAGGCCCTTCGGCCCTCCAAGCCCGTGCCGACCATGCGGCCCGACTAAACTACAATCTTCTACACTTCCTGGGTCCGTATCCCTCTATTCTCATCCTATTCATGTATTTGTCAAGATGCCCCTTAAATGTCACTATCATCCCTGCTTCCACCACCTCCTCCGGCAGCGAGCTCCAGGCACCCACTACCCTCTGCGTAAAAAACTTGCCTCGTACATCTACTCTAAACCTTGCCCCTCTCACCTTAAACCTATGCCCCCGAGTAATTGACCCCTCTACCCCAGGGAAAAGCATCTGACTATCCACTCTGTCTATGCCCCTCATAATTTTGTATACCTTTATCAGGTCGCCCCTCAACCTCCGTCGTTCCAGTGAGAACAAACCGAGTTTATTCAATCGCTCCTCATAGCTAATGCCCTCCATACCAGGCAACATTCTGGTAAATCTCTTCTGCACCCTCTCTAAAGCCTCCACATCCTTCTGGTAGTGTGGCGACCAGAATTGAACACTATACTCCAAGTGTGGCCTAACTAAGGTTCTATACAGCTGCAACATGACTTGCCAATTCTTATACTCAATGCCCCGGCCAATGAAGGCAAGCATGCCGTATGCCTTCTTGACTACCTTCTCCACCTGTGTTGCTCCACCTGTCTTCCTGGCAGGACAGCTCTTCCTGGCAGTACAGCTCTTCCCGGGAGTACAGTTCTTCCCGGCAGTACAGCTCTTCCCGAAGTACAGCTCTTCCTGGCAGTACAGCTCTTCCTGGCAGTACAGCTCTTCCCAGGAGTGCAGATCTTCCCAGGAGTGCAGCTCTTCCCGAAAGTGCAGCTCTTCCAGAAGTACAGCTTTTCCTGGCAGTACAGCTCTTCCCGGGAGTGCACCTCTTCCCGGAAGTACAGCTCTTCCCGAAAGTGCAGCTCTTCCCGAAAGTGCAGTACTCGCCGTGAGCACAGTTTCTCCCGCCCGAGTGGAGATTTAGACAAATAATTGGAAAATTCAGCCCAGAAACTTTGAATATTTTTCAGGCAGGACCAGATATATTCTCAATTAACGAGGGGGTGAAAGGTTATCGGGGTGTCAGCAGGAATGTGGGGTTGAGGTTATAATCAGATCAGCCATGATCCTGGGGTAGCAGGCTCGAGGGGCCGAGTGGCCGCCTCCTGCTCCTAATTCATGTGTTCTTATGTAACTCACAGCCTCTGCTTTATTATTCCAAGGCCTGGTTTACTGGTCCAGAAACACAACCACGACATGATCTGTTTATTTTAGATGACTAGAAGGAGATCATATTAATATATTCCACTGATGTTGCTATTGGTAAGTTCTAGGATACAATATTTGATTATAATATTTTCTAAACCGAATACTCTGCTGTCCCTTCGGATCTCCCGTGTAAAACTGCAGAAGTTAGATCAATAACTACATTGCATCTTCCATGGGAACTGCACAGAATACTTCATATTTAATCATTAATAATAATGATAAATGCAAAAGTTGAAAGTGCGAAATGGTTTCTTACTTCTGTTGACTGCTGTTCAGGTTGCCTTGAGTGGGTTAACTTCTCTGGAAGTTTGCGATTGATGGCAGGTGCATCTTCAAGGCGACACTCACGCGGTTTGTCAAACCAATCAGTTTCTTCACGACGCAGATGATATGCTTTGAAAATCAAGGAAATGTCAGTTCCCCAGGTCAGATACCAGGAGTTGAGGATTGTAATCGCTGCCAGGACGGGACAGCAAATGTGCTATTTGGCCACTGCAGCATGCAAGTATATGCATTTTTCAATATATTCATGCAAGATTACAACCAGACTATGATGATCCATAGGAAGTGCAATTGACAAGTAGGAAGGCAATTTGTAAACATATCAATGTTTTTTTAACTAGAGCTTAAAAGGTGTGCAAACCATCTGATGTTGAAATCATTAGATAGTTTTCTGAACTTTAATAGCAGGATTACTGGGAATGGCCATCATAATTACTTGTCAAATTTTTGTGTGAAGATGGTTTTTCAAGAATGAATTATATAGTTATCTGTAAAAAATGAAGTCAAAACTAAATAAAGAAGAACCTTCATCATCTGGGGTTACAGACAGATTAGTTGTCTGAAAATATCTTAATTGAGTCAATTTTTTTTCAGAATTGTGATGAAAAAATGGAAACTGATCAAGACAACATAAATTCTGCCATGGATTCTGGGAAACATGCATTGCTTAGTTTCAAAACCAAGGGTCACGAAACTGGACAACATAAGGGTATAATAGTTAGAATGAAAAATAGCTGGTCAGCTCACTTTTAATGATCTGTATCAATTTGCAAGATCATAGACTTTGCCCGATTGATCAAGGGCTAGATTTTCCATCCATTGTCAATGAATGTGTGAGAAATCTAACCCATGAATTTTGAGAAAAATTATTTTACTGAGGGCAGATTTCTAAAACCAGCTCCATGCTGAGAAACTGGACAACACCCCAATAGAGTTTGGGTTTGTATTTGCCTTTGTCTAATCTGAAGCAGTTCAATCCTCGGTTAAAACATGAAGCATCTTAATTGTAGAGGTGAAGAGCTGAAACTAGCAACTAGAATACACGTAAATTGGCCTTTTGTTTCCTGTGGTAGTTTCAATCCACAAATCTTCCCAAGAACCAATGGCCATGCCTTGTGATGTCACTCAGTGCTCCTCCATTAATTAGCAAACTCAAAGCTGAAAATCCAACCAAATCATTCAACTCACAATTCATTTCAATGAACTTAGTTTGGTTGGGTTCAGTTAATTGTCTCAGTGTTGTGCACACCCCTGTTTGATATAAAGCAAGAGAAGGGAAAAAAAGAAAGAAAAAAGCAGTATCAGAATAGTTTTGTGTCTCAGGTAATCTTGATTTTATTTAAATGTGATGAAGGGCACCAAGAATTCTAACTGCAGTAACCCAAATCAATCAGCGGCAGCATCATTATCTCAAATTTATTTACAATAGAATTAATGAGAAATCTATATCACCTTTTAGGATAATAACCTTAAAATTGAGAAACAAATGTGTGTATTTGTACTCTGCCAGATGGTTAGTACTCAACAATAAAAAATATATATTTATTCATCAGATATGGGTATTGTTGGCTCAGCCAACATTTATTACCCAGCCCTAGTTGCGCTTGAGAAGAATATTTCCAGCAGAGTTTTATAATAATTTAAACACACGCAGAGATTGTAACATTGATAATAATGACAGAGTTCACATTGACTCAGAACTGAGAGTGCAGAGGGGTAGCATTCCTGCCTCTGAGCCACAAGCTCAAAGGTCCCATTCCAGGACCTGATGGTCAAGGAAGGTGTGGCCTTGCAAATCCTTCCAACACACACCAATGGCAAGTGGTAAGAGCAGGGCAGATTCCTGGTCAGCTGTGTGATGGAAAGAATGTTGGAGTCTTGACCCATCTATTCACAGCTCCAGACAAGAGCGTGCATGTACCACAGCAACCTGGATTACCTGAGTGAACTGTAACACACCATCGTCACACACTGGCTGGTGCTGTTTACTAACTAAATGTTCGAAACAACTACCATGTTAGAACTATGGCACAGGGAGCATTACCTAAGTGAGAAGTCAGACACATTGTGAATTCTATTTGTTTTTGTTGTTGGGCACTGCACATAGGCATCTCCAAAGTAGCCAATTCCAAAATATAAAAATAAGTAAATGACAAATAAATTGACAATCTCATCTTCATTAGCCTAGTTCAACCGTAGTTCAAAATGATCAAAACACAACTCTTCCAACATTTTCCAATTCTTCGTCATTTGTTTAAAATAAATATTGGAGAAAGTTTTAAAGACAGCTTCCCCATTTTTATTAAATTATCAGATAAGAATAAAATAAGTCCTGACATCCTACAGTACGACTGACATTACATAACAATGCTACTTTCCTTATGGTTTTACAATGCTTCGGGCTAATAAGTGAGAATGGTTTTAAAAGCAATGAAATGCAGACTGTTTCACATACAAAAAATGAAATTATAAAGGAAATTGAAAGAAAACATGTTCCTCACAAAATCTTTCAACGTAAGCAGCATCATAAATTAAATAACATCATCCACATTCAACTGAAATAAATGATTCATTACCATTCTAATTTCCTTACTTGAAATTGTTTAACAGGAAATCCTCGATGCGAAATAAAATCTCTAATGTTTGTAACATGCTTGCATGAGAAAACCTTTCTCTGCTGATGTACGCACAAATACACAAATGAAAATAACATACAAGCGAGAACAAGAGAGTCCATAAGGAATAAACAGAAATTATATACATGCAGAGGAGGGAAATTCTGTTGATGATAACACAAAACCCTGAGTCCCATTTTACCTTCACTGTCTGACATGGCATGTTGGAAGTCATCCATAATAAATGCTATGTCACGGTCATATCCACGTGTCCGTGATTCCTCTCTCATGTGTTGTTGTACTTCAGGCAGTGAATGGCTCGAACCAAACTGTTCCCTTGTATCAGCCGATATTGGTGGTAATGGGCCAGCTGCTGCTCGGGCCATTCCCATTGGCTGTCCAACAGGACTTAAGGGGCTTTCTTCCTCCGAATTCTGAGCTACGATGGGAATTCTCCCTCTACTGTGACTTATAGGTAAACTGGATGGCTTTGTTCGAACAGAAGGAGTGCTATGTGCATAGGCAATATCTAATGGATCGTTTTCCTGACCTTTTATCCGTAGAGGTGTATTGGAAGGGTCTCTTTTAATTGTTAAATCAAGTCCATAAACTGATGAAGGCCTACATCTGGTTCCACTGGTGTACGCCTTGTCAATTTCATCATCTAATGTAGATCTGATTGTTGGTCCAAGAAACTTCTGCTGGTCACGGATATTTTTTCTCAGACTAAATGTTATGTCATCTTGAATAAGCCTTGCTCGAGAGCTAGCAGCAGTCACTGCTGATGTAGTTCCCATGTAGCTCGGGAAATCAGGGTCTACATCTCTGGCTTCTTGAATTGGCAAAAACTTGGAGAGTTTGGGGTCCAGCAATTGTTTTTTGTGTTTGCTCTGCTTTTGATAAATAATAGATGCTGGCAATTGCTTTGCGGCCTGTTTTTCCAGTGTAAGCCTGCCGATGCTGTATTTTTCAGACTTTGGAAAGTGTCTGTAGCTACTATCACCATGGTAATATTGAGGAAGGCCAGAAAGATGTTCCAAACCATCAGTACCTCTGCGGAACTCTTGTTTAATTTGTTGTTTTAACAGCTTTAGTTCATAAGGATCCTCCATAGTTTCTTCATCTGTTTTCCCATATGAATGCAACCGGGTTGAGGTCTGCAGTGGCCCAATAAAATCCTTCACATCCCCAGTTCTGCGTCCTTCACTTGCGCGAAGCAGGCGTTCATTTTTTTGTACTTCCTTTTGTAAATCATGAAGATTGAATCCAGTAGTAAGGGAACTGGTTCCTTTAGTGAGTTCCCCAATATCATCAATCAGAACATAATTCCGAGGTGCATGATGTTCTAGATCAGCATAATAGGATTCTGCAGAAATGCTTGACATTGGGCTACTTGCCACGGTTCCCCTTTCATCCAGCCCGATTCTAAGATCTAAATTACTGTACTTACTACTCAAGTGCGGAACTGCATATGTGCTGTCGGCAGACGTGGAAGCCATCAGAAGAGACTGAGAATGGATCACCTCATAGTCTGTAGTTATTTTGGGTTCAAGGTCAACAAGTGTTGTCTGCCTTGGTTTTTGTTGAATCAGCATCATTTGAGATGGGTGTGGATAGGCTGTTGGCTGGGTTTGAGGAGGAGGGGGCTGTTGTTGATATGTGATAGTGGGACCAGCTTGATATGTAGGTTGGGTTTGATAGGGAGAAACTTGCTGATACAATGCCTGTTCTTGGTAGGGAGACTGCTGTTGGAATTGAGTTTGGGCTTGGGCTGGTTGAGGGGTGGAGTATTGGTACTGCGTATAATGGCTTGGAGTGGTTGCATACTGATGCTGTGCCTGGGTCTGAGGTGACAGAAACTGGTCATAATCAGGCTGTGGTGCCGTTCTAGGTCTCGCTAATCCACACTGTCCATCCAATCTGGTTTCTCTTATGTTACTTACTTCACTATCCGACATATAATCTCTTTCCTCGGCCACACCCTGCAAATAGGCACGCTCCCTTTTTTCTCTTTCCTTCAGCAAAGCTTCTTTTCTTCGATTGATGCCCATTTCCAAATATCGTAACTTGGCATCAATTTCTTTTTCTTCTTCATCTAGCTCTGCCTGTTTTTTCCTGAGTTTGGAAGATTCCCTTTCCACAAGTTCCAATTCCCTGTCAATGTCCTGCAGAATTTTCGCTCTTGCCATGGTGTTGGTCCTGCAAACTCTTCTGCGCGAAACCGAGCTGACAGTGGAAAATGTTGCCTGGCTCCCAGTGACACCAACCTCCTCTGGAGGAGGATTAGGAAGAGTTCTCTTCACTTTCTTCTGAGTACCGACTGGTGTGGTGTTTTGAGAACCTATAGCCTGAAACAAAAATGAAGTACTTAAATCAATATTGTTTGCAATGGTCACAAAATTGCCACCAAAGAATTAAAATCCAAACAACAAAAGACAAAATTGTGCACTTAAACCGAACAAGCACCTAAAGTACATGTTATGCTTGTTCAGGTTGGTCATGAGCATTTCCTCACTTGTACAGAAATAAAATACTGGAAATCTAAAATAAAAACAGAAAATGTAAGAAATACTTAGCAGGTCAGGCAGCATCTGTGGAAAGAGAAACTGAGTTAATGTTTCAGATCATCGAGTCATTACAGCACAGCGGGAGGCCAATCATACCATCAACTCTATGATGTCTCTCTACATAGCAATCCGATGAGTCTCATTCGCCCATTCTATCCCCCAAATCCTGTAAGTTTATTTTGCTCAAGTGCCAATCTGATTTCTTTTTGAAATCAGTCTTTGTCTCCATTTCCACCGCCCTTGAGGCAAAAGGTTCCAGGTCATGTTGAATGAGGCGATTTTGAGGTAATTACCACTTGC
Organism: Scyliorhinus torazame; assembly: GCF_047496885.1. Lineage (NCBI taxonomy): Eukaryota > Metazoa > Chordata > Chondrichthyes > Carcharhiniformes > Scyliorhinidae > Scyliorhinus > Scyliorhinus torazame. The sequence goes on from NC_092719.1 coordinate 313,877, forward strand.
TGAATAGAAAGTTCTTCCTCACATTCCTCTCTGTGTGTCCTGCCCAAATCTTTAAATGTGCCTCTAGTCTTTGTCCCATCAACTAATGGAAAAAGATTTTGTTTGCAGTCTTATTTAAATTTCAGGTCTTGTACACCTCATCAAATTTACCCTCAATACCCTTCACGCCAAGGTGAATAGACCCAGATTCTCCAATCTAATCTTGGAACTAAACTCACCTTCAGAAATATTCTGTTAAATGTCCTCCGCAGCCTCTCATGGTCCTTATATCCTTCCTCAAGTGTGGTGTCCAGAACTGGACAGCATATTCTCTTTGTGGCCTAATCAGAGCTTTATACACATTCAACATAATTTCCCTTTATGAATGGTCAATAACCTTTTATCAGCACTTGGAAAAGTTAGAAATGTAACCGGTTTTAGACATGAGAAAAGAAGTGTTAGAATAACATGTGTGCTATGTGGAATATTCACCTCTTGTTTAATCGGCTGGTCAGATATATATTCAACTTCTTTAAAAGGACGTTTACCAAGAAAAGTCCTTATGCTCTTCTGGTTTTAAAATTCTCTCACGCAGTGGTGGCATGGTGGCACAGTGGCTAGCACCGCTGCCTCATGGCGCTGAGGACCCGGGTTTGATGCTGGCCCCGGGTCACTGTCTGTGTGGAGTTTGCACATTCTCCCCGTGTTTGCGTGGGTTTCGTTCCCACAACCCAAAGATATGCAGGGTAGGTGAATTGGCCACGCTAAATTGCCCCTTAATTGGGAAAAAATTATTGGGTACTCTAAAGTTATATATAACAAAATTCTCTCACACTTAAGTGTCAACAATTTCTGTCAAAGTTGAGCCCCTTCTTCCTACAAAAACAATTATGACATTCACACAATATTTGACAAGGTTACGTTGTTTATTATTGAACAGGAACCCTTGTTTCCATAATGAGGTCACTGAATTGGGACAGATACTCTTGTACTTCCGAACAGTGAACACCCCATCAGACTGTGTGATTAGCCTGCAGAATTACAGGAAAGGTTTTTAAAGGTAAGATTTAGACAGCAGCAGAAAATCAATACATCGGGTTTCAGAATTGGGTGATTTTAAAGGAGGCGACTCCTACACATTTCAACAAGAGGGAAAGATAGAGAAAACCAGGGCCCTTTGATGATGAGGAATTATAATGAAACAGCTTCAGGTTTGGTGTCATCAGCCAAGTTTCAAATTTTACTCTGTATTCCAATATCCAATCACAATGATCCTCGCACTGAATATAGCGAACACCACTGTCCATCATATTGAAATCCAGAACATGCTGTCATCTGACTTCAGCCAATCTTTATTGAAGCTAACACTGACCTTCCGATTTTGTTGAGACCATAAGAAATATGAACGGGAGAGGCTGTTCGGCCCCTCGAGCCTGCTCCACCATTCAATAGGATCAAGGCTGATCCAACATTCCTCACATCCACTTTCCTGCCCTTTCCCCGTAACCCTTGATTTCCTTCCTGAGCAAGAATCTATCTCAGCCTTAAATATACACACGGACTCTGTCCCCACAGCTCTCTGTGACACGGACTCTCTCCCCCCAGCTCTCTGTGACACGGACTCTGCCCCACAGCTCTCTGTGACACGGACTCTGCCCCACAGCTCTCTGTGACACGGACTCTCTCCCCCCAGCTCTCTGTGACACGGACTCTGCCCCACAGCTCTCTGTGACACGGACTCTGCCCCAGCTCTCTGTGACACGGACTCTGCCCCACAGCTCTCTGTGACACGGACTCTGCCCCACAGCTCTCTGTGACACGGACTCTGCCCCACAGCTCTCTGTGACACGGACTCTGCCCCAGCTCTCTGTGACACGGACTCTGCCCCACAGCTCTCTGTGACACGGACTCTCTCCCCCCAGCTCTCTGTGACACGGACTCTGCCCCAGCTCTCTGTGACACGGACTCTGCCCCACAGCTCTCTGTGACACGGACTCTCTCCCCCCAGCTCTCTGTGACACGGACTCTGCCCCAGCTCTCTGTGACACGGACTCTGCCCCACAGCTCTCTGTGACACGGACTCTGCCCCCACAGCTCTCTGTGACACGGACTCTGTCCCACAGCTCTCTGTGACACGGACTCTGTCCCACAGCTCTCTGTGACACGGACTCTGCCCCCACAGCACTCTGTGACACGGACTCTGCCCCCACAGCTCTCTGTGACACGGACTCTGACCCCACAGCTCTCTGTCACACGGACTCTGCCCCCACAGCTCTCTGTGACACGGACACTGTCCCCACAGCTCTCTGTTACACGGACTCTGTCCCCACAGCTCTCTGTGACACAGACTCTGCCCCACAGCTCTCTGTGACACGGACTCTGCCCCACAGCTCTCTGTGACACTGACTCTGTCCCCACAGCTCTCTGTGACACAGACTCTGCCCCACAGCTCTCTGTGACACACACTCTGTCCCCACAGCTCTCTGTGACACGGACTCTGTCCCACAGCTCTCTGTGACACGGACTCTGTCCCACAGCTCTCTGTGACACGGACTCTGTCCCCACAGCTCTCTGTGACACGGACTCTGTCCCCACAGCTCTCTGTGACACGGACTCTGTCCCCACAGCTCTCTGTGACACGGACTCTGTCCCACAGCTCTCTGTGACACGGACTCTGTCCCCACAGCTCTCTGTGACACGGACTCTGTCCCCACAGCTCTCTGTGACACGGACTCTGCTCCCACAGCTCTCTGTGACACGGACACTGTCCCCACAGCTCTCTGTGACACAGACTCTGCCCCACAGCTCTCTGTGACACGGACTCTGTCCCCACAGCTCTCTGTGACACGGACTCTGCCCCCACAGCTCTCTGTGACACGGACTCTGCCCCCACAGCTCTCTGTGACACGGACTCTGTCCCACAGCTCTCTGTGACACGGACTCTGCTCCCACAGCTCTCTGTGACACGGACTCTATCCCCACAGCTCTCTGTGACACGGACTCTGTCCCACAGCTCTCTGTGACACGGACTCTGCCCCCACAGATCTCTGTGACACGGACTCTGTCCCCACAGCTCTCTGTGACACGGACTCTGTCCCCACAGCTCTCTGTGACACGGACTCTGCCCCCACAGCTCTCTGTGACACGGGCTCTGTCCCCACAGCTCTCTGTGACACGGACTCTGTCCCACAGCTCTCTGTGACACGTACTCTGCCCCCACAGATCTCTGTGACACGGACTCTGTCCCCACAGCTCTCTGTGACACGGACTCTGTCCCCACAGCTCTCTGTGACACGGACTCTGCCCCCACAGCTCTCTGTGACACGGACTCTGCCCCCACAGCTCTCTGTGACACGGACTCTGTCCCCACAGCTCTCTGTGACACGGACTCTGCCCCCACAGCTCTCTGTGACACGGACTCTGTCCCCACAGCTCTCTGTGACACGGACTCTGTCCCCACAGCTCTCTGTGACACGGACTCTCCCCCCCACAGAAAATAGAAGCAAGAGTAGGCTATTCAGCCCTTCCAGTCTGATTTGTCATTCATTGTGATCATGACTTACCCTCACTCGATGCCATATTCCCAGGCTTTCCCACACACCTTGACACCTGGGGCGTCATTCTCCGACCCCCCGCCGGGTCGGAGAATGGCCGTTGGCCGCCGTGAATCCCGCCCCCGCCCCCGCCGAAGTCTCCGCTCCCGGAGATTGGGCGGGGGCGGGAATCGGGCCGCGCCGGTTGGCGGGACCCCCCGCTGGATTCTCCGGCCCGGATGGGCCGAAGTCCGACCCAGGAATTGCCTGTCCCGCCGGCGTAAATCAAACCTGGTATTTACCGGCGGGACCAGGCGGCGTGGGCGGGCTCCGGGGTCCTGGGGGGGGGGCGCGGTGCGATCTGACCCCGGGGGGTGCCCCCACGGTGGCCTGGCCCGTGATCGGGGCCCACCGATCCGCGGGCGGGCCTGTGCCGTGGGGTTACTCTTTCCCTTCCGCCTCCGCCACGGTCTCCACCATGGCGGAGGCGGAAGTGACTCTCCCCACTGCGCATGCGCGGGAAACTGACAGCGGCCGCTGACGCTCCCGCGCATGCGCTGGGAAACTGACAGCGGCCGCTGACGCTCCCGCGCATGCGCCGCATTTCCGCGCCAGCTGGCGGGGCAACAAACGCCATTTCCGCCAGCTGGCGGGGCGGAAATCCCTCCGCCGTCGGCCTAGCCCCTCAATGTTGGGGCTAGGCCGCCAAAGATGTGGAGCCTTCCGCACCTTTTTGCCAGCGCGATGCCCGTCTGATTTGCGCCGGCTTTGGCGCCAGTCGGCGGGCATCCCGCCGTTGGGGGAGAATTTCGCCCCTGAAGTCTAGAAATCTATTTTCTTCATAAATATATTTGTGATGTGGCTTCCACAGCCTTCTGTGCTACAGAATTCCACAGGCTCATTACCCTCTGACAGAAGAAGATTTTTTTCTCCTCATCTGTCTTAAATAGTCTACCCCAACCTGACACTCTGAGTCCTTGTTCTAGACTCTCCAACCAGAGAAAAGATCATCCCTGCATCCAGTCTGTCCAGCTCTGTCAGAATGTTATACATTTCAATTAGATCCCCTCTCATTCTTCCAAACTCCAGTGACTACAGGTCCAGTGGACCGAATCTCTCCTCATACGACAATCCCACCATTGCAAGAATCAATCTAATGAACCTTCGCTTCACTCCCTCTATGGCAATTATATTCTTTCTCAGAGAAGGGACCAAAATTGCACACAGTACACCAGGTGTGGTCTCACCCAGGCCCTGTCCAGCTGCAGTAAGACATCCCTGCTCCTGTACTCAAGTCCTCTTGCAATGAAGGTCACATTTTCCTTCCTAACTGCTTGTTGTACCTGCATGTTTGATTTCAGTGACTGGGGCACTGGGACATCCAGGTCTCTTTGTTCATCAACATTTCCCAATCTATCACCATTTAAACAATACTCTGCATTCCGTTTCGCTGTCCGAAGTGATAGCTTCACACTTATCCACGTTATACTTCGTCTGCCAGATATTTACTTGTCTAAATTACTTTGAAACCTTTTAACATCCTCCTCACCATTCACATTCCCACCCAGTTTCAAGTCCTTCTGCGAGTGTGTGTGTGTTGTGGGATTCTGGGCATGTTTCCGCCACTTTAAATACATCTCATACTGTTACCAAAATAACTCCTTATTGTTAACTCAAAAGATCAGGAGAGCTTATTTCCTCACATACCTTTACGTACAGTCAAGTACATATTGGATTGAAAAAAATTATATTTAAAAAATTGTAAACAGTTATCGCCAACCTTATGGGTAGAAAATAGGAATTTAGTCACTGCTCCAGGATTGGTTGTAACAGATATTGGGGGTCTTACAGCAGAATTTGAAATTGCAGAAAATGAGTGGAGATTAATCCCTTGGTGATTATTTTATTTAAACAATTCTCTTGTGGTTTGCAGAATGACCATACTAACCAAGTTGTCCACTTTTGAAGCCAGGACCTTGGCAATCTGGCGCAGAATAAGGCTCTGTCCCGAGAAGAATTAAAATGTGCAGCTAAGCAGTTAGAGTTTGTTTCCACCAAAACCCCGGAAAAGTGGGGCGGGGATTCCCGACCCCCGCCGGGTTGGAGAATCACCGGGGGCCGGTGTGAATCCCGCTCCCGCCGGTTGCCGAACTCTCCGGAACCGGATATTTGGCGGGGGGGGGGGGCAATTGCGCTGGTCGGCGAGCCCCCCTCCGGCGATTCTCCGGCCCGCGATGGGCCGAAGTCCCGCTGCTGGAATGCCTGTCCCGCCGGCGAGGATCAAACCACCTCTCTTCCCGGCGGGACTCGGCAGCGCGGGCGGGTTCCGGGGTCCTGGGGAGGGCACGGGGCGATCTGGCCCCGGGGGGTGCCCCCACAGTGGCCTGGCCCGTGATCGGGGCCCACTGATCCGCGGGCGGGCCTGTGCCGTGGGGACAGTCTTCACCATGGCCGAAGCGGAAGAGAACCCCCCCCCTGCACATGCGCGAGGATGATGTCAGCAGCCGCTGACGCTCCCGCGCATGCGCGGACTTCCGCCGCCTGGTGAAGTCCTTTCGGCCCCGGCTGCTGTGGCGTCAAAGGCCTTTCCCGCCGGCCGGCGGCGCGCTAACCACTCCGGCGCGGGGCTAGCCCCTCAAGGTGAGGGCTTGGCCCCTAAAGAAGTCCGCACCTTTGGGGCTGCCTGACGCCGGAGTGGTTCACGCACGCCATCCGGCCGGGACCCCCGCCGGGTCGGGGAGAATCCTGGCCCTGAAGTGGACTTACTAAACTACGTTTAATGCGATTTTTTTCAAATTATGAGATTAAAAACTGTGCACGATCCTCTCGATGTGGTCCCACCAGGGGCGTGTAGAGCTGCGGCAAATCATCTCTACTTTTGTATTCCATTCCTCTTGCAAGAAATTACTATATTTAATTTGCCTTCCAAATCACCTGTGTACCTGCTGACTAACCTTTTATGACTTATATACCAGGGCACCCAGATCCCTTTGTACCTCTGGGTTCTGCAATCTCTCTTTTAAGTAATTTGCTACTTTCCTATTCTTCCTGCCAATGTGCACAAGTTCACATTCCCCACATTATACTGCACCTGTCAAATTTGTGCCCACTCACTGAAGCTGCCGTACGTATCCCTGACACACTCTTCCTCCTCTTAGCCACTTACTTTCCTTAGTTGTCGTTGATTAATCAATGAGGCACTTTACAGCCTTCGGGACTTTACATTGAGTTCGGCAGCTTTAGCCATGAATTCTGTCCTCCAACTTGATTTGTTTCCCTCCCACCACCATCCTCCTGGCCCCCCCCACCCCTCCTCCTGCCCCCCCCCCCCCCCCCCCCCCCACCCTCCTCCTGCCCCACCCTCCTCGCACCTTCCTGGCTCCCACCCCCGCCCACTATCGTCCTGCCCCACCCTCCTTGCACCCTCCTCCTGCCCCCCTCCCCCCACCATCCTCCTGCCCCACCCTCCTCGCACCCTCCTCCTGCCCCCCCTACCCCCCCTCCTCCTGCCCCCCCTCCCCCACCCTCCTCCTGCCCCCCTCCCTCCACCCTCCTCCTGCCCCCCTCCCCCACCCTCCTCCTGCCCCCCCTCCCCCCACCCTCCTCCTGCCCCACCCTCCTGGCTCCCACTCCCGCCCACTATCCTCCTGCACTCCCCCACCTATTCCTGATCTTCTATTTTGATCCATATTATCTAGCCATGTTATAATCTGCAGGTATCTGACGGGGTGGGAACAATTAACCTCCATGTTGTCATGATATTCAGGCACACATCATAGCACATACATACATACATACTGATGGACAGATCAACGGACCAATCAACACACACAGCATGACAGCCAATCACAGGCAAGAGCATACACAGTACAAAACAGGGAACACGACACTTCCTGGGCACTCGAGCAGGAGACGGCTCAGGGCACAGAGCTCATTGCAGGCCACTCAGACATCCACCATGTGCTGAGTGCCACCACAAGACAGAATTAGGAATAGGTCCACACAATCAAAGGTCATGATCGAACCTCAGTGAACAGTTCACCAATGTAAATATAGAACGTAGAACAATACAGCGCAGTACAGGCCCTTCGGCCCACGATGTTGCACCGAAACAAAAGCCATCTGACCTACACTATGCCATTATCATCCATATGCTTATCCAATAAACTTTTAAATGCCCTCAATGTTGGCGAGTTCACTACTGTAGCAGGTAGGGCATTCCACGGCCTCACTACTCTTTGCGTAAAGAACCTACCTCTGACCTCTGTCCTATATCTATTACCCCTCAGTTTAAAGTTATGTCCCCTCGTGCCAGCCATATCCATCCGCGGGAGAAGGCTCTCACTGTCCACCCTATCTAACCCCCTGATCATTTTGTATGCCTCTATTAAGTCTCCTCTTAACCTTCTTCTCTCCAACGAAAACAACCTCAAGTCCATCAGCCTTTCCTCATAAGATTTTCCCTCCATACCAGGCAACATCCTGGTAAATCTCCTCTGCACCCGCTCCAAAGCCTCCACGTCCTTCCTATAATGCGGAGACCAGAACCTCATGCCCCCCCCCTCCCCCCACGCAAATAGTTGTCTGAAATAAAACTGAGTTGTACCATTCACAACCGTGTTGGTTCATCTGTCTGGCAGACCACCCAACACTTCACATGTGAACCTTGTAGAATACAAGCTCCCCCGTTAAAGGGGCAGGTGATCTCTAAACAATGTCTAGTTGTGGGGTGTGTAAAACCGGCCAGTTAGGCACCGGTAAGGCCGGCCCAGTTGGAATCTATACCGTGTGATGGAAATAATAGTTATTGTAAATAAACTAAGTTTCTTTGAATAATCAGTGTGAATTCCTTTGTAGATTTATAAACCAGCCCCATTCCTTCATAAAACCCAGCACATTTCTGCATCTTCTCAGCTCTGAAGTGTCATATGGACTGAAAACAGGAGGCTGGATTCTCCGTTTGGGAGACTAAGTCCCCAGGCCAGCATGAAAATGGTGGTGTTTTACGCCAGGAAAACTGGTGCAAAACTGGCACCAATTTCTTGTTCCGAGGGGTGGTTTGCAGCCTTGCAGCGATGAGCTCCCAGCTCCAGCTGCCGAGACAGCCCAGAGCATTGCCGGGTCCGTGGCCACGCACGCGCACAGCGGGGACCTGCAGCGGCCGCACCGTGCTTCATGGCGAACTCAGCCCACGGACCCGGCCGGCAAAAATAGTCCCCCCTTCGGCCGGCTCACACTCCCCGGACCATCACCCACAGTGCCCCCAGCCCCGAATGAAGCCCCCCTGCCCGGGGATCGGCTCTCCCCCAGCTGTGGTGGGGCTGGAATGAGTCCACAGCCGCTACGCTGAGTGCCCGACGGGTGAGACCATGAGAGACCCACGCCGTCGGGAACTCAGCCGGTCGGGGCAGAGCATCGCGGGGCGGCCTCCGGTAATGGCCTGAGGCCGTGCACACAGCATGCGGCATACTGTGCTTTTCAGGGAGCGGAGCATTGACTGGAATCGAAGGCTATCCTCCTCATTATTTAGAATCCCAACAGTGCAGAAGGAGGTCATTTGGCCCATCGAGCCTGTACCTATCTACTCTTCCCTATACTCATAACCCTGTAACCTAACCTGCACATCCCTGGATGAAGGGGCAATTTATCATGGCCCATCCACCTAACCTGCACAAAGCCGGAGCACCCAGAGGAAATTCACACAGACACAGGGAGACACGGACAGACACCCAAGGCTGGAATTGAACCTGAGTTCCTGGTGCTGTGAGGCAGCAGTGCTAACCACTGTGCCACCGTGCTGCCCTATTTACTGCCTACAAATGTTCGCATCATACTCGAACTTAGTGATCAACACTCCGACATTCATATCTCAATCATTTATATAATCACATACAGAAAAGGCTCCAACACTGATCCCTGCGGAAAACACCCCGCAACCATCACCCTCTGCTTCCAACCACTCAGCCATTCTGGATCCAATTTGCCAGCCTAGGGGCTGGTTTAGCACAGTGGGCTAAACAGCTGGCTTGTAATGCAGAACAAGGCCAGCAGCATGGGTTCAATTCCCGTTCCGGCCTCCCCGAACAGGTGCCGGAATGTGGCGACTAGGGGCTTTTCACAGTAACTTCATTGAAGCCTACTTGTGACAATAAGCGATTATTATTATTGATAAATTTCCTTGGATCCCATGGGCTCTTACCTTTGCTATCAGTCCCCATGTGGGACCTTATCGAAAGCCTTGCTGAAGTCCGAGTAGACAACGTCAAATGCATTTCCCTCACCTACACACCTGGTCACCTCTTTGGAAAATTCAATCAAGTTGGTCAAACATAAACGTCCCTTAACAAAACCATGCTGACTGTTCCTAATTAATCCCTGTCTCCCCAAATGCAGATTATTCTGTCTCTCAGAATTGCTTCCAGTAGTTTCTCCACCACTGAGGTTTGGCCTGTAGTTTCCTCCCTTCTGAGCTGAACAGATGTTTAATCAGTGAGGGAATCAAGGGTTATGGGGATAAGGCAGGAAAGTGGAGTGAAGATTATCAGATCAGAAATGATTGCATTAAATAGCAGAACAGACTCGATGGGCTGAGTGGCTACTTCTGCTCCTGCATCTTATGGTCTCCTTGAATAACGGTATCACATTGGCGATCCTCCAGTCCTCCGGCACCTCTTCTGTGACCATAGAGGAATTGAAAATTATTGTCAGCACCCGTGTTATTTCCTCCCCTGCCTCATTCAACAGCCTGGAACACAGTCCACCTGGCCCTGGAATACAGTCCACCTGGCCCTGGTTATTTATCTACCTTTAATCCTGCCAGACCACTCAGAACCTCCTCTCTGTCTCTGTTAATCTCTTTAATTTTATTACAGTCCTTCTCCCTGATTTCTATACCCACACTGTCCCTCTCACAAACCTTGACACAAAGTACTCATTTCGAACCTTACCTACATCCTCCGGCTCCACACATAAATTAACCCTGGGATTCTTAATAGACACATTATTCACAAAGGCCTCACCTTCTTAACCTTGCCCCTCGTCTAAGGTGTGGTGACCCTCAGGTTAAACCACCGCCTGTCAGCTCTCCCCCTTAAAGGGGAAAGCCGCCTATGGGCATCTGCAACTGTGGTGACTATGGTGACTAGGGGCTTTTCACAGTAACTTCATTGCAGCGTTAATGGAAGCCTACCTGTGACAATTCAATGATTATTATTATAACTTTACCTTTACTCTTTCCCCAGTTATCCTTTTTCCCTTTATGAGTTTGTAAAACAACTTCGGATTGCCTTTTATTTTACCTGCCAGTATCCTTTCATGTCCCCTTTTTGCTTTCCTAATTTCCTTTTTAAGTTCCCTCTTGCAGATTCTATATGCCTCTTGTACTTCTGCTGTTCTGAGCTCTCAATATCTGCCATAAGCCTCCCTTTTTCTTCTGATCCAATGCTGTATATCCCTCGATATCCAGGGTTCACTGGATTTGTTGGTCCCACCCTTTTTCGTGATTGGCACATATTGGCTCTGTACTCTCCCTGTTTCCTTCATGAATGTGCCCCACTGTTCTGTCACAAATTTACCAAAAAGTGTCTGCTCCCAGTCCACTCTGGCCAAATCATGTCGGATCTTATTAAAATTGGCCTTCCCCCAGTTTAGAACTTTGATCTCAGGCCCATCCTTGTCCTTTTCCATAACAATCTTGAATCTAACTGAGTTATGATCACTGTCTGCAAAATGCTCCCTCACTGATTCTTCAACCACCTGCCCAGCTTCGTTACTGAAAATTAAGTCCAAGACCTCTTGTAGGTCCTTTAACGTACTGTCTTAAAAAGTTCTCTGGGATGCATTTTAAGAATTCCACTCCCTCTAAACCTTTCACACTATGACTACCCCAGTTAATATTGGGGAAAGTTGAAATCCCCACTGTCACTACCCTATTAATTTCATATTTCTCTGAAATGTGCCTACATATCTGCTCTTCTATTTTTCTCAGACTGTTGGGGGGCTTATAGAACACTCCCAGCAATGTGATTGCTCATTTTGTTTTTTAAGTTGATTCCCTGATCAAAATTGAGGACCCCCTCCACTTTTACCTCCTTCCCTATCTCGCATGAAGATTCTGTATCCTGGAATATTGAGTTACCAATCCTGCCCCGCTCTCACTGATGTCTCAGAGAATATGTGATATCATACCCCTATGTTTTAATTTGTGCCTTATTCATCAGAGTGCTTGCATTAAAATAAATCCCATTCAACCTTGCCAAACTCCCTTGTGACATAATTGATTTATAACTTCTAAACCTTCCATTTCATAAAAGAAAATTTAGAGTACCCAATTATTTTTTTCCAATTAAGGGGCAATTTAGCGTTGCTAATCCACCTAACCTGCATATCTTTAGGTTGTGGGGGTGAAACCCACGCAAACACGGGGAGAATGTGCAAACTCAACACGGACAGTGACCCAGGGCCGGGATCGAACCCTGGTCCTCAGCGCCATAGGCAGCAGTGCTAACCACTGCGCCACCGTGCCACCACATCACTCCCCTTAAGCCGCTATTCCCTTTTTTAAACAAAAGTTAAGCTATATAAGAATGCTATTAACTTACTTCCCTTACGTTAACTTTACTTCTCTTACCCTAATTTGTTTAGTTATATTATTTTATTATAATGACCCTGACTTTCACTTTTTTGTGTTGTTCCTCAGTTAATCCTTTTTTCAAAATCAAAAAAAAGTTTAAAATCATGATGTTCAGCTGGACTTCTCTAGTTTCTCTGAGTTTGTTTGCCGATGCTGGTATGGTACTTGTTATTGATGAAGAATATGGTTATACCTCGAAGATGAATGTCAAATGGTGTTCTGTAGCCTGGGTGACTGTAGCTCTCAACAACGTATCAGCAATTGTCTCACTTTTTCCTGGCTCGTAATCTGTTATTGAGTCCTCCGCTCATGGGGCTGAGCGAGAAACACTGCAACTTAGCAATTTCCTTGGAATTCAGGAGAGTAACCAAAGGTTTCTCTGTCTCAACCCTGAACTGTAAATCTATTGAGTAATAATAAGAATTTCTCGCAGGCCTATGTTGCCACTACAGCATTCTTTTCAATCATTGCAAAATGCCTTTCAATCTCCATCAACAATCTAGACAGATGGCATACTGGCTTTTTCCTGCAATTCCTGGATCTGTAGCAGATTGTCTCCCAGCCCCATTGCTGATTCAAAAGCTGTTATTATTGTTGGCAGTTTGGGGTCATAATGTGCAGGCACATCTGAAGAGAAAACAGCTCTTTGATCCTATTAAATATGTTCTTCTGCTCCACTCCCCAGGTTCACTGCTGACTTTTCCTCAGATGGTCTCATAAAGCTTCCTTGATGGCAGCCTGATTGAGATACGTTCCCCACTGATTGACCGAAAAATCCGTGTGTGTCAGTAACACCCTTGGGAGTGAGAAGTTCTTTTCATCGCCTTGGTATGTTGGGGCTCTGATGTTCACCCTTTTTGGGTTTTAATGTAGCCTCAATATCTGAAAGCATTTTCCCAAACTCGCACTTTACATTCTGAGTGAGGCCTGCTTGTTCAAGCATGGTAGCACAGTGGTTAGCACTGTCGTTCCACAGCGCCAGTGTCCCAGTTCGATTCCCGGCTTGGGTCACTGTCTGTGCGGAGTCTGCATGTTCCCCCCGTGTCTGCGTGGGTTTCCTCCGGGTGCTCCGGTTTCCTCCCACAAGTCCCGAAAGACGTGCTGTTAGGTGAATTGGACATTCTGAATTCTCCCTCCGTGTACCTGAACAGGAGCCGGAATGTGGCGACTAGGGGATTTTCACAGTAACTTCATTGCAGTGTTAATGTAAGCCGACTTGTGACATTAATAAATAAAGAATAAAGTTTATAGAAGCTCCGGACTCGGTGATTGTATTCTCCTTTGGTAACACCATGAATGAGCAGATCATCTATGAGACAAATAATTCCTTCTCTGCCTTTGAGTGGGTTGGAGGGGACATGCTGAAAAATCTCTGGTGTAGTGGAAATGCCAAATGGAATTTGATTGGAAGAAAATCGAACAAAGAGAGTGATCAAAACTTGGATTCTTGATGAAGGGGATCTGCCGATAATAAACAGTGTTGGCATCCAGCTTTGTAAAAAGAACATTTTTTTGGACAACTTTGCCAGACTGTCATCAACAGAATATTTTCCTCTGAGTGACTTTATTCAGCTGTGTCAGGTCAACACAGAGGCTAATTTCACCATTTGGTTTTGGGACTGTCACGAGCACTGAGCAGCTGGAAACACTGAAGAGATGAGCAGCTCTTTGATCCACCATTTTGTAAGCATTGCAACAGGAGAGATTACCCCTTGATCCTGCATCCTCTCAACTTGCTCTTTGACTTTCTCAATCAGTGGGTGTGTGTCCCTCCTCGAATAAATAAGCAGATGGGTTTGGCATCTGGGAGCATTGATGCAATTCTCACTTCTGAGTTTGTCCAGGCCCAGGACAACCTGGAACCCAGCCGGCCGTGTGCGGACACGACCTGCCAAATACGGCCCCACAAGCCACCCCCTGGCCGCTCCCCACTAGTCCCCCCAGCCTTCGCAGAAGCCTCCCCGGCCAGCGGCATGGCTCCCGGCCGAGTGAGGCGGCGCTGGATACGCCGGGTTCCTGACCGTTGAGACCACATGTCAACCACACGGTTGGGAACTCGGCTCATCGGGGACGGAACATCGAGGAAGGGCCTTCTGATGACGTTCCAACACCATTTCAACGCACGCGACACGATGACAGAGGGGGCGGAGACTCGAAAACTGGCATCAAATTGGCAGCGCACCTGATTCGGGCGTCGGAAGGGAAAGGGTTCTCTGCCCGATCGCTGATTACGATATCGGCATCGGAGAGTCCCGCCCTATGTCTTTGACAGTTCTTTGTAATTTATACATTTTGTTTCAATTAAGAGGCAATTTAGCGTGGCCAATCCACCTACCCTGCACATCTTTGGGTTGTGGGGGTGAGACCCTCACAGACACGGGGAGAATGCGCAAACTCCACATGGACAGTGACCCAGAGCCGGGATCAAACCCGGGTTCTTTTGACAGTTCTCACCCACAGATTATGACACAGCCTTTCTTTAAAATTAGTATATGGGATGTGAGCATTGCTGGTGAGACCACCCTTCAGAAGGTAGTAGTATAATTAATTTAGTAGGTCACAAATAAACAACATTAAGGGGGGTTAGTGACTTCTGATTAGAACATAAGTTATTCTGGATAATTTTCTGTCAATATGACATCTACTTTTCAGATGAGGCCACTTATTGGTCCACTTCTCTTTCGAAAGCTATGGGGTGAAGTCCCAATTCAAGTCTTGGGCACATAATTTAGGCAAATACTTTAGTCCAGAATGCAAACCTATTGAATTAGATATTAAGCCAAGGCCCAATTTGAGTGGTTTACATGAATGTTTATTTTCTTGTTTTGAAAAGAGAAGTCAATTCTTTTGGTGCCCTAACTAATATGCTTAACTTAACGATTAAGGATCAGGGTGTTGCGTTTCCCATAAAACATTGAGTGCATTTCAAAGCAATTTGTTGCACTAAAAGCTCTTTGGTATGTTTGTATCCTGATCAGATTGTAACATTCTTTAATCAGTGCAGTAAACATGCATGAAGCATATTCCTTTACCTTTGACCAAAGAAGCTTGTAATGTAATGAACAGACTGATTATCACTAATCAACATTTTGTTAGCTGAGGAATACACTCCCACTTGATCTCTTTCGATGGAGCTAATGTTTATTCATATATATTAATTTAGTTCAGGTATAACTAAGAGCTGCTGACAATTCAGCAAATTGATTGGCTCAACACACAACTGCGATGACCAGATTGTCTACATGGTTTGTTAATTTTAAATGTTTCCCCATTGCCACTACTTTGCATTTCAATATTTCTGGGGCCAACACTGGACTGGAAAAAGTCAATCTCATTCCACAAAATATGATGTGTGACGTGTGAAATCTATTGCAATATTAACTCCCCACTTGTATCAATTAAACAAATCTATTGCAATATTAACTCCCTACTTGTATCAATCAAACACCCACCAATTCAGCAGGTATGTGGTATTGTTACTCTGGATACATGGGACATTTAAATCATGAAATTACCATGGGATTGGAGGATAGTTTCAGCATTTATGTATGTATTTCAATATTAGTGTGCACCGAAGTAAATAAGGAAAGTAAAAGAGAATTGGTGTGATGCATATGTCTAATACAGCTAACAGAGCCATCCATAATTAAAACCAGATAAACACATTTCCACATGGAGTAAATTTAAACATGAACACATGAAGGGAACAGGGTGTTCGGAAGCTAACTGTAGAGGTGCCTTTGGTCGCTCCAATTTAATTTAACCCTCGCTCTCATCAATAAGTGACTTGCTGATGAGTGTGGGCCATCAGGCAGAAAACTACCTTCTACATCACAGCATTTCAACATTCAAATGTAATTCATTTTGGTTCATTTTCTGTTTCCTTTCCATATCTTTTGCAGCACCCAGCTGCCCTTCCATAATACTAATCTGTCAAATTTCCATTGTGAAATCCTGGGTTTAAAGACCTGAGGACCTTTAGCTACCAAACACTCATAAGAAAAGTCAAATTATACTTTTGTTATAAAAAACATTAAGAATTGATATTATTAACATTAAAGACAAAATGAGAACACGGCAAACAGGGCCATAGCTTACAAGTTCAGTCACAGGTGCAGAGCAGACAATACATCTCAAAGTGTCTATTTGAAGTATACACAATTGACTGATTTTGTTCATTTAATTTTGACATTTATCCCCATTAAAAGTCAAATAGAAACTATTAAATAAATACCAGTAGAACACCAGTGGAGTTCTGACTTCATACCACCAGTAAATTTTACCAGATTAGAAAATCGTCTCCCACAAGCTTATGACTGAAAACAGCAGCTGGCAAAAACATTATTTATTCATTATTATGGGATGTGGGCGTCGCTAGCTCGGTCACCATTGGTTGCCCATTCCTAATTACCCTTCAGAAGGTTGGAATGAGCTGCAGTCCACGTGGTGTAGGTACACCCACTGTGCTGTTAGGGAGGGAGTTCCAAAATTTTGACCCAGCGACGGTGAAGGAATGGCGGTATATTTTCAAGTCAGGGTGGTGAGTGATTGGCAGGGGAACCTCCAGGTGGCGGGGTTCCCAGGTATCTGTTGCCCTTGGCCTTCGAGATGATAGAGTACAGGACACACCTGGGCAATTTACCACATTGCCTTGTAGATGCCAGTGATGCAGCTGTACTGGAACAGCTTGGCTAGGGTGTGGCAAATTCTGGAGCACAAGTCTTCAGTACTATTGCTGGGATATTGTCAGGGCCAATAGCCTTTGCAGTATCCAGTGCCTTCAGCCATTTCTTGATATCACGTGGAGTGAATCGTATTGGCTGAAGTCTGGCATCTGTAATGCTGGCGACCTCCGGAGGAGGCTGAGATGGATCATCCACTTGGCACTTCTGGCAGAAGATTAGTGCGAATGCCTCAGCCTTGTGTTTTGCATTGAGCACTGGACTCCTCCATCACTGAGGATGGGGATATTTGTGGAGCCTCCTCTTCCAGTGAGTTGCTTAATTGTCCACTACCATTCACGGCTGGATGGGGCAGGACTACAGAGCTTCGATCTAATGCATTCATTGTGGAATCGCTTAGGTCTGTCTGTTACTTGCTGCTGATGCTGTTTGGCTCACAAGTAGTCCTGTGTTGTAGCTTCACCAGGTTGACACCTCCATTTTGCGGTATGGCTGGTGTTGCTCCTGCCACGCTCTCCTTCACTCTTCATTGAACCAGGGTTGATCCCCTGGCTGGGTGGTAATGGGGGAGTGGGGGATACGCCGGGCCGTGAGGTTACAGATTGTGGTTCAATACAATTCTGCTGCTGCTGATGGCTCACAGAGCCTCATGGATGCCCAGTCTTGAGTTGCTGGATCTGTTTGAAGTCTATCCCATTTAGCACGGTGGTAGAGCCACACAACACAATGGAGGGTATCCTCAATGTGAAGATGGGGCTTTGTCTCCACAAGGACTGTGCAGTGGTCACTTCTACCGATACTGTCATGGACAGATACATCTGCAGCAGGCAGGTTGGTGAGGATGAGGTCAAGTATGTTTTTCCCTCTTGTTGGTTCCCTCACCACCTGCTGCAGTCCCAGTCTAGCAGTTGTGTCCTTTAGGACCCGGCCAGCTCAGTCTGTGGTGGTACTACCGAGCCACACTTGGTGATGGGCAGTGACGTCCCCCACCCAGAGTACATTCTGAGCCCTTGCCACCCTCAGTGCTTCCTCCAAGTGGTGCTCAACATGGAGGAGAACTGATTCATCAGCTGTTGTAGCTGGTATGTGGTAATCAGCAGCACGTTTCCTTGCCCATGTTTAACCTGACAGAAAATCTTGTGAGAATGGGGAAAAGCGATTCTCACTGGAGAGCTTGCAATTCCCAATTTTCCCTGATCCATGCTGGTGACATCAAACATCATTTTAACAAATGTGAATTCATTTCAATATACTTAGCACCCTCCCCGTGCCCCCTCCCCCACCCCCAACACACACACACAGATGACCACGCCTCACGGATTAACAAAATGGATAGAAACTGGTTGGCAGACAGGAACCAAAGAGTAGAAAATAGGTATTTTTCAAATTGGCAGGCAGTAACTAGTGGAGTACTGCAGGGTCGGTGCTGGGACCCCAGCTATTCACAATGTATATTAAGATTTAGAGGAGGGAGCAAAATGTAATATCTCCAAATTGGATGACACCAAGTTGGATGGGAGGATGTAGAGATCCTCCAGTGTGATTTGGACAAGTTGAGTGAGAGGGCAAATGAATGGCAGATGCCGTATAATTTGGATAAATGTGAGGTTATCCACTTTGGTAGCAAAAACGAGAAGGCAAACTATTAACTGAGGGGCCATAATTTAGGAGAGGGGAAAGTGCAACGAGACCTGGGTGTCCTCGTACATCAGTCACTGAAGGTAAGCGCGCAGGTACAGAAGTCAAATGGTATGCTGGCCTTCATTGCGAGAGGATTCGAGTGCAGGAGCAGGGCTATCTTGCTGCAATAATGCAGGGCTTTGGTGAGGCCACACCTGGAATATTGTGAGCAGTTTTGGTCTCCTTCTCTGAGGAAGGATGTTATTGCTCTCGAGGGAGAGCAGCGAAGGTTTACCAGACTGATTCCAGGGATGGTGGGTGTGCCATATGAGGAGATATTTCACAGAATCACAGAATAATACAGTGCAGAAGAAGCCCTTCAGCCCATCAAGCCTACACTGACGCATGAAAGATTTGATTAAGATTATATTTACTGGAGTTTATTAAAACAAGGAGGGGATCTCATAGAAACCTATCAAATTCTAACAGGTCTGGACAGGGTAGATGCAGGAAGGATGTTCCTGATAGTGGGGGTGTCCAGAACCAGGGGTCACAGTCTGAGGGTACAGGGTAGACCATTTAGAACTGAGATGAGGAGAAATGTCTTCACCCAGAGAGTGGTCACCTGTAGAATTCACGACCACAGGAAGTATTTGAGGCCAGAATATCGTATGTTTTCAAGAAAGAGTTCGATATAGCACTGAGGGCAAAAGGGATCAAAGGATATGGGGGAAATGCAGAGATAGATTATTTAGTTGGATGATCAGCCATGATCATAATGAATGATGGAACAGGCTTGAAGGACCGAATGGCAAAATCCAGCTCCTATGTTTCTATGATTTGGGGCACAATTCAGCGAATGGAATCTAAAGTCCGATGTTTCTGGGATTGCCTCCAGCTACCACAAGATGCTGTTTGCTTTTGTCATTACTTGCTGTACCTACATAGTAACGTTTTGCGTTAGGCCTCCCAGATCCCTCTGCATCTCGGCTCTGCAATCTCTCGCCATTTAGACAGTGGGCTAAACAGCTGGCTTGTAATGCAGAACAAGGCCAGCAGCGTGGGTTCAATTCCCGTACCGGCCTTCCCGAACAGGCACCGGAATGTGGCGACGAGGGGCTTTTCACAGTAACTTCATTGAAGCCTATTTGTGACAATCAGCGATTATTAATATTCCTTTTTTATTTTTCCTGTCAAAATGAGCAATTTCATGTTTTTCTCCATTATTCTCCATTTGTTAAATCTTTGCCCACTCACTTATCCTCTCTATATCTCTTTGTAGCCTCCTTGTGTCCTCTTCATAACTTACTCTTCCATTTACCTTCAGTAAATTTAGCTACCACATATTCGGCCCTTAATCCAAGTCATTTATAGAAATTATAAGGACTTCAGGCCCCAGCACCGATGCCTATGGCAAACCATTCATTAGAACAAATAAACTGCTATAAGGCAGCTTTTATTGAAAGTGGCAGTAATACAATACAAGAGGATGTGGTTAATCTCAGACTGCGTTAGATTTGATTTTCTTTTTATCCATGACCTTCTCAGCTCCTCTTGTCTGCACTGAATTCAAAATGCCCTTTCCTCAACACAACCTTTTCTCTCTCTGTAAGTTCATCCTCTTCCAATACAAACTGCCCATTGGCACATCGACGGCTGGATTTCCCGCCCATTTCCGCCAGCGGAATCCTCTGGAGTTGCCAAAGGTAACCCACCCGCAATGGGGTGTCCGGCAGCAAAGGGTGTGAATGACAAAACAAAGAACAAAGAACAAAGAAATGTACAGCACAGGAACAGGCCCTTCGGCCCTCCCAGCCCGTGCCGACCATGCTGCCCGACTAAACTACAATCTTCTACACTTCCTGGGTCCGTATCCCTCTATTCCCATCCTCTTCATGTATTTGTCAAGATGCCCCTGAAAAGTCACTATCGTCCCTGCTTCCACCACCTCCTCCGGTAGCGAGTTCCAGGCACCCACTACCCTCTGTGTAAAAAAACTTGCCTCGTACATCTCCTCTAAACCTTGCCACTCGCACCTTAAACCTATGCCCCCTAGTAATTGACCCCTCTACCCTAGGAAAAAGTCTCTGACAATCCATTCTGTCGATGCCCTTCATAATTTTGTAGACCTCTATCAGGTCGCCCCTCAACCTCCTTCGTTCCAGTGAGAACAAACCAAGTTTACTCAACCTCTCCTCATAGCTAATGCACTCCATACCAGACAACATCTTGGTAAATCTCTTCTGCACCCTCTCTAAAGCCTCCACATCCTTCTGGTAGTGTGGCGACCAGAATTGAACACCATACTCCAAGTGTGGCCTAACTAAGGTTCTATACAGCTGCAACATGACTTGCCAATTCTTATACTCAATGCCCCGGCCAATGAAGGCAAGCATGCCGTATACCTTCTTGACTACCTTCTCCACCTGTGCTGCCCCTTTCAGTGACCTGTGGACCTGTACTCCTAGATCTCTCTGACTGTCAATACTCTTGAGGGTTCTACCATTCACTGTATATTCCCTACCTGTATTAGACCTTCCAAAATGCATTACCTCACATTTGTCCGGATTAAACTCCATAAACAAGAAACCTCATTGGCAGCAACGGGCCTCCATCACTGCTGCCTGGAGGGGGCGGTAAACCCTGTGCTTCTCTGACTCGCGCCTCTCTGGAGCCCCTCCTACTGTACCCCACCCCCCCATTACTTTCCCCCATTCTTTACAGATGTTTGAAGGTCAAGAAGCCATGCTCTCTCACCCCAGTGTTTGTGGAGTTCATTTTCAAACATCAACCTTTCCCTGTTCCATAAACCTCGGCTGTAATATGTGAAGTTGGGAATAATTGTCGAGAGCAGCAGTGATGTGATCATAGAATCTACAGTGCAGAAGGAGGCCATTCGGCCCATCGAGTCTGCACCGGCTCTTGGAAAGAGCACCCTACCCAAGGTACCCAATGAGAACTAAGCTATTTACATGGGAAGGTGCCTGGTGCATAAAAACAGTGTGTCACAAGAATAACGATACCCTACCCTATCCCCATAACCCAGTAACCCCACCCAACACTAAGGACAATTTTGGACACTAAGGGCAATTTATCATGGCCAATCCACCTAACCTGCACATCTTTGGACTGTGGGAGGAAATCGGAGCACCCGGAGGAAACCCACGCAGACACTGGGAGGATGAGCAGACTCCGCACAGACAGTGACCCAAGCCGGAATCGACCCTGGGACCCTGGAGCTGTGAAGCAATTGTGCTATCCACAATGCTACCGTGCTGCCCTTAATAAAGCGTCATTCCCTGACTGGGAATCGAACCCAGGCCGCGGCAGTGAGAGCGCCGAATCCTAACCACTAGACCACCAGTGAAACTATGGTGTTGCTCCCGTTAATGGAAGTATTTAAGTAAGGTAAATAAGTAAGTAGGGTGCTCTTTCCAAGGGCCTGTGCAGACTCGATAGGCCAAATGGCCTCCTTCTGCACTGTGAATTCTATGATTCTATGTTTGCCCTAAATGCACTGAGATTAATGGCTTGAAAGGCTGGACTGCTAATTCCACACATTCCTGAAATGTGTGCATTCTTTAAGTCCTGTGTAGTGTGCAGATAAAAACCACAGAATCAGCAAACTGGACATGATTCGGGCCTGTGAAACGTGCTGATGTGTTGTGAAGCTATAGTTCTCCTTTGGTGTCTCACCAGCCCATATCGTGCACATTATATGCCTGTGCTAATTAGTGGAATTAGAGTGAGGCTGAAGTACAAAGGAAGCTATTCAACCTCTAGAGTCCTTGTCCTGTGCCTCACTCCTGTTGTGTCCGTGTCCTCTGGCTCACTCCTGTTGTGTCCGTGTCCTCTGGCTCACTCCTGTTGTATCCGTGTCCTGTGCCTCACTCCTGTTGTGTCCGTGTCCTCTGGCTCACTCCTGTTGTGTCCGTGTCCTCTGGCTCACTCCTGTTGTATCCGTGTCCTGTGCCTCACTCCTGTTGTGTCCGTGTCCTTGTCATAATATACACCAGTATATCATGGTGCAGACACACACTGATGGACACACAGTGGGACCAATCAACATACACAACACCACAGCCAATCACCAGTGAGAGCACACGCACTATAAAGACAGGGGACAGGAGAGTTCCGGGTCATTCTAGTAGCAGCCAGCTCGGAGCACAGAGCTCACAGCCTGCAACACAGACAGTCACCATGTGCTGAGTGCATCACCTGGTTAGGACTAGGCAAGGGTCAACAGTTAAAGCTGGTATTGCATTTACCCACAGTTCAAGTATGTTAATATAGTTAACCTTATAATAAAATAGAGTTGCACCACTTCCAGTGTTGGTGACCTGTTTGTGATCCAGAACACCCAACACATCAGGTGTTAGCTTTCTTTGATCCAGCAAAAGAGACCAAAATTTCGACCGATGCCAGCCAATCTGGCATTGGGGCAGTGCTCCTGCAACGTGATGAGGCCTCATCATGGGCCCCCGTTGCATATGCGTCACGCGCATGACCCCCACGGAACAGCGCTACGCGCAGATAGAAAAGGAGTGCCTGGGCCTTCTGACCAGTGTGGTTAAGTTTCACGATTATGTGTACGGACTTCCCCAATTCACCGTCGAGACCGACCATCGCCCGCTGGTCAATATAATACAGAAAGACTTGAACGATATGACGTCTCACCTCCAGCGTATTCTTCTCAAGCTCCGGCGATATGACTTCCAGCTGGTATACACCCCAGGCAAAGACCTCATCATTGCCGACGCTCTCTCCAGGGTAGTCAACACTCCGTGTGACCCAGCGGGATTCGTCTGCCAGGTTGGCGCCCATGTGGCCTTCGTGGCCTCCAATCTACCTGTCACGGATGAACGCCTCGTCCAAATTCGCCGCGAGACAGCGGCTGACCCCCTGCTACAGCGTGTCATGCGCCACCTAACAGACGGGTGGCTCAAGGGCCAATGCCCGCAGTTCTATAATGTCAGAGATGATCTGGCGGTAGTAGACGGGGTTTTTCTGAAACTGGACCGCATTGTCATCCCGCAGAGCATGCGCCAGCTCGTCCTGGAACAGCTACACGAGGGCCACCTTGGCGTGGAAAAGTGCTGCCGACGGGCCCCGAGAGGCAGTGTACTGGCCCGGCATTAATGAGGACATAGCCAACACAGTGCTCAACTGCCCCACTTGTCAGCGCTTCCAGCCGGCCCAACCATGTGAGACCCTACAGCCCCATGAGTTGGTCACATCCCCTTGGACCAAGGTGGGCATCGACCTGTTCCATGCGCTGGGCAGGGACTATGTCCTGATTGTGGACTACTTTTCAAATTACCCGGAGGTGATACGGTTGCACGACATCACATCGTCTGCAGTCATCCGTGCCTGTAAGGCCACCTTTGCTCGACACGGCATCCCACTCACGGAGATGTCGGACAATGGCCCCTGCTTCGCAAGCCAGGAATGGTCCAACTTTGCCAGGAGGTACAACTTTGTGCATGTGACATCCAGTCCCCTGTACCCCCCAATGCAACAGCAAAGTGGAGAAGGGCGTCCATATAGTCAAACGGCTCCTCTGCGAGGCTGCCGATGCTGGGTCCGATTTCTACCTCGCCTTGCTGGCCTATCGCTCCGCCCCACTCTCCACGGGCCTGTCGCCAGCCCAGCTGCTCAGCTGAGGACGACGGTGCCATCCATTCATGTCCCAGACTTCGACCACGTTCCCGTCCTTCGCCGGATGCAGCTGTCTCGTGCACAGCACAAGGCGGCACGTGACTCCCGTGCAGCTGATCTCCCTGCTCTGGCTCCAGATGACAATGTCCGCGTCCATCTTCCGGATGGTGGCTGGTCTGCAACCGCTGTGGTTATTCGGCAGGTGGCCCCCCGCTCGTTCCTGGTTCGTCTACCAGGTGGCTCCATTATGCGCCGCAATCGACGTGCCCTTCATCTCGTCCTGCGCTCGCTACGTGATCCTCCACTGTCGCCTCGCCCTCCTGCTGACCCTGACCTGGACTATGCAGAGATTCCGGTCACTCTGCATCCTCCTCACTCTGACGCAGTCCAGCCCGCTCCTCAGCCGGCGGCTCTCGACCCACCCTTGAGGCGGTCAACCAGAATTCGTCGCCCACCTCAGAGACTTAATTTGTGAACTTTGTGGACTTATGGACTTTCTGATTTGTTCTGTTCTTCCGTTTAATCATTTACGTAGTTTGTACATAGTGTTCATCTTGTTATTCTTGTGACACTGTTTTTATGCACCAGGCACCTTCCCATGTAAATAGCTTAGTTCTCATGTACATAGTCCTGTAAATATTTCGCACACATGTAGTCAGGGACATTCACCACACACTATTTATTGCCACGCAGGTACATTCTTTTATAAAAGGGGGGATGTCATAATATACACCAGTATATCATGGTGCAGACACACATTGATGGACACACAGTGGGACCAATCAACACACACAACACCGCAGCCAATCACCAGTTAGAGCACACGCACTATAAAGACAGAGGGCATCAGAGTTCCCGCTCATTCGAGTTGCAGCTAGCTAGGAGGACAGAGCTCACAGCCTGTAACACAGACATTCACCTTGTGCTGAGTGCATCGACTGGTTAGGACAAGGCAAAGGTCTTTAGTTAAAGCTAGTATCGTGTTAACCCACAGTCTGAGTATGTTAAACAGTTAATGATTCAATAAAATAGTGTTGCACTATTTCATGTGTTGGTGACCTGTATGTGATCCAGAACACCCAACACATCAGTCCTCTGCCTCACTCCTGTTGTGTCCGTGTCCTCTGCCTCACTCCTGTTGTGTCCGTGTCCTCTGCCTCACTCCTGTTGTGTCCGTGTCCTGTGCCTCACTCCTGTTGTGTCCGTGTCCTCTGCCTCTCTCCTGTTGTGTCCGTGTCCTCTGCCTCTCTCCTGTTGTGTCCGTGTCCTCTGCCTCACTCCTGTTGTGTCCGTGTCCTCTGCCTCTCTCCTGTTGTGTCCGTGTCCTCTGGCTCACTCCTGTTGTGTCCGTTCCTCTGCCTCACTCCTCTACCTTTCCCATAGCCCTGAAAATGTTCTCTTTCAGATAATTATTCAATTCCCTTTGGAAAGCCATGATTGTTCATCCACCACAAACTCAGTCTGGGTTATCCAGATGGAGCAATTCATTGTGTGGAAATGTTTTTCACGTCATCTCTGGTCATTTAGCCAATCACTTTAAATTGGTGTCCGCTGGTTTTCTACCTTTCTGCCAATGGGAACAGTTTCTCCCCATCTACTCTGCCCAGAACCCTTGTGATGTTGAACACCTCCTATCAAATCTCCTCTTCTCCACCCAAAACAACTCCAACTTCTCAAGTCTATCCATGAGATGCTTTCTGAGGAACAGACTTAGGGACGGCTTCATGGCAGCAAGAGCTGATTTTTTTGTGGAATTATAAAGATATTTACCTATCTACCCTTGTATAGAAAGTAAATTAGGTTTCAAATACTTTGTCAAGATATAAATATGTAAATCATTCAAGTTTTAATGTAAAATGATGAGTGAACTGTACATTGAAATAATAACTTCATTTTACAGCAAACCTACATTTTATACCAAAAAACGGTGGAAACAGATATTCCTGTTTGTCAGTATTCACATTTAGTATCTAAACAATTATTTATAATATTACAGCTCTAGCAGAATAAATTCTGCTTCATATGTGGGGAGAGTGTGAATTCATTCTAATTGAGCAATGTGCCATCATTAATTTTCTCCTTTGCATCACCTCTTCCTTCACATACATGAAACTGTGCTAAAGTCACACCATCTCTCACGCATGTAAGAACAAAGAACAAAGAAAAGTACAGCACAGGAACAGGCCCTTCGGCCCTCCAAGCCAGTGCCGACCATGCTGCCCGACTAAACTACAATCTTCTACACTTCCTGGGTCCGTATCCCTCTATTCCCATCCTATTCATGTATTTGTCAAGATGCCCCTTAAATGTCACTATCGTCCCTGCTTCCACCACCTCCTCCGGTAGCGAGTTCCAGGCACCCACTACCCTCTGTGTAAAAAACTTGCCTCGTACATCTACTCTAAACTTTGCCCTCGTACCTTAAACCTATGCCCCCTAGTAATTGACCCCTCTACCCTGGGGAAAAGCCTCTGACTATCCACTCTGTCTATGCCCCTCATAATTTTGCAGACCTCTATCAGGTCGCCCCTCAACCTCCGTCATTCCAGTGAGAACTAACTGAGTTTATTTAACCGCTCCTCATAGCTAATGCCCTCCATACCAGGCAACATCCTGGTAAATTTCTTCTGCACCCTCTCTAAAGCCTCCACATCCTTCTGGGAGTGTGGCGACCAGAATTGAACACTATACTCCAAGTGTGGCCTAACTAAGGTTCACAGCTGCAACATGACTTGCCAATTCTTATACTCAATGCCCCGGCCAATGAAGGCAAGCATGCCGTATGCCTTCTTGACTACCATCTCCTTTCAGTGATCTGTGGACTTGTACACCTAGATCTCTCTGACTTTCAATACTCTTGAGGGTTCTACCATTCACTGTATATTCCCTACCTGCATTAGACCTTCCAAAATGCACTACCGCACATTTGTCCGGATTAAACTCCATCTGCCATCTGTCCGCCCAAGTTCCCAAACGATCTAAATCATGCTGTATCCTCTGACAGTCCTCATCGCTATCTGCAATTCCACCAACCTTTGTGTCGTCTGCAAACTTACTAATCAGACCAGTTACATTTTCATCCAAATCATTTATGTATACTACAAAGAGCAAAGGTCCCAGCACTGATCCCTGCAGAACACCACTAGTCACAGCCCTCCAATTAGAAAAGCACCCTTCCATTGCTACTCTCTGCCTTCTATGACCTAGCCAGTTCTGTATCCACCTTGCCAGTTCACCCCTGATCCCGTGTGACTTCACCTTTTGTACCAGTCTACCATGAGGGACCTTGTCAAAGGCCTTACTGAAGTCCATATAGACAACATCCACTGCCCTACCTGCATCAATCAGCTTTGTGACCTCTTCGAAAAACTCTATCAAGTTAGTGAGACACGACCTCCCCTTCACAAAACCATGCTGCCTCTCACTAATACGTCCATTTGCTTCCAAATGGGAGTAGATCCTGGCTCGAAGAATTCTCTCCAGTAATTTCCCTACCACTGAAGTAAGGCTCACCGGCCTGTAGTTCCCTGGATTATCCTTGCTACCCTTCTTAAACAGAGGAACAACATTGGCTATTCTCCAGTCCTCCGGAACATCACTTGGAGACAATGAGGATCCAAAGATTTCTGTCAAGGCCTCAGCAATTTCCTCTCTAGCCTCCTTCAGTATTCTGGGGTAGATCCCATCAGGCTCTGGGGACTTATCTACCTTAATATTTTTCAAGATGAAAATAAAATGAATTTACTCCTTTTATGCATAAAGACAACATTAGTCACAATGTCTTCTTGTATCTACTACAACACTGTGGTTACTTTGGTAGAAAAACACCACACACATTTTTCCTCCTGTAAAACCCGATCCACATCCCAAACACAAAAACACAATATCATTGATGTCCAGTCAGTATTAGACTTAAAATTGAAACTTCACAGTTGCCCATTCCTACAACTAGTGCTGGACAAACAAATTCCAAGATTGATGTCAGTGAATATGTTTTCCCATCTTGGGTTCATAACAATACACAATTCTTAAAAATAAATTTAGAGTACCCAATTATCTTTTCCATTAAGGGGTAATTTAGAGTGGCCAATCCACCTAATTTGCACATCTTTGGGTTTGTGGGGGTGAGGCCCACGCTGACACGAGGAGAATGTGAGAACACCACACGGAGAATCACCCAGAGCCGGGATCGAACCTGGGACCTCAGCGCTGTGAGGCAGCAGTGCTAACCACTGCACCACCGTGCCGCCCCCAGTCCCATATATTTTGCCACTGGCAGATAATTGTCAGTTATTTTCAACATTTCTCATTAAAAATATTGAACACTAGTACGAATAAGGCAGAGAAATGAATGTCTCCCTTACCACCGACATTGTGTCAAGGCTTTGTTCGTCAATAACACAGTCGACAATATTGTTTACTTGCCTTCCAATTCTTCACTAAGCTGGGGGATCATTTATTATTGAAGGTAGTATGAAATGGCTTGGATTCCTCAGTAAACCGTTCTTGGAGAGCTACCGACTGTGTGATTATTAATCCCTGGGTCAGATCGTACTAAATTTGCAATATGAACATTATCAGGGAATCTTTGCTGTTCTCAATAGCACTACAAATAGTGTCATCTTTCAGACTAAATCATTTTTGAGCAACAAAATGACACAGGCATAACAGTAACACAGTGGTTCGCGCTGCTGCCTCACATCACCAGGGACCAAGGTTTGATTCCGGCCTCGGGTCACTGTCTGTGTGTGGAATTTTCGCTTTCTCCCAGTGTCTGCGTGGGTTTCCTCCGGGTGAACATAGAACATAGAACATAGAAAATACAGCACAGAACAGGCCCTTCGGCCCACGATGTTGTGCCGAACCTTTGTCCTAGATTAATCATAGATTATCATTGAATTTACAGTGCAGAAGGAGGCCATTCGGCCCTTTGAGTCTGCACCGGCTCTTGGAAAGAGCACCCTACCCAAACTCAACACCTTCACCCAACACCAAGGGCAATTTGGACATTAAGGGCAATTTATCATTGGCCAATTCACCTAACCTGCACATCTTTGGATTGTGGGAGGAAACCGGAGCACCCGGAGGAAACCCACGCAGACACGGGGAGGACGTGCAGACTCCGCACAGTCAGTGACCCAAGCCGGAATCGAACCTGGGACCCTGGAGCTGTGAAGCAATTGTGCTATCCACAATGCTACCGTGCTGCCCTTGAGAACAAATAAATCTACACTATATCATTTAACCGTAATCCATGTACCTATCCAATAGCTGCTTGAAGGTCCCTAATGTTTCCGACTCAACTACTTCCACAGGCAGTGCATTCCATGCCCCCACTACTCTCTGGGTAAAGAACCTACCTCTGATATCCCTCCTATATCTTCCACCTTTCACCTTAAATTTATGTCCCCTTGTAATGGTTTGTTCCACCCGGGGAAAAAGTCTCTGACTGTCTACTCTATCTATTCCCCTGATCATCTTATAAACCTCTATCAAGTCGCCCCTCATCCTTCTCCGTTCTAATGAGAAAAGGCCTAGCACCCTCAACCTTTCCTCGTAAGACCTACTCTCCATTCCAGGCAACATCCTGGTAAATCTTCTTTGCACCTTTTCCAAAGCTTCCACATCCTTCCTAAAATGAGGCGACCAGAACTGTACACAGTACTCCAAATGTGGCCTTACCAAAGTTTTGTACAGCTGCATCATCACCTCACGGCTCTTAAATTCAATCCCTCTGTTAATGAACGCGAGCACACCATAGGCCTTCTTCACAGCTCTATCCACTTGAGTGGCAACTTTCAAAGATGTATGAACATAGACCCCAAGATCTCTCTGCTCCTCCACATTGCCAAGAACTCTACCGTTAACCCTGTATTCCGCATTCATATTTGTCCTTCCAAAATGGACAACCTCACACTTTTCAGGGTTAAACTCCATCTGCCACTTCTCAGCCCAGCTCTGCATCCTATCTATGTCTCTTTGCAGCCGACAACAGCCCTCCTTACTATCCACAACTCCACCAATCTTCGTATCATCTGCAAATTTACTGACCCACCCTTCAACTCCCTCATCCAAGTCATTAATGAAAATCACAAACAGCAGAGGTGTTCTGGTGCTCTGGTTTCCTCCCACAGTCCAAAGACGTGCAGGTTAGGTGGATTGGCCATCTGTGTCCAGGGTGTGCAGGTTAGGTGGGAGTCTGGAATGAACTTCCTGAGAGGGTGTTGGAGGCAGGTATTCAAAAGGGAATTGGATTTTATCTAAAAAAATTTTAAATGTTCAAGGTTATGGGGATAAGACGGGGGAGTGGGACGAGTAAGACTGCTCTTTTGGAGAGCCAGCACAGACTTGATAGGCTGAATGGCCTAATTCTGTATTGTAAAGATTTTGTGATAAAGGACAAGAGCTGATAATGATGAAACATGCCTTTTTCCTGTTACAATCCCGTGGAATCGCTAAATGTAATGTGGAAGCACATAATGCCTCACTTCGTAAAGACTCTCCTGACAAATGGCACAGAGTATGTGTAGTTTGTATAACAGTGTACCTGAGCAGCTTCAGTTTCACACAGTAGTACTGTACACTCTCACTTTAATGCAACACTTTCTGTAATTGGTTTGGTCAGAATAAATAATTAAATATTTCCAGAGCTTTAATGATCTTAAGCCAGTCTAAAGTATCACATCTGCTTCTCCATTCTACCAAAGAGAAATACAACATTTTAAGAGACATATAATTATAACAAGTAAATTTATAATTATTTACATTACGTTTGTTTTGTACTGGAAAATAGTTTTAAAAAAAAACATGTCTATTTATTCTCTGACCACACAAGTAACATCACATAAACACCAACCTTACCATCTGAGGGAAAACAATACAACAACGATAAAAAGTTTCAGTTGCTTTTCATTATTTAGATCTTTTGTTCTCCCTCCCGGGTTTCCTACTTTCTCCTTATTTCAGGTTGTCTGCCTCTGGACTGAGATGATGCGGAGTGCTGCTTTCAGATAGCCTGAAGACAGCTGGGAGTCAGCGTGTGTTGGATAATCGGCACAAACTCCTATTGTGCCACTCAATGACTCAGCACAAAGATATTCTAACCATCCATTATGAATATTCAGCTTTACGTCATTCCTTCTGCAAACTAAATAATTTCTGACCAATTAATAAAAATAGCTTTGTACCTCAAAATAATTCATGGCTTAAAGCATAGCCTCACATATTTATTGGTGTCTCAATATTTACAGTATTTCAGTAAAATTCCACTGAAATTCCTATTCCTAATTCCACAATTACTGCTTTCATTCAATGATTTCTCTAATCTGTTCCAGTTCCATGAAAGTAAATAGGATTTTGTTTAAGATGAAAGGTGCAAGAAGTACTTTGTTGACTTTGATGATATCAACCATTTGTGTCTCTTTGATGATTAATTCATTCCTCTGCTTATGAAAACAAATCTTGAGTATTATCAATAATTAAAATAAATCTAAAATAGTCCACTCTTCATTCTGAATAAATGTGACAAAATTTAAGACTGAACAGAACTATATCAATCTTGACAGGAAATAATATAAAACATGTTTCCTTTAAGAATTGTCAGAATAAAAAGTAACATTTCCTTTTGGTGGATAAATGAGTTACTGTAAATAGCCACATCAGAATATGTGGCTGAAAATGTTACTGTTTTATAAAATGTACTATATATAGAAATGAGTTTATCACTCCATAATTCATTGTGGAAAGAAAAAAATGCCACAGTATAGTGCCTGCTATAAGTACTATTTATGTAATGTTAGGAAAGTTACAGGAGTTTAAAACAATTATGCTAAAAATCCAGAAGTGCAGTAATCCCTTTCAAGAACTATTTAGCTTTTTAACATAATATTTTATGCATGTTAAAATTTTCAGCAACTGCTTAGGGGAGCTTGAGTCTTTTTCTCATGTTGTAAATTGCCAGCCCAATGAATTGTCTGATGTCTCTACAGCCAACCCCACTGTCATTTCCCAACGCTCTCCCAATGACTCCACTTGCTGGAGATCCATCTTTACTCCACCTTGCCCCTGGCCTGACTATTCAATCGCTCATCATTCACCAAACCAGAAATTGGGGTTCCCTTGGCTTCCATCGTGGCATTTTTCTGCAACATCTCTCTCCTATGTCAGTGACAGTCCAAACAGAACAGCAGAGATCTCTGCAATCCAGGTGCCAGTTCCAAAATTCAGAAAGTGCCATACTTTTCACTGTTATTAATAACCCACAAGCTTCCTCTAGATTTTGCCAAGTCATCTTCTGCCAATGTATTCTTACTCAGTCAGTTCAAGCACCCTCTAAGTGAAGCAACATAATGCAGACGGTCTGTTTGCCTTTCTTGAATTTCAATCCATCGTGTCAGGCAAACCATGAAATTGTTTTATATTTTCTGTTGATATAATATTCTTGTAATTTTTTCAAAAACTGCTGAAGATGTGTGAATGGCAATTGAAGTAAGAGATAAAGTGATTATGATAATCTAAACAGACAATAAGAAGTGGATTTGATATGGTAGTGTGTCTAGAAGGACTTCAAACAGATGTTTACAAAAGACAATAACAGCAGTAAAGTGAACAGGTTGATATGGTTCAAAGGAGACTTATACAGGTTGTAAAAGAAAAGTGTCAGTAGCTAAGGATTGGGTAAGTCTATTTTAAATCCTAAGAAACAAAATAAAGTGGCAGCACGGCGGCGCAGTGGTTAGCACTGGGACTGTGTCTCTGAGGACCCGGGTTTGAATTCCGGCCTGGGTCACTGTCCGTGTGGAGTTTGCACATTCTCCCCGTGTCTGCGTGGGTTTCACCCCCACAACCCAAAGATGTGCAGGTTAGGTGGATTGGTCACACTAAATTGCCCCTTAATTAGAAAAAATAAATAATTGGGGACATTAAATTTAAAGAAAAAAATGAACGAAAATAAAGAAGTGAATTTAATCAATTCTGGGAAAGTGCGTTTCTGAAGAGACTGAGTGAGACAATGGAGAGATCAACGGGAACTACTGCATTCTCCGATTTGGAGACTGTGTCCCCAGCTGGCGTATAACGTCCACCGATTCCCCGTTTTGCTGGGGGCTAGCAGGAAGGCAGCGAAGAGCACCCGGTTCTAGCTGCCGATACTCCCCAGAGAACTGTCAGGTCCGTGGCCACACATGTGCACGGCTGTGGCCACGCATGTGCACGGCGGTGGCCGCGCCGTGCTTCATGACCCATGACTTAGTGCCCCCCTTTGGCCGGCTCACGCGCCCTGGACCAACCCCCAACAGTGCCCCCAGCCACAAATATATCCCCCCCTGCCCGTGGACCGACCCTCCCCCGACTGTGGTGGTGCTGGATTGAGTCCGCAGCCGTCATGCTGAGACCAGATGTGTCCCACGCCATCGGGAACCTGGCCGGTTGGGGGCGGACAATGGCCTGAGGCCGGTGATACGTGGCGAGTATGCCGCTTTGGAGGGGGCGGCGCATCGTGGCTGCGGCGCCGCCCCTGATTCTCCGGCCCGTCGCCGAACGCGAATTTGCCGTCGAGATGGAGGATCCTGCTGGTGGTCGGGGATGATTGAACTGTTTCCGTGTCATCATGGGAGAAGGCAGTTTAGTGGTAATTTCACTGGACAAATAATCCAGAGACCCAGGCTAATGCTCTGGGTTCATGGGTTCAAATCCCACTACCACGGCTGGTGGAATTTAAATTCAGTTAAAAATTCTGGAATTAAAAGCTCATCACAGTAATGGTGATGTGGAGATGCCGGCGTTGGACTGGGGTGAGCACAGTACGAAGTCTTACAACACCAGGTTAAAGTCCAACAGGTTTGTTTCGATGTCACTAGTTTTCGGAGCGCTGCTCCTTCCTCAGGTGAATGAAGAGGAAAGTTCCAGAAACGTATATATAGACAGAGTCAAAGATGCAAGACGATACTTTGAATGCGAGCATTTGCGTATTTATAGTAGAAATCTAGTGCTAGGAAACATATAGTTAACAGTAACTTAAAAAAAAACACTTTTAAATTTAATTTACTAATTAATTGACGCAATGTCAATTAGAGGGGTGCAGTGCTCTGACTGTGAGATGTGGCAGGTCCGGGAGGCTTCCAGCATCCCGGATGGCTTCATCTGTAGAAAGTGCACCCAACTGGAGCTCCTCACAGACCGCATGGTTCGATTGGAGCGGCAGTTGGATGCAGTTAGGAGCATGAGGTGGAAGAAAGCGTCATAGATAGCAGGTATATAAATGTGGTCACACCCAAGGTGCAGGCATAGAAATGGGTGACCACACCCAAGGTGACCACCAGAAAGGGCAGGCAGTCAGTGCAGGAATACCCTGTGGTTGTCCCCCTCTCGAACAGGTATACCCCTTTGGATACTGTTGGGGGGGATAGCCGATCAGGGGAAAACAGCAGCAGCCAGAGCAGTGGCACCACGGCTGGCTCTGATGTTCAGAAGGGAGGGTCAAAGCGCAGAAGAGCAATAGTCATAGGGGACTCTATAGTCAGGGGCACAGATAGGTGCTTCTGTAGACATGAAAGAGACTCCAGGATGGTATGTTGCCTCCCTGGTACCAGGGTCCAGGATGTCTCCGAACGGGTAGAGGGCATCCTGAAGGGGGTGGGCAAACAGGCAGAGGTCGTAGTACATATTGGTACTAATGACATAGGCAGGAAGGGGCATGGGGTCCTGCAGCAGGAGTTCAGGGAGCTAGGCAGAAAGTTAAAAGACAGTGAGGCTAGAAATAGGAAGATAGAGCAGCTAAACACGTGGCTAAACAGCTGGTGTACAAAGAACAAAGAACAAAGAAATGTACAGCACAGGAACAGGCCCTTCGGCCCTCCAAGCCCATGCTGACCATGCTGCCCGACTAAACTACAATCTTCTACACTTCCTGGGTCCGTATCCCTCTATTCCCATCCTATTCATGTATTTGTCAAGATGCCCCTTAAATGTCACTATCGTCCCTGCTTCCACCACCTCCTCTGGTAGCGAGTTCCAGGGAGGGTTTCCAGGGAGGGTAGGAGGGAGGGTTTCCGTTATCTGTACACAGGGAGCTCTTCCGGGGCAGGTGTGACCTATATAAGGATGGGTTGCATCTAAACTGGAGAGGCATAAATATCCTGGCCACGAGGTTTGGTAGTCTCACATGGGAGGGTTTAAACTAATATGGCAGGGGGGTGGGCACGGGAGCAACAGGCCAGAAGGTGAGAGCATTGAGGGGGAACTAGGGAATAGGGCCAGTATGGCTTTGAGGCAGAGCAGACAGGGTGATGTTGCTGAACAGAGCGGGTCTGGTGGCCTGAAGTGCATATGTTTTAATGCAAGAAGTATTACGGATAAGGCAGATGAACTTAGAGCTTGGATTAGTACTTGGAACTATGATGTTGTTGCCATTACAGAGACCTGGTTGAGGGAAGGGCAGGATTGGCAGCTAAACGTTCCAGGATTTAGATGTTTCAGGCAGGATAGAGGGGGGTGTAAAAGGGGTGGCGGAGTTGCGCTACTGGTTCGGGAGAATATCACAGCTGTACTGCGGGAGGACACCTCAGAGGGCAGTGAGGCTATATGGGTAGAGATCAGGAATAAGAAGGGTGCAGTCACAATGTTGGGGGTTTACTACAGGCCTCGCAACAGCCAGCGGGAGATAGAGGAGCAGATAGGTAGCCAGATTTTGGAAAAGCGTAAAAACAACAGGGTTGTGGTGATGGGAGACTTCAACTTCCCCAATATTGACTGGGACTCACTTAGTGCCAGGGGCTTAGACGGGGCAAAGTTTGTAAGGAGCATCCAGGAGGGCTTCTTAAAACAATATGTAGACAGTCCAACTAGGGAAGGGGCTGTACTGGACCTGGTATTGGGGAATAAGCCCTGCCAGGTGGTAGAAGTTTCAGGAGGGGAGCATTTCTGGAACAGTGACCACAATTCAGTAAGTTTTAAAGTGCTGGTGGACAAGGATAAGAGTGGTCCTAGGGTGAATGTGCTAAATTGGGGGAAGGCTAATTATAACAATATTAGGCGGGAACTGAAGAACCTAGATTGGGGGCGGCTGTTTGAGGGTAAATCAACATCTGATATGTGGGAGGCTTTCAAGTGTCAGTTGAAAGGAATTCAGGACCGGCATGTTCCTGTCAGGAAGAAAGATAAATCCGGCAATTTTCGGGAACCTTGGATAACGAGAGATATTGTAGGCCTCGTCAAAAAGAAAAAGGAGGCATTTGTCAGGGCTAAAAGGCTGGGAACAGCCGAAGCCTGTGTGGAATATAAGGAAAGTAGGAAGGAACTTAAGCAAGGAGTCAGGAGGGCTAGAAGGGGTCACAAAAAGTCATTGGCAAATAGGGTTATGGAAAATCCCAAGGCTTTTTACACATACATAAAAAGCAAGAGGGTAGCCAGGGAAAGGGTTGACTCACTGAAGGATAGGCAAGGGAATCTATGTGTGGAGCCAGATGAAATGGCGAGGTACTAAATGAATACTTTGCATCAGTATTTACCAAAGAGAAGGAATTGGTAGATGTTGAGTCGGGAGAAGGGTGTGTAGATAGCCTGGGTCACATTGAGATCCCAAAAGACGAGGTGTTGGGCGTCTTGAAAAATATTAAGGTAGATAAGTCCCCCGGACCTGATGGGATCTACCCAAGAATACTGAAGGAGGCTAGAGAGGAAATTGCTGAGGCCTTGACAGAAATCTTTGGATCTTCACTGTCTTCAGGTGATGTCCCGGAGGACTGGAGAATAGCCAATGTTGTTCCTCTGTTTAAGAAGGGTAGCAAGGATAATCCCGGGAACTACAGACCGGTGAGCCTTACGTCAGTGGTTGGGAAATTACTGGAGAGAATTCTTCGAGACAGGATCTACTCCCATTTGGAAGCAAATGGGCGTATTAGTGAGAGGCAGCATGGTTTTGTGAAGGGGAGGTCGTGTCTCACTAACTTGATAGAGTTTTTCGAAGAGGTCGCAAAGATGATTGATGCAGGTAGGGCAGTGGATGTTGTCTATATGGACTTCAGTAAGGCCTTTGACAAGGTCCCTCATGGTAGACTAGTACAAAAGGTGAAGTCACACGGGATCAGGGGTGAGCTGGCAAGCTGGAGACAGAACATAGAAGGCAGAGAGTAGCAATGGAAGGATGCTTTTCTAATTGGAGGCCTGTGACTAGTGGTGTTCCGCAGGGATCAGTGCTGGGACCTTTGCTGTTTGTAGTATATATAAATGATTTGGAGGAAAATGTAACTGGTCTGATTAGTAAGTTTGCAGACGACACAAAGGTTGGTGGAATTGCGGATAGCGATTAGGACTGTCAGAGGATACAGCAGGATTTAGATTGTTTGGAGACTTGGGCGGAGAGATGGCAGATGGAGTTTAATCCAGACAAATGTGAGGTAATGCATTTTGGAAGGTCTAATGCAGGTAGGGAATATACAGTGAATGGTAGAACCCTCAAGAGTATTGAAAGTCATAGAGATCTAGGTGTACAGGTCCACAGGTCACTGAAAGGGGCACAGTTGGAGAAGGTAGTCAAGAAGGCATACGGCATGCTTGCCTTCATTGGCCGGGGCATTAAGTATAAGAATTGGCAAGTCATGTTGCAGCTGTATAGAACCTTAGTTAGGCCACACTTGGAATATAGTGTTCAATTCTGGTCGCCACACTACCAGAAGGATATGGAGGCTTTAGAGAGGGTGCAGAAGAGATTTACCAGGATGTTGCCTGGTACGGAGGGCATTAGCTATGAGGAGCGGTTGAATAAACTCAGTTAGTTCTCACTGGAGCGATGGAGGTTGTGGGGCGACCTGATAGAGGTCTACAAAATTATGAGGGGCATAGACAGAGTGGATAGTCAGAGGCTTTTCCCCAGGGTAGAGGGGTCAATTACTAGGAGGCATAGGTTTCAGGTGCGAGGGGCAAGGTTTAGAGTAGATGTGCGAGGCAAGTTTTTTTACACAGAGGGTAGTGGGTGCCTGGAACTCGCTACCGGAGGAGGTGGTGGAAGCAGGGACGATAGTGACATTTAAGGGGCATCTTGACAAATACATGAATAGGATGTGAATAGAGGGATACGGACCCAGGAAGTGTAGAAGATCGTAGTTTAGTCGGGCAGCATGGTCGGCACGGGCTTGGAGGGCCAAAGGGCCTGTTCCTGTGCTGTACATTTCTTTGTTCTTTGTTTGTTTTTGTTTGTAATTAAGTCTTTACAGATCCAGAGGGAGGGGTAACCCCAGGTTAAAGAGGTGTGAATTGTCTCGAGCCAGGACAGTTGGTAGGATTTAGCAAACCCAGGCCAGATACTGGGGGATGAATGTAATGCGACATGAATCCCAGGTCCCGGTTGAGGCTTTACTCATGTGTGTGGAACTTGCTAATAAGTTTCTGCTCGGCGATTCTGCGTTGTCGCGCGTCCTGAAGTCCGCCTTGGAGAACGCTTACCCGGAGATCAGAGGCTGAATGCCCTCGACTGCTGAAGTGTTCCCCGACTGGAAGTACGGCCTCAACCAGGACCTTGGATTCATGTCCCATTACATTCATCCCCCACCATCTGGCCTGGGCTTGCGAAATCCTACCAACTGTCCTGGCTTGAGACAATTCACACCTCTTTAACCTGGGGTTACCCCTATCTCTGGATCTGTAAAGACTTAATTACCTGCAAATGTTCGCATTCAGAGTATCGTCTTGCATCTTTGACTCTGTCTATATCGATGTTTCTGCAATCTACCTCTTCATTCACCTGAGGAAGGAGCAGTGCTCCGGAAAGCTAGTGATTTGAAACAAACTTTAACCTGGTGTTGTAAGATTTCTCACAGTAATGGTGACCATGTTTATGGAATTGATTATCATAAAAACCCAGCTGTAGGGAAGTAAATCTGCCGTCCTGACCCGGCCTGACCTACATGTGACTCCAGACCCACAGCAATGTTGTTGACTCTTAACTACTCCGGAAATGGCCGAGCGAGACACGCAGTTCAGGGGCAATTAGGGATGGACAGTAAATGCTGGCCTTGCCAGCAATCCCCATATCCCATGAAAGAATAAAGAAAAAACATCCAAGGTATTTCTGTGAAACTTGGGAAGCCGGGAGAAGGATCAACAAGGAGATACAAAACAAATCCATGACATACAGTCTCCTTCCCCGAGGTAATACACAACCGATAAACCTCAGGCCATAATGATAGAATTAACAGCTGACATGATGGATGCCATCAAATAAGATCGGATTCAGAAACAAAATGAAAATGATGCTGAGTTATATGTGGTCCATCTCCGCATGGACAGATCTGCAGCTACCCATTGATGGAACACTAGTCCACAAGAAGAGGGCAGGTGGAAGAAAGAGTTTGAAGATTGTGAGGAACATTAATACAGGTTAGATAAATACTGGAATAAATTTTGCAATTATTATTCCCAGGAAGAACCATCACTTTACAAAACCACCGATCAAAGAATTGTGAATGAAATGTGTTTCTGCTGATCTCCAATTCCACCCCAATGTGGGAATACAATAGTTTCTCAGCTGCTTCAACAATGGAAATAAAGCTGTGGAGAACAGCCAATCAAAGCTCAATATAAATGTTCATATTATTCAAAGTGGAATTCTTTGCAACGTGTTGCTGATTGTTCCTTCAGAAATTATCTGAATTTGGTAAAGTTTCTGACAGGGAACAATATAAATACACTGGGTTAATGTACTCAAGTCATGTTCTTCTGAAAAGCCCTGAACACTGGAATGGACAAATTGCAACCACAGTGAATAGATTTTGTTGCTTTCTAAGATGATGAAAAACTGGTCTGGATTCGACTCTGGATTGGGACAGGAGCTGGTCTGGATCCGGCTCTGGATTGGGACAGGGGCTGGTCTGAATGTGACTCTGGATTGGGACAGGAGCTGATCTGGATCTGGTTCTGGATTGGAACAGGAGCTGATCTGGATCCGGCTCTGGATTGGGACAGGGGCTGGTCTGAATGTGACTCTGGATTGGGACAGGAGCTGATCTGGATCTGGCTCTGGATTGGAACAGGAGCTGATCTGGATCCGGCTCTGGATTGGGACAGTAGCTGGTCTGGATCCAGCTCTGGATTGGGACAGGAGCTGATCTGGATCTGGCTCTGGATTGGAACAGGAGCTGATCTGGATCCGGCTCTGGATTGGGACAGGAGCTGGTCTGGATCCGGCTCTGGATTGGGACAGGAGCTGATCTGGATCCAGCTCTGGATTGGGACAGTAGCTGGTCTGGATCCGGCTCTGGATTGGGACAGTAGCTGGTCTGGA
The DNA here is from genome assembly GCF_047496885.1 of Scyliorhinus torazame. NCBI lineage: Eukaryota > Metazoa > Chordata > Chondrichthyes > Carcharhiniformes > Scyliorhinidae > Scyliorhinus > Scyliorhinus torazame. The sequence goes on from NC_092719.1 coordinate 354,257, forward strand.
TCCAGCTCTGGATTGGGACAGGAGCTGGTCTGGATCCGGCTCTGGATTGGGACAGGAGCTGGTCTGGATGTGACTCTGGATTGGGATAATGGCTGATCTGGATGTGACTTTGGATGACAGCTACATCCGGGGGCACTCAGAGATCCATGGTGTCTTCGAGGACTACCTCGTGATGACGGTTGACTTGTGGGGGACAAGGAATACCCGCTAATGACACAGGTGTTGAGGCCTGAGACTGAGGCAGAGACCCGTTACAATGACGTCCACGTTGCCACCCTTGCTGTCATTGAAAGGTTCAAAATAAGAACTGGGAGCAGGAGTCGGCCATCTGGCCCCTCGAGCCTGCTCCGCCATTCAATAAGATCATGGCTGATCTTTTTGTGGACTCAGCTCCTCTTACCCGCCCACTCACAATAACCCTTAATTCTGTTACTGTTCAAAAATCTATCTATCTTTGTGTTATAAACATTCACTGAGGTAGCCTCAACTGCTTCACTGGGCAGTACAACTTGCACACGCTGGAGGACGATGAGGAGGAAGAGGAGGAGGTGGAGGGACATACGGCTTCATCTGAGGAGGAAGAGGAGAAGGAGGTGGACCAGGCCCGAGGAGGAGCCGAAGGATGGAGGACAGACTTTGGCGAGGGTCCAACATGCCAGAAGGACGAGGGAGGCCCTCATTGTCTCCAAATTCTCCTGGAGCGAGGCTGTGTCCGTCAGCCTCTTTCAATCTCCCCCATCCCTCCCTCACTTTCCCCCCTTCCCCCATCCCCCCAACCCCTCCCCGCACATTACACTGCCCCCTTCCCAACCACCCTGATCCCCCTCTCAGGGTCTGTGTAGCATCACCCCAGGGTGATGGGCCTGTGTCGGCACTGTCAGTGGGTCACTCTACAAGGCAGGAGAGTGCCGATCACTCGCTGTGGGAAAGCTCTGGTGCTGCTCAGTTTCTGATAAAGTCTGACTGCTGTCTATCTGCTGACAGCGCGTCACACCCACCCTCTGTACGGGCTCTGCATCGAGGCTGACGCAATGTGCTGGGGTGAGGGGCACGTGGGGCTTCACATGATTAATGGTGAACATTTTACCGTGAAAGATTTCCATTCCTCCTAGCTACGGATAGTGACCCCCCCTCCAGTGCCCATTCCGTGCAACCTCACTCTTCTTGTTCTTTGTGGTCTACTGTTACGTCTAGGTGTGTCCCCAGGATGCACAACAGAGGTGGACGCAGCTTACTGCTCTCCGCGTCCTGTGGCCTTTGATTCCCTTGGTGGACATCCCCTGGAGGACTTGGAGCCGGAGGGCCCGGCCGATTTACCGGTGTGACAGGCGTCACCACGCCAACCTACCAACCTGTGCTGTCCACTGCCCATGAGATGCGCTGGTGTCAGGAAGGAGGATTGAAATGAACCGGAGACCACCTTTGTCCCCTTGGTGGCAGGCCCCAGATTGGGTTCCAGCATTTCCTCCTCCCTGATGGTGCCCTTGGGCCCTGGGAGATTCCCTGGGATGGGGAGGGGGGCAGCTGGAATGAGCTCCAGAAGCTTCTGAGTCATCTGGCTCTGTCAGTCCTGGAGACTCCCCGCTGTCTGCACCAGAGTGTGGACTTTCTCAGCGATGGCCCAGTGACTGAACCACACTCTGCAATGCCCACCTGTGTCTGGGACATGTCCCTCATTGACTGGGACATGATGTTGAGGCCCTTAGCCATGGTCATCACAGACTGGGCCAGGCCTTGGACACAACCACTCAAGGCACAGACACCAGCTTTAGTTTTCCTACTACGTCCCTGTAATGTTGAATATGTGCAACAGATGGTCCCTGTCGAGACTTAAAGGGGAACCAGTGTTGGGCTTTGTGATTTTTGAAATTGCAAAATATACCTTTTTTAATTAATGTTGCTTTGATAATTTAAATTCAAACGTCAGGAAATTTTATTTCTATGAATTTGTTGGACCTTTTGGAAATTTTTATTGTTTTGATAAGTTTGGCCTTAAACTAAGGCGAAGAAATGTAGAGAATGAAGAAATAATTTCCAGGATTTCAGCAAAACAGAAACTGGTGTAAGGGGGAGGGTGGGGTGGGTGTGGTGAGGTGTGGAGGGATGTGGGGAGGAGGGGGGGTTGATGAAAGTGAGTTCTTACATAATAATAACTTGCATTTCTGTAGTGCCTCTGATATAGAAAAACGTCTCCATCAGAATCACAGCGTGATCAAGCTGAAGTCAGCGTCAGATCAAACGGGTTCTTTTAGCACCAACTCCAGGAGTTTGGGGAAATTATAATACAGTCGGTTAGAAACTGTAAATGTCTGAGCTAGGCAACTAAAGAAGGGAAAATAACGGCCTGTGATTGAGATGACGTTAGAAGACAGCGTGACGGGAGATGGCCAAGCTGGCACGATAAGACCCAACACATTTCCATGGATCAGCTCACTGACAATGCTGCAGGGTGCCTATTAATGTTGTTAATATCTGTGCAAGGACAAATATCCAGGCTGCAATATTGAATCAACACCTTAGATTTTATTCCTCAGGCTTACGCCAAGCGCTGCTGCCAATAACCAGACACTCAGATTTACCAGGAAAAAGGTCACATCTCTCAGACACACCTCATGCAGCAAGACATGAAATGGAGATTGGGCCACAGAGTTAGGATTGTTCCACAGCAACATTTCCTCCATGGATCTTTCAGCCTTGGGAACGTTTGACAATAGTTTAAATGCATTTTCAACTTGTCTAACGGCTGTTCGATATTTGCCTTCTGGACCAACATTTAAACTTAAGTGGCTACATCCCTTGAAATTTAACCTATATTGTGATTTTCCAATCCCTCTGTTAAATCGGGACCCTGCATAAAGCTAATGCTGCAGAATAAACTGTGAATAATTGGAGAAACAAATTGATGAGTACATAACACTTTTGTATCTATTTGTTAGCCATAGCGAACAGAATTATTAATAGCGTTATGAGGCACTGCTGTTATAGTTGCCAGAAGTACAGTGCCATAAGCAGATTCACCGCTATCGACTTGTTTAAAAGCAATGTTTCATGCTACAAACAATTGGGAACAATTAAGTGGCAGAATGCTTACCGAGTAGCTGTCGCTATACTGGAAATGTGACCTAGAGCTTTCTTCTGCTGTTGGACTCAATGGCTTTGGATCAGACATGGATCGCTGCATCACCTTGATGGTCCGAGGACTTAGAGGCTGAATTTTTGATGGTTCAGGAGCCATTAGTTTCTGTGAGTTTTTGTCAACAGATGGAGATTTCTCATAGGGCACAAACACTGTCTCCAATTCTTTGTTTGGGGACATTGGTGAGATTGGTGAGTACAATACCTTTGGCGATTTGGGTGGGGAGGGTGCAAGTTGGAAGGAGGAATCTGCTCGGAGATGATTTGAATAACCTATTTCTAATGGTGTTGGACGCTTTTTATCATTTTTTGGTGGGGAAATGGCTGTAATTATCTTCTGACTCAAGCACTGGGGACTTTGTCCATCTGAGTCTGTTTCTGTCTGGCAGCCCAAGCTTTCACCCATGTGTGTTTTTTCTGGAGCTGAAATGTGTTTTACAATTTCAATCTTGGTTTCAATTTGAGCCCTTATCGCAGGTGTCCTTATTATTCCCTCAGGCTCAGTTTGAACAGAAATCTCAGCCACAGTTTGCATCGCGATATTAGAGAGTTTTGCAAAATGTGAGCGCTTTGTTTTATCTATCTCCGTTGCACCATCAGCATATTTCCCCACACGAGACTTTCGCCTTCTAGTGGGAACATCCCAATCCTCCTGATTATCCTCGTCATCAGTCTGAACACTGCTATCCACACTCTTTTTTGTTCTTCTTCTTCTACTGGTGTAGCATCTTTCTGTTCCCTCCTCATCATCAGTCTGGACTCCGCTGTCAACTATCTTTTTATATGATCTTGGCTCTTGTGTATTTCCATCAAGATTGTCACCATATTGACCACGCAGCCTAGGCACAGAACTCCTCTTTCTCAATGCTCTTGCCTCTCGAACATCAATGTCTTTCAAAGACATTTCTGATACTGAGCTGAGCATGCAAGGTTGAGGAACATGCTGCACAATTCCATCTGACTGAGCGGAGTACCATGGCTGCGTCTGCGATGCATCATGTCCCATCATGGCTGAAGCTGTTGTACTAGCGTCCTGGACATGCCAGAACTGACCATTTTCTGCTGTTGTGTACTGGGATTCTATCATTGCTTGATCTGTTGTTGTCTGAGGAGAGGCTGAACCAGACGGATCATACGTGTACTGATATATCTGTCGAATCTTTTGCTCCTCAAGCTGCTGTTGTAGTTGCTGCTGCAGCTGCTGTATTTGTTCGAGCTGAATCTGTTGCTGCGCTATTGTTTCTTGTTGTATCATAAACTGAGCCTGACGCTCTTCCTCCTGTTGATATAGGAGTTGTTGCTTCATTGTTTGAAGATCCTGAAGTTCTCGCTGAACAATCAGTTTTTCTTGTTCTCGAAATATCTGGATCTCATGTCGTTCGCGCTCTAATTCTTCAGCTAAGCGAATTTGTTTCATCTTCTCAAACTCGAGGATTTCCCTCTCCATCAACAAATGTTTGTTTTCTTCAGATACAGGTGAAGTAACAGGTGACAGTTTGGGAACCACTGAAGGGTCAATAGTATGTATTTGCTTGTAATCAGCTTCAGCCTGCATAAAGCTGACCTCTGATGATGTATCTGGATATCTGGCTGAAATTGTTGTCAGATTAGGCACAAGCCCAGTCATATCTAAACCTAGAGAAACCCCAGGACCCATCTCTCCTCCTATATCAGTAGTTGTCAAGTAGCTGGAAGACTTGGGCATTGGCTGAATATGCTGCAATGTTGATAGTGAAGGCATTGTATCACTGCTGTGGAGACTAAGGGAGGTGCTGAATATTGAACCTGGTTGGGTAGTAATTGCAAAGGTGGATGGGATTGGAGTTGCCACAGAAGAATAAACAACGCCACCAGAAGAACGTAAACCACTTGGCATGCCATAGTGAGTTCCCATTGCTGAGGTTATTCTTGCTTGAGAATACTGTGGTGTGCCCGTGTCTGCAATCACTTGATGTGCCTCAGGATAGCTCAATGTTCCTTTGCTGAGATGATCTTGAGGCTGAGTACAAACTGCAGAATAGTCCATTAATTCACCTGTAATTATAGTGTCAGAAATAGAACTCATTCCTAGATAATCAAATTAATTTGTGAGGATAATCATTGCCATTCCATCCAGGTGATTAAAGCAAAGATTGCATGCAATTCTTCATCATCATTAACAGTTGCAATTACACGTGAAGCAAAACCAATGCTGAAAAAACATGCAATGCATGCACCCATCTGTGAGCAAAAAGATCAACCAAAAATAAACTGCATTCCATTTTCACATGCTCAAAGTTCTGTACAAAAATAAGGATTAGAAATGATTCATAAGAAAAAGGTTAGCCCAAAATGAGTTGAGGGAACCCATGCAGGTTTAATTTTAAAGAAAGATCTGTTGCTGTATCATACTGACCTGCTGTCAGTTTTCTTGCTGTAAGATCGACTGCAGCATCAGTCCCACTATTACAATAATCAAAGCTATGCTTGCTTTTATATAGAAACAGACCAGCTTCAGCCAAGTTGGTATCGGACATGGAAGGCTTCATGTTCCCAAATCCTCGGTGACCTTGGGACCCACCACGACCGTATAGATAGTGGTCATCTCTGTACCCATAACGGTCTTCAGGTAGGGTTGGAGCAGGTTGCTGTGTCAAAGATGAACAACTGCGACCAAATGGAAACTTGTAAACCATATCACAGCAAACATTCCGTCTCCCTGCAGTAAGATCGACAGGCTTGTCTTCCTCCTCGAGAATTGTAGTAACAATCCCAGATGTTAATTCATCCACTGTCGCCATCATCTGATGGGGTTTTGTTGTGCTTAAATCCACTGCTTTAACCTCTGATTCCACATCTATCCATCCATTTGTTGTGCTAATAGGAGCTATGGTTACTGGTTCTGTAACAGGCCAGCCTGAAATGGGAGACGCAGTGCTACAAGACAGGTTAATTGGGAGTTCTGCTGTGCCTGTAGCAGGTGACTGACAATGGGCAATACTGCACGATACTTCATCAATCTTGGTTGTTAGCTGGAGTGGTATAGATACGATATTCCCAAGATCCACAGATCTTTCAAATGTGTCAGTGGTAGCGGTAAATGTTGTTGTGGTTGTACAGGTAACGACTGTCATACTTTCAGTCGCCATTACCAGTGGGGAAATTGGAATTTGGTCATCCGATCCAGCTGTACTTAAATTCACAATGGCTGGTTGAACTGTGCTGATATGACGTATGCCACCAGAATCAATCACTAAAGCATGCCTTCGTCCATCGATAGAGAAATTAGACAAATCCATACCATTATTTGTCATCCCAGCATCTAAATTTGACAGAGTACGAAGATCTATCACATCACGTGTAAACTGTGCAGTCTGTTCTAGTGTTCTTCCATTTTCTTGAAATTCAGAATATTTTCTTTCAGGAGGTATGGTTATAGCAACACTGATTGTACCCGTGCTTGGTACTTTGTCATAGATCGCAGAAACCGGTGCCTGGGAAGCATTGGTTGATATGCCATGTTCAACTGTTGATAAAACACCCTGTGCCAAACTCTGATAAAAATAAACTGTCTCCGATTTTCCCTTTTCAACTATTTTCTGAGTTTCCATAGATTTGGTAAAGTGAGTCAGGGATATGGCTGATGGTAGACACGATAGCCCGTGCTGTTTTGAAGGGGATACTGATGGTTGGCTGGAAGATGCTTGGCAGGTTACAGATTCTGTTGGAGTACCAGGTTCAGATGGCAAAGTGATTACTACGTATGTAGCTTGGGAATGCATTGTTAACTTTGGAGAAGATTTATTTGAATATGGGGAAATAGGAGATGTGGGAGAGATTAGTTTGAAATCTCCTGGAGAAGTCAAGTTCAAAGACAATGTTGCAGTTGAGGTTGAAGTTTTATGTTGTAAGTCACTTGGTCTGTGCACAGTTATAGGAAGATGAGCAAACGCAGGCTTTGGTGGAATTGCGGGTCGGATTCCATCTGTTGGTCTTGTGGTGAATACGAATCCTGATGGAATTGAGGCTGGTTTAGGGGGGACAGGAGGGGGCATTGGATGAAATATTTTTCCATTTAGTGTTAAACTGCTCTGATCTAACGCATTAGATAAATTAGACACACCACTGGTTTGTATAGGGACTCCCATTCTACAGGCTGGTACATCAGCTGTGGATCTCCTCTTTGGAATGATAACTGACTTTGGAAAGGTTGAAGCAGGTAAAGGAGGAGGTGGTGGAGGGAATTGTGACTCAGTTGCAGAATGCAATGATGACTTAATGATGGATGGGCCCATTTCAAAAGGAACAGAAGGAACCCAGGTTGTGGTCTGTGGTCGTTGTGAAGCAGTGGAAAGTGTGCTGGAGACTGAGGAAAGGGGTGCCCTACTTGAGGTGGCTGCAATTCTCTCTTTTCCTGGCAGTGGCATAGTGAAAGCCAATTCACCTCTTTGTGTTGGGTGTGTATTCCCTGGGGGTCCACAAATTGCAACCCCCACTGAAGTTGGTGCCATAGATACTGAAGAGATAGCTGTATCAGAAATACTCATTGCAGTCTTAACCAAATGTGTGGCTGTTTGTGCTGACATTTCTTCACTGGTGGCTATACTAAGGACAACAACATCTTTTGTCCTCGATACATCAGCTGGCCCAGTGGAACAAACCGGAGAGCTGCTAGTCATGGTAACAGTAGAGGTAATTGAGCTAACAGGAGTTACAAAAGCTGTAGGTGTTACTGTTTTTGATGCCATATCGTCCAACTCCCCACTGCTGGTTGTAGTACCTGGTTTGCTTTGTTTAACTGTTTTGGTGATTTCATTTGACATCTCTCTGTTATCTACATAATATTGTTCTCCATATTCTACTTCAATGTCATCTTCCACAGAAAAGTGCTGGGTAATTTTGACATCAGGGATAGCATGCATCATACTACCTGCTGGTGGAATTTGCTCTGTATCTGCAGAAGATGGTATTGAGGTTGAAGATTTGTCATGCCCTCTCGTGGAAGCAGATGTAAATACTGCAGGGCGACCAGTGGTTTCTGATTCAGGAGAACTTGGCTGCGTTGGACTGGTTCCAGGAGTCAGCAGTGCGTTCTGTCGCTTCATGAGCTCCTCATAAGCAGCATCAGCATCTAACAACTGTTTTTCTGTCTTTGTGGAAGCTTCTGTGATGTGCAATGGAAATGTAACACATGTTTCTTTAGCACCAGTTACAGTGGAAGGCAAATCCTGTTGATAGAGATTTCCATCGAAAGGTTGGTTGTAATAATAATGTCCAGAATCACTCGTGGATTTCTTCATTATTTCTTCATAAATTTCATCAGGACTTCTTAATTTCTTTTCAGATTCCTGCATCAAACCAGTTCTGGTCCCCTGTCCTGTATTAAGAAAACGATTTTCTGTTGTCCCATTGTAAGTATCTTCCACTAGAGACTCGTAGATATAATCCTCGATTAACATGCCCCCATATAACGGCTCCTTTTCAAAGACATCATCAGGTTCTTTTTGATTCTGAAATAATTTTGCTTTCTGCATCATCTCTTCATATGCTTCTTCTGCACTTTTCAAAGACTTCTGATTATTGGCATCAACATCTTGTATAATACGACCAGCGTTCTCGTCTGTAGGAGAATACAGTGACACCGATGTAGGCAATTTATAAACTTTTTGGACTTCTCTAATTTTTTCTGGGTGTATTTCAAATCCTTCAGGTTCCGATTCAATGCTTGGTGAATATTCCGAACATGAAGAACGATGCAACTCCTCCATTTCTGCTGCTTGTCGCAACTCTTCTGTAGGTGAAGCATCTTCGATTGGTGAGAGATTACTTGGAGGGGTTTTTGGACGCTCACGTCTTCTCTGAGCTCTTAGTTCATCTTTATCTTTCTTTGATTTCTTTGTTGAACTCTTTCTTTGTTGCTGTTCTAACTCTCTTTGCTTTTCTTGTTCTCGCAAAAGTTCTTCTTCCTCTCGTAATTCTTCTTCTTCGGAAGAGTCTTCAATGGTAGGCAGCAGAGGACCAGGTGATCTGTGTCTAGCCTTTCTTTGCTGTTTACTCTCCCCAAGCATCTTCTTGTGACTCGGACTACTGTCACTGTCTTCATCCAATGATGAAACTGATGTAGGTGAAGTACCAGGTGTAAAACTAGAGGTTGCATGCAGGCTAGATGAACCTTCACCTCTTGATCTATCTTCTGGTGAATCAGTTAAGCTCTCCATCTCTAACTCTGGTTCTTCTTCATAGTACAATCCCTCCTTTTTGTTCCCAGAATCTTCTGCATATTTATTTGCAATAGAACTGTTCAAATCGATTGTTTTAAAACGCCTAAGGCCACCACCAGCTGAGACAGCCAACTCTTCATTTTCTTGACTTTTAGTTTCTCTGTACTTAGATTCAGGACTCACGTCAGACATTTCTTCTTCATCATCATCATCGTGCCATGAATGACGCCTCGCTGAATCATCATCATGACTTGTGCTACTTTTTTTTGAAAGACGTTTGTGCTTAACAGTTGGTCCTTTGCTCTCTAGATGTCCTTTTCCACTTATCTCTTTCAGCTGACTTCTAATATATTCATCCTCCTCAGATCCTGATGCATCTTCTTCAGCACTCATCTCAATGATTTGTTTTCGAATAAAATCTTCTTCATCACCAGATCCTTGGCTGTCACTGCTTGATGATCCAATGCTGGTCTTCCTCTTCCTATGAGGGCGGGGTGAGTGCTCACTTTCACTACTGTCTTCGAGGGAATCATATCGTTGTCTCCTCACTGCTGCTTCATCCTGAGAAGCACAGCTTTCACTGTAGTCTTTTCGAGCTAATGTATCTTCATGACCATGATCTTCCAGAACATCTTCATCTTCCTCCTGAATGTCTTCAAGGTCTTCTTCATCTGAGCTATATGACTCTGGTGTAATTGACAAGGTTCTTGGTCTGTGTCGTTCCCTTTCATGGTCAGTATAAAGTCCGTAAGTGTCTTTGTACTGGCCTGATTTCTCATTATTTAGTGTGTTCGCCTGAGCTTCTAAGATTGAAAGAACTGTACTCTCCAGTTTGGCAAGATCTGATGGGCTGGAGGGACTACTTTCCTGAGAGATTGAATCTTTCCTAGCTGGTTCTTTGAGTAAATCTTTATCTTCACTTTGAAGAATGGTTGGAATTTCACCGAGTGAACTTGATATACCATCCGATGAATAACCCGTATCACTCAATCCCTGGGGACTTCTCTGCTGCAGAACTCCTGACGAGTCTGACTTTTCTTCCTCTTTTTCCTGTTTAAGAAAATGTAATAAATGTTGTAAGATGCAATTACTGATAAATTTACAATTCCAACAGTAACAACTGATACTTTACAGTCAATAAGTAAGACTGCTTTTATCACAATAGAGCCCAACCACAGGGTGCAAACTCTGCATAAAATTGCAGCCGGAACTTTATACCAACATTTTTTACAGTGTTATTTAAAATACCATCTTTTCTACTTTACAGCCGTTTCCTTTTTAAAGCACATTTAACCACCCACCAATTCGACACATCTAAAATGCTGTTCCATTTTCAACATCTAATTAAAGTACTGCTGAAAAAAAACATTTTGTTGAAACTTCTTGGCTTGGACTCATCAGGACCATAAAACCATAAGACATAGGAAGAGAATTAGGTCACTTGGCCCATCGAGTCTGCTCTGCCGTTCAATCATGGCTGATATTTTTCTCATCCCCATTCTCCTGCCTTATCCCCATAACCCCTGATCCCCTTATTAATCAAGAACCTATCTACCTCTGCCTTAAAGACACTCAGTGAATTGGCCTCCACAGCCTTCTGCGGCAAAGAGTTCCACAGATTCACCAGCCTCTGGCTGAAGAAATTCCTCCTCATCTCAGTTTTAAATGATCGTCCCTTTAGTCTGAGATTGTGTCCTCTGGTTCTAGTTTTTCCTACAAGTGGAAACATCCTCTCCACGTCTACTCTATCCAGGCCTCACAGTATCTTGTAAGTTTCTATAAGATCCACTCTCATCCTTCTAAACTCTAACGAGTACAGACCCAGAGTCCTCAACCGTTCCTCATACGACAAGTTCTTCATTCCAGGGATCATTCTTGTGAACCTCCTCTGGACCCTTTCCAAGGCCAGCATATCCTTCCTTAGATATGGGGCCCAAAACTGTTCACAATACTCCAAATGGGGTCTGACCAAAGCCTTATACAGCCTCAGAAGTACATCCCTGGTCTTGTATTCTGGCCCTCTTGACATGAATACTAACATTGCATTTGCCTTCTTAACTGCCGACTGAACCTGCACATTAACCTTAAGAGAATCCTGAACAAGGAGTCCCAAGTCCCTTTGTGCTTCTGATTTCCTAAGCATTTTCCCATTTAGAAAATAGCCTATGCCTAAATTCCTCCTTCCAAAGTGCATAACCTCACACTTTTCCACATTGTATTTCATTTGCCACTTCATTGCCCACTCTCCTAGCTTGTCCAAGTCCTTCTGCAGCCCCCTTGCTTCCCCAATACTACCTGTCCCTTTACAGATCTTTGTATCATCTGCAAACTTAGCAACAGTGCCTTCAGTACCTTCTTCCAGATCATTAATGTATATTGTAAAAAGTTGTGGTCCCAGCACAGACCCCTGAGGCACACCACTAGTCACTGGCTGCCATCCTGAAAATGGACCCCTTTATCCCCACTCTCTGCCTTCTACCAGTCAGCCAATCCTCTATCCATGCCAGGATCTTACCCTGAACACCATGAGCTCTTAACTTATTAACAGTGTCCTATGTGGCACCTTGTCAAAGGCCTTCTGGAAATCTAAATAAATCACGTCCACTGATTCTCCTTTGTCTAACTTGCTTGTTACCTCCTCAAAGAACTCTAACAGATTTGTCAGACATGACCTCCCTTTGACAAAGCCGTGCTGACTCAGTCCTATTTTATCATGCACTTCCAAGTACTCCGCGATCTCATCTTTAATAACAAACTCTAAAATCTTACCAATGACCAAAGTCAGGCTAACCGGCCGATAATTTCCCGTCTTCTGCCTCCATCCCTTCTTAAACAGTGGTGTTACATTAGCCACTTTCCAGTCCTCTGGGACCCTTCCTGCCTCCAATGATTCCTGAAAGATCATCACCAATGCCTCCACAATTTCCTCAGCTATCTCTTTTAGGACCCTGGGGTGGTCCATCCGGTCCAGGTGACTTATCCACCTTCAGATCTTTCAGTTTCCCCAGAACCTTCTCCTTGGTAATGGTCACTGCACTCACCTCTGACCCCTGGTTCTCCTGGAGCTCTGGCATCCCACTGGTGTCTTCCACCGTGAAGACTGATGCAAAGTAACTATTCAGTTTGTCTGCCATTTCTTTGTTTCCTATTATTACTTCTCCAGCCACATTTTCTAGTGGTCCAGTGTCTATATTTGCCTCTCTCTTACCTTTTATATATTGAAAAAATCTGTTCCTATTTTCCTTTATATTACTAGCTAGCTTGCACTCGTGTTTCACCTTCTCCCCTCTTATTGCTTTTTTAGTTGTCCTCTGCTCGCTTTTAAAGGCTTCCCAATCCTCTGGTTTCCCATTGATCCTCGCCACTTTGTATGCTTTTTCCTTAGCCTTTGTGCTGTCCTTGACATCCCTCGTCAGCCATGGATGCCTTGTCCTCCCCTTAGCATGTTTTCTCCTCCTTGGGATGAATTTCTGTTATGGCTCCCAAATAAGTCCCAAAAACTCCTGCCATTGCTGTTCCACTGTCTTCCCTGCTAGGCACCTCCCTCATAGAACATAGAAAAATACAGCACAGAACAGGCCCTTCGGCCCACGATGTTGTGCCGAACTTGTCCTAGATTAAGAACAAATTCATCTACACCCCCATCATTCTACCGTAATCCATGCACCTATCCAATAGCCGCTTGATGTCTTTGTAGTTACCCTTATTTAATTGCAATACTGTTACATCTGATTGCAGCTTCTCCCTCTCACACTGCAGGGTAAATTCTATCATATTGTGGTCACTGCTCCCTAAGAGTTCCTTCACCTTAAGTTCCCTAATCAAGTTTGCCTCATTACACATCACCAAATCCAGAATTGCCTGTTCCCTAGTAGGCTCTGTCATAAGCTGCTCCAAAAAAACATCTCTTAGACATTCCACAAATTCCATTTCTTGGGATCCACTACCAACCTGATTTTCCCAGCCCACCTGCAGATTGAAGTCCCCCATGATTATTGTAATATTGCCTTTTCCAGCTCCTGATTTATTTTCTGCCCCACATCCGGACTACTGCTAGGGGGCCTGTACATAACTCCCATCAGGGTCTTTTTACCTTTGCGATTCCTCAACTCTACCCACAGAGATTCTATGCCTTCTGATCCGAAATCGCTCCTTGCTATCGATTTAACTTCATTCCTTACTAACAATACAGCCCCGCCCCCTTTGCCCATCTGTCTGTCCTTTCGATAGGACACATATCCTTGGATATTTAGATTCCAGCCCTGATCCCCTTGCAGCCACGTCTCTGTGATGCCCACATAGTACCGCCCAATTTCAATGTGCGCAACAAGCTCATTTACCTTGTTCCGTACACTGCGCGCATTTAGGTACAACACCCTCAATCCTGCATTGGCCACCTCCCTTTTCACACTCTCCTCAGTCACTGTACCCCGTACTGTGGCCCTTTTTGATTTTTGACTGTGGCTTCTCTGCCTTACACTTTCCCCCTTACTGCTTTTTGTTTCTGGCCCGGTTTTACTTCTCTCCGACTTCCTGCATCGGTTCCCATCCCCCCGCCAATTCGCAAGAATACCAATGTCGGGGAGAACTACAAAATAAAGCTGTATGAGAAGAGGGTGCTGAGAGGTTTTGCCAAGGGAAATGCACAGTTGATGATGACTGACAGTTAACTGCCAAGAATTTATTGAAATTTAAACCAGGCAGCTTGACTCTGATTGGTCAAGGCAGTACTCTGAAGAATGAGTTAGCGAATAGCTCTCACTTATTTTGTTTTGCTGAAACAAGCTCAACGTGTGTACATGTTCTATCTGTCTGTAAAGAACAGGTCCTGTGTATTATTACTGTGGCTTTCAGTACACACAACTGCCCCACAGCGTGAGCCCAACTGACAATCTTAAATTGGGTGTCAGTGTAATTCTTACCACAGTTAGGATTATAGAGCAAATGTTGTCCCATTGTGGAATCACATCTAGTGGTGGACGCTGTATTTTGTGCTTTTCAAACACGCCATGATTGGGTATGGCTTGTACCTTGTCCATTGCGAACAGTGGAATACTGTTTGATTATATCCATCAGTCTTTGGGCATACAGCCTACATACCTAGCATCACATTGGCACTGAAATTCATGTACTACAAGGCCACACTTGGAGTATAGTGTTCAATTCTGGTCGCCACACTACCAGAAGGATGTGGAGGCTTTAGAGAGGGTGCAGAAGAGATTTACCAGAATGTTGCCTGGTATGAAGGGCATTAGCTATGAGGAGCGATTGAATAAACTCGGTTTGTTCTCACTGGAACGAAGGAGGTTGAGGGGCGACCTGATAGAGGTATACAAAATTATGAGGGGCATAGACAGAGTGGATAGTCAGAGGCTTTTCCCCAGGGTAGAGGGGTCAATTACTAGGGGGCATAGGTTTAAGGTGAGAGGGGCAAAGTTTAGAGTAGATGTACGAGGCAAGTTTTTTACGCAGAGGGTAGTGGGTGCCTGGAACTCACTACCGGAGGAGGTAGTGGAGGCAGGGACGATAGGGACATTTAAGGGGCATCTTGACAAATATATGAATAGGATGGGAATAGAAGGATACGGACCCAGGAAGTGTAGAAGATTGTAGTTTAGTCGGGCAGTATGGTCGGCACGGGCTTGGAGGGCCGAAGGGCCTGTTCCTGTGCTGTACATTTCTTTGTTGTTTGTTCTTTGTACTCATTTGTGTGATAGGTAGAACGTCTTTTTAGTTTGACAGCAGCATCCTGTTAGTGGTGAATACCACCATTGCTGCTATTTCATGGCAGCAGTATGAAACAGTTAGCTTGCTGCTCTAATTTTTGAGATGCCTTTCTCTTCCAGCCATTCACTGGTTCATTACTCAGGACAATGCCTTGACCAGAGTCAAGCTGCCTTAGTTAAATTTTAGACAATGCTTGGCAGTTAATTGTCAGTCACCAACAACTGGTGTATTCTCCATGGCAATGCCTCCACCAATCAGGGTCCCTTTGCCAACCAATCAGAACTCTTCTCATGCAGTATAAATGTGTTGTATTCCTCTGACATTGGCATCCTTACAAATTGTCCTGGCTTATTATCTAACAAACAATGGTAAAATATTATAAAGATTTGTTTGAATTTTACAAATTTAAATATGCTTCTGGTTCGATGAGATTGAAGAGTAAAGTAAACCAAGTATTGGATTTCTTGATAATCTCCAGAAGAGAATGTGCAGTAATAAGAGCAGGATTGAACAAAGAACAAAGAACAAAGAACAAAGAAATGTACAGCACAGGAACAGGCCCTTCGGCCCTCCAAGCCCGTGCCGACCATACTGCCCGACTAAACTACAATCTTCTACACTTCCTGGATCCGTATCCTTCTATTCCCATCCTATTCATATATTTGTCAAGATGCCCCTTAAATGTCCCTATCGTCCCTGCCTCCACTACCTCCTCCGGTAGTGAGTTCCAGGCACCCACTACCCTCTGCGTAAAAAACTTGCCTCGTACATCTACTCTAAACTTTGCCCCTCTCACCTTAAACCTATGCCCCCTAGTAATTGACCCCTCTACCCTGGGGAAAAGCCTCTGACTATCCACTCTGTCTATGCCCCTCATAATTTTGTATACCTCTATCAGGTCGCCCCTCAACCTCCTTCGTTCCAGTGAGAACAAACCGAGTTTATTCAATCGCTCCTCATAGCTTATGCCCTCCATACCAGGCAACATTCTGGTAAATCTCTTCTGCACCCTCTCTAAAGCTTCCACATCCTTCTGGTAGTGTGGCGACCAGAATTGAACACTATACTCCAAGTGTGGCCTAACTAAGGTTCTATACAGCTGCAACATGACTTGCCAATTCTTATACTCAATGCCCCAGCCAATGAAGGCAAGCATGCCGTATGCCTTCTTGACTACCTTCTCCACCTGTGTAGCCCCTTTCAGTGATCTGTGGACCTGTACTCCTAGATCTCTTTGACTTTCAATACTCTTGAGGGTTCTACCATTCACTGTATATTCCCTACTTGCATTAGCCCTTCCAAAATGCATTACCTCACATTTGTCCAGGTTAAACTCCATCTGCCATCTCTCCGCCCAAGTCTCCAGACTATCTAAATCCTGCTGTATCCTCAGACAGTCCTCATCGCTATCCGCAATTCCACCAACCTTTGTGTCGTCTGCAAACTTACTAATCAGACCAGTTACATTTTCCTCCAAATCATTTATATATACTACAAAGAGCAAAGGTCCCAGCACTGATCCCTGTGGAACACCACTGGTCACAGCCCTCCAATTAGAAAAGCATCCCTCCATTGCTACCCTCTGCCTTCTATGGCCTAGCCAGTTCTGTATCCACCTTGCCAGTTCACCCCTGATCCCGTGTGACTTCACCTTTTGTACTAGTCTACCATGAGGGACCTTGTCAAAGGCCTTACTGAAGTCCATATAGACAACATCTACTGCCCTACCTGCATCAATCATCTTAGTGACCTCCTCGAAAAACTCTATCAAGTTAGTGAGACACGACCTCCCCTTCACAAAACCGTGCTGCCTCTCACTAATACGTCCATTTGCTTCCAAATGGGAGTAGATCCTGTCTCGAAGAATTCTCTCCAGTAATTTCCCTACCACTGAAGTAAGGCTCACCGGCCTGTAGTTCCCGGGATTATCCCTGCCACCCTTCTTAAACAGAGGAACAACATTGGCTATTCTCCAGTCCTCCGGGACATCCCCTGAAGACAGCGAGGATCCAAAGATTTCTGTCAAGGCCTCAGCAATTTCCTCTCCAGCCTCCTTCAGTATTCTGGGGTAGATCCCATCCGGCCCTGGGGACTTATCTACCTTAATATTTTTTAAGACACCCAACACCTCGTCTTTTTGGATCACAATGTGACCCAGGCTATCTACACCCCCTTCTCCAGACTCAACATCTACCAATTCCTTCTCTTTGGTGAAGTGTAACTTGCAACAGTATCTCCTCCACCCTGACCATACGGTGGTACAGTGGTTAGCACTTCTGCCTCACAGGGATTCTGGGGTGGCACAGTGACACAGTGGTTCGCACTGCTGCCTCACAGCCCAGGGACCCCGGAGTGCCACAGTAGCACATGGTTAGCACTGCTGCCTCACAGCCCAGGGACCCTGGAGTGGCATGCTAGCACAGTGGTTAGCACTTCTGCCTCACAGTCCAGGGACCCCGGAGTGCCACGGTAGCACATGGTTAGCACTGCTGCCTCACAGCCCAGGGACCCTGGAGTGGCACACTAGCACAGTGGTTAGCACTTCTGCCTCACAGCCCAGGGACACCGGGGTGGCACAGTGGCCTAGTGGTTAGCACTGCTGCCTCACAGCCCAGGGACCCTGGAGTGGCATGCTAGCACAGTGGTTAGCACTTCTGCCTCACAGCCCAGGGACACCGGGGTGGCACAGTGGCCTAGTGGTTAGCACTGCTGCCTCACAGCCCAGGGACCCTGGAGTGGCATGCTAGCACAGTGGTTAGCACTTCTGCCTCACAGTCCAGGGACCCTGGAGTGGCACAGTGGCATAGTGGTTAGCACTTCTGCCTCACAGCCCAGGGACCCTGGAGTGGCACAGTGGCATAGTGGTTCGCACTGCTGCCTCACAGCCCAGGGACACCGGGGTGGCACAGTGGCCTAGTGGTTAGCACTGCTGCCTCACAGCCCAGGGACCCCGGAGTGCCATGGTAGCACATGGTTAGCACTGCTGCCTCACAGCCCAGGGACCCCAGAGTGGCATGGTGACACAGTGGTTAGCACTGCTGCCCCACAGCTCCTACAATTCAGGTTCGATTGCCGGCTTGGGTCACTGTCTGTGTGGAGTCTGCATGTTCTCCCCGTGTCTGTGTGGGTTTCCTCCGGGTGCTCCGGCTTCCTCCCACAGTCCAAAGCTAAACAGGTTAGATGGATTGGCCATGGTAAGTTATCCCTAATGATGGGATTCTCCGGTCGTGCTAGGAGAATGGGAGGTGTGGCTGAGCACCAAATTCACCGTCCTAGCTGGCGGTGGTAACAGGGCAGACCCGCAACGGAGAGTCCCCGCCTTCGTGGCCAGGAATGTACAGGTTAGGTTATGGGGTTCCAGAGATAGAGCGGGGTGTCTGGGAAGTGGACCGAAGTAGCGTGTTCTTGCGGTGGGTCAGTACAGACGCGATGAGCTGAATGGCCTCCTTCTCACTGTAGGGATTCTGTGGCCTAAATTGAGATTTCATTGCATTTTTGGAGTTTTGCACATTAGAGCATTAAAATGTTTTGGTTGAAGCAACAATTTTCTGAGATTACATATTTTATGGAATAAGTGGAAATAAAAGGAAGTTGTAAAAGAACAACAAAAGCAATGGGTTGAATCTGACCATATTTTTTCACAATGTCTGGCTCAGACGTAAAGCCGGCATGTCGCTCTCCAGCCGCACAAACCAGCTTTCTCGCCAGGTATTGAGAAAGTAAAAACTTGAGTGGGCGCGTTTTACGCCGTGCCTCTGGCGGGCAGGGTCTGACGGAGTCCGCACCCGGCTCCACAGAGATCAGGTGCTGTCTTTAAAGGACGCCCGGTCTGAGCTGAACATCTGGCACCACGGAGATATCGGGGCTCCCTGTCACCCCCGGTCAATCACTGGGGGCTCCAATACACATCACAGTAAAAGTATTGTGGCGTTCTCATAGCAGAACCAATGGATTTGAGAACATTCGTGATGTAAAAATTAGTTGTGTTTATGTTAAGAAACTTGACTACTCTGGTACACACAGTTGCTGTAGCAGCAACTGGATCATCCCTGGGGATCGTAAGGCAATGGGAAAACAAATGTAATATTTTTATTGCACCTAAATGTTGTTGCCTGCAGAATCCATGGCTAAGTGACTCTGCATTTCCCTCACAATTTAACAGCTATTTTCAGCAATCATATTCACAATAATGTTGCTTGTCAAGGGAAAATGTGACAAGAGAATAGATTAAACTTTATAACCCTCTGGTTGTAAAACTCCATAATTTGTAATGAAAAAAATGAAAAATGAAAATCACTTATTGTCACAAGTAGGCTTCAATGAAGTTACTGTGAAACACCCCTAGTCGCCACATTCCGGCGCCTGTTTGGGGAGGCTGGTACGGGAATTGAACCGTGCTGCTGGCCTGCCTTGGTCTGCTTTAAAAGCCAGCGATTTAGCTCAGTGTGCTGAGCAGCGAACTGGCCATTGGTCCCAGATTGGGGCTGAAGTCAGGTTCTCATTGCTACAAAGTAGTGTTCCAAATAGAAGTCCAAAAAGGGAGTGGTAAGTACTTCACTGAAAGTCCCAGATTATTGTCCAAAACACCAATATTGGGTTATCCAAACATTAATCAGCATTTTGGCAAAAATCAAGGAGGAAATCTCCTGTGGAAAGTGTTAACATTACAGAACAATTACAGAACCCCATTACAGAACAACTCCAATTTTATTTCCAACCGTTTTGCATGGAAGGAAATCAGGCAGGTTTAGTTCAAGATGTCCAATTATTCCAACTGAAAATTCTACACTTTTCCCAGATGATACCCAACAGCCAAAGCAGCGAAGAGAAAAATCTACTTCAGATAGTTATTTTGAATATTTTGACCTCAAACTGCAGTGGAGTTGGCGAGGTCGCCTATCCGAACTCTGGTCAGAAGTGTCATTTACATACTTGTTCCGTGGTTTCCATCCATTTTCTGTAAAACTTAAAGAAGGTAAAGAGGACCCCTTGAAAACTTTGAATCTTCTTTATAAGGGCCAGGAGTGGAGCTACTCAGGTGTGTAGGAGTGTGTGCAATTGTGTCCAAGAGTTCATGCTGGAGTGAATGCTAGAGTCTGGCCAAGGGACAAGAAGAACAGGTGCAGGAGTGTGAGCAGGACTGTGTACAGAAGCTCATGCTGGAGAGCGTTCTAGAATCTGTGCAAGAATATAACTTGGACAAGGTGTTAGATTGTGTGTGCAGGGGTGTGCGCAGGAGTGTGTAAAATGTATGTGTCGGTGTATGTGTCAAAGCAAACAGAGGGGAGTGTTCGGGCGTACTTTCCTGATTGTGAGAATTAGGTATACAGGCAATGCAAGGCATGTTGCATTCTGTTAGGTAGGAACTCCACCCATGTCTATTGATTTCAGAACATTTCTGCAACTCATATTTGTTTTAATTAAAAACTATTGCTTTTCCCATTTCTCAACCTCCACACACATCTTTGATGTCCTCACTGTTTCCTTTCTGGTTATTTCTGTTATTTTATTTTATTTCTGGCTCTTTTTTACTTTATTCATTGTGTTTCTCTTCCCCAGTTATCAGGTTTCCCTCATTCTGAGATGCTGCCTCATTTCTGTTGGCATTACTTCCAGTGCTGACTTTCCCAGACCTGTGTACAGAATAAATACTGCTGACTGTCAACATTCCAACTCTTATCAATTATGGTTTGATAATTCTATCGCAAATTCAAGTTTAATATGCCGTACAATTTTCAAATACAATTAACATATTGCTAAACACGATGACCGCTGTACAATTTATGGGGATAAATTTCCTTGTTACGAATTCCCCCGTTACATTAGTTTTTATCAATCTTTTCCTCTTTACATACCTTTGGAAACATTTACAGTCAGTTTTTACATTCCCTGCTAGATTGCTTTCATATTCTATTTTCCCCTTCTGAATCAATCCCTTGGTCCGCCTTTGCTGAATTTTAAACTGTTCCCAATCCTCAGGTCTATTGCTTTTTCTTGCTAATTTGTATGTCTCTTCTTTGAATCTAATACTATCTCTAATTTCCCTGTATGCCATAGTTTGGCCGCAGTTCCCTTTCTACTCTCGCGTCAAATAGGAATAAACAACTTTTGGAGTTCACCTATTCGTTCCTTGAATGCCTGTCATTGCCTGTCCGCTGTCCTTCCTTTCAGTGATGTTTCCCAGTCCGTCATTACCAACTCATGCCCCATACCATCATAGTTACCTTTGAGATTTAGGACCTTGGTCTCAGAATCAATGACCTCACTATTCACCTTGATAAAGAATTCTACCAGATTATGGTCACTCCTCCCCAAGGGTTCTCTTACAACTAGATTGCCAACTAATTATTTCTCATTGCATTTCTCAGTCCAAGATGGCCTGTTCCCTTGTTGGTTCCTCAACATATTTCCAGAAAACCATCCCGTACACACTCCAGAAATTCCTCCTCTATTGATACACCCAATCCGTATGCAGATTAAAGTCACTCATAATCAGAGATGTTCCTTTATCACATGCAGCTCTGATTTCCTGTCTAATGCTATTGCCAACATCACCACTGCAGTTTGGTGGTCGGTATACCATCCCTATGAATGTTTTTTGCCCCTTGGTGTTTCGTAACTCGACCCAGACAGATTCCGCATTGTCTGTGCTAATATCATTTCTTAATATTGTATCAATATCGTCTGTAATCAACAATGCAACTCCACTACCTTTTCCTTTCTGTCTGTCTGTCCTTCTTAAAAACTGAATAGCACTCAATGTTTAGTTGCCATCCTTGGTCACCTTAGAGCTATGTCTCCGTAATCCCAACCATATCATATCCCTTTACATCTTTTTGCACAACTAATTCATTCATTTTATTTTGAAAGCTCTGCTGTTTCAGGTCAAAAGCTTAAGGCTAGTCCTTTTAATGTACCCTGTCCTGTCCCTACTATTTTTTACAGTGTCATTATCTGATTCTGGCCCTTGATTTCTCTGCCTATCACTTTTCTTATACTCCTTTCTGTCATTTTCTATTGTTCTTGATTCCACATGCTCTGAACCCTTGCAAAGACTTGCTTTCCCCTGAGCGGCAATCCCCCTCAACAGTATCAAAAACGGTATATCTGTTTTGCAGGGAAATGATCACAGGAGATTCCTTCACTGCCTGTTGAGCTCTCTTGCTCTACCTGGTGGTCACCCATTCCCTTCTTGCCTGTGGAGTCTGAGCCTGTGGTGTGACCACCTCTCTCTACGTGCTGTCCTTGACACTCTCTGCCTCACGGATGCTCCACAGTGTCTCCAGCTGCCGCTCCAGCTCTGAAACTCGGGCTTCCAGGAGCTGCAGCTGGACACATGCTGGTCCTGGGAATTGGAAATGTTCTTTATCTCCCACAGGGAGCAGGAAGAGCAAACCACGGCTTGCAGCTCTGCTGCCATGTCTTACCCCTTTAAGTTAAATTAATTCTTTGATATCAAACAATATCAACTTGGGCCCTTCTTCTCTGCTCTTTGTAATTATCGAATATATTTCTTACAAACAATGAATCACAGAATAATGTCTTAACAATTATAATCACTAGTTGTAGTAAGTACCTACCCAACTATACTCACCCAAACAGCAGTTTCGATTTCCTTCGGAGATGTCAACTTGCACTCCGCTCTTTCCTGCAGCCTTTTTCTTTTGTTCTTGATTTCCCCCTGCTCTGAATCCTTACAAAGCTTCCCAGCCCCCAACCATATTAGTTTACCCCCCCCCCCAAAGGGTATCAGTCCCAGTCCTGTCCAAGTGCAACCCGTCCAGTTTGAACCGGTCCTAATGCCCCAGGAATCTGAAACCTTCCCCCTCACACCATCTCTTCAGCCGCGTAATCATCCGATATTAAAACAGAAAATACTGGACAATCTCAGCAGGTCTGACAGCATCTGTGGAGAGAAAAGGGAGCTAATGATTTGAGTCTGGATGACTCTTTGTCAAAGCTGTATTCATGTGATAGACCATGCTGTTTCTACTCTGCCCAGCAGATGGCACTGGTAGTAATCCTGAGATCACTATCTTTGAGGTCCGATTTTTCAAGTTGCTTCCTAGCTCCATATATTCTGCTTTTAGGACCTCATTCTTCTTTTTTTTAACCTAAATAACATAAGTAAGATGTTTAATTACCATTGCAGCTTTTTCTTTTGCAGCCTCAGGTGTTTTTAGCTGCTCATTCTGCACCTTCCTGTCTCCTGAGGGCAGTTTTGGGTGGCTGACTGAAATGTTTTCTGGTTTCGCTGTTTTCACGTCCGTCAGGTCTTTCTTGACTATTGGCTCCATGCTTTCTGCTGCACGAGCTTCTTTTCCTTGTTTGTCAGCCTCTTCTTTCCCCACTGCTGGAAGCTTCCTGTCCTCAACTGCTGAAGGCTTTTCTCCAGTGACTTGTTTTGTGATGTTTAATTCCTGGTCTAAAGCTTTCCCCTGTTTGACTGAAGATGGCATTTCTAATATTTTGGCAGGAAGTTTATCTGCCATTTCTTTCTTTTTTGCTTCTTTTAAAGCTGTTGGTTGAGGACCTGGTTTTTGTTGCTGTGGTTCTTTAGGCTGGGGGACAGTTGGTTGCGCTGCAGAAGGTTTCGAAGGACCAGCAGAAGGTGGACCTTTCTGAGATTGTTGTTTGGGCGCAGACTGAGCAGGAACTGCCTGTTTCGGTTTTGATGAGATTGGAAGGGAAGGCGACATTTTTCCAAGGTTTCCCAGTTGTCCGCTTAGAGCTCTTTGCGTTTGACAGGTCAAGCAGAGCCATTCCTTGGGCTGAAACACACAAACATCGTTTATTAAAAACATCCATTTTGTTTTTATCAATCCAGTTACTGGTCAACGTTTTAATTATTTATGGTAAAAAACACCTGAAGGAAATAAACAGTTTCATTTGCGTCTTAGTTTAATCATATTCAAATTCATTAATAAACATGAGATTCATGAATTAAATTAATTTTACCTGAAATCGGCCTGAAACATTAACACATAGCAATAGAATGTTCCACTTCTAAATGTAACGACAAACATGAAACTTCTGGTTGATTTGTAAGACTTTCTTACACAAGAATCTTTAACAAACAGTATTCAGAATAAGCATGAATAATGTCATTATTGTATTACATTGTTTAATAAGGAGACACATTTTGGGAACTCCCATTGTGATGGTCATCAACATGAGGACATAATTGGACATTAAATCGGACATTGCTTAATGTTGATGCTGCTGAGGAATGCATTCTCAGTGAAAATGTTAGACCGTTTTTTTGAGAGAACGAAGTAATTAGAAACCTGAACATCTATTAGTCAGGAAATTATTGCTGGTGTTATTACTGTTTAACATTTCACTGTTGCTATTTTAATTGAGGTGCTGGCACATTTAAATTAAAATTTTACACAGGAATCAGAGAAACATCATGATAATGCACTAAGTCTCAGATTTTCCAGTTGTGTTCTTTTATCATTACCAGTTACCCACTAATTTTAGTTTGTTTGTGTATGAAGATCACAAGCAGTAATTTTGAGATAATGAGGTTAATACTGTAAAGATTCAGTACTATCTTTCACGTTCTCCTTCAGTGCACTTTCAGAATACTCTCAGGGAGACAAGATTTTTTGAGTGACAGCATTAGCTGAAAGTTCAGTTGCATGAAACTGAGGAGCTGATCTTTCTTCTAGTGGAAGGCAACTGTTTCCTGAAAGGCAGGAAGGAAGGAAAGGATGGGTGGGGTGAGGAGGGGGGTTTGGGGAGGGAGAGCAGTGCAGGGGTAACTTTGTTCAGAAAGGATGAGATCTGTACAATGTTGAGAAATGATCTTGGTTCAGGAGATCAAGATGTAATCAGTTTGGGTGGAGATAAGAAATGGCAAAGGAAGAAAGTCACTCGTGGGAATAGTTAGGCCCTTAACAGTAGATATTTCTGGGACAAAGTACATATCAAAAAATAGTAGGGGCTCCCAAGAAAGGTATTACAATGATCGTGTGTGACTTAAATTTTCACATTGATTGGACAAATCAAATTGACAAAGGTAGCCAGAGGATGAGTTCATAGAATGCTTTTGAAACTGTTTCTTAGAAAAAGAACTTCTGGAACCTACAAGGGAACAGACATTGTCCTTGGTAATGTGTAATGATACAGAATTAATTAAGTACCTCAAAGTAAAATTCTTTGGACTCTGGAATGGTTCCTACAGATTGGAGGGTAGCGAATGTAACCCCGCTATTCAAAACGGGAGGTAGAGAGAAAACAGGGAACTATAGACCAGTGAGCCTAACGTCAGTAGCAGGGAAGTTGCTGGAGTCAAGGATTTCATAGCACAGCATTTGAAAAACAGTGATGCAATCAGACAAAGGTAGCATGGATTTACAAAAGGGAGATGATGTTTGACAAATCTACTAGAATTCTTTGAAGATGCAATGAGAAGAATTGACCAGGGAGAACCGGTGGATGTGGTTTATTTAGATTTTCAGAAGGCTTTCGACATGGTCTTGCATTTCAGATTAAAAGCGCATGGGATTACAGGTAGTGTCTTGAGATGGATAAAAAGCTGGTTAGCTTTGTTGTTTGTCTATAAATTCTAAGTTTGAAACAAACACTGAGGAATTGAACTAAAGAAAAAGCATTAGACTGGGATGACCAGTTAGGATAGTGTAGAAGTATACCCTAATATAGGAAAGCAGACAGATAGGATAGGGCATTATAGACATTAATTCGGGTGGCAGGGAGGGAACAAAGAGATGGGCAAAGCATGGCAAGAGGGGGATGGGAGCTATTAGGACCGGTTCTTTGCACAAAGGATGCTGCAAAGGATGCTGGGAGAAAGAGGCCCCAGGGAAGGAATGTGTAATGGGCCTATCAAGACCAGTGTCAGTGAAGGTTAGATTATATGGCCAGGTCAAGGAATGTGGGAAAAGGGCCTATAAGAATCTTGTATTCGTGTATGTGGAACTTGATACTGCGTGAATGTGTATGAGACCACATGTTTTGCCTCCCTTTGTCTCACTCGCTATGGAAGTTTCAAGAGACACGTTGGCTCCTGCCTTTTATCAGAGTGAGTGGAGCTTGCAAGCCGGGTGAACTAAAATAAAATATCTATAATCCGAACTCAGCCTTTTGATTGAGACCAGCCTGTGGACAGAAAGAACCCAATTTCATTAACAACAGTTGAAATGCCAAACCTTTTCTGAACTGAATCTGAAATCTGAGACCAATCCAAAGAAGGATCTCCATTGCACAAGAGCTGGTAAGATGTGTATTGTGATTGAAGATGTGGTTAACACTCGGACCACAGAGGTTAAGAGAGGTCACAGTCAGGAACAATTTTTACATCAGAAGAATAAGTGATTACAATTCCCAGCTGTTAGTGATGTGATTAGTGGCTTTGTGCTTCACATTAACTTTTCAGCATCAAGTTATTTTCAAAAGGCCATCCCAGATATTTAAGAGGCCTGCAGCAATTATTTGAAATAGATACTTAGCCCATTACAAAATGTTTTACAACATATTTTTGAGTTTTATTTTATTTTTGGCAATTGTTGGGATAATATGTACGTCATCTATTCACTGAAATATGAGTGTTAATTGGTTTAGTTTAAAAAGTATTAGACTTTGCATTCAATTCAGCTTTCAAAGTGCAAGTCATGGTGGATTCTGAGAAGTCGATTATGCTTGGCAAAACCCCCTTTCGAATGTAGTTCTTATGCATGATCAGTTTTTCAGGACACAGTCCATTTCAAAGTTATTGTGCACGCTGTAATAATCAGAGATCAGACCAACACACCCATCCACAAGCCAATTTAAGTTGGAATGACCGGGAACGATAGGAATATTTTGAATTACTGGAAAATTAAATATGAGTATTTGTTCTTCATCAAATTTTTGCAGTACCTCAAGAAGAAGCTTAGTAACACATGCGTGATTGCATTGTGCAACAATCTCAGTACTGAGTAACAGTGCTGTGCTTTGTATTGTGCAAAAATCACAGTGCTGAGTAACAGGGCTGTGCTATTGCATTGTGCAACAATCTCAGTGCTGAGTAACAGGGCTGTGCTATTGCATTGTGCAACAATCTCAGTGCTGAGTAACAGTGCTGTGCTATTGCATTGTGCAACAATCTCAGTGCAGAGTAACAGGGCTGTGCTATTGCATTGTGCAACAATCTCAGTGCTGAGTAACAGAGCTGTGCTATTGCATTGTGCAACAATCTCAGTGCTGAGTAACAGGGCTGTGCTATTGCATTGTGTAACAATCTGAGTGCTGAGTAACAGGGCTGAGCTATTGTATTGTGCAACAATCTCAGTGCTGAGTAACAGGGCTGAGCTATTGCATTGTGCAACAATCTCAGTGCAGAGTAACAGTGCAGTGCTATTGCATTGTGCAACAATCCCAGTGCAGAGTAACAGGGCTGTGCTATTGCATTGTGCAACAATCTCAGTGCAGAGTAACAGGGCTGTGCTATTGCATTGTGCAACAATCTCAGTGCTGAGTAACAGGGCTGTGCTATTGCATTGTGTAACAATCTGAGTGCTGAGTAACAGGGCTGAGCTATTGTATTGTGCAACAATCTCAGTGCTGAGTAACAGGGCTGAGCTATTGCATTGTGTAACAATCTGAGTGCTGAGTAACAGGGCTGAGCTATTGTATTGTGCAACAATCTCAGTGCTGAGTAACAGGGCTGAGCTATTGCATTGTGCAACAATCTCAGTGCAGAGTAACAGTGCAGTGCTATTGCATTGTGCAACAATCCCAGTGCAGAGTAACAGGGCTGTGCTATTGCATTGTGCAACAATCTCAGTGCAGAGTAACAGGGCTGTGCTATTGCATTGTGCAACAATCTCAGTGCTGAGTAACAGGGCTGTGCTATTGCATTGTGTAACAATCTGAGTGCTGAGTAACAGGGCTGAGCTATTGTATTGTGCAACAATCTCAGTGCTGAGTAACAGGGCTGAGCTATTGCATTGTGCAACAATCTCAGTGCAGAGTAACAATGCAGTGCTATTGCATTGTGCAACAATCTCAGTGCAGAGTAACAGGGCTGTGCTATTGCATTGTGCAACAATCTCAGTGCTGAGTAACAGGGCTGTGCTATTGCATTGTGCAACAATCTCAGTGCTGAGGAACAGTGCTATGCTTTGTAATGTGCAAAAATCTCAGTGCTGAGTAACAGGGCTGTGCTATTGCATTGTGCAACAATCTCAGTGCTGAGTAACAGTGCCGTGCTATTGCATTGTGCAACAATCTCAGTAGTGAGTAACAGTGCTGTGCTTTGTATTGTGCAAAAATCACAGTGCTGAGTAACAGGGCTGTGCTATTGCATTGTGCAACAATCTCAGTGCTGTGTAACAGGGCTGTGCTATTGCATTGTGCAACAATCTCAGTGCTGAGTAACAGGGCTGTGCTATTGTATTGTGCAACAATCTCAGTGCTGAGTAACAGTGCCGTGCTATTGCATTGTGCAACACTCTCAGTGCTGAGTAACAGTGCAGTGCTATTGCATTGTGCAACAATCTCAGTGCTGAGTAACAGTGCTGTGCTATTGCATTGTGCAACAATCTCAGTGCTGAGTAACAGGGCTGAGCTATTGTATTGTGCAACAATCTCAGTGCTGAGTAACAGGGCTGAGCTATTGCATTGTGTAACAATCTGAGTGCTGAGTAACAGGGCTGAGCTATTGTATTGTGCAACAATCTCAGTGCTGAGTAACAGGGCTGAGCTATTGCATTGTGCAACAATCTCAGTGCAGAGTAACAGGGCTGTGCTATTGCATTGTGTAACAATCTGAGTGCTGAGTAACAGGGCTGAGCTATTGTATTGTGCAACAATCTCAGTGCTGAGTAACAGGGCTGTGCTATTGCATTGTGTAACAATCTGAGTGCTGAGTAACAGGGCTGAGCTATTGTATTGTGCAACAATCTCAGTGCTGAGTAACAGGGCTGAGCTATTGCATTGTGCAACAATCTCAGTGCAGAGTAACAATGCAGTGCTATTGCATTGTGCAACAATCTCAGTGCAGAGTAACAGGGCTGTGCTATTGCATTGTGCAACAATCTCAGTGCTGAGTAACAGGGCTGTGCTATTGCATTGTGCAACAATCTCAGTGCTGAGGAACAGTGCTATGCTTTGTAATGTGCAAAAATCTCAGTGCTGAGTAACAGGGCTGTGCTATTGCATTGTGCAACAATCTCAGTGCTGAGTAACAGTGCCGTGCTATTGCATTGTGCAACAATCTCAGTAGTGAGTAACAGTGCTGTGCTTTGTATTGTGCAAAAATCACAGTGCTGAGTAACAGGGCTGTGCTATTGCATTGTGCAACAATCTCAGTGCTGTGTAACAGGGCTGTGCTATTGCATTGTGCAACAATCTCAGTGCTGAGTAACAGTGCTGTGCTATTGCATTGTGCAACAATCTCAGTGCTGAGTAACAGGGCTGTGCTATTGTATTGTGCAACAATCTCAGTGCTGAGTAACAGTGCCGTGCTATTGCATTGTGCAACACTCTCAGTGCTGAGTAACAGTGCAGTGCTATTGCATTGTGCAACAATCTCAGTGCTGAGTAACAGTGCTGTGCTATTGCATTGTGCAACAATCTCAGTGCTGAGTGACAGTGCTGTGCTTTGTATTGTGCAAAAATCTCAGTGCTGAGTCACAGGGCTGTGCTATTGCATTGTGCAATAATCTCAGTGCTGAGTAACAGGACTGTGCTATTGCATTGTGCAACAATCTCAGTGCTGAGTAACAGGGCCGTGCTATTGCATTGTGTAATAATCTTAGTGCTGAGTACCAGAGCTGTGCTATTGCATTGTGCAACAATCTCAGTGCTGAGTAACAGGGCTGTGCTATTGCATTGTGTAACAATCTTAGTGCTGAGTACCAGAGCTGTGCTATTGCATTGTGCAACAATCTCAGTGCTGAGTAACAGGG
The DNA here is from genome assembly GCF_047496885.1 of Scyliorhinus torazame. Taxonomy (NCBI): domain Eukaryota; kingdom Metazoa; phylum Chordata; class Chondrichthyes; order Carcharhiniformes; family Scyliorhinidae; genus Scyliorhinus; species Scyliorhinus torazame. The sequence goes on from NC_092719.1 coordinate 384,234, forward strand.
CTGTGCTATTGCATTGTGCAACAATCTCAGTGCTGAGTAACAGGGCTGTGCTATTGCATTGTGCAACAATCTCAGTGCAGAGTAACAGGGCTGTGCTATTGCATTGTGCAACAATCTCAGTGCAGAGTAACAGGGCTGTGCTATTGCATTGTGCAACAATCTAAGTGCTGAATAACAGGGCTGTGCTATTGCATTGTGTAATAATCTTCGTGCTGAGTAACAGGGCTGTGCTATTGCATTGTGCAACAATCTCAGTGCTGAGTAACAGGGCTGTGCTATTGCATGGTGCAACAATCTCAGTGCTGAGTAACAGGGCTGTGCTATTGCATTGTGCAACAATCTCAGTGCAGAGTAACAGTGCCGTGCTATTGCATTGTGCAACAATCTCAGTAGTGAGTAACAGTGCTGTGCTTTGTATTGTGCAAAAATCACAGTGCTGAGTAACAGGGCTGTGCTATTGCATTGTGCAACAATCTCAGTGCTGTGTAACAGGGCTGTGCTATTGCATTGTGCAACAATCTCAGTGCTGAGTAACAGTGCTGTGCTATTGCATTGTGCAACAATCTCAGTGCTGAGTAACAGGGCTGTGCTATTGTATTGTGCAACAATCTCAGTGCTGAGTAACAGTGCCGTGCTATTGCATTGTGCAACACTCTCAGTGCTGAGTAACAGTACAGTGCTATTGCATTGTGCAACAATCTCAGTGCTGAGTAACAGTGCTGTGCTATTGCATTGTGCAACAATCTCAGTGCTGAGTAACAGGGCTGAGCTATTGTATTGTGCAACAATCTCAGTGCTGAGTAACAGGGCTGAGCTATTGCATTGTGTAACAATCTGAGTGCTGAGTAACAGGGCTGAGCTATTGTATTGTGCAACAATCTCAGTGCTGAGTAACAGGGCTGAGCTATTGCATTGTGCAACAATCTCAGTGCAGAGTAACAGTGCAGTGCTATTGCATTGTGCAACAATCTCAGTGCTGAGTAACAGAGCTGTGCTATTGCATTGTGCAACAATCTCAGTGCAGAGTAACAGGGCTGTGCTATTGCATTGTGCAACAATCTCAGTGCAGAGTAACAGGGCTGTGCTATTGCATTGTGCAACAATCTCAGTGCAGAGTAACAGGGCTGTGCTATTGCATTGTGCAACAATCTCAGTGCAGAGTAACAGGGCTGTGCTATTGCATTGTACAACAATCTCAGTGCTGAGTAACAGGGCTGTGCTATTGCATTGTGTAACAATCTCAGTGCAGAGTAACAGTGCTGTGCTATTGCATTGTGTAACAATCTCAGTGCTGAGTAACAGGACTGTGCTATTGCATTGTGCAACAATCTCAGTGCTGAGTAACAGTGCTGTGCTATTGCATTGTGTAACAATCTCAGTGCTGAGTAACAGAGCTGTGCTATTGCATTGTGCAACAATCTCAGTGCTGAGTAACAGTGCTGTGCTATTGCATTGTGCAACAATCTCAGTGCTGAGTAACAGTGCTGTGCTATTGCATTGTGCAACAATCTCAGTGCAGAGTAACAGGGCTGTGCTACTGCACTGTGCAACAATCTCAGTGCTGAGTAACAGTGCTGTGCTATTGCATTGTGCAACAATCTCAGTGCTGAGTAACAGGGCTGTGCTATTGCATTGTGCAACAATCTCAGTGCTGAGTAACAGTGCTGTGCTATTGCATTGTGTAACAATCTCAGTGCTGAGTAACAGAGCTGTGCTATTGCATTGTGCAACAATCTCAGTGCTGAGTAACAGTGCTGTGCTATTGCATTGTGCAACAATCTCAGTGCTGAGTAACAGAGCTGTGCTATTGCATTGTGCAACAATCTCAGTGCTGAGTAACAGTGCTGTGCTATTGCATTGTGCAACAATCTCAGTGCTGAGTAACAGTGCTGTGCTATTGCATTGTGTAACAATCTCAGTGCTGAGTAACAGAGCTGTGCTATTGCATTGTGCAACAATCTCAGTGCTGAGTAACAGTGCTGTGCTATTGCATTGTGCAACAATCTCAGTGCAGAGTAACAGTGCTGTGCTATTGCATTGTGCAACAATCTCAGTGCTGAGTAACAGTGCTGTGCTATTGCATTGTGCAACAATCTCAGTGCAGAGTAACAGGGCTGTGCTATTGCATTGTGTAACAATCTCAGTGCTGAGTAACAGTGCTGTGCTATTGCATTGTGCAACAATCTCAGTGCAGAATAACAGGGCTGTGCTATTGCATTGTGCAACAATCTCAGTGCAGAGTAACAGGGCTGTGCTATTGCATTGTGCAACAATCTCAGTGCAGAGTAACAGGGCCGTGCTATTGCATTGTGCAACAATCTCAGTGCTGAGTAACAGTGCTGTGCTATTGCATTGTGCAACAATCTCAGTGCTGAGTAACAGAGCTGTGCTATTGCATTGTGCAACAATCTCAGTGCTGAGTAACAGTGCTGTGCTATTGCATTGTGTAACAATCTCAGTGCTGAGTAACAGAGCTGTGCTATTGCATTGTGCAACAATCTCAGTGCTGAGTAACAGTGCTGTGCTATTGCATTGTGCAACAATCTCAGTGCTGAGTAACAGAGCTGTGCTATTGCATTGTGCAACAATCTCAGTGCTGAGTAACAGTGCTGTGCTATTGCATTGTGTAACAATCTCAGTGCTGAGTAACAGTGCTGTGCTATTGCATTGTGCAACAATCTCAGTGCAGAGTAACAGGGCTGTGCTATTGCATTGTGCAACAATCTCAGTGCTGAGTAACAGGGCTGTGCTATTGCATTGTGCAACAATCTCAGTGCTGAGTAACAGGGCTGTGCTATTGCATTGTGCAACAATCTCAGTGCTGAGTAACAGGGCTGTGCTATTGCATTGTGCAACAATCTCAGTGCTGAGTAACAGGGCTGTGCTATTGCATTGTGCAACAATCTCAGTGCTGAGTAACAGGGCTGTGCTATTGCATTGTGCAACAATCTCAGTGCAGAGTAACAGGGCTGTGCTATTGCATTGTGCAACAATCTCAGTGCTGAGTAACAGGGCTGTGCTATTGCATTGTGCAACAATCTCAGTGCTGAGTAACAGGGCTGTGCTATTGCATTGTGCAACAATCTCAGTGCTGAGTAACAGGGCTGTGCTATTGCATTGTGCAACAATCTCAGTGCTGAGTAACAGGGCTGTGCTATTGCATTGTGCAACAATCTCAGTGCAGAGTAACAGTGCTGTGCTATTGCATTGTGCAACAATCTCAGTGCAGAGTAACAGGGCTGTGCTATTGCATGGTGCAACAATCTCAGTGCTGAGTAACAGTGCTGTGCTATTGCATTGTGCAACAATCTAAGTGCTGAGTAACAGTGCCGTGCTATTGCATTGTGCAACAATCTCAGTGCTGAGTAACAGTGCTGTGCTATTGCATTGTGCAACAATCTCAGTGCAGAGTAACAGGGCTGTGCTATTGCATTGTGCAACAATCTAAGTGCTGAGTAACAGGGCTGAGCTATTGTATTGTGCAACAATCTCAGTGCTGAGTAACAGAGCTGTGCTATTGCATTGTGCAACAATCTCAGTGCTGAGTAACAGAGCTGTGCTATTGCATTGTGCAACAATCTCAGTGCTGAGTAACAGGGCTGTGCTATTGCATTGTGCAACAATCTCAGTGCAGAGGAACAGGGCTGTGCTATTGCATTGTGCAACAATCTAAGTGCTGAGTAACAGTGCCGTGCTATTGCATTGTGCAACAATCTCAGTGCTGAGTAACAGTGCTGTGCTATTGCATTGTGCAACAATCTCAGTGCAGAGTAACAGAGCTGTGCTATTGCTTTGTGCAACAATCTCAGTGCCAAGTAACAGTGCTGTGCTATTGCATTGTGCAACAATCTCAGTGCTGAGTAACAGGGCTGTGCTATTGCATTGTGCAACAATCTCAGTGAAGAGTAACAGGGCTGTGCTATTGCATTGTGCAACAATCTCAGTGCTGAGTAACAGGGCAGTGCTATTGCATTGTGCAACAATCTCAGAGCAGAGTAACAGGGCTGTGCTATTGCATTGTGCAACAATCTCAGTGCTGAGTAACAGGGCTGTGCTATTGCATTGTGCAACAATCTCAGTGCAGAGTAACAGGGCTGTGCTATTGCATTGTGCAACAATCTCAGTGCTGAGTAACAGGGCTGTGCTATTGCATTGTGCAACAATCTCAGTGCAGAGTAACAGTGCCATGCTATTGCATTGTGCAACAATCTCAGTGCTGAGTAACAGGGCTGTGCTATTGCATTGTGTAACAGTCTCAGTGCAGAGTAACAGTGCCGTGCTATTGCATTGCGCAACAATCTCAGTGGTGAGTAAAAGGGCTGTGCTATTGCATTGTGCAACAATCTCAGTGCTGAGTAACAGGGCTGTGCTATTGCATTGTGCAACAATCTCAGTGCAGAGGAACAGGGCCGTGCTATTGCATTGTGCAACAATCTAAGTGCTGAGTAACAGTGCCGTGCTATTGCATTGTGCAACAATCTCAGTGCTGAGTAACAGGGCTGTGCTATTGCATTGTGCAACAATCTCAGTGCTGAGTAACAGGGCTGTGCTATTGCATTGTGCAACAATCTAAGTGCTGAGTAACAGTGCTGTGCTATTGCATTGTGCAACAATCTAAGTGCTGAGTAACAGTGCCGTGCTATTGCATTGTGCAACTATCTCAGTGCAGAGTAACAGGGCTGTGCTATTGCATTGTGCAACAATCTCAGTGCCAAGTAACAGTGCTGTGCTATTGCATTGTGCAACAATCTCAGTGCAGAGTAACAGGGCTGTGCTATTGCATTGTGCAACAATCTCATGAAGAGTAACAGGGCTGTGCTATTGCATTGTGCAACAATCTCACTGCTGAGTAACAGGGCAGTGCTATTGCATTGTGCAACAATCTCAGTGCTGAGTAACAGGGCTGTGCTACTGCATTGTGCAACAATCTCAGTGCAGAGTAACAGCTGTGCTATTGCATTGTGCAACTATCTCAGTGCAGAGTAACAGGGCTGTGCTATTGCATTGTGCAACAATCTCAGTGCCAAGTAACAGTGCTGTGCTATTGCATTGTGCAACAATCTCAGTGCAGAGTAACAGGGCTGTGCTATTGCATTGTGCAACAATCTCAGTGAAGAGTAACAGGGCTGTGCTATTGCATTGTGCAATAATCTCAGTGCTGAGTAACAGGGCAGTGCTATTGCATTGTGCAACAATCTCAGAGCAGAGTAATAGGGCTGTGCTATTGCATTGTGCAACAATCTGAGTGCTGAGTAACAGGGCTGCGCTATTGCATTGTGCAACAATCTCAGTGCAGAGTAACAGGGCTGTGCTATTGCATTGTGCAACAATCTCAGTGCTGAGTAACAGGGCTGTGCTATTGCATTGTGCAACAATCTCAGTGCAGAGTAACAGTGCCGTGCTATTGCATTGTGCAACAATCTCAGTGCTGAGTAACAGGGCTGTGCTATTGCATTGTGTAACAGTCTCAGTGCAGAGTAACAGTGCCGTGCTATTGCATTGCGCAACAATCTCAGTGGTGAGTAAAAGGGCTGTGCTATTGCATTGTGCAACAATCTCAGTGCTGAGTAACAGGGCAGTGCTATTGCATTGTGCAACAATCTCAGAGCAGAGTAACAGTGCTGTGCTATTGCATTGTGCAACAATCTCAGTGCAGAGTAACAGGGCTGTGCTATTGCATTGTGCAACAATCTCAGTGAAGAGTAACAGGGCTGTGCTATTGCATTGTGCAACAATCTCAGTGCTGAGTAACAGGGCTGTGCTATTGCATTGTGCAACAATCTCAGTGCAGAGTAACAGTGCTGTGCTATTGCATTGTGCAACAATCTCAGTGCAGATTAACAGGGCTGTGCTATTGCATTGTGCAACAATCTCAGTGCTGAGTAACAGTGCTGTGCTATTGCATTGTGGAACAATCTCAGTGCTGAGTAACAGGGCTGTGCTATTGCATTGTGGAACAATCTCAGTGCTGAGTAACAGGGCTGTGCTATTGCATTGTGCAACAATCTCAGTGCTGAGTAACAGGGCTGTGCTATTGCATTGTGCAACAATCTCAGTGCTGAGTAACAGAGCTGTGCTATTGCATTGTGTAACAATCTGAGTGCTGAGTAACAGGGCTGAGCTATTGCATTGTGCAACAATCTCAGTGCTGAGTAACAGGGCTGTGCTATTGCATTGTGCAACAATCTCAGTGCAGAGTAACAGGGCTGTGCTATTGCATTGTGCAACAATCTCTGTGCAGAGTAACAGGGCTGTGCTATTGCATTGTGCAACAATCTCAGTGCAGAGTAACAGGGCTGTGCTATTGCATTGTGCAACAATCTCAGTGCAGAGTAACAGGGCTGTGCTATTGCATTGTGCAACAATCTCAGTGCAGAGTAACAGGGCTGTGCTATTGCATTGTGCAACAATCTCAGTGCAGAGTAACAGTGCTGTGCTATTGCATTGTGCAACAATCTCAGTGCAGAGTAACAGGGCTGTGCTATTGCATTGTGCAACAATCTCAGTGCTGAGTAACAGGGCTGTGCTATTGCATTGTTCAACAATCTCAGTGCAGAGTAACAGGGCTGTGCTATTGCACTGTGCAACAATCTCAGTGCAGAGTAACAGGGCTGTGCTATTGCATTGTGCAACAATCTCAGTGAAGAATAACAGGGCTGTGCTATTGCATTGTGCAACAATCTCAGTGCAGAGTAACAGGGCTGTGCTATTGCATTGTGCAACAATCTCAGTGCAGAGTAACAGGGCTGTGCTATTGCATTGTGCAACAATCTCAGTGCAGAGTAACAGGGCTGTGCTATTGCATTGTGCAACAATCTCAGTGCTGAGTAACAGGGCTGTGCTATTGCATTGTGTAACAATCTCAGTGCAGAATACAAGTTCAAATTCATAAAAACCTTTACTGTGCAGGAGGAGTTAATTTGGCTCATCAAATCTGCACCTCCTTTCGAGTTTCTCCCTTTATTTTATTCTGACTCTCCATAGTCTTCCTGCCAAAATGAATCACCTCACAGTTTTCTGCATTGAACTTCATCTGCCACCTGTCTGCTCACTCCACCATTTTGTCGATGTATAGGGCATTGGTGAGGCCACACCTGGAGTATTGTGTCCAGTTTTGGTGTCCTTACCTGAGGAAGGATGTTCTTGCTATGGAGGGAGTGCAGCGAAGGTTTACCAGGCTGATTCCTGGGATGGCGGGACTGTCATATGAGGAGAGACTAAATTGGTTAGGATTATATTCATTGGTGTTTAGAAGAGTGAGAGGGGATTTGATAGAATTATAAAATTCTAACATGATTAGACAGGGTAGATTCAGGAAGAATGTTCCCGATGGTGGGGGAGTCCAGAACTAGGGGTCATAGTTTGAGGATAAGGGGTAAACCTTTTAGGACTGAGGTGAGGGGAAATTTCTCCACCCAGAGAGCGGGGAATCTGTGGAATTCGCTGCCACAGAAAGTAGTTGAGGCCAAAACGTTGTGTAATTTCAAGAAGGAATTCGACACAGCTCTTGGGGCTAAAGGGATCGAGGGATATGGGGGGGTGGGGGAGGGGTCAGGGTCTTGAACTTGATGATCAGCCGTGATCATAATGGTTGGCGCAGCAGGCTCGAAGGGCCGAATGGCCTCCTCCTGCTTCTATTTTCTATGTTTCTATGGATGAGGCCATGAGCAACAGTTATTTTAGCTCTGTAATGGATTCAAACTTTACAATCTGGAATGTGGAGTTTTTTTTCCATTCATAATTCATCCGCCTATATATGGAACAAAGCCAGCTGTGAGAATAGAGTTGGACACAAGCAATGCCATTTGGAAGCTGTAACTTCAATCAGAAAGATCAAATTGTTTTTCCTTGACAGGAAAATAAGAAGCACCATCTGAGCAGACACAAATGTTGGATTTTTAATCAAGGGGAATAACAAATGGCAGAATTGTTAAAATGCTGTGGACCATTTGGCCCATTTTGTTTACACTGACTCTCACATTGAGCAGTTCACTTAATGTCATTCTCCTGCCTTCTCTCCCTAACCCGGCAGGTTCTTCCTTTGCAAATAATTCCCTCATGAATGCTTTGTCTGATCCTGCCTCCACACTCCTGCAGGCAGCGCATTCCAAAATCCTTACCATTCGCTGTGTTAATTCCTGTCTCCATTGCTTGGTTGGCCAATCACTTTAAACCTCTGCCCCGTCATTTACCCCATTCTCCATCATTCCACAAGAGGAAATACTTTCTCCCTATCTGCTGAGTAAAATGTTGCTGTGTCACAATTATTGATACCAATAGACACTCGGCTCATGGATAACGTGACCCCAGAAGCCTAGACCATGACTGATTGTGCAGTAGAAGATTTGTGGTCCAGTGTGTCTGTGGTAACTCTCAGTGCTTCATCAGGTGACAGTGTTTCTTTTCCATTTTCCAGACATTTCTCCAAGAGAGAATCAATTTTTTTACAGCCACTTTCACAGATGGAGGAAAACCATTTAGCCTTTGGCCAAGAGGTAAAAAGAGAACAATAAGAAACAGCCAGCAAAGTTATAAGATTCCAACTCCTGACAGGTTATTACTCTTGCTAAGAATTGTTCAGTTTTCTGATCAACTGATAAAAGCACATCGATAATAAATGGTCAGTTATGTTCAATGACTTCCACATTTAGTAGTTGCACTTTGCTGACATTGCATTTCTCCAGTGTTTTGGATTTATTTTTCGATCTTTGCCTTTCTCTTGTTGTCACTGTGGTCCCATTGCAGTACAGCTCAAAGGATGGCCAAATAGATGCAGCATCACTCAATCCTGGGTCATGTGAGCTGTATCTGAAGGTGTCTCAAGTCATTGTCTGAAACTCAGCTGACAGGGAGACATTCCGTCGTAACCCAGAGGAAAACAACCATCACCTCCATTGGGTCTCCTGGAGTTTGAGCTCCCAGGTACTGTCAAACTCCCAGCTCCCAGAGACCAACCCCCTGGGGCTCAATATGAGCAAGGTATAAAAGCAGATCCAACTCAGGGCCTGGTGAAACATATCCCCCTAGCTAGGAGTGCACTGGGAGTGAGATGCTGCATTAAATATTACACAGACTATTGTGAGCATGTAAATAACATGTAAATATTGCTTAGACTATTGTAAATATGTAAATAAATCCTTCTTTGTTTACAACAGCTTTCTTGTGAGTTACAAACTTATAATAAGAGACAAAATCTAAACAATCTATAAGTTGGAAGGGGAGAATGAGGGGAAGAGAGGGAGATAGATAGTCAATTGAGAAGAATATGCAATAGAGCAAAGGAGAGAGACAGAAGATAGAGGACTGTGGTGTTGCTCAGCTGAGCTGAGAGTTCTGGGAAAGATCCCATCCAAAGTGTTCATTATCTTTTTCAATACAATTGCATTTTCAGCATTAACTTAGTTTTCCATTTCCAGCAGTTGTTCTTTTATTGTGAGGGCCTAATGACCATGGGCAGAATTTTATACAATCTGCAGGAGTGGCGAGATGGTGATGGGTGTGGGGAGGGGAGCGAGCAGGAGTCCTTGTCCAATTCCTGCTATCGGAAAAACTCTCCCTAATTTAGTGGCGAGCTGGGTGTGGAGGGCTCAATGCTGGCGGTGGGGTGTCAATTAGACTCATTAATGAGCCACTTCAAGCCAAATATTCCTGAACCCACAAGGTTTAATGGTCGCTGTGGAAGGGAAATTAATGAGTTGCCAACTTGGAAGCTTGCTGGGAAATGACTACAGCTTAACACTGCTTTTGAACGAAAATAAATAGGTCAGGTAACATAAACGAAATACTGCTTAGTATTCTGATCTCGGCCTTATTATGAAATCACGTTGTCCTCCGAAAGTAAATGTGTACTCGAGTTGTTTTTAGCCAAGGGCAAGAACATACATACTACGTATTTCATCTTACGTACTTTCCAAGGTCTATTTATTATAAACATGGCTGTTTACTTCAAGCTATTATTTCAGACTATAAAAATATGCTTTCTTCAATCGAATCTCAGAGTGCGGTGCCCTGGCGACGCAGCCGGAACATTCTCTCTCCGCAAATATATTTGTGTAAATAAATTTCCTTAAATCGAACCTCGAGGAATTTGTCTTTATTATAATTTCCACGACAGTCGCTTAATTGACTTCTGAATGTCGCTCAGCATATCTTGTCACTTTTCCAGCAGCCGACAAGCAGAGACCCTCGTTGACAGGCATTCAGTGCCCAGTCGAGGGACAGCATTGGGGAGGGAGTGCTGAAGACACCATCGACCTGCACCTTCTCCCTTGCGCCAGTGGCACCCGCCCCTCCCCCTCACCTGTCTCTGTGGATCCGTCATGATGAAGGCCCCAGGGTATTGCCGACAGTGGTCACTGCTCCTGGAGGCAAAGCCAGTACTGAAGAGCCGCAGGACTCTGATTGCTCTTAAACAGTGTCAAGTCTCTCGGAGGGAAGTGATGCTGGGCTCCCACCCATTCTCCAGCTTGCAGGTGGACACCCGTCAAAGGAATGAAATTCAGCCCCATGTGTGAGGGAATTGCCAAATACATTAAATAACAGTCAGGGCCAAAACAAAAGCACCATTTGAGAAATAATCCATGAGTAAAGAAAAACATTGACTGGAATGTTCTCATAGTCCTCCTCCTCTGTCAGAAGGAGTACAAATGGGTAGAGTGCTCATTTGAAGGGTCGTAGCAGACTTGATGGACCGAATGGCCATCTTCTGCACTGTCGGGATTCTATGATTCTAAATACACAGACATAGACATCGGGTGAAGCTTATGGAGCATAGTGTTAACAACAGTAGGAAAGATACATGGAGAAATGAGTTCAGTCCATAAGAGGGTCATTTAGGAGTCTGGTGACAGTGGGGAAGAAGCTGTTTTTGAATCTGTTCGTGCGTGTTCTCAGACTTCTGTATCTCCTGCCCGATGGAAGAAGTTGGAAGAGAGAATAACCCGGGTGGGAGGGATCTTTGATTATGAATATTTTTGTGTCGTTTGCAAATTTGGCTGCAGTACATTCAATTCCTTCCTCCAAGTCATTAATATGTATTTTGAAGTTTGCGGTCCCAGCACGGATCCGTGTGGAACCCCACTGGTTCCAGGTCACCAACATAAAAAAAGAACCCCTTTATCGCCACTCGCCGTTTCCTGACCATTAGCCAATTCTCTCTCCATACCAAAACACTAACTCCAACACCATGGGCTCTTATCTGATGACTTAATCTTTTGTGAGGTACCTTGTCAAACACTTTCTGGAAGTTCAAATACATCACATCCACTGGTTCCCCTCTATCCACTCAGGTTGAGACTTCCTCAAAAAACTCGAACAAATGAGTCAGACACCATTTCCCTTCCATGAAGCCACGCAGACTCTGCTCAATCAGATTATGATTGTCCAAATGTGTTGCTATTACTTCCTTAATAATTGATTCCAACCTTTTTCCAACAATAGATGTCAGGTAAATTGGCCTACAGTTACCCGCTCTTTGCCTCCCTCCCTTTTGGTATAGGGGACTCACTTTGGCAGTTTTCGAATTCTCCGGCACTTCTCCAGAGTCCAAGTATTTTTGGAAAGTTACAACCAATGCATCCACTATCTCTGTAGTTACTTCTTTAAGATCCTGGAATGCAAGTCATCAGGGGCATCTATCTGCCTTTAGCTCCATTAGTTTTTCTAATACTACTTCTCTCGTGATGGTGATGGTATTTAATTCCTCCCCCGTATTCTTTAGTATTAATGGGATGTAAGAAGTAGTCACTGCAAAGACTGATGCAAAATATCTGTTTTAACTCCTCTGCCATTTCCTTGTTCCCCATAACATCTCCCCAGATGTACTTTCTTCGGGGTCGATGTTCACTTTGACCTTTCTCTTCCTTTTTATATATTTAAAGAAGCTCTTATTGTCAGTTTTTATATTTCTCGCTAGTTTGCCCTCATAGTTTATTTTCTCTCTCTATAACATCCTTTTAATCCCCCTATGCTGGATTCTGAATTTATCCCAGTCTTCGGGGTTATCACTAACTTTTGCCTCCTTACATCCTTTTTCTTTCAACTTAATTCTCTCCTTAATGTCCTTGTTTAGCCATGGTTGTTTATCCCTCTCTAGAATCTTTCCTCCTTACTGGGATATATTTTTGACAAGAGTCATGAATTACCTCCTTAAATGTCTGTTACTGCTTGTTTACGGTCTTACAGTCCACTTTAGCAAACTCTATTCTTATTTCATTGTAATTCCATTTCCTTAAGTTCAAAACAGTTGTTTCTGACCCAAGTTTCTCACTCTCAAACTGAATATTAAATTCTGCCATGTTATGATTACTACTTCCTACGGGATCTTTTACTCTGAGGTCATTTATTAAACCTGACTCATTACCCATTACTAGATCCAAGATAGCCTGTTCCCTGGTCGGCTCCATGACTTATTGCTCTGGAAACTTAGCCGAATGCACTCTCTGAATTTGTTGCCGTAGCTATGCTTTCCAACTTGATTAACCCAATCATCACAAAGGTTAAAGCCGCCCATTTATACCCTTTCCTACAGTGTGGTTACTGTTTGGGGTCAATACACTGCTCCTACCAATGTCTTCTTTCCCTTCATGTTTTTACCTCCACCCAAATGAACTCTACATCATCCAAGTCTTGATCGTCCTTCACAAGTGCCCTCATTTCACCTCTTATTAACAGTGCTACTCCACCACTTTTTCCTTCTCTCCCGACTTTCCAAAAGGTAAAATATCCCTGAATATTAAGTTCCTAGTTTTGATGTCTCTGTAGTAGCTATGAGATCATCTCCATTTACCTCTATTTGCACCATCAGTTTGTCTATCTTATTCCGAGTGCTTCGTGCATTAAGATACAAATCCTTTAGACTTGCGTTTTCGCCATTTTTAATCATCCTAACTTTTCTTTGTACTGTGGCCCTATTTCCCCTCACCCTTGATTACCCTGTCTACTGGTTTTGCATTTTACTGTTCTTTCTTTCATTACTGTCCTTGTTTCTCTTTACCTTTGCCATCCTGCTTAGGATCTTATCTCCCTGTCATTCTAGTTTAAACTCTCTCCAACCACTCAAGCAAATACTTGCCCTCGGACATCAGCCCCGGTGCCGCCCAGGTGTAACCCGTCCAGTTTGTACTGGTCCCACCGCCCCAGAACTGGTCCCAGTGTTGCAGGAATCTGAAACCCTTCCCCTTTCACCACATATTAACCCAATGTACCAGCACATGGCAATGGCAACAATCCTGAGATCACTAACTTTGAGGTCCTGCTTTTCAACTTACTTCCTAACTCCCTATATTCAGCTTTTAGGACCTCATCCTTTATTTTACCTGTGTCATTAGTACCAATGTGTACCACGACCGTTGGCTGTTTATTCTCCCTCTTCAGACACATCCTTAACCCTAACACCAGGGAGGCAACATACCATCTTGAGCCTCGTTTGTGGTCACAGAAACGCTTATCTATTCCCCTTATGATTGAATCCCCTATAACTATTGCATTCTCACGCTTTATACTCCTTCCCTCTGCAGCAGGACCTACTGTAGGATTCAGTGTGTTAGGACAGCACTGGGGCAGAGCAGGCTTGATGGGCTGTGCCAAGCTTTTCCCAAGGTTTCTCTCAGCCCAAATCCTTCCACTTTCCTTCTCTTCCAGCAGGAATGGCAATGTCAATTGAACTTTAAATTTCCCCAATAGCTTCCAGCTGAACTTCATTAGTTGTAACTGTTAAATATAATAAATGTAAAGTAGATCAACCAGGTTCTGAAAGTGTAAAAACTGATTTTTAACTTTGTTTTTTAATGTGCTGATATTATCCATGTAAATTGGAATGAAAAATACCATCATCACTCTCTTAATTAACAGAACATTGAAAATAAGCCAACATTAAAGGTCTCATTTTATTTTGAAGCAAGATGCTAGTGTAGGCCCCAGGGTCTCCAGTCAATTAGGTTTAAGGGAATAAACAGCTGAAGGCACTTTCCATCCATTACAGTTCTTGTTTAATGACATTTCCTGTGTAATTAATTAAATCTACTGTTCTTACTTCACATCACACTGTGTCAGACCAGATATGTCTCAGGCTTTTAGTCCACAGCAAAAGGTTTTTAAAATCACAAGCTGTAATGCAACAGAAATAAGTGACAAGACTCTAAGTGACATAATGCAGGATGGCAGCTGATTCATATATTGAAAAGCACTGAGCCTTCCCTGCTTGATAAGGGATCACAAGGGAAGAAGTTTCAGCCAAGGGGAATATTAATGCCACATTGATCACTATGTACATGCAGTAAGGTAGAAAGGGGAGCAGTCTGGTCACTGACTTAGAAACGCTTCAACTAGTTTTAGCAGTGGAATAAATACCATATGAATTGCATGATGAACAACTATTCCATATTCTCTGATAATGTCTATTCAAAGTAAAATCAAGAGTTCAAAATTAGAATTGTGATGAATGTAAGGAATTGATTTATTTTATGTTTTATATTTTTTGCAGTAATGTTATTAAAACCTGGGTTAAGGTGCATACAGACAGTATGAACAGCTAGAACAGTGATTAAGGTATCATAAAAATGAGATAATTATTTATTTGAGGGTGAAGTGTTCATTAAACAAGTCAAAGGACATCTTGTGAGAAGTGACAAAAGAATGGCTTGTGCTTTGGGTGCAGATGACATAGTTAATAGGAGGAGCCAGGTTTGTCTGAAGAGTCAGTAGGTCCCGGAACTCTAATCTGAACAGAGGTTTCACTTTGGTCCTGAAAGAATTTCTCACCAAAGTTTGCATAGAGAAAATGGCATTTAATGTATATTGGTTTGCTTAATTGGAATATAGTGGCAGGTTTAGGAAGTAAGCTAAAGTTTCTTCTCTTACTAAAGAACTGTTGTAACTGTTAACTGTAAAACTAATGTTTGTTGCTAATGTGCTGAAATTAAAGTTTATTTTAACATAAAAGATACTTCCTGGTCGGTGTATCACTCCTATGGGGCAGTAACATTTCCTCAGTTGTACAAATTGAAAATAGATACGTTCTCCTCCAGGATTCTAACAGAATGGGTTTAATAATGCAACATCTTGTCAGATTTCTACAGATTTAATGAGGGTCTACTCCACTAATCTCAGTTAAACACAAATTTAATTGTTTTTGTTGCAATTTTCACAGGTTCTGGGGGCAGAGTGGAAATAGATTGAGGAAAACGCCTGCTACAGCATTGGAGCATTTCAATGAGAGCCGCTCAATAGTTGTGAAGGAATGGTTCACTTATTCAGTTGCATGTATGAAAGGGAAGGGTAAAATGGTAAAATGGTCTCCTGCCCAGTTTTCTATACTGACAAATATTGTAGGAATTATGTAAAAGTGGGAACATATTGGACATTGAGCAAGCAAATGGTATGTTGGCCTTCATAATGAGAGTAGTTGAGTACAGAAGCAGGGATGTGATGCAGGGCCTTGGTGAGGCCACACCTGGAATATTGTGTGCAATTTTGGTCTCCTTATCTGAGGAAGGATGTTCTTGCTCTAGAGCAAAGATTTACCAGCCTGATTCCTGGGATGGCGTGTGAGGAGAGATTGAATCGGTTAGGATTGTATTCGCTGGAGTTCAGAAGAATAAGGTGGGAACTCATAGAAACCAATAAAATTCTAACAGGACTGGACAGGGTGGATGCAGGAAGGATGTTCCCAATGGTGGGAGTGTCCAGAACCAGGGGTCACAGTCTGAAGATACGAGGTAGACAATTTAGAACTGAGATGGGGAGAAATTTCTTCACCCAGAGAGTGGTCGGCCTGTGGAATTCGCTACCACAGGACGTCGTTGAGGCCAAAACATTTTTGAGGCCAAGTGCGGAGGATCAATGGCGTTTAACGTGGAAAAGATCAGTGTCACCCACTCACCGATCCTGGGACCGGGCGAGCAGCCACGCCACATAAAACCCCTGGCTTCCACGATGTAAACGGCCAGAGAATTGCCGGTTCCATGGCCGTGCACGCCAACGACCTGCAGCGATCGCACCGTAAAACATGGCGCCGGCCGTGCGCGGACCTGTCCTGCCAGATCCTGCCCCCCTGGCTACCCCCTGTCCACCTCCTGGCCACCCCCCCTCCATCAGTCCCCCCAGCCCATTGTCAAAGCACTGCCCCCACTGGCCAGCGGCACAGCTCCCGCCTGACTGTGGCGGCACTTTCACAGTCCTCAGCCGCCGCTGAGACCACACGTCAAACATGCGGTCGGGAACTCGGCCATCGGGGGAGGGCCTTCAGGTGATGCGCTGAGGCTGTCCCAACGGCGTGTGTCCCGCCTTCTCGATGATGCCGTTTCGGAGGGGGCGGGGCATACAAAACCTGTGTCAAACAGGCGTAAAAAGGGATTCTCCACCCAATCGCCGATTATGACATCACCATTGGGGAATGGTGAATCCCGCCCTGTATGTTTTTCAGAAGCAGTTGGATATAGTACTTGCGGCAAAGGGGATTGAAGGATATGGGAGAAAACAGGTTAGGCTATTGAGTTGGATGATCTCCATGATCGTAATGAATGATGGAACAGGCTTGAAGGGCTGAATGGCCTCCTCCTGCTTCTATTTTCTATGATTCGATGAGCTTTCTTTGTCCAGAGAGAAGTGAGATTCTGGAATACACGATTGGCTGATCTGCTGGGAGCGGATTCTTTGGTCAGGAGGAGCTGGACCATGTTGCTTCATTCAGGAGGCAGTTTTATAGTGAATGGCAGGTCCATGTAGGCTCCTGGACTCGGCTTATCTCAGGATATCAGAGACAAGTTCTCTGGATATCTTTTCCTTTACCGGTCCTGAGTTTTCTTGTTAGTTTAGCCTAAGACAGCAGATTAATAGCTATGGGGTTTGAGGAGGGGATTGCGTTGCGAGGTTATGGGAAGGAGATTACAGCTTTGGCATGTTTGGTTAACATGTTGAAATTGCCATAGTGGGGTGTGTCGGCTGAAGGGGTGACCTAATCTTTTTGTGTCCATTCATATTCTATGTTCTTCTGTTCAACAAAACAATAGAACATGTCAGAATTTGCCCATGGCATGGGCTGTTTTCAAAATTGCAAATTACAAATATAATTTTATTAGCATTAAATATAATCATACATTTTAACTGTTCCTCCTGCAGTGTTAGCTTCAGAGTTTAGTCTCAAATTGGAATAAAATTAATTGTTACTTGGCAAACGTGGGTTAAGTAAAGAAAGTCAGTGTGGATATGATCGAATTGTTTGATGAGGGTTGATGAGGGTAATGCTGTTGACGTGGTATACTTTCAAAAAGCATTGGATAAATTGCCGCACAATAGTGAGAAAAGTTAGAGCTCATGGAATAAAAGGGACAGGAGCAGCATGGATACTAAATTGGTTATTCAGTGACAGAAAACAAAGTTCAGATTGACAATTATTTTTTGGACAGGAGGAACGGGTATTGTGGATTCCCAAGGGATTGGTGTTAGTACCCCTGCTCCTCTGAATATATATTAATGATCTAGATCATAGTGTACAGGGCATAATTTCTAAATTTGTGGATGATTCAAAACTTTCAAACATTGAGAACTGTGAGGAAGACAGTGCAAAACTTCAAAAGGACAGAGACAAGTTGGTGGAATGGGCAGACTGGGTGTGTGTGAGTGAGTGTGAGTGAGTGAGTGTGAGTGAGTGTGTCTGTGTGTGAGTGAGTGTGTATGTGAGTCAGAGTGAGTGAGTGTGTCTGAGAGTGTGTGTCTGTGTGTGAGTGAGTGTGAGTGGGTGTGCCTCAGAGTGTGTGTTTGTGGGTGAATGAGTGAGTGAGTGTGTGTGTGACTGAGTGTGTGTGTGAGTGAGTGTGTCTGAGCGTGTGTGTTTGTGGGTGAACGAGTGTGAGTGTGTGTGAGTGTGTTTGTGGGTGAGTGAGTGTGTGTGTGAGTGAGTGTGTCTGAGAGTGTGTGAGTGAGTGAGTGTGAGTGAGTGTGTGTGAGAGTGTGTGCTTGTGGGTGAATGAGTGAGTGTGTGTGAGAGTGTGTGTTTGTGGGTGAATGAGTGTGAGTGTGCGTGAGTGAGTTTGTCTGAGAGTGTGTGTTTGTGGGTGAATGAGTGTGAGTGTGTGAGTCAGAGTGAGTGAGTGTGTTTGAGAGTGTGTGTTTGTGGGTGCCAGTGGGTGGGCCAGCATTTATTGCTGTTCGGGAAAGAATTCCAGGATTTTCACCCAATAACAGTGAAGGAACGGCGATATATTAGGGCAGCACGGTAGCACAGTGGTTAGCACTGTGGCTTCACAGCGCCAGGGTTCCAGGTTCGATTCCCGGCTTGGGTCACTGTCTGTGGGAAGTCTGCATGTTCTCCCCGTGTCTGCGTGGGTTTCCTCCGGGTGCTCCCGTTTCCTCCCACAAGTCCCAAAAGACGTGCTGTTAGGTGATTTGGACATTCTGAATTCTCCCTCTGTGTACCCGAACAGGTGCCAGACTATGGCGACCAGGGGCCTTTCACAGTAACTTCATTGCAATGTAAGCCTACTTGTGACAATAAAGATTATGAAAATATTTCCAAGTCAGGTTGGTGTGTGGCTTGGAGGGGAGCCTCCAGGTGGTGGTTCCCAGGTATCTGCTGCTCTTGTCCTTCTAGATGGGAGTGGACGTGGGTTTGGAAGGTGCTGCCTAAGGAACCTTGGTGAGTTCCTGCAGTGCATCTTGTAGATGGTACACACGGCTGCCACTGTTCATCGGTGGTGGAGGGTTTGAATGTTTGTGGAAGGGGGAGCAATCAAGCAGCTGCTTTGTCCTGGATGGTGTCGAGCTTTTTGAGTGTTGTTGGAGCTGCACTCATTCAGACAAGTGGAGAGTATTCCATCACACTCCTGACTTGTGCCTTGTAGATGGTGGACAGGATTTGGGGGGTCAGGAGGTGAGTTACTTGCTGTATGATTCCTAGCCTTTGACCTGCTCTGGTAGCCACAGTATTAATGTGGCTGGGTCCAGTTCAGGTTCTGATCAATGGTAACCCCCAGGATGTTGATTGTGGGAGATTCAGCGATGACAATGCTGAGTGATGGTTAGATCCTCTCTTGTAGGAGATGGTCATTGCCTGGCACTTGTGTGGCATGAATGTTACTTGCCACTTGTCAGCCGATCCTGGATATTGTCCAGGTCTTGCTGCATTTGGACATGGACTGCTTCATTATCCGAGCAGTGATGAATGATGTTGAACATTGTGCAGTCATCCGCAAACATCCCCACATCCAACCTTATGATGGAGGGAAGGTCATTGATGAAGCAGCTGAAGGTGGTTGGGCCTAGGACACTACCCTGAGGAACTCCTGCAGTGATGTCATGGAGCTGAGGTGATTGATCTCCAACCATCACAACCACCTTCCTCTGTGCCGGGTATGACTCCAACCAGCGGAGAGTTTTCCCCCTGATTCCCATTGACTCCAGTTTCGCTCGGCTTGATGCCACACTCGGTCAAATGCTGCCTTGATGTAAAGTAGACATTGGGCCGCTCCAAAATGACACTGGTAATCTAGTGATGGGAGACCAGGAAATAGCTGAGGAACTAAATAAGTACTTTGCGTCAGTCTTCACAGTAGAAGACATGAGTAATATCCCAACAATTCAGGAGAGTCAGGGGGCAGAGTTGAATATGGTAGCCATCACAAAGGAGAAAGTGCTAGAGAAACTAAGAGGTTTAAAAATTGATAAATCTCCGGGCCCAGATGGGCTACATCCTAGAGTTCTAAAGGAGATAGCTGAAGAAATAGTGGAGGCGTTAGTTATGATCTTTCAAAAGTCACTGGAGTCAGGGAAAGTCCCAGAGGATTGGAAAATCGCTGTTGTAACCCCCCTGTTCAAGAAGGGAATAAGGAAAAAGATGGAAAATTATAGGCCAATTAGCCTAACCTCGGTTGTTGGCAAGATTCTAGAATCCATTTTTAAAGATGAGATTTCTAAATTCTTGGAAGTGCAGGGTCAGATTAGGACAAGTCAGCATGGATTTAGTAAGGGGAGGTCGTGCCTGACAAACCTGTTAGAGTTCTTTGAAGAGATAACAAATAGGTTAGACCAAGGAGAGCCAATGGATGTTATCTATCTTGACTTCCAAAAGGCCTTTGATAAGGTGCCACACGGGAGACTGCTGAGTAAAATAAGGGCCCATGGTATTTGAGGCAAGGTAGAAGACAGAGAGTTGGGATAAAAGGTTCTTTTTCGGAATGGCAACCGGTGACGAGTGGTGTCCCGCAGGGTTCAGTGTCGGGGCCACAGCTGTTCTCTTTATATATTAACGGTCTAGATGACGGGACTGGGGGCATTCTGGCTAAGTTTGCCGATGATACAAAGATAGGTGGAGGGGCAGGTAGTATGGAGGAGGTGGGGAGGCTGCAGAAAGATTTAGACAGTTTAGGAGAGTGGTCCAAGAAATGGTTGATGAAATTCAACGTGGGCAAGTGCGAGGTCTTGCACTTTGGAAAAAAGAATAGAGGCATGGACTATTTTCTAAACGGTGACAAAATTCATAATGCTGAAGTGCAAAGGGACTTGGGAGTCCTAGTCCAGGATTCTCTAAAGGTAAACTTGCAGGTTGAGTCCATAATTAAGAAAGCAAATGCAATGTTGTCATTTATCTCAAGAGGCTTGGAATATAAAAGCAGGGATGTACTTCTGAAGCTTTATAAAGCATTAGTTAGGCCCCATTTAGAATACTGTGAGCAATTTTGGGCCCCACACCTCAGGAAGGACATACTGGCACTGGAGCGGGTCCAGCGGAGATTCACACGGATGATCCCAGGAATGGTAGGCCTAACATACGATGAACGTCTGAGGATCCTGGGATTATATTCATTGGAGTTTAGGAGGTTGAGGGGAGATCTAATAGTAACTTACAAGATAATGAATGGCTTAGATAGGGTGGATGTAGGGAAGTTGTTTCCATTAACAGGGGAGACTAGGACCCGGGGGCACAGCCTTAGAATAAAAGGGAGTCACTTTAGAACAGAGATGAGGAGAAATTTCTTCAGCCAGAGAGTGGTGGGTCTGTGGAATTCATTGCCACAGAATTCTTGATTTCTCGAGGAATTAAGGGCTATGGAGAGAGCGGGTAAATGGAGTTGAAATCAGCCATGATTGAATGGTGGAGTGGACTGAATGGGCCGAATGGCCTTACTTCCCCTCCTATGTCTTATGGTCTTATGGCAGTCACTCTCACCCCTAGATCCATAAATTCTGCTTTCAGGACCTTTTTCTGTATATATTGTTGGTACCAATGTGTGCCACAATATCTGTCTGTTTGTCCCATTCAGTCATCCCTGCAGCCTTTCAATTAATTCCCTGACCCTGGCACCGGGAGGCAATACACCATCCTGGAGCCTCTTTTGCAACCACAGAAATGTCTGTCTGTTCCCCTTACAATTGAATCCCCGACCACTATCGCCCTGACATTCCTCCCCCTCCCCTCCTGTGCAGCACACCCACCCACGATGCCATGAAATAGGCAGCCACTGCTTTCCCGACACAGTCATCTCCCCCAACAGTATCCAAAATGGTCTATGTGTTAGGAAGGGGGATGGTGGCGGCACGGTAGCGCAGTGGTGAGCACTGTTGCCTCATGGCGCCGAGGACCCCGATTCGATCCCAGACCCGGGACACTGTCTGTGTGGAGTTTGCACATTCTCCCCGTGGCTGCGAGGGTCTCACCCCCACAACTCTCAGATGTGCAGGGTAGGTGGCTTGGCCATGTTAAGTTGCCCCTTAATTGGAAAAAAAATGAATTGGGGTCTCTAAATTTATAGAAAAAAAAGGGGGGGCATGATCGCAGTGGACTCCTGCAGTACCTGCCTTTCTGTACTTTGCCTGGTGGTTACCCAATGCCTGTTCAAGCCTCACCTGCAGTGTGACCCTCTCACTGAAGGTGTTATCCACGAGCTGCTCGCATCACGGATGCTCCACAGCGAATCCACCCTCAGCTCCAACTCCGAAATGTGGTTAGTCAGTAGCTGCAGTTGGTCACACTTCCTGCACACATGGTCACCAGGGATAACTGAAGCTTCCATGATCTGCCACATAGCACAGGTGGAGCATATCACGGCTGCAAACTCTCCTGCCGTGACTACCCTTAAACCCCTTATTTACTCCCTTTTTAACAAAACGTAAGCTATATATGATTACTATTTACTCACCTCCCTTAGGCTAACTTTACTTCCCGTACCCTACTGTGGGTTACTGATATTACTTTATTATAATGACCCGGCTTACACTTATTTTTGCTGTTTCTCAGTTCATCCCCTCCTCCAAACAAAAAAAACAAAGAAAACACTTTTTAAACTCACGACTGTTTCACTGTGACGCTGACTGCGAAGTCATTGAGGACAGGAATCTGCCCTTGGTGTTGGTGAAACGTGGCTGTGCTCCGCTCCTGCCCGGACTGTGACTGAGCTCCACACTCAGTCTTTTCAGTTTCACGTTCTCCTAGTTTCACCCAACTCCCTGTGTTTACCCAACTCCAAAAGCACACTCGCTCAACCAAGCAGGCATCCGCAGTGCAGGCACTCACAGCGCAGGCATCCACAGTGCAGGCACTCACAGTGCAGGCACTCACAGTGCAGGCATCCGCAGTGCAGGCACTCACAGTGCAGGCACTCACAGTGCAGGCATCCGCAGTGCAGGCACTCACAGTGCAGGCATCTGCAGTGCAGGCATTCACAGTGCAGGCACTCACAGTGCAGGCACTCGCAGTGCAGGCACTCGCAGTGCAGGCATCCGCAGTGCAGGCATCCACAGTGCAGGCACTCACAGTGCAGGCACTCACAGTGCAGACATCCGCAGTGCAGGCATCCGCAGTGCAGGCATCCGCAGTGCAGGCATCCGCAGTGCAGGCACTCACAGTGCAGGCATCCGCAGTGCAGGCATCCGCAGTGCAGGCATCCACAGTGCAGGCACTCACAGTGCAGGCACTCACAGTGCAGACATCCGCAGTGCAGGCATCCGCAGTGCAGGCATCCGCAGTGCAGGCATCCGCAGTGCAGGCACTCACAGTGCAGGCATCCGCAGTGCAGGCATCCGCAGTGCAGGCATCCGCAGTGCAGGCACTCACAGTGCAGGCACTCACAGTGCAGGCACTCACAGTGCAGACAAGGAGGCACAGAGTAACATCTGTTTCTGTCGGTCTCAAATTGCAATGCTCAGGAAACTGGGTTAAACCAGTTGCACAATTAAACAGCTACATCTGAGTCACACTAAGGACTCAGCTGACTCCTGTTTCAGGACTGCAACTAACAAAAAGAGCAGCTTTTGAATACCCGAGAAAAGTACTAATTTAGCTTTTAGCTAATTTAACTATTACAGTGAGACCTGAGATTTTTTTCATTGCTTTACAGAGTGGGATTGGAGGGAAAATCTTATGAGGAAAGGCTGACGGACTTGAGGTTGTTTTCGTTGGAGAGAAGAAAGTTAAGAGGAGACTTAATAGAGGCATACAAAATGATCAGGGGGTTGGATAGGGTGGACAGTGAGAGCCTTCTCCCGCGGATGGATATGGCTGGCACGAGGGGACATAACTTTAAACTGAGGGGCAATAGATATAGGACAGAGGTCAGAGGTAGGTTCTTTACGCAAAGAGTAGTGAGGCCGTGGAATGCCCTACCTGCTACAGTAGTGAACTCGCCAACATTGAGGGCATTTAAAAGTTTATTGGATAAACATATGGATGATAATGGCATAGTGTAGGTTAGATGGCTTTTGTTTCGGAGCAACATCGTGGGCCGAAGGGCCTGTACTGCGCTGTATTGTTCTATGTTCTATGTTCTATGTTCAGGTTAATTTGGAGCAGAAACTTATTTTACAGAAAATGCTGGAAAATTTTCGCAGGTCTGGCAGCATCTGTAGGGAGAGAAAAGAGCGAACGTTTCGAGTCCAGATGACCCTATTGTCACTTTTACAGTGAGCAGTTCAGCTCATAAATGGTATCGGATCTTTTATAAAGTACATTATAAACCATTGAACAAGTGTGGCTGTGCCAGAGGCTGGCCTGGTTAGAGGACAAGGTGAGGATGAGGAAGAGTACGAATATAGGCGATGGGGTTAATGGGGAGTGGAATGAAGCTAGAATCTGAAAGGGCCAAAAACAAGTCAAATTGTTCAGTGCACAGTGCTACTAGTGGAAGGATGATGCAGCTACAGTGTGACAGACAACTGTTTACATTGAAATAAATGCTAACATTGGTAGCTTCAATTAAATTACAAAACTCAAAATTACAACATTGGAAATGTTGACAAGTACACAAATGGCATGAATGTGAATAATGTTTGGCAATTTGTAGAGAGACACATGAATACACCTGGGGTAAAGATGTTTTTAAAATCTTTATTTTGTATCGACAAGAAGGGGGAGTCCACACTGAGTTGAGTGAAATAATTAAGGTTTATTTCAGGAGCCCTGGGTTCACGGCACTCGGCGCTACCCAACTGTGTGACCAGAAGCGTTCAAGTTGCCCCGCTCCCTTAGCCGGCGTGTATTTCCCCAAGGATTCTGGTAATACAGGATTCCCAACGCCGCATGTCTCGTAAGGATGGTGACACAGTGGTTAGCGGCGCTGCCTCACGGCGCCGAGGACCTGGGTTCGATCCCGGCCCCGGGTTCGATTCTGGCCCCGGGTCACTGTCCGTGTGGAGTTTGCACATTTTCCCCGTGTCTGCGTGGGTCTCACTCCCACAACCCAAAGATGTGCAGGGCAGGTGGATTGGCCACACTAAATTGCCTCTTAATTAGAAAAATAAATTATTTTTTAAAAGTCTTGTAAAGATGGAGGTTGGAATGGAAACAATGACATTTTGCTAACATTCTGTAAATATGCTCCATTCATTTTCCATTTTCAATTTGCAGATGTTATTGATGAACGAAAATCAGAAAGCCAGAGAATAAATACATATTAAAAAGGAGAAAAGTTGAATAATACAAATCTGTAAACAACCACTATCATTAAAACAAAGTGTAACATCTAATTTAAAACCATTCACAATCTTTAACGGGTTCGAGGCACTTACATACGACTGTTACGGTGATGTTATCGCTGGCGTAAATATGAAGGTTAATGCAAAGTGCGGTGGTCTTGTGGGCAGCAAAAGCACCCCCACCTCTTAGCCAGAAAGCTCTGGGTTCAAGTATGACCCCAGGATTGATGGTTAAGGAAGGAGCCTTCATAATGTGGCCAAACAGGCTGATTCACAATCTGTAAATCCTTCCACTGTGCCTCCAACAGGCGGTCCTGGTGAGAGAGTCTCCTGCAGAAGCCAATAGCCATTTCATTAACTTGCCCAGTATAACCATGGATCATCTCAATGAAGTCCATGACCAGCCCTATTGGGGCCTGGCACTGAGAGTGATAGAATGCAAAGAGTAGGGGCAAGATTGTCCGGCCTCGTTACAGTCCCGCTCAAACGTAATGAGGCCGGTGAATAGCGGGAGAGGCCAAAAATGAGTTCCGGCCGGGCGCCAAGCCATTTGCGATGCGATCGGCCCGCTCACACCGTCGAATTTGAGATCCCACCGTAGTGAGACGATAAACCAATTATCACCACTTAAGCCCCATTTCCATACAATTAACGCGAGCCATGACATGGCATTCAGCGGCCTCACCAGCAAGCGGTCACGCTGGCACCGATTAGTACTCCTTTGGAAAAATATGAACCTGGTGGAAGGTTCCTGTGGGGAGCCAAGGAGGTGAACAGCCATCTTTTGCTCACAGGCAAAGAGCCCGGGGATGCTGGGATTGCCACCCCAGTGCTCGGTGGGGGATGGGGGCCTCTCTGCAGGGGTGGGCTGCCATGGGGGGGGGGGGGTGCGCTGGGGAGATGGGCAAAGGGTTTGGGGGTCAGCCAGGAAGAAAGTGAGGCATCATAATGTTTATGCAAAAGGGTTATTAATTAATTAATGATCGTTATTGTCACAAGTATGCTTATATTAACACTGCAACAAAGTTACAGTGAAAATTGTAGTATTGAGGAAGTAAGGGCCTGCCACTCGCCCCCACCCATACGAAACTTCTTACAACACTGCGGGTGTACCTACACCTCAGGGATTGCAGTGGTTCAAGAAGGCAGATCACTATCACCTTTACAAGGGAAATTATGAATGGGAAATAAATTCCGGCCCAGCCAACGATGCCCATATCCCAGAAATGATTAGAAAAAGTTTAAATCTGACTAAGCTCCAACACCCAACTCTTTCCCAGCCACACTATTACCCCCAACTAGCCCACAGCACCCCAATCCTCCAACTCTCCCCTGACCTGACCACAAGATCGATCCTGCCCACCACTCACCCTACCCACTTACACCCCAATCTTCTCTCCATAGCTTTTCAAAAAAGCCTTGGTATATTTAAACATTTTACTTACAGATTAGTGCAGCTAATGCCAATAGAAGGGGGTATGGCTTCTGCACAGATTCTCTCCTCTGGGGTTTCTTGGACTGACTGAGTTCTGCAGGATCCTCCATTGGAAGATTGTCCTGAAATATCAGAGGACGGTAAGTGTGTACCTTTTGTAGGTCAGGGTTAGAAATAGAGGTTCAGGGGCAGCACGGTGGTGCAGTGGTTAGCACTGCAGTCTCACGGCGCCGAGGTCCCAGGTTCTATCCCGGCTCTGGGTCACTGTCCGTGTGGAGTTTGCACATTCTCCCCATGTTTGCTTGGGTTTCGCCCCCACAGCCCAAAACGATGTGCAGGTTAGGTGGATTGTCCATGCTAAATTGCCCCTTAATTGGAAATAAAAATGAATTGGACATTCTAAATTTTTTAAAAAAGAAATAGAGGTTCAGATCTTGAAAGGAAGATTTGAGCTGATATTTTGCAGGATTGGAACAACCTATCATTCTTCAAATACCTGAAATATTTCTTAAATGATGATTGGATGACCTATTCAGTCTACAAGTGTGATCCCAAGTTTCTGGTCTCCTGCGCTCTGAAGTTTCTGCCTGACTTTCACTCCGACCTCCTTGGACTCCGAGAGTGTTCCACTGATGCTCGAAAAACAGAACCTCATCTCCGATTCGGCACTTTAGAGGCTTTTGGATCCAGTGAGTTCATCAATTTCTGATCAGAACCTTTCTACCCTGTTTTGGACTGTGCCTTAATAATGATTCTGCTTTTCCCATTCACAACAACTCTGATTTCTTGACCTGTTACTACCTCTTTTTGTCTTGCATCATCATTCCTGTCATCTAATGTCTCAAAACTTGTACCCTATCACATACCCTATCCTCCCCTTTTCACTTTCCCTGTCTCTGAACTTTGTCAAGACATTTCAAACTTTTTCTGATGGAATATCATCAACATGAAATGTTAACTCTGTTTTTGTCTCCACAGCTGCACACTGACCGACTGAATATTCCCATCATGTTCTTTCTTAATTATTCCGTATACTATTACCATTGTCAATTGTCATTGGCTGAGTGTTGAGTCACATGCGAGAAGCAAACTAATTATCCTCACAATGCAAAGAAAACAAAATAAAAACTGAATGGAATGAACAATGCCTGCTGTTCCTGATCCATGTGTTAATGGTTTCAATGAATCATCCAGCAAGTTGCTTTAAAGTGTTTTGCTACATAACAGCAAACTTCAAAAGGATTTTGTAGGTTATAAAATACTTTGGGAGGTTCTGGGGTGGTGAAAGGTGCTATCGAGAGACACATTTGTCTTTCTCTTGAATCTGAAATGATTTTGATCTTTTATTCCAGAGATTGGAGGACAGCTAGAAGGGCATTGCATGAAGAAAATTAAAACAATTAAATAATTAAGTGTGTCTTAGGGGCTGTTTAGCACAGGGTTAAATCGCTGGCTTTGGAAGCAGACCAAGGCAGGACAGCAGCACGATTCGATTCCCGTAACAGCCTCCCCGAACAGGCGCTGGAATATGGCGACTCGGGGCTTTTCACAGTAACTTCATTTGAAGCCTACTTGTGACAATAAGCGAATTTCGTTTGGGGCAGCACGGTAGCCTTGTGGATAGCACAATTGCTTCACAGCTCCAGGGTCCCAGGTTCGATTCCAGCTTGGGTCACTGTCTGTGCGGAGTCTGCACATCCTCCCCGTGTCTGCGTGGGTTTCCTCCGGGTGCTCCGGTTTCCTCCCACAGTCCAAAGATGTGCAGGTTAGGTGGATTGGCCATGATAAATTGCCCTTAGTGTCCAAAATTGCCTTTAGTGTTGGGTGAGGTTACTGGGTTATGGGGATAGGGTGGAGGTGTTGACCTTGGGTAGGGTGCTCTTTCCAAGAGCTGATGCAGACTCGATGGGCCGAATGGCCTCCTTCTGCACTGTAAATTCTATGATAATCTATGAAGACCTCTTGGAGTTCACAGGTGGGCAGAAGTTATTTTTCTTCAAAAACCTAAAATCTTCAGGTTGCTTCCATCCAGCCTTCCATCCAAATTACACTTTACCCCAATCTCAAACATCACCCCTGCCCACATTGTCCTTGCTTTCCCTTTGTCAGTTCTTAAATTCCTGAATACATCTCTCCGTTTTGAAAATCTCAAGCCCCATTTTAACCTCACGTAGGGGGAGGGTGGTGAGTGCCTGGAATGCGTTGCCAGGGGAGGTTGTGGAAGCAGATACATTAACGGCGTTCAAAAGGCATCTTGACAAACACATGGATAGGACGGGTATAGAGGGATACGGCACAAGCAAGTGCTGAGGGCTTTGGCCAAGGGTGGTAACATGACCGGCAGAGGCTTGGAGGGCCCAAGGGCCTGTTCCTGTGCTGTATTGTTCTTTTTGTCCAAGGAGACAGATTTAGATCGAGCACCCAATGTAAAATTCTCCTTTTTATTCAACACTAAAGCTGAATATCAGCAAGGTATGAATCAGGCCTTTGATTCAATGACGTCCCACTCCTATTCAGCAGCTTCATTAAAATCTTTCAGTATTAACGATGACTTTCTACAGCATTTTTTAATATTACCCCAAAACCCAAAATATTCTTGTAAATGTTAAGAACAACATTATTTTCTTAAATACTTGACAAACGTTTTTGTAAAAATACTTTGCCATGAAGACAGCGTCATTTTAACATTCACCAACCTGTCTAGGAATGGCGAGGTTGACAAATCTGAAAGCAGTAATGGTGCGTCAGTGTCTGTGTGGGATCCTGGGATAAACTGCTTCATGTGACCAGCAATGATGGTGCGATGTCGAAATGGTAAGTAGCACTGAGTCATAAACTTCCATCTCATCGCAAATTCATCTCTTATGAATCGATTTTTAAGATATATACATGTAATAATTAAAGAAAGATGGCCAGCGTGTGAAATGATTGTATATAAATGTTTCCAGAACCACTCCATTCCACACACCTACAATCTGCAGTGATTTTCTGCCACTGACTTCTTTAATTGACAACGAATTTCATGAATTTTTCTTGAGAATCACAAAGGGCGAAATTCTCCCCAAACGGCGCGATGTCTGCCGACTGGCGCCCAAAACAGGGCCAATCAGACGGGCATCGCGCCGCCCCAAAGGTGCGGAATGCTCCGCATCTTTGGGGGCCGAGCCCCAACATTGAGGGGCTAGGCCGATGCCGGAGGAATTTCCGCCCCGCCAGCTGGCGGAAATGGCCTTTGTTGCCCCGCCAGCTGGAGCGGAAATGACATCCCCGGGCGGCGCATGCGCGGGAGCATCAGCGGCCGCTGACAGTTTCCCGCGCATGCGCAGTGGTGGGAGTCTCTTCCGCCTCCGCCATGGTGGAGACCGTAGCGGAGGCGGAAGGGAAAGAGTGCCCCCATGGCACAGGCCCGCCCGCGGATCAGTGGGCCCCGATCGCGGGCCAGGCCACCGTGGGGGCACCCCCCGGGGCCAGATCGCCCCGCGCCCCCCCCCCAGGACCCCGGAGCCCGCCCATGCCGCCGGTAAATAGGTGGTTTAATCAACGCCGGCGGGACAGGCAATTTATTGGCGGGACTTCGGCCCAGCCGGGCCGGAGAATCCAGCGGGGGGGCCCGCCAACCGGCGCGGCCCGATTCCCGCCCCCGCCGAATATCCGGTACCGGAGACTTCGGCAACCAGTGGGGGCGGGATTCACGGTGGCCAACGGCCATTCTTCGACCCGCTGGGGGGCCGGAGAATGACGCCCAAAGTTCCAAACCGGAACTCACCGCCTGAAAGGGTGGTGGAGGCAGGAACCCTCACAACATTTAAATAGTATTTAGATGAGCACTTGAAATGCCACAGCAGACAAGGCTATGGGTTAAGTGCTGGGTAACGGGATTAGAATAGTTCGGTGCTGGATGGTTGGCATGGACGTGATGGGCTGAAGAGCTCCTGGTAATGCAGTGACAATCTTTCTGAAAGTGTACACCAGGGTGGGACCTTCACTACTGGGATCGGGGAGGGTGGGGTGGATGGGCTGGAGTTGGGCCACCTCTGCTCCAGGGCAAACTCCAGCTCTTCTGACATGTGACCCTTTAAATAGCCATATCATCACGTGACCACTCTGTCTACAGGTTGATTTCTTATTTCTTTGCCAAAGAGCTGTGCAGAAGGAACCAGGAGGAACAGCCTCTTTATGGGTGTCCTGGTCAAAGATGATGCTATTGCCCTCAGCTTGATAGAAACAGCCCTAGATGGTTGGGCCATCCAAACAGTGAGTGGGGAACACATTCCAACTGCCTCCAGCAGTCCCAATGCCATATTACACTCTGCGTAAGGCAAGACCCCCCCTCCTCAGTCAGCAGGAGGACTTTACCTCTCCAAACACAGGAAAGGAATGGATGGGGAGAAAAACAAAAGCATCACAAAAAATAAAATAAGCTCTTGTTTCCTTGCTTAAAATGACACAACGGTAGTGGGTCAGATCTCAAACAACGATGAGTCAGAGCACAGGAGGGAGATAGAGAACCTAGTGGAGTGGTGCAGCGACAACAATCTCTCCCTCAACGTCAACAAAACTAAAGAGCTGGTCATTGACTTCAGAAAGTGAAGTACCGGACACTCCCCTGTCAGCATCAACGGGACCGAGGTGGAGATGGTTGACAGCTTCAAATTCCTAGGCGTGCACATCACCAGCAATCTGTCCTGGTCCACCCATGTCGATGCTACCACCAAGAAAGCACAACAGCACCTATACGTCCTCAGGAAACTAAGGAAATTCGGTATGTCCACATTAACCCTTACCAACTTTTACAGATGCACCATAGAAAGCATCCTATCGGGCTGCATCACAGCCTGGTATGGCAACTGCTCGGCCCAAGACCGCAAGAAACTGCAGAGAGTCGTGAACACAGCCCAGTCCATCACACAAGCCCACCTCCCATCCATTGACTCCATCTACACCTCCCGCTGCCTGGGGAAAGCGGGCAGCATAATCAAAGACCCCTCCCACCCGGCTTACTCACTCTTCCAACTTCTTCCATACAAAATGTTGGAGATACAGAAGTCTGAGAACACACCCTAACAGATTCAAAAACAGCTTCTTCCCCGCTGTTATCAGACTCCTAAATGACCCTCTTATGGACTGATGTGATCTCTCCATACATCTTCTCTACTTAGTACTTACCTCCTTAGGCTTCGCTTGATATCTATGTCTATGTATTTACAGTGTGTATTTTTGTATGTCCTATGTTTTTTTCATGTATGGAACGATCTGTACGCAGAACAATGCTTTTCACTGTACCTTAGTACATGTGATAATAAATCCAAATTGAGGGCTTAACATAATAAAACAAACGTGTAACCCACTTTCAGAGGGATTATTGCAATTTCCTTATTTACCTGTGGTACTAACACAATAAACTGATACAGCTACCTCACGGTTTAAAGTTTGAGCTGTTGGCCTGTCCCTATGATCCGTTGTTTCTGCCGACTCCACCTGTCCATCTATAAATAACATTGGATGAGATTCTCTGGTCTCCCTGTGGTGTGTTTCTCGACAGCGCGAGGCAGCTTGCTGTTGGCTGGCAGCAGAATCTTTTGGTGCCACCGCTGTCAATG
Source organism: Scyliorhinus torazame (assembly GCF_047496885.1). Taxonomy (NCBI): domain Eukaryota; kingdom Metazoa; phylum Chordata; class Chondrichthyes; order Carcharhiniformes; family Scyliorhinidae; genus Scyliorhinus; species Scyliorhinus torazame. The sequence continues at coordinate 416,172 of NC_092719.1, forward strand.
GAATTTACCATTGAATCCCCTGCCCCCCCCAACATGCTACTGGCAAATCCCCGGTGGGGGTGTGCCTTCGGCGGGACCGATGTGAACAGCCAAAAGCTCTCGGCCAGGATTTTGTTGGGGAGGTGGGATGTGGCTGGCCCACCCTCATTGTCCTTGGACTGAGTGGCTCATTCATTGAAGAGTTAACCACATTGCTGTGGGTCTGGAGTCACATGTAGGCCAGACCAGGTAAGGACGGCAGATTTCCTTCTCTAAAGGACACTAGGGAACCAGATGGGTTTTTACAACAATTATTGAATTCAATTTATTGAATTCAAATTTCACCATCTGTCGTGGTGGTGTTTGAACTCACATTATTCTGGGTCATTTATTATTAGTCCAGTGACAATACCGCTATGCCACTCCCTCCCACGCATAATCTCACATCAATCCATTCACAAACCAAAAGGGAAAGTGTCTCGTCAATCGCTCTCTTGAACCAATCACATTAGCTATCCCACTTACAGTAAATTTCAGTTCACCCCAAACATTCACTCAGATCTTACTTTGCACCAGTCCTGTTGTCCCATCACCTCTGCACTTCCTAACCTACCCTGACCCCCACTCCTTGAATAACTCACCCTTCCCCAGCTCTATAACCCACTCCAGCGATACAATTCTCAGCCACATTTCTATGACAGAGTTTGACACTAACAATCCAAATTTATATTCAGGGTTACCACCCTCCGGACAATCCATTCCTGCCAGCTCTTTTTTGACATGGTTTTATTCATTATTATTCCAATGATTTCAGCAAATATCAAAACAGGACTAATTCTACCAGTTCTGTGGCTACAAAATTATCGGAAGTTCAGTAAAATCAGTGAGGGAGAAACCGTTACCAAGAACAACAACTTCAAATCAAGCACATCAACAAAATATGGTGCAGAAAATGAGCAGATATGAAAGGTTAATGCTGTGGTTGTACATTGGAATTGGAAGGATTATACCGGAAAATCTAAACTATCGCCATGATGAACATCTTGGATAATTGAGTCAATGTTCATTTGTTTATCACCTCAGGCTCAGTAAAGTATAATTGGCAACTCGCCAAACTAATTATACAATAAAAAATACTACAAGTATACATCATGCCAGCCAGAATCTGAATAATGATAGCTTGTTGTCAGGATAGAAATTGGAAATGGCGGTTCTGAACTGCAGAATCTTTCCAAATGTCAATGAACCTGTTGTGCATCATCAGCATGTTCAATTGTTCATTTTTCTCTTTTAATCTGTCGTAATCAATGTAGTCTAACTTGTGTATACTCATTCCTGTAATAAATGCAGTCCAACTCGCGTATAACATGTTCCTGTAATAAATGCAGTCCAACTCGCATAAAACACTTTCCTGTAATAAATGCAGTCTAACTCACGTATAACATGTTCCTGTAATAAATACAGTCTAACTCTTTTTTCAATTCTGAATTGACCCTCAGTGTACCGGAACAGGCGAATGCTTTTTTGATACATGATGAAAACCAGAGACCGGCATCAGTTCAACTCTGATATTAGATGGCAGATTAACTAGACTGATGTTGTCAGTAAAAACGACTGTAAAATTGTGAACAAATTTCAGCAAATATCCAGCACCAGTTCTATCGAAGCTTCTGCAAGAGCGTCACTAAAAATAAAAAATTCTTCCAGGGATGAGGCATGTATTCTGCTGAAGCTAGCTCAGTATGGAGCTGCAGTAATATACCCTGTAATGTACACTGAAATGTACACAGTAATGTGCACAGTAATGTATACTGTGTTGTACACTGTAATGTACACAGTAATGGAGATGCAGTAATGTCCACTGTAATGTCCACTGTAATGTACACAGTAATGGAGATGTAGTAATGTACACTGTAATGTACACTGTAATGTACACTGTAATGTACACTGTAATGTACACAGTAATGGAGATGCAGTAATGGACACTGTAATGTACACTGTAATGGAGATGCAGTAATGTACACTGTAATGGAGCAACAGTAATGTACACTGTAATGTACACAGTAATGGAGATGTAGTAATGTACACTGTAATGTACACTGTAATGTACACTGTAATGGAGATGCAGTAATGTACACTGTAATGTACACTGTAATGGAGATGCAGTAATGTACACTGTAATGTACACTGTAATGGAGATGCAGTAATGTACACTGTAATGTACACTGTAATGCACACTAATGGAGCCGCAGTAATGTACACTGTAATGGAGCTGCAGTAATGTACACTGTAATGTACGGTGTAATGTACATAGTAATGGAGCCGCAGTAATGTACACTGTAATGTGTGGTAGTATGTATTGGGGGTCATGTGGGACTGGAAGCCCTAATGTCATTGGCTGACAGATCCCGGGTCCTGGTTGGCCGTTGACCTCTAGCTCCGCCCTGAAGGCGAAGTATAAGAAGCCGGTGCCTTCCCCCGCATGCCAGTTTACTATCGGGCTGCTGGGGAACAGACACGCTTAATACAGCCTCATCGACTTCACTCTATTTGTCTCACGGAGTCTTTGCGCGCTACAATTTATTAAGCGTGCCTAAAAAGGACTATGGAGCTCAGGATCATTCCAGAATGCCTGAGGATCAGCCCCCACGCAGTGAATGCGGCAGCAGCCTTCAAACACTGGCAGACTTGCTTCGAGGCCTACATCAGGACGACCACCGGCCGAGTCTCAGACGAACAAAAACTGCAGGTCCTGCACTCGAGGGTGAGCACGGAGATTTTCACCCTCATTGAAGACACCGACGATTTCCAGACGGCGTTCGCAGCACTGAAAAGTCTCTATGTCCGCCCAGTTAACCAAATCTACGCTCGCTACCAGCTCGCGACGAGACGGCAAGCTCCCGAAGAATCAATGGACGAGTTCTACGCTGCGCTACCCGCGCCTACGGCCCCGACCGCGCGGCAGGCCATCGGGCCCCGTACGTACCCGTCGCGGCAAACCCCCCCCCCCCCCCGGACACCCCACAGGCTTGCGCGGCCCAAACGCCGAGTCGCACCGGGGGAGCCCGCTGTTATTTCTGCGGCCAGGCGAAGCACCCCCGACAGCGCTGTCCGGCCCGCGCAGCCATCTGCAAAAGCTGCGGGAAAAAGGGCCACTATGTGGTGGTGTGCCGGTCCCGCGAGGTCGCCGCCGTTCCGGGAGAACAGGGAGCCCTACAAGCAGTCTATGCCTCCCAACCCCCCCAGCACGCCATGTGCGACCCGCAGGCGCAGCCGCTCTGGGTCCCGACCACCGCGGCCCCGGGAGAACTGGGAGCCCTGCACGCCGCCTACGCTCCCCAACCCCCCTCCCCGCAGCCCATGTATGACCCGCCGCCGGCGCTCCCGATTTGGGTGCCGGCCAACACTCTCTACGGAGAGGAGGGGTTTTTCGCGTCCCGAACGCCACCCTCACCCCCCTCCCGCGCCCCACGCCTGACCCGCCGGCTCCGCCGACTTGGGCCCCGACCACCGCTGTCCCCGGTGAGGGAGCTCCTCGCGCTCCTTGCGCTCGCGGCCCCACGCCTGTCCCGCCGGCACCGCCGACCTGGGCCCTCACCCCCGTCCCGCGCCCCACGCCTGACCCGCCGGTGCAACTTACCTGGGCTCCGACCACCGCTGTCCCCGGCGAGGGAGCTCCGCGCGATCCTAGCGCCCGCGGCCCTGGCGCTCGCAGTGAGGGAGCTCCGCGCGGTCCTAGCGCCCGCAGCCCTGGCGCTCGCAGTGAGGGAGCTCCGCGCGGTCCTAGCGCCCGCAGCCCTGGCGCTCGCAGCGAGGGAGCTCCGCGCGGTCCTAGCGCCCGCGGCCCTGGCGCTCGCAGAGAGGGAGCTCCGCGCGGTCCTAGCGCCCGCAGCCCTGGCGCTCGCAGTGAGGGAGCTCCGCGCGGTCCTAGCGCCCGCGGCCCTGGCGCTCGCAGAGAGGGAGCTCCGCGCGGTCCTAGCGCCCGCAGCCCTGGCGCTCGCAGAGAGGGAGCTCCGCGCGGTCCTAGCGCCCGCGGCCCTGGCGCTCGCAGAGAGGGAGCTCCGCGCGGTCCTAGCGCCCGCGGCCCTGGCGCTCGCAGTGAAGGAACTCCGCGCGATCCTAGCGCCCGCGGCCCTGGCGCTCGCAATGCAGGAACTCCGCGCGGTCCTCGCGCTCCCCAGACCCCCCAGCACACCATGTGCGACCCGCAGATGCCGCCAATTTGGGTCCCGACCACCACGAGGGGAGGAGGGGCGCCGCCATCTTGGACCGCCCCCGACCTGTACGACGCATGGGGTGGCCATTTTGTCCACCCCCGACGCCATCCTGTGACCCCTCAGCCACGTGCGATGTATGGGGGTGGCCATTTTGTCCATCCCCGACGCCATCTTGGACGGCAACAACGGACCACACCCCACTACTACAACCACGGCTCGCTTCGGTTACGCTCGATCAGGCTCGGCCCCGGACTCTCCAGACGACGACGACAACGGTTCTAATTAACGGCCACGAGACGCCATGCCTAGTCGACTCCGGGAGCACGGAAAGTTTTATACACCCCGACACGGTAAGACGCTGTTCCTCAACTACCTTCCCCAGCACACAAAAGATTTGCCTAGCCGCAGGATCCCACTCCGTACAGATCCAGGGATTCTGCATAGTTACCCTAACGGTACAGGGGAGGGAATTCAAAAACTACAAACTTAACGTCCTTCCCCAACTCTGTGCCCCCACCTTGCTGGGCTTAGACTTCCAATGTAACCTACAGAGCCTTACGTTTAAATTCGGCGGCCCCATACCCCCACTCACTATCTGCGGCCTCGCTACCCTCAAGGTGCAACCCCCGTCCTTGTTTGCGAACCTCACCCCGGATTGCAAACCCGTCGCCACTAGGAGCAGACGGTACAGCGCCCAGGACCGGACCTTCATTCGGTCCGAAGTCCAGCGGCTACTAAAGGAGGGCATAATCCAGGCCAGCAATAGTCCCTGGAGAGCGCAGGTGGTAGTAGTGAAGACAGGGGAGAAACAAAGGATGGTCATTGACTATAGCCAGACCATCAACAGGTACACACAACTAGACGCGTACCCTCTCCCCCGCATATCCGACATGGTCAATCGGATTGCCCAGTATAAAGTCTTCTCCACCGTGGACCTCAAGTCCGCCTACCATCAGCTCCCCATCCGCCCAAGTGACCGCAAGTACACAGCCTTCGAGGCAGACGGGCGATTATACCATTTCCTACGGGTCCCTTTTGGCGTCACAAACGGGGTCTCGGTCTTCCAACGGGAGATGGACTGAATAGTTGATCAACATGGGTTACGGGCCACGTTCCCGTACCTCGACAATGTAACCATCTGCGGCCACGATCAGCAGGACCACGACGCCAACCTCCAAAAATTCCTCCAGACCGCCAAAGCCTTGAACCTCACGTACAACGAGGACAAGTGCGTTTTTAGCACCGATCGGCTAGCCATTCTGGGCTACATAGTGCGCAATGGGATAATAGGCCCCGACCCCGAACGTATGCGCGCACTCATGGAATTTCCCCTCCCGCACTGCCCAAAAGCCCTGAAACGCTGCCTGGGGTTCTTTTCGTAATACGCCCAGTGGGTCCCCCAGTACGCAGACAAGGCCCGCCCCCTAATACAGACCACGACTTTCCCTCTGTCGACAGAGGCTTGCCAGGCCTTCAGCCGCATCAAAGCGGACATCGCAAAGGCCACGATGCGCGCCATCGACGAGTCCCTCCCCTTCCAGGTCGAGAGCGACGCCTCCGACGTAGCTCTAGCGGCCACCCTTAACCAAGCGGGCAGACCCGTGGCCTTTTTCTCCCGAACCCTCCACACCTCAGAAATCCGCCACTCCTCAGTGGAAAAGGAGGTCCAGGCCATAGTGGAAGCTGTGCGACATTGGAGGCATTACCTGGCCGGCAGGAGATTCACTCTCCTCACTGACCAACGGTCGGTAGCCTTCATGTTCGATAATGCACAGCGGGGCAAAATTAAAAATGACAAGATCTTAAGGTGGAGGATCGAGCTCTCCACCTTTAACTATGAGATCTTGTACCGGCCCGGAAAGCTGAACGAGCCGTCCGATGCCCTATCCCGCGGCACATGTGCCAACGCACAAATTAACCGCCTCCAAACCCTCCACGAGGACCTCTGCCACCCGGGGGTCACTCGGTTTTCCCACTTCATCAAGTCCCGCAATCTCCCATACTCTTGAGAAGAGGTCCGTACAGTCACAAGGGACTGCCACATCTGCGCGGAATGCAAGCCGCATTTTTTCAGGCCAGATGGAGCGCACCTGATTAAGGCTTCCCGCCCCTTTGAACGCCTCAGTCTCGATTTCAAAGGGCCCCTCCCCTCCACCGACCGCAACGCATATTTCCTTAATGTAGTGGACGAATACTCCCGCTTCCCTTTTGCCATTCCCTGCTCCGACATGATCGTGGCCACAGTCATTAAAGCCCTGAACAGCATCTTCACACTGTTCGGTTGCCCCGCATGCGTCCACAGTGACAGGGGGTCCTCTTTCATGAGTGACGAGCTGCGCCAGTTCCTGCTCAGCAAGGGCATAGCCTCAAGCAGGACGACCAGCTACAACCCCCGGGGGAACGGGCAAGTAGAAAGGGAGAACGGCACGGTCTGGAAGGCCGTCCTACTGGCCCTACGGTCCAGGGATCTCCCAGTTTCACGGTGGCAGGAGGTCCTCCCTGACGCTCTCCATTCCATCCGGTCGTTATTATGTACAAGCACTAATCAAACGCCGCACGAGCGTCTCCTTGTCTTCCCTAGGAGGTCCTCCTCTGGAACGTCGCTGCCGACCTGGCTGGCGGCCCCAGGACCCATCCTGCTCCGAAAGCATGTGCGGGCACATAAGGCGGACCCGTTGGTCGAAAGGGTTCACCTCCTCCACGCGAACCCCCAGTACGCCTACGTGGAGTACCCCGACGGCCGACAGGACACGGTCTCCCTGCGGGATCTAGCGCCCGCCGGCAACACACACACACCCCCAACACCATCAACCCAACCCCCCCCTTCCTGCCACCGCCGCACCCCGCGACCGCCCCCTTCCCAGGAGGATCAGTCCCCCTCCCCTTTGCACCGACAGCTGAAACCGTGCGGCTCCCGGAGGCGACAACGCTGGTACAAGCACCACCACCACCGCCGGGGCCGAGGCGATCGACACGGACGACCAGACCGCCCGACCGACTCGTGGCGTCGATGTAAAACAAAGATGGACTGTTCAATGAACATTTTGTTTTTCCTATACCCTCTGTAAATACTGTACTACCATGTAACTGTTCTATCCTCCCAGGACCAGCCCTGTAAACCCTTACCACCATACGAAGCATCACCCCGCCGGGTTCATTTTTGACAAGGGGTGAATGTGGTAGTATGTATTGGGGGTCATGTGGGACTGGAAGCCCTAATGTCATTGGCTGACAGATCCCGGGTCCTGGTTGGCCGTTGACCTCATACTCCGCCCTGAGGGCGAAGTATAAGAAGCCGGTGCCTTTCCCCGCAGGCCAGTTTACTATCGGGCTGCTGGGGAACAGACACGCTTAATACAGCCTCATCGACTTCACTCTATTCGTCTCATGGAGTCTTTGTGCGCTACATAATGTACACTGTCATGGAGCCGCAATAATGTACACTGTGATGCACACTGTGATGGAGCCGCAGTAATTTATAAAATCTAAAGTAGAGATGATGTTAATCAATTCTGCGAGTGTTTTGTACCAAAGAAATTTGGTGAAGCAATGGAGAGATCAACGGGAAATGATGTATTTAAGGGAATACAGAAACATATGAAGGGAGCTGTTTTGATCCCAGCCAACAGCAGGAAGAGTTGGTGACGCCAAGCGAGCGTTGTGAATGAAGCCAGGTTCGAAAAGCCAATTGCTGGTTAACCTCAGAAGAAACCCCAACAGAAGTAAAGACACCGTGTGGTAAAACTTACTGCTGCGGGATTCTCGCCCTGCCGGCAACGCCCCCATTCCCACATGTTTCCCCATGGCACGGTGTGGCCCACAATGGGAAACCCCATTGACCGACTGTGGCAACGGAGAATCCTGCTGCCGGCGGGGGCGCGCCGTGCCGGTAATCCGGGCTGGCAGGAGGGAGAATCCCGCTGCCGGCGGGGGCGCGCCGTGCCGGTAATCCGGGCTGACAGGACACAGAATCCCACTGCCGGCGGGGGCGCGCCGTGCCGGTAATCCGGGCTGACAGGAGGGAGAATCCCGCTGCCGGCGGGGGCGCGCCGTGCCGGTAATCCGGGCTGACAGGAGGGAGAATCCCGCTGCCGGCGGGGGCGCGCTGTGCCGGTAATCCGGGCTGACAGGACACAGAATCCCACTGCCGGCGGGGGCGCGCCGTGCCGGTAATCCGGGCTGACAGGAGGGAGAATCCCGCTGCCGGCGGGGGCGCGCCGTGCCGGTAATCCGGGCTGACAGGAGGGAGAATCCCGCTGCCGGCGGGGGCGCGCTGTGCCGGTAATCCGGGCTGACAGGAGGGAGAATCCCGCTGCCGGCGGGGGCGCGCTGTGCCGGTAATCCGGGCTGACAGGAGGGAGAATCCCGCTGCCGGCGGGGGCGCGCTGTGCCGGTAATCCGGGCTGACAGGACGGAGAATCCCGCTGCCGATAATCGGGGTTGCCGGGACAGAGAATCGCGCTGCTGGATTTTTATAATTCTTAAAACTTGTATAGTGTTGTTGTTGAATAGGTTGAGGGAGGTCAGCTCTGAAGACAGTTAAATTGCGTTGTTTTGGAAATGTTTGAAGTATTGGTTTTGTGTTAAATTGTCTAATTTAAGTGTCATTTCATCATAGAATTTACAGTGCAGAAGGAAGCCATTTGGCCCATCGAGTCTGCACCAGCCTTTGGAAAGAGCTCCCCACTCAAGCCCACATCTCCACCCCATCCCCGTAACCCAGACACTGGGAAAAAGTGCAAACTCCACACAGTCACCCAAGACTGGAATTGAACCCAGGTCCTAGTGCTGTGAAGCAGCAGTGCTAACCACTGAGTCACTGTGCTATACTATATTACTGCATTACATAAATATACTATATTATTTCCACAGGCAATGCTGTCCCATGTAAATCTCTCATAGGAAAATTGCAAAGGTAATTTAGTCTGTTGCATTAACCTTGAACTACACATAAGGCATATTATAGATGGTGGTATTGTGAATAGTTCGCACAAGTTGACAAATTGCTCTATTCAATCACATTGTGATAGGATTCCACTCGTTTATATTTATGCTGCGGAAAGATCAGTAATCCTTGAGGAATTGATCAAAACAGCTTGAAGAATTTTTAATCACAACTGAATTACATCCGAAATCATCCAAGGTTTCACACCCTGATTGACGATTCAATTTGCCAGATCAGACCCCGCCCATAAAACTGGTCACACCTCAGGTCAAACTTGTGAGATTCTGCTGTGCTCACTTCCTTTGGCACTCAGGCACATTTGAACTATCTTTCAAAGAACAAAGAACAAAGAAATGTACAGCACAGGAACAGGCCCTTCGGCCCTCCAAGCCCGTGCCGACCATGCTGCCCGACTAAACTACAATCTTCTACACTTCCTGGGTCCGTATCCTTCTATTCCCATCCTATTCACATATTTGTCAAGATGCCCCTTAAACGTCCCTATCGTCCCTGCTTCCACTACCTCCTCCGGTAGCGAGTTCCAGTCACCCACTACCCTCTGCGTAAAAAACTTGCCTTGTACATCTACTCTAAACCTTGCCCCTCTCACCTTAAACCTATGCCCCCTAGTAATTGACCCCTCTACCCCGGGGAAAAGCCTCTGACTATCCACTCTGTCAATGCCCCTCATAATTTTGTATACCTCTATCAGGTCTCCCCTCAACCTCCTTCGTTCCAGTGAGAACAAACCGAGTTTATTCAATCGCTCCTCATAGCTAATGCCCTCCATACCAGGCAACATTCTGGTAAATCTCTTCTGCACCCTCTCTAAAGCCTCCACATCCTTCTGGTAGTGTGGCGACCAGAATTGAACACTATACTCCAAGTGTGGCCTAACTAAGGTTCTATACAGCTGCAACATGACTTGCCAATTCTTATACTTAATGCCCCGGCCAATGAAGGCAAGCATGCCGTATGCCTTCTTGACTACCTTCTCCACCTGTGTTGCCCCTTTCAATGACCTGTGGACCTGTATTCCTAGATCTCTTTGACTTTCAATACTCTTGAGGGTTCTACCATTCACTGTATATTCCCTACCTGCATTAGACCTTCCAAAATGCATTACCTCACATTTGTCCGGATTAAACTCCATCTGCCATCTCTCCGCCCAAGCCTCCAGACAATCTAAATCCTGCTGTATCCTCCGACAGTCCTCATCGCTATCCGCAATTCCACCAACCTTTGTGTCGTCTGCAAACTTACTAATCAGACCAGTTACATTTTCCTCCAAATCATTTATATATACTACAAAGAGCAAAGGTCCCAGCACTGATCCCTGTGGAACACCACTGGTCACAGCCCTCCAATTAGAAAAGCATCCCTCCATTGCTACTCTCTGCTTTCTATGGCCTAGCCAGTTCTGTATCCACCTTGCCAGCTCACCCCTGATCCCGTGTGACTTCACCTTTTGTACTAGTCTACCATGAGGGACCTTGTCAAAGGCCTTACTGAAGTCCATATAGACAACATCTACTGCCCTACCTGCATCAATCATCTTAGTGACCTCCTCGAAAAACTCTATCAAGTTAGTGAGACACGACCTCCCCTTCACAAAACCGTGCTGCCTCTCACTAATACGTCCATTTGCTTCCAAATGGGAGTAGATCCTGTCTCGAAGAATTCTCTCCAGTAATTTCCCTACCACTGAAGTAAGGCTCACCGGCCTGTAGTTCCCGGGATTATCCTTGCTACCCTTCTTAAACAGAGGAACAACATTGGCTATTCTCCAGTCCTCCGGGACATCCCCTGAAGACAGCGAGGATCCAAAGATTTCTGTCAAGGCCTCAGCAATTTCCTCTCCAGCCTCCTTCAGTATTCTGGGGTAGATCCCATCAGGCCCTGGGGACTTATCTACCTTAATATTTTTTAAGACACCCAACACCTCGTCTTTTTGGATCACAATGTGACCCAGGCTTTCTACACCCCCTTCTCCAGACTCAACATCTACCAATTCCTTCTCTTTGGTGAATACTGATGCAAAGTATTCATTTAGTACCTCACCCATTTCCTCTGGCTCCACACATAGATTCCCTTGCCTATCCTTCGGTGGGCCAACCCTTTCCTTGGCTACCCTCTTGCTTTTTATGTACGTGTAAAAAGCCTTGGGATTTTCCTTAACCCAATTTGCCAATGACTTTTTGTGACCCCTTCTAGCCCTCCTGACTCCTTGCTTAAGTTCCTTCCTACTTTCCTTATATTCCACGCAGGCTTCGTCTGTTCCCAGCCTTTTAGCCCTGACAAATGCCTCCTTTTTCTTTTTGACGAGGCCTACAATATCACTTGTCATCCAAGGTTCCCGAAAATTGCCGTATTTATCTTTCTTCCTCACAGGAACATGCCGGTCCTGTATTCCTTTCAACTGACACTTGAAAGTCTCCCACATGTCAGATGTTGATTTGCCCTCAAACATCCGCCCCCAATCTATGTTCTTCAGTTCCCGCCTAATATTGTTATAATTAGCTTTCCCCAATTTAGCACATTCATCCTCGGACCACTCTTATCCTTGTCCACCAGTACTTTAAAACTTACTGAATTGTGGTCATATCAAATACTATTTAGATTAACTAACTGGTTAGTGTGCTAGAATGAAAATAACGTTTTAGCTTTTTATCAGTAATTGTAATCTGGGCCGGGATTCTCCCCTACCCGGCGGGGCGGGGGGTCCGGCCCAGGTTACTCATAGCTGGAGCACTGCTCATGTTTCTGAAATAGGCTTTGTTACTTTCATGACAAACCGATTAATTAATAAACTAATCAATTACCCCTTGTAAGTGGAACAAGGAATACATTTTAGTGCAAAATAAGAAATTATTCTGATCTATTCTGTTGTCAATTTTACTGGTTCACAGAGATTAATATTTCTGATGTTCCAGATGACTTTTAGCAGAAACTTAAACCGTAACTTAATGAGTTCATTTTCCCAATTCTTCCCAAAGTGTAAACTTTATCCATTGTGTAAATGTTGATATACTTGGTCGGATTGAGCAAATGTGCATGAAATGTGGTATCTTCTCACATTTGGAGACTGTGGTTGTTTCGCATCCATTCAGGTGTTAAGTGAAGCTCCTTGAGCAGTTTGTCAGGACCTTGTTGCTGTAGCTCCGTCTAAATATGGGACAACGGACATCCACAAGCCCACCTCCAACTGCTCCCATATGTTGAGAAATGAGAATCTCCAGAAACAAAAGCCATGAGCCAAGCTGCTAAAGTACGAGAGGACTCAACCGTTCTAATGAGAGAATTTATGTTACTGAATAATTCATTTTTATTTACAGCACATCTGCAGTCATTATATTTCAGAACATTAGAATTAACAACAAAAACAATCTATTGGAAAGAGACAACCAATTGATAGTGAAGGAAAGTGTATATTGAGATAACTTCATTGCAGTGTTAATGTAAGCCTACTTGTGACACTAATAAAGATTATTATTATTGGACAGGGCAGAAGCAGAATATTGCAGTATCCTAATTACATCAACCACTTCTGCACATCAGCTGGAGTCAAATAGATTTCTAATGATTAAAAATGGGAAGCTGTGTATGGCTCTATCTGAGCTGGCTGAGAATTCCTGCGCTACAGATTCAGAGCTGAGTCCCTCAGGATGTTTCTGCAATTCACGTGGAGCCAGGAACAGTCAGTGTGACGTGATCCAAATCCACTGCATTTGATTGTCTGTCAGCCCTTGTTGGCTGGATGTCAAAGATGCATTGCTGTCTCTGCTGATTGCACATATTGCAAGCTGGCAGAGTAACTCACTGGGACACTGTTTTCTAACTGTTACATGTATTAATAACTCAACACAAGAAAGACTCAGGGTTTAGGACATGGCCGCAGTGATTCATTCTAGCACGTTTTGCAATTTCTATGCTGTATCTGTACCGATGAGTAAACTGAGGTGGGTTCACAAAAATCTTGATATTAAAAACACATTGATTGACAAGATGCTCCATGAAGATTGCGAAAGGTTTTTAATCTCCCATCACAAAAAGGAATTAAATGAAGGGCCAATACCAATTATCTACACATTTTTTAAATATGTGAATGTTTGAATACAAAAATCAACAAGCAATTAAATTAAGAGCATAACCATCAGTAACCATAGCAACAGCAGCTCCCAGCCAGACAGGCACAGAATGGTTGAGTTCTGTAAAGTTTTAACTGTCTGTATTAAATCCACCTCCAAGTATAGGAAGACTTTACAAAGACACAAAGACATTTTCTGTACTATGAACACTTAATAAACTAAAGATTTGGTTTGTTCCTCTCAGATGGTGAGACATTGACAGGTGGTAATATCTCCTGCCTGGTGATGTGACTAATGTCCGCGATGCTGGGAGTTACTGAACACGCTCTGCAGCTCCTTCTCGATGCCTGGGAGAATTATCCCATCACCAGCCTCAGAGCTTGACAACAATTAAAACTTGGCAATGCTCAAAATGGGCTTCTGGGAAAGAATGCTCCCATCACTGCCAGGAATTGGTCAAGGCAGAGACGTGATGAGGTGCTACATAAGTCTAATTTGACAGAGTTTTGTGATTAGCTGATACATTTTTTGGTATAACTGTAGTTTCATGAAGTTGAGTCAATGGAATTGAGACGTGCAAGAATACTTCTTGAATGAAATCCACTCACAGCTGTGTATTGATCGGAGTATCAAAGTTTGGAAAACATCCATTTAATCAGTGCTAACATTAAATCTGGAATTGAGTTAAGTATTGATGGGCAGGGCAGGTTAAAACGTTCTCCAGGATTTAGACACTTTTAAATAAATCTCTCTGTGATTTAAGTACATAAATGAGGAGAATGGCCCTTTCCCACAAGGTGTGGAGCTAACAGAACTCTATTGTTTACACAATGTCACTCAACTGGTCTGTTATTAGATATGCAGTATTACAACCAACCAACATTATACAGGTGTTATGTATTCATACTCATCCATGAAGTGTGTGAAGAATTGGGGGAAAGTTGAAGTTAATAGAATGAAATTGGGATAAAATAAAAAGGGGAATTGATAAGGGCAGCTAACTGAACGAGCTTTTCATATACGAATTGGCATATACAGAAAAGCAAGTGTTTATCAATTTGACTGGGGAAAAGAATGGGATGTAGAAGAAGTAGCTTCGAAGTTACCTAAGTGCATCACTCAAGTGTGTAATTGCAATGCACTTACCTCTCTTTGATGTGGTTGATGCTTGTAACCATTGGAATTTCAGCACTTCGAGTCACTCATCTCTGAAGAAGATGAATGAATCAAGGCTGCAGCTGTTTTGTGGAAGCTGTCAATCAAAGCCCACTAGAAATGAATGAATGACTTTCAGCCTCAGGATCCGAGGGGGTTAAAGGTCGGTTCTACTTTCAGGAATGGACACATCTTGAACGGCCGAGCCCTAACCTTGAGGGGCTAGGCCCGAGCTGGACTGATTTCCGCCCCACCAGTTGGCGGGAAAGGCCTTTGGTGCCCCGCTAGCTGGCGCGAAACTGACTTTGCCGTGCGGCTCATGCGCGGGAGCATCAGCGGCCGCTCGCGGCATCCCCGCGCATGCGCAGTGGAGGGGGTCTCTTCCGCCTCCGCCATAGTGGAGACCATGGCGAAGGCGGAAGGAAAAGAGTGCCCCCACGGCACAGGCCCGCCCGCGGATCGGTGGGCCCCAATCGCAGGCCAGGCCACCTTGGGGGCACCCCCCGGGGCCAGATCGCCCCGCGCCCCCCCCCAGGACCCCGGAACCTTCCCGCGCCGCCTTGTCCCGCCGGTAAGAGGTGGTTTAATCCACGCCGGCGGGACAGGCATTCCAGCAGCGGGACTTCGGCCCATCAGGGCCGGAGAATCACCGGGGGGGGGGCGCCAACCGGCGCGGCGCGATTCCCGCCCCCGCCGAATATCAGGCGCCGGAGAATTCGGCAACCGGCGGGGGCGGGATTCACGCCAGCCCGCCCGGCGATTCTCCGACCCGGCAGGGGGGGGTCGGAGAATCCCGCCCAAGGTCTCCCGAGCAGAGAATCCCGCCCCTGGTCTCCCGAACAGAGAATCCCGCCCAATGTTTATAACATTCTTGTTTACAACATTGACAGCTCCTGACCACTTCAACAATGCTAAGAGCTTTCTGCAATTACAAAAGAGGATGCGGAACCACTTTGATAATGTAAGGAATTGGTGTGTATATTGTGTATATATTGTGTATATATTGTGTGTATATTGTGTGTATATTGTGTGTATATTGTGTATATTGATCTGGGCCAGGGCTTAGAAACTCCAAAGTGTATTATGAAGTTCACCTGACCTATAACCTTTATGTTGAATGTGGCTAGGCTGGGCACAAAAGCCTTCGCTGCAGGTGTGATTCACCAGATTCCCGAGACACTTTATTCATAACATGGTTATTCTAAGAATGTAGTTAACACACATAATCACAGCAAGAATTTTATCAATTGCAATCATAAAGACACCACACAGTTACAGTAATCTATGTATAACACTTAATGAATCCCCCCTTAGCTGTTCCAATTCAATAACAAAATCCAATTAAACCAAAACCTCTTTTGAAGGGCGTGGCCCAGCACACTTTATTCTCACTGAATAGGATTGGTCCTGTTCCTGAGATTCTGATCCAGTTACAACCAGCAGATTCAAACCCCTTCCAGAAAACAACTCTATCTTTAAAGTTACCAAGGCAGTTCACCACACCCAATGTGCTTTTTACTGGAACAACTTTTTAAAATATGAAAACAGAGAGAAACAGGCAAAATGTTTATTTTCTCTTTCTGTAGTCCAAATCAGTCAAACTGACACCTCCCCTAACCTGACAGCCACAGCCCAATGTGCTACAACTCACGTGATAAGAGACTAAACCTTTCATAAAGGGACACTCACATGACAATATTGTATATATATTGGGCGGGATTCTCCGTTGGCTGATGCCAAAATCGCGAAAAGCGATTGGGCGAAGAATAAGTTCCGACGATAAAATCGCGGTGGGCGCAGATTTTATGCCAAATCACAATTCTCCGTCATCTCAAATGCGGCGTCAATGCAATCTGGAATGCACGTACAGTCGACACCGTTTGTATGTCATTAGCAAGCCCGACCCGGTATTCTCCGGGTCCTCCGCCATGCTCCACCTCCGATGGGCCGAGTTCCCGACGGTTCACTTGTCCTTTTAAAAACTTCACTGCTGTTTAAATTAAAAAATCTTAAAAGCCAAAGTTAACTCACTGGATGTTATGTAGGTCAGGGAAATACAAATTTAAAGTAATTCTATTCCCAGTGAAATTCAGTATCCACTAAGAAAATGGCAACTGTTTAAAATAGCAGCAAATCAGCGGAGGCAGGAGCTGAGGAATGTCAATAAGATGCAAATGTTCACGACAAACCTGATCATCACTTGTTTCTTTCAAAAGAATATTCTTTCTGTAGTTAAAATGTTTCCTCAATGATGCTGTACCAAACGCAACAGCGAGATATTTACTGTGTGAAACCTGAAATGTCATTTATCAAACAATGGAAAACAATCCAAGATTTCCTTTAATTCAGAAATTCATAGGGTCAGAGTGCAGAAGAAGCCGTTCGGCCCATCAAGTCTGCACTGAGCCAAGTCCATGGAAATCTACTCCCATCCCACTTGCTAGCACTTGGCTCATAGCCTCGAATGTTCTGACATTTCAATTGCCCATCTCCGTACTTTTTAAAGATTGTGAGGTTTCCTCTCCCAGGCAGAGTACATTCCCAACTCCCACCACCTTCTGGGTGAAAACCACCTCGAACATCTGTCCGACTTCAATCTAACACTGCACCTTCCCTTGTTGGACCTTCCACAGACTGACATAAAAAGTTCTCTTGAATACATTTCAAGAAATCCTCCCCCTCTGAACCCTGAACACTATGACTATCCCAATTAATGTTGGCAAGTTGAAATCCCCGAATAGAATTATTTTTCCTCACCTCAATGAGCTAAAAGGGTTCAGGCACAATGAATGCTCCAAGATCAGGGATTATTCTTCCACTTTGAAGTGCGTTATGAGTTTGTGATTTCAACCAAGATTATCTTTTGAAAAATAAAAATCTGCAAAATCTCAGTCACCAACTGGAATGTATCCTGGCATTTGAACGAAAAGAGAGATCTTTTCCACAATGCGTTCCCTGTCCACACTAGCGACCAAGAGCAGCGGCTGTCGCTGGTACGACAGTGACATCTTCACCCGAGATCATTAAACCCATCCAACTTTCCCTGCACACCATGGGTAGAATCTTGCTGAGGAATCGGGGTTCTCGCCTGCTGGCTGGAGATTCAGTGAGTGACCCGTGCTGTCTCTTTTCGGGAAAACTTGCCGAGCTACAAACCAATCAGGCAGCAGCGAGGGCAGTTCCGGGTCTTCCACTGGAATCGAGACCCTGGGAGCCGAAGTCTTGCCCACTGAGAGCTGCAGGCCAATCAGAAGCTGGAACGCTCTTGGGCTCAGCAGCATCTCTGGGAAGATTAAGGTTGCTTCCAGAAGAATGAGCATCAGAACCTCGGGAGTGCAGAATGACCCAAGCTCACCAATCGGCACACTCTTTCCATTTGGTTTATTGTTCTTGAACTTTGCCATATCAAACTATTCCAGTTCCAGATAATGAACTCTTAAATAGCTCATTCAAAGCCACCTCTTCCATTCTCCCTCATTATTGACTAATTAGATTAATTCTACCTCATTCACCAATCTTAATTAAAATAAAACAATTAATATACTTACTTAACAACCAGTTAGGAAAATGATTCCACCAGTACAATGTTGGTGATTCTTTAATTAGAATAATTGCTGGGTAGTAGTTAGGAAAGGAACAATCTGCAGAATATAAACTTGTGCAATGTCTTCCCAATTAATGAATAATTGTGGAACACTGGGTTCAGGGTGGGAAAGTGATGATCTAATTAATGGATTAATCTATAAACACACACTAAATCAAGTCTGAGTAAGTGGCATTCCAACAGGTAGCTGTAATTTCTCTGAAGTGCTCTCTTGTCATTCTCCCTCTCCCTCCAAATAAACTTACTGTTACAAGCTGAAGTTCAGTCATGGAATGTGTTTAAAGTAGAGATTTACAGATTTCTGAATATCAATGACATAAGAGATACAGGGATTCATGTAATCCATAGAATCCCGATAGCGCAGAAGAAGGCCATTCAGCCCACTGAGTCTGCACTAACCCTCCAAAGAGCACCCTATCCACCCCACCACCCCACCCTCCCTGAAACCCCACCTAACCTGCACATCTTTGGGCTGTGGGAGGAAATCGGAGCACCTGGACGCAAACACGGAGCGAATGTGCAGATTCCACACAGACAGGGACCCAAACCAGGAATCGAACCTGGGTCCCTGACGCTGAGGGAGCAGTGTTAACCACTGTGCTAGATAGTATGGGGAAAAAGACATTGAAGTGGATGATCAGCCATGATAACATTGAATGGTGGAGTAGGCTTGATGGGCTGAATGGCCTACTCCTGCTCCTTTGTTCCGATAAAACCCCCCGTGTCAAGAATGGGAAATCAGTAAAATTCCTCTTTGACTCCCTCAGGCGGCCAAAACCAGTCCAGGAGCTTACATGGACTACCTGTTATCTATAAAGATACTTCTCATTGACACAATGTGATCTCTGCTCCAGTATCGAACCAGACCCACTCCCAGCAACACATTCCAGGGACTCTCTGGGAAAAATGACCTGTCCAACATCAAGTCTCTTCCTGCTCTTAAATAGTTATACCCATGTCCTGATCCTCCCCTATCTGTTACATTGGAATGATCAATCAACAGGGGAGCTCCCAGCACTTTAATAGCATCACAGACCACTAACTGGTCTCCTCTGCATCTATTCTGCCTTAATGTAAATTGACGAGGCTCCCTGAACCTGAGTAGCTGAGGTCCTGAGCCTCTCCTCTGGATGCCTTCCAATCCCAGTGTGCCCATGATACAGTCTGCTCAGTGCCTGGTACAGTGGCACAATGCTAACTTCATATTGAATTATTCTATTAATAGTTTTACAAATGCAAGGACTTTACAAATTAGTTGTGTTTTAAAATGTATCCTTTAAATTAAGATCCATCAGGTTTTGTGGGACTGCCACCGTAATGAATAGGATCGATTTAAACAGATCTTGCAACCGAAAACTGGGCTTCTATGAAGCTCTCTGGGTCATCGGCAGCAGAATTTTATTCAACCCCAATCAGTAACCTGACGTCCCGGCACATCCCCCACTCGACCATTACCACTAAGCTGGGGGACCAATCCTGGTTCAATGAAGATGCAAGGGGGCATTCCGGGGCAGCGCCAGGCATACAGAAAAATGAGCTGTCAATCTGGTGAAGACCATAAGACATAGGAGCAGAATTAGGCCACTCGGCCCATCGAGTCTGCTCCGCCATTCAATCATGGCTGATATTTTTCTCATCCCCATTCTCCTGCCTTCTCCCCATAAACCCTGATCCCCTCATTAAATCAAGAGATTTTAAGCTACAACACAAGACTATCTGAATACCAAACAACATAAGCAGCAAGATATAGACAGAACTAAGTGATTCCACAAACAATACATCAGATCTCAGCTCTGCAGTCCTGCCACATCCAGCTGTGAATGGTGGTGGACAATTAAACAGCTCAGTGAAGGATGAAGCTTGATAAATATCCCCGTTCTGAATGATGGAGGAGCCCAGCACATCTGTGCAAAAGGCAAGGCTGAGGCATTTGCAACAATCTTCAGCCAGATGTGCCGAGTGAATGATCCATCTCGGTCTCCTCCAGAATTTCCCAGCATCACAGATATCAGTCTTCAACTAATTTGATTCACTCCATATGATTCTGCGAAAAGGCTGAAGGCACTGGATACTGCAAAGGCTATGGGTGCTGATAATATTCCAGCAATAGTACTGAAAACATGTGGTCAAGAACGAACCACGCCCTTAGCCAAGTTATTCCAGTACAGCTACAACACTGGCACCTACCCGGCAATGTGGAAAATGTCCCAGGTTTAGCCTGTACACAAAAAAAGGACAAATCCAATCTGGCCAATTATCTCTTTATTAACCGACTCTCGGCCATCAGCAAGGTACCTGTTATAACCTGCCTACTTACGATTGGCTGGGGACTAATGACTATCCCACAATCCTATGGGAGTATGAGCTTCCCCAATGAGGGGGGCGGAGAAACTCCTAGTATAAATAAACTGGCCAGTTCAGGAACCAGCAGGAAGGAGAAGGTAGCAAGGGAAGTTACACACACACATATGTATATATTTATTTATTTATTATTATTATTTTGTATCCTTAAAACTCGTGCTGGATTCTTCGTGGCCCTTACAAAACTGGCGACGAAAGTAAAAGTGAATAGCTGTCTACACTGCTGAAGCCACCTCCCTGGATTTTTGTTGGATACAGGTTGGAAGTTGTTTTCTATTATACCATGCCTCTGTACGGACGTTTGGATGTTTTTGATGCTGCGCAGGAAAGCTGGAACCAGTACACACAACGGATGCGTTACTATTTCCAGGCAAACAATATCACCGAAAACGAGCGCCAGGTGATCATATTGCTCACCGCCTGCGGGCCGCATACGTTTGGGGTGATTAGGAGCCTTATGTACCCAGCTGCGCCGGACACCAAAACGTTTGATGAACCTGTGAATATAGTGGGGCAACATTTTAACCCAACCCCGTCCACGATAGTCCAGCGTTACCGGTTTAATACCGCTGAGAGGACCCCTGGAGAATCCCTTGCCGATTTTTTTATCCAGGCTACGCGGGATTGCGGAATACTGTGACTATGGTGAGACCTTGTCAGAAATGTTACGCGACCGTTTGGTTTGCGGTATTAACAATGCAGCAACCCAGAGAAAGTTGTTAGCGGAGCCCACATTGACTTTTCAACAGGCAATACAAATAGTCTTGTCCCGAGAGAGCGCAGAGCGAGGAGTACAGGAGCTACAGGGAACGGAAGTGCATGCCTTGGGGTGCAACCCTTTCCACCCAAAAACGTCCCCCCCCACTCCTGCGGTACCTTGGGCGAGGCAACGACCGGACCGACACCAGTGGCCATCGGACATTCCTCCCCGAAGGGAGCCTTCTCCAGAGCCAATGGATGAGGAGCCATGTCCGTGTCAGACTTGTAGGCGCCGACCCCGTCGCGGACGACTGCCTGCAGCTGCATTGTGTGGCAGCTCCCCGTGTGGCCCCCATTAAGGTGACAGTACGGGTCAATGGCCACCCGCTGGAGATGGAGTTGGATACTGGCGCAGCGGTCTCCGTGATCGCCCAGAGGACATTCGACCGCATCAAGCAGGGTATACAGACCCTTACATTAACTGACTCACAGGCCAGGTTGGCCACCTACACGGGGGAACCACTGGACATTGCAGGAACTACAATGACCCCTGTTGTCTATGGACGCCAGGAGGGGCGTTTCCCACTTATCGTGGTGCGCGGCCATGGGCCCAGCCTGTTGGGTCGGGACTGGTTGCGCCATTTGCGGTTGCAATGGCAGCACATCCTCCAAACAGTTTCTGGAGGGTTGACTGAGGTGCTAGGACGATACCCAGAGGTATTCCAGCCTGGTTTGGGGAAAATAAAAGGGGCCGTAGCTCGTATCCAAGTTGAACCAGGAGCCACGCCGCGCTATTTCCGGGCGCGCCCAGTGCCTTACGCTTTGCTCGAGAAGGTAGAAGGGGAGCTCACTCGTTTGGAGAGTTTGGGTATTATCAGGCCCGTCCGTTTTGCTGACTCGGCAGCACCAATTGTACCAGTAATGAAGCCAGATGCCACAGTTCGCTTGTGTGGCGACTATAAACTTACAGTGAATACAGTTTCCCGACTCGACCGACACCCAGTGCCTCGCATAGAGGATCTCTACGCGAAACTTGCAGGTGGACTCTCATTCACAAAATTAGATATGAGTCACGCCTACCTGCAGTTGGAGCTTGTCCCTGCCTCCCGACCATATGTAACGATTAATAAACACCGGGGCCTGTATGAATATACACGGTTGCCCTTTGGAGTATCCTCTGCCTGCACAATTTTTCAACGTGTTATGGAGGGCATTTTGAGAGGTTTACCACGTGTGGCTGTCTACCTAGATGACGTGTTGATTACAGGGACGTCGGAGCAAGAGCATTTGGAAAATCTGGAGGCTGTCCTTAAACGCCTTTCGGAGGCTGGAGTCCGTTTACGTCGCACAAAGTGCGTACTTCAGGCAAAGGAAGTAGTCTACCTAGGTTATCGGATGGACCGCGAGGGTCTGCACCCCGTCGCAGAGAAGGTGCGTGCAATTCAACATGCCCCCACCCCGACTGACACTTCGCATCTTCGTTCTTTTCTCGGTCTCGTAAACTATTACGGGAAGTTCCTCCCCAATCTGGCAACTACGCTGGCCCCCTTACACCTGCTGCTAAAGAAAAATCACACCTGGGTTTGGGGTCAGCCGCAAGAAACCGCTTTCCGGCGGGTAAAACAACAATTGTCGTTGTCTGGGTTACTAACCCACTATGATCCGGGAAAGCCTTTGCTCGTCACATGTGATGCATCCCCGTATGGTATTGGGGCCGTCCTGTCCCACAAGATGGAGAACGGGGCCGAGCGACCGATAGCTTTCGCCTCCCGCACATTGACTGCAGCGGAGAAAAAGTACGCGCAGATCGAGAAGGAGGGCCTGGCAGTGGTTTTCGCGGTGAAACGCTTCCACCAGTAGGTGTATGGCCGCCATGTCACTATCGTGACTGATCATAAGCCCCTGCTGGGACTCTTCAGAGAGGATAAGCCAATACTGCCCATTGCTTCTGCACGGATCCAGCGCTGGGCTTTGTTGCTTGCTGCATATGAGTATTCTCTGGAGCACAAACCAGGTACGCAGATAGCAAATGCCGACGCACTGAGCCGATTGCCTTTATCGACCGGCCCCATGTCGACCTCCACGACCAGTGAGGTGGTTGCAACCCTAAATTTTATGGACACCTTGCCTGTCACGGCATCACAGATCCGTGAGTGGACCCAGACGGAGCCAGTCCTGTCAAAGGTTCGGCACATAGTCCTGTATGGTGGGCAGCGTAGACAGCTCCCAGGCGAGTTGCGGGAATTTTCCTCCAAGCTGTCAGAGTTCAGCGTGGAAGACGGCATCCTCTTGTGGGGAACGCGTGTGATTGTCCCGGAAAAAGACCAGGAGCTGATATTATCAGACTTGCACAATGGGCATCCGGGCGTGACCAAGATGAAAATGTTGGCCCGGAGTTATGTCTGGTGGCCAGGCCTCGACACCGACATTGAGAAAGTGGCCCAAAACTGCTCCATTTGCCAGGAGCATCAGAAGCTTCCACCGGCCGCGCCCCTACATCACTGGGAATGGCCAGGGCGGCCTTGGGCACGCTTACATGCAGATTTCGCAGGCCCTTTTCAGGGATCCATGTTCCTTCTACTAATTGACGCCCAGTCCAAATGGCTGGGGGTGCATAAGATGCAGGGGACAACGTCCTGTGCAACAATTGAAAAGATGCGTTTATCATTTAGTACGCATGGCCTCCCCGAGGTGCTGGTCACGGATAACGGCACTCCATTCACGAATGAGGAGTTTGCTAGGTTTACAAAGATGAACGGCATCCGCCATATCCGCACTGCCCCTTACCACCCGGCTTCAAATGGGTTGGCAGAGCGTTCAGTTCAAACATTCAAAAGAGGCCTAAAGAAGCAGTCTTCCGGATCAATGGACTCGAGACTGGCTCGCTTTTTGTTTACGTACAGGACCACCCCCCCATGCAGTGACTGGGGTAGCTCCCGCAGAACTCCTAATGGGCCGAAGACTTCGCACCCGCCTTAGTATGGTCTTCCCGGACATTGGCGCAAAAGTACGCTGCACACAAGAACGGCAGGGACAGGGATTTTCTCGGCATCGTCCGATTCGGCAGTTTGCGCCCGGTGACCCAGTATTCGTGCGGAATTTTGCTGGTGGTGCCCAATGGGTTCCTGGTGTAATCTTTCGCCAAACGGGCCCTATATCTTACCAAGTGCAAGCCCAGGGTCGTCTCCAGCGAAAACACGTAGACCACGTCCGGTCCAGAAGATCATCCCCTCAAAAGATTCCCCGCCCCCGGAGCTCATTTCAACAGCCCCAGAGACAAGGGAAGGTAGTCCTCACAATCTTCCACTGGTGCCTCACTCGAAGCCTGCGCAGGTCGTTACGGGACCGAATGGAGATAGAGACGCTGACATGACGGAGGCAGCAGACTCTGACTCCGAGATGGAGACAAATGATGAATCAGAGGGGGAATCCTCGGGTCCACGGGCCGTGGATGTACAACCGTTACGCCGTTCATCACGGAAGCGCCGGTCTCCGTCTCGTTACACGCCGCCTGATCCAGCGCCGCGTGCAAATAGCGTCCGGCCTGCGGCCAAACTGGTTCGACGCCCTCCTTCGCCAGGGTCTTCGGTGGATTCCTTGGACTTTGGGGGGAGGGATGTTATAACCTGCCTACTTACGATTGGCTGGGGACTAATGACTATCCCACAATCCTATGGGAGTATGAACTTCCCCAATGAGGGGGCGGAGAAACTCCTAGTATAAATAAGCTGGCCAGTTCCGGAACCAGCAGGAAGGAGCAGGTAGCAAGGGAAGTTACTGCTACTGTTATATATATATATTTATATATATATATATAACGTTATTATTTTGTATCCTTAAAACTCGTGCTGGATTCTTCGTGGCCCTTACAAAAGTACCATTGACAGTGCAATCATTGAATTCACGGTGCAGAAGAAGGCTATTCGGCCCATCGAGTCTGCACTGGCCCCTGGAAAGAGCACCCTACTTAAGCCCACACATCAACCCTATCCTCGTAACCCACTAATCTCACCTAACCCAAGGGTAATTTAGCGTGGCCAATCCACCTAACCTGCACATCTTTGGACTGTGGGAGAAAACCGGAGCACCCGGAGGAAACCCACGCACACACGGGGAGAATGTGCAGACTCCACACAGACAGTGACCCAAGCCGGGAATCGAACCTGGGACCCTGGAGCTGTGAAGCAAGTGTGCTAATCACTGTGCTAACGTGCCGCCCTAATCAAGTGGCAATTAATCAGAAACAACCCTTTGGGGAGGCAGTGGCATAATGGTACTGTCACTGGATGAGGAATCCAGTAAGATAGGGCAATGTCCTGAGGTCCTGGGTTTGAACACCACCACAGCAGATGATGCAATTTGAATTCAGTAAAAGAAATCTGAAATTGGAACCATTGTTGATTGTTGTAAAAACCCTTTGGGTTCACTGATGTCTGTTAGGGAAGGAAATCTGCCGTCCTTACCCGGTCTGGCCTACATGTGACTCCAGACCCACAGCAACGTGGTTGACTCTTAACTGACACAACTGGGCAATTCGGAATGGGCAAAAAATGCTGGCCTTGTCAGTGATGCCCACATTCCATCAACTAATTAACCACTGATGCTCAGTTTATGTTCCGCCAGGGTTACTCCGCTACGATCATAGTGGTTAGCACTGCTGCCTCACAGGCCCAAGGACCCGGGTTCAATTTCAGTCTTTGGTCACTATCTGTGCTGATTCTGCATGTTCTCCCCATGTCTGCGTGGGTTTCCTCCGGGTGCTCGAGTTTCCTCCCACAGATGTGCTGGTTAGGGGCGGATTGGCCATGATCAATGTGTGGGGATATGGGGATAGGGTGGGGGAGTGCTCTTTCGGAGGGTTTGTGCAGAGACAATAGGCCGAATGGCCTCCTTCTGCACTGCAGGGCTTCTATGGATTCTTTGGAACCAGGGAGCTAACAGATCAAAACTCATCATTCGTGCAGAGTTATTAATATTAACAGACCCATCTCACACCTGGGACTGTCCAGGTGCATTTCTTAAGGGGACTGTTGAGGGGACAGTGTACATCATTTGCATCTTGATAAGATTACTCCTCTAGCGGAGTCAAAAGGCCTGCCGAGACAATGGACGGTGGCACAAGGACTGCAATATGGTTGGTAACTCTTCGAAATGCCAGTGGCTAGGACCCTATGAGTCCTGAAATCAAAACCAGTCCCAGACAATTGATAAAAATCCCTTTTGAAATCATTGTAGAGAAAGAAGGTTGGATAACTTGAGTGACTACTTTGAAATCTCAGTATTCCTTTGAGAACTGAGAAACCCTCAGATTGTTGCTGTCGCCACTGACTGGAAAGAACCCGGCTCGCGGTTAAGCAAACCGCCGCGCACCGCCTCCCAACTCCTGGAGGCCGATATGGTTTTAAAAGTCTGATCTTGGCCTGTCGATGGGCCGAAGCACAGAAACTCGGGTTTTCAACATCATCATTCATTTCAAAGACTGGTGTTCTTGTCTCCAATCAGAAACTCCTCTGGATTGAAATCTGCCACGAAGGAACACCCTCCGAGACAAGAACAAACAAAGAACAAAGAAATGTACAGCACAGGAACAGGCCCTTCGGCCCTCCAAGCCCGTGCCGACCATGCTGCCCGTCTAAACTACAATATTCTACACTTCCTGGGTCTGTATCCCTCTATTCCCATCCTATTCATGTATTTGTCAAGATGCCCCTTAAATGTCACTATCGTCCCTGCTTCCACCACCTCCTCCGGCAGCAAGTTCCAGGCACCCACTACCCTCTGTGTAAAAAAAACTTGCCTCGTACATCTACTCTAAACCTTGCCCCTCTCACCTTAAACCTATGCCCCCTTGTAATTGACCCCTCTACCCTGGGGAAAAGCCCCTGACAATCCACTCTGTCTATGCCCCTCATAATTTTGTAGACCTCTATCAGGTCGCCCCGCAACCTCCGTCGTTCCAGTGAGAACAAACCGAGTTTATTCAATCGCTCCTCATAGCTAATGCCCTCCATACCAGGCAACATTCTGGTAAATCTCTTCTGCACCCTCTCTAAAGCCTCCACATCCTTCTGGTAGTGTGGTGACCAGAATTGAACACTATACTCCAAGTGTGGCCTAACTAAGGTTCTATACAGCTGCAACATGGCTTGCCAATTCTTATACTCAATGCCCCGGCCAATGAAGGCCAGCATGCCGTATGCCTTCTTGACTACCTTCTCCACCTGTGTTGCCCCTTTCAGTGACCTGTTGACCTGTACACCTAGATCTCTCTGACTTTCAATACTCTTGAGAGTTCTATCATTCACTGTATATTCCCTACCTGCATTAGACCTTCCAAAATGCATTACCTCACATTTGTCTGGATTAAACTCCATCTGCCATCTCTCCGCCCAAGTCTCCAAACAATCTAAATCCTGCTGTATCCTCTGACAGTCCTCATCGCTCTCCGCAATTCCACCAACCTTTGTGTCGTCTGCAAACTTACTCATCAGACCAGTCACATTTTCCTCCAAATCATTTATAGAGAACTACAAACAGCAACGGTCCCAGCACTGATCCCTGCGGAACACCACTGGTCACAGCCCTCCAATTAGAAAAGCATCCTTCCATTGCTACTCTCTGCCTTCTATGTCCTAGCCAGTTTTGTATCCACCTTGCCAGCTCACCCCTGATCCCGTGTGACTTCACCTTTTGTAATAGTCTACAATGAGGGACCTTGTCAAAGGCCTTGCTGAAGTCCATATAGACAACATCCACTGCCCTACCTGCATCAATCATCTTTGTGACCTCCTCGAAAACCTCTATCAAGTTAGTGAGACAAAACCATGCTGCCTCTCTCTAATACGTCCATTTGCTTCCAAATGGGAGTACATCCTGCCTCGAAGAATTCTCTCCAGTAATTTCCCTACCACTGAAGTAAGGCTCACCGGCCTGTAGTTCCCTGGATTATCCTTGCTACCATTCTTAAACAGAGAAACAACATTGGCCATTCTCCAGTCCTCCGGGACATCACCTGAAGACAGCGAGGATCCAAAGATTTCTGTCAAGGCCTCCGCAATTTCCTCTCCAGCCTCCTTCAGTATTCTGGGGTAGATCCCATCAGGCCCTGGGGACTTATCTACCTTAATATTTTTCAAGACGCCCAACACCTCGTCTTTTTGGATCTCAATGTGACCCAGGCTTTCTACACACCCTTCTCCAGACTCAACATCTACCAATTTCTTCTCTTTGGTGAATACTGACGCAAAGTATTCATTTAGTACCTCGCCCATTTCCTCTGACTCCACACATAGATTCCCTTGGCTATCCTTCAGTGGGCCAACCCTTTCCCTGGCTACCCTGTTGCTTTTTATGTACGTGTAAAAAGCCTTGGCATTTTCCTTAGCCCTATTTGCCAATGACTTTTCGTGACCCCTTCTAGCCCTCCTGGCTCCTTGCTTAAGTTCCTTCCTACTTTCTTTATATTCCACACAGGCTTCGTCTGTTCCCAGCCTTTTAGCCCTGATAAATACCTCCTTTTTCTTTTTGACGAGGCCTACAATATCTCTCGTTATCCAAGGTTACCGAAAATTGCCGTATTTATCCTTCTTCCTCACAGGAACATGACGGTCCTGAATTCCTTTCAACTGACACTTGAAAGCCTCCCACATGCCAGATGTTGATTTGCCCTCAAACATCTGCCCCCAATCTAGGTTCTTCAGTTCCCGCCTAATATTGTTATAATTAGCCTTCCCCCAATTTAGCACATTCACCCTAGGACCACTCTTATCCTTGTCCACCAGCACTTTAAAACTTACTGAATTGTGGTCACTGTTCCCGAAATGCTCCCCTACTGAAACTTCTACCACCTGACCGGGCTCATTCCCCAATATCAGGTCCAGTACTGCCCCTTCCCTAGTTGGACTGTCTACATATTGTTTTAAGAAGCCCTCCTGGATGCTCCTTACAAACTCTGCCCCGTCTAAGCCTCTGGCACTAAGCGAGTCCCAGTCAATATTGGGGAAGTTGAAGTCTCCCATCACCACAACCCTGTTGTTTTTACTTTTTTCCAAAATCTGTCCAGCTATCTGCTCCCCTATCTCCTGCTGGCTGTTGGGAGGCCTGTAGTAAACCCCCAACATTGTGACTGCACCCTTCTTATTCCTGATCTCTACCCATATAGCCTCACTGCCCTCTGAGGTGTCCTCCCGTAGTACAGCTGTGATATCCTCCCTAACCAGTAGCACAACTCCGCCACCCCTTTTACATCCCCCTCTATCCTGCCTGAAACATCTAAATCCTGGGACGTTTAGCTGCCAATCCTGCCCTTCCCTCAACCAGGTCTCTGTAATGGCAACAACATCATAGTTCCAAGTACTAATCCAAGCTCTAAGTTCATCTGCCTTACCAGTAATACTTCTTGCATTAAAACACATGCACTTCAGGCCACCAGACCCGCTGTGTTCAGCAACTTCTCCCTGTCTGCTCTGCTTCAGAGCCCCACTGTCCCTATTCCCTAGTTCTCCCTCGATGCTCTCACCTTCTGACCTATTGCTCCCGTGCCCACCCCCCTGCCATACTAGTTTAAACCCTCCCGTGTGACACTAGCAAACTTCGCGGCCAGGATATTTATGCCTCTCCAGTTTAGATGCAACCCGTCCCTCTTGTATAGGTCACACCTGCCCCGGAAGATCTCCCAATGGTCCAGATAACGGAAACCCTCCCTCCTACACCAGCTGTTTAGCCACGTGTTTAGCTGCTCTATCTTCCTATTTCTAGCCTCACTGGCACATGGCACAGGGAGTAATCCCGAGATTACAACCCTAGAGGTCCTGTCTTCTAACTTTCTGCCTAGCTCCCTGAACTCCTGCTGCAGGACCTGATGCCCCTTCCTGCCTCTGTTGTTAGTACCAATATGTACAACGACCTCTGCCTGTTTGCCCTCCCCCTTCAAGATGCCCTCTACCCATTTGGAGACATCCTGGACCCTGGACCCTGGCACCAGGGAGGCAACATACCATCCTGAAGTCTCTTTCACGTCCACAGAAGCACCTATCTATGCCCCTGACTATAGAGTCCCCTATTACTATTGCTCTTCTGCGCTTTGACCCTCCCTTCCGAACATCAGAGCCAGCCGTGGTGCCACTGCTCTGGCTGCTGCTGTTTTCCCCTGCTAGGCTATCCCCCCTGACAGTATCCAAAGGGGTATACTTGTTCGAGAGGGGGACAACCACAGGGGATTCCTGCACTGACTGCCTGCCCTTTCTGGTGGTCACCCATTTCTCTGCCTGCACCTTGGGTGTGACCACATTTACATAACTGCGATCTATGACCCTTTCCGCCACCTGCATGCTCCTAAGTGCATCCAATTGCCGCTCCAACCGAACCATGCAGTCTGTGAGGAGCTCCAGTTGGGTGCTCTTTCTGCAGATGAAGACATCCGGGATGCTGGATGTCTCCCGGACCTGCCACATCTCACAGTCAGAGCACTGCACCCCTCTAACTGACATTGCATCAATTAATTAGTAAATTAAAATTAAAAGTTTTTTTAAAGTTACTGTTAACTATCTGTTTCCTAGCGCTAGATTTCTAATATAAATGCGAAAGCTAAATATAGTACTCTCCGATCTCTGGCTTAGATACCCCTCTAAATTATAATTAAGTAATTATGTTTAATTAGTTACCAATGCTTAATTTTAAAATTTAGTGTAGATTTCCAACCAGCCACTCAGGTCACAGCTTTTCTGTGATGTCACTTCAGTTTCCCCCCGACACACACAATTTGAAAAGGTAATAAAAGTAAAAATGAGTAAAAATCACTTACTTACCTTCTGAGTGTCTTAGATGTTCTCACGTTCTCTCCCTGACAAAGACTGCTCCTCCTCCTACGAATGGCTCCCGAAACTAGGCCGCGATCTTTTTAAATCTCCGCTCCGACTCGCAGCTCCCGCGCTTTTTAAATCTCCGCTCTGACTAGCAGCTCCCGCTCTTTTTAAATCTCTGCTCCGACTCGCAGCTCCCGCTCTTTTTAAATCTCCGCGACTCTCAGCTCCCGCGCTTTTTAAATCTCCGCTCTGACTCGCAGCTCCCGCTCTTTTTAAATCTCCGCTCCGACTCGCAGCTCTGGCTCTTTTTAAATCTCCGCTCCGACTCTCAGCTCCCACTCTTTTTAAATCTCCGCTCTGACTCGCAGCTCCCGCTCTTTTTAAATCTCTGCTCCGACTCGCAGCTCCCGCTCTTTTTAAATCTCCGCTCAGACTCGCAGCTCCCGCGCTTTTTAAATCTCCGCTCTGACTCGCAGCTCCCACTCTTTTTAAATCTCCGCTCCGACTCGCAGCTCCCGCTCTTTTTAAATCTCCGCTCTGACTCGCAGCTCCCGCTCTTGTTAAATCTCCGCTCCGACTCTCGGCTCCCGCGCTTTTTAAATCTCCGCTCCGACTCGCAGCTTCCGCTCTTTTTAAATCTCCGCTCCGACTCGCAGCTTCCGCTCTTTTTAAATCTCCGCTCCGACTCGCAGCTCCCGCTCTTTTTAAATCTCCGCTCCGACTCGCAGCTCCCGCTCTTTTTAAATCTCCGCTCTGACTCGCAGCTCCCGCTCTTTTTAAATCTCCGCTCCGACTTGCAGCTCCCGCTCTTTTTAAATCTCCGCTCTGACTCGCAGCTCCCGCTCTTTTTAAATCTCTGCTCCGACTCGCAGCTTCCGCTCTTTTTAAATCTCCGCTCTGACTCGCAGCTCCCGCTCTTTTTAAATCTCCGCTCTGACTCGCAGCTCCCGCTCTTTTTAAACCTCCGCTCCGACTCGCAGCTCCCGCTCTTTTTAAATCTCCGCTCTGACTCGCTGCTCCTGCTCTTTTTAAATCTCCGCTCCGACTCGCAGCTCCCGCGCTTTTTAAATCTCCGCTCCGACTCGCAGCTCCCGCGCTTTTTAAATCTCCGCTCCGACTGTGACTTCTCAGACTCTGTAAATCATGTGAACTATTTACTTTGGTGGTTTTTGTACTATTGTGACCCGTCTGGGAGACATCGTCAGGGCGCTGTTCAGTATTGGTTTCCACAAACGCGGATCAGTTGTAATGGCACCTGGGAGGGGGTGGGGGGTCTCTCAGGCCATTAGAGACCCCAGGGTGGTCAGGCTCAGGAAAGTGAGGAACAGACCCCTGGTGCCAGACTTTGCAATGCTGGTCTGGCACCTTGGCACTGCCACCTGGTCACCCTGGAAGTACCACCCTGGGACTGCCAGAGTGCCCAGCTGGCACTGCCAGGCTGGCTGGGGAATGGGCATGGAGACAGGCTGGCAGTGCCAAGGTACCTGGGTGACAGGTTGCCTGTGCCGCTGGTCTGGCCCGGGGTACCTTACCCATAAGAGGTGGGGTGAGCGAGGAAGCTCGAGGACTCTGGAAGAGGTAGATTGGGTAAAGTGTGTGGGGGGGGGGTCCACAGGCCGCCGTGGGGCCGCCGAGCGGTTCAAAAGATCAGGGCCTCGATCCACGAGTAGTTTTCCTGCATTCCAAATTACTAAAGTGGGGGTTCCTGACCAAAGCCAAAAAACACAGCAAATTTCTGTGGAATAGTGGTGTTTTCCTTGGTGCAACGGGAGACACCCGCTAAGCGTGTCTGAAACGCGGACAGAGAATTAGTTTTGTTGCATCACACCCAATGTTTCAAATCCGTCTGACTCTGTTTCAGATCTGTGGAGAAGTCATATGGACTCAAAATGTTAACTCTGTTTCTCTCAACACAGATGCTGCCGGATCGCCTGAATCTTTCCGGCATGTTCCATTTTTTGGACTGGAGATCCCAGCAAAGTGGGGTCTGACTAAAACTGTTTGGCGAAATCAAATTCAATGCAATTCACCAGGAGGGGCCAAGGATATACAAATATTCAACAAATCCAGGTTTGATATATCTGAAAACTGTAATAGCAAAACTCAAGCAGTTTGTAAATAATGTACTGAACCAAAGATATGACTGCAAGCTCAAAATCAATCTGTTTATGCATCAATATTTACAAAAGATATGTGGAATTTAAAAGATTCCCATGTTAGTCCAATAATGAGTAATGTTGGATATCAGTGACTATAATGTCTCCAATAATTCAGTTATAATGAAGGATTAATAATTATCATTATAATCTCTATGAATTTATTGAGTGCTAAGCAAGCCAATAGTTCATTGCAATAAAATATCACGCTAATAATTTAAACTGCAGCATTCTCTAAATGACTGATCTATTGTTAAATGAATGTTTTGAGTGTATTACAGTGTGTTACACTCAAGCACGTTAATAAATGCAAAGAAAACATTAACATGGGAATGCCCAGTCAGAGCGACAGTGAAAATGTTCCATATATTTGAATAGCTGGTTCATTCGTAAAGGTAATCGAGCAAAGTAGAATTTATATAATTGGTTTCGGAAAATAAATTAGATTTTTTTCAGGAACAACAAATGTAATGTAAGCACTCAATGCAAATGTAATAGTAGACAGGTGTCTGAATAAATTACTGAACAATTGTACTGTTGTTCCTGCCTGTTTACTGTGTAATCCCCAGAAACAGTCAATCAGTTTGGCACTAATTTCATTCCAGAATTGGAAATGTTCATTACATTTCCAGCACATTCTCCACAGGCAAAAACCATCATTTCTCCTCATAGCAGCTTCAAGCCCACGTTTATAACACGGAGATTAAAAGTAGGTTCCAGATTCAGTTTTAAATGTTAAAACAGGCATATTGGAGTAAACATGATCAGATTAAGAAAGCATGCTGATATAAACATGACTCATACAGTGGGAGTTTCTGCAGCCGGTATGTTAGAAACAGCCCAACCTATGCAACAGGTCCACATGTTGAACACAAGAAGGGGCTGAATTCTCCATTCCCCCAGCCGCCTGTTTCCCATTGAAGCCACCACATACCGCTGGAAAACCTGCCGGTGGGAACAAACAATCCCAATGGCCAGAGAATTCCGGCCCAGATCTCGAAGAACAAAGAACAGTATAGCACAGGAACAGGCCCTTTGACCCTCCACCTGGACCGACCATGCTGCCCGTCTAAACCTAAACCTTCTACACTTCCGGGGTCCGTATCCCTCTATTCCCATCCTATTCATGTATTTGTCAAGATGCCTCTTAAACGTCACTATCGTCCCTGCTTCCACCACCTCCTCCGGCAGCGAGTTCCAGGCACCCACTACCCTCTGTGTAAAATACATTCCTTGCACATCTCCTCTAAACTTTGCCCCTCGCACCTTAAACCTATGTCCCCTAGTAATGAACTCTTCCATCCGAGGAAAAAGCTTCTGACTATCCACCCTGTCTATGCCCCTCATGATTTTGTCGCCCCCTCAACCTCCGTCATTCCAGTGAGAACAAACTGAGTTAATCCAACCTTTCCTCATATCCAATACCCTCCAGACCAGGCAATATCCTGGTAAACCTCTTCCGTACCTTCTCCAAAGACTCCACATCCTTCTGGTAGTGTGGCGACCAGAATTGAACACTATACTCCAAATGAGGCCGAACTAAGGTTCCATAAAGCTGCAACATGACTTGCCAATTTTTATACTCAATGCCCTGGCCAATGAAGGCAAGCATGCCGTATGCCTTTCTGACCACCTTCTCCACCTGTGTTGCCACTTTCAGTGACCTGTGGACCTGTACACCCAGATCCCTCTGCCTGTCAATACTCTTAAGGGTTCTGCCATTTACTGTACATTTCCCACGTGTATTAGACCTTCCAAAATGCATTACCTCACATTTGTCGAGTTACTCTAAAGATATTGCAAATAAATTCATTTTCATAAGATTTATGCAATAATCTAGATATTTGCTGAAAGCAAGTCTTGTACCAAATTCATCACCATACCTTTCAAAAAGCATTTGACAATAAGAATAAAGGGAAGTCTGTCAAAGAGTAATAGTCACCCAGCTTGGGTATTCGATAGACCATTCTGAATATATTCATGATGTGGAGATGCCGGCGTTGGACTGGGGTGAGCACAGTAAGAAGTCTTACAACACCAGGTTAAAGTCCAACAGGTTTGTTTCGATGTCACTAGCTTTCGGAGCGCTGCTCCTTCCTCAGGTGAATGAAGAGGTCTGTTCCAGAAACACATTCATGAAACACAGAAATATATTCATGACATTTACCTCGTGGTCTGTCTGGATAACTGGTCCAGATTCAAGCAGTGGAACATTTAATCATTTACTGCTTGTAAACCAAGAATGAACAAATCCCAATAGCAAATATTTTGTCGCAACGGATTAAAATCAACACTGGCTGTGTGTAATGTATTCTTCCTGAATGTGTTCCTGCTAATTGTAACCAATGGCCTGTTCTGCAGCCTCTGCACAATTAAACTGTCAGCTCCTGAGGTCAGTTTTCCTGCTTTCCATCCCTGAATACTATTGGAAATATTGTCTAAATCCTGTCACCAAATACACGTCTCCTTTCACTTTTACCCCAATATAAAACCCCACTACCGATTAACTGTCTATTTTTGTGAGACTTATTAACCTAACGGGTTTAAAATAATTGAACAAAGAGTAATTCTACAGGTGTTGCAATTGGTATAGATTGTAAAGGGTACGCTGAGGATATTTTAAGGAGTAATCTGTTTTGATAAACAAACTCCACAGGTCTAATACTGCCCTGCAGTTTCTGCGAAAGAAACTCCAGTAATTCTCCAGAGCTGACTGTCTGTTTACCACAGCAATGCCACAGGATAAAAGCAGAATGCTGATTAGAAGCAGTTGTGACATTCTGAGAATAGCAATGGCCATATGGAACCGAGGAATGTTAGTGCTGCTGGACACAGTTCGATTGACAATAGCAGGTTGTAGACGTGCATTCCTTTATCTGCCCACTGCAATAAGATATTCAAACTCAATCAACATTATCAAATACTTAGAGAACATTCAAAGTTGTCGGACTGAATTGTCAGAGTCCCCCACCCCCATGGGGAATGGAGGTGGGTCCCCCCAAAGATCCTGGGGTGGGAATCCTGGCATCAGCCATTTTGGGGAGACAGACTCAGGGCTGGAAAGGTCACCTGCCCCAAAGAGGCAATTAGGCTCATTCAGACATGGGGGAGGATTCTCTGGCTGGCAGAAGGTGCCCCACCCATGGCTGGGAGCAGAATCTTGTTACCACCGCTGGCAATGAGATCTCCCATTGAATCCACTCCCATTGAATCGGGAAACCCATGGTGGGAATGCATCATTGACAGAACCAGAAGATCCTGTCAGCGTGTACGGCCATAAGACCTTCAGGAGGACAGAGGCACGTCATCTGCCTGGAAATGGCAGGTTGGGGTGGCAGGTTGGGGTGGCAGGTTGGGGTGGCAGGTTGGGGTGGCAGGTTGGGGTGGCAGGTTGGGGTGGCAGGTTGGGGTGGCAGGTTGGGGTGGCAGGTTGGGGTGGCAGGTTGGGGTGGCAGGTTGGGGTGAAAGGTTGGAGTGGCAGGTTGGGGTGGCAGGTTGGGGTGGAAGGTTGGGGTGGCAGGTTGGGGTGGCAGGTTGGGGTGGCAGGTTGGGGTGGCAGGTTGGGGTGGAAGGTTGGAGTGGCAGGTTGGGGTGGCAGGTTGGGGTGGCAGGTTGGGGTGAAAGGTTGGAGTGGCAGGTTGGGGTGGCAGGTTGGGGTGGAAGGTTGGGGTGGCAGGTTGGGGTGGCAGGTTAGGGTGGCAGGTTGGGGTGGCAGGTTGGGGTGGCAGGTTGGGGTGGAAGGTTGGGGTGGAAGGTTGGGGTGGCAGGTTGGGGTGGAAGGTTAGGGTGGCAGGTTGGGGTGGCAGGTTGGGGTGGCAGGTTGGGGTGGTAGGTTGGGGTGGCAGGTTGGGGTGAAAGGTTGGGGTGGCAGGTTGGGGTGGAAGGTTAGGGTGGAAGGTTGGGGTGGCAGGTTGGGGTGGCAGGTTGGGGTGGAAGGTTGGGGTGGAAGGTTGGGGTGGCAGTTTGGGGTGGAAGGTTGGGGTGAAAGGTTGGGGTGGCAGGTTGGGGTGGCAGGTTGGGGTGGAAGGTTGGGGTGGAAGGTTGGGGTGGCAGGTTGGGGTGGCAGGTTGGGGTGGCAGGTTGGGGTGGCAGGTTGGGGTGGAAGGTTGGGGTGGCAGGTTGGGGTGGCAGGTTGGGTGGCAGGTTGGGGTGGCAGGTTGGGGTGAAAGGTTGGGGTGGTAGGTTGGGGTGGAAGGTTGGGGTGAAAGGTTGGGGTGGCAGGTTGGGGTGGCAGGTTGGGGTGGAAGGTTGGGGTGGCAGGTTGGGGTGGCAGGTTGGGGTGGCAGGTTGGGGTGGCAGGTTGGGGTGAAAGGTTGGGGTGGCAGGTTGGGGTGGCAGGTTGGGGTGGCAGGTTGGGGTGAAATGTTAGGATGGCAGGTTGGGGTGGCAGGTTGGAGTGGCAGGTTGGGGTGAAAGGTTAGGATGGCAGGTTGGGGTGGAAGGTTGGGGTGAAAGGTTGGGGTGGCAGGTTGGGGTGGCAGGTTGGGGTGGCAGGTTGGGGTGGCAGGTTGGGGTGGCAGGTTGGGGTGGAAGGTTGGGGTGGCAGGTTGGGGTGGAAGGTTGGGGTGGCAGGTTGGGGTGGCAGGTTGGAGTGGCAGGTTGGGGTGGAAGGTTAGGGTGGCAGGTTGGGGTGGAAGGTTAGGGTGGCAGGTTGGGGTGGCAGGTTGGGGTGGAAGGTTAGGGTGGCAGGTTGGGGTGGAAGGTTGGGGTGGCAGGTTGGGGTGGCAGGTTGGGGTGGCAGGTTGGGGTGGCAGGTTGGGTGGCAGGTTGGGTGGAAGGTTGGGGTGGAAGGTTGGGGTGGAAGGTTGGGGTGGAAGGTTGGGGTGGAAGGTTGGGGTGGAAGGTTGGGGTGGAAGGTTGGGGTGGCAGGTTGGGGTACAAATTTCTCGGCAGGTCGACAGGCCTTGCCTGTCTGGGTGGGGGTGCTGCCTGGTGAAGAGTCCCCCCCGCTCCCCCCTCCTGCTTTATCAGTAAATTTTAATAATAATGGCTGCCGAGGAGACTTCCAGCCATCATCAGATTAGAGGTGGATTATTATCCTGCAAAGAAAAGAAATAGGTGTGAGGATTGGAAATGTTTCAGAAACTAGCAGAGGGCAGCCGAAATATTGATGAAAAAGGAAAAACATTGAATTAAAGTCAACTAGTCAGGAATTGTTGAAAACATCTAATTATAATTTGTATTTTTAGAAAATAACTTTTAGTTTAGGAATTGAATTTATCTGTCGATAAATGGAAACATTTGGACGAGGAATTGGTAACAGATGTGGGATAATTATTTCTAATTATTCATGTAATTTCCGAATCAAAGGATCTAAGTTTAGCTTTTTAAAGGAGTGGGGGTTGGGAGTTTGTGGGGGAGGGAGGGGGCGGGTCTGGAAGAGGGATGTTAGGGTTAGGGTTAGGGTTAGGGGATATAAACTAATCCTGTGGTCCCAGAATCAAAGTGTTGTTTTGAAATGAAAATGAAAATCGCTTATTGTCACGAGTCGGCTTCAATGAAGTTACTGTGAAAAGCCCCTAGTCGCCACATTCCGGCGCCTGTTCGGGGAGGCTGGTACGGGATTTGAACCGTGCTGCTCGCCTGCCTTGGTCTGCTTTCAAAGCCAGCGATTTAGCCCAGTGAGCTAAACCAGGGACGATATAACTGAAAAGACATAGAAACATAGAAAATAGGAGCTGGAGGAGGCCATTCAGCCCTTCGAGCCTGCTTCCCCCATTCATTATTAGCATGGCTGATCAACCAACTCAGTTACGTTTCTGTTTGGGAGCATCTCAAGTGTGCTATGTTGCCATGGAGATGGGCTGAGGTGGTGGTTTCTTTGTTTTGATTTCTCTGTGTTTTCTCACAGAGACAGTCAGCAGTCAGCTTGTTGAGAGCTTAGAAGCAGAGACAAATCTACCACAAGCTGAAGAGCAGCTATGGGTCCAAACTGTGGAAAGGCATGCTGTGTCTGTCCAAAGTCAGGGTAAGAAGCATAGAGGCCATTAGAAACCAGGGTTTTCCAATCACTGATCATATATTCTGTGAGACCCCAGTCTGAACTGAGGAGTCTACAGTTATGAGACTTTGTAGAATGCTTGGAGGGTCACTTTACCGAACATTAATTGAAGGACTCCCATGAAATCACAAAACTCGGAGATTAGCTGGTACTCTGAGGAGAAAAGGAATAAATGTTGCGGTGTTCATGTGGGAAAGTGGAGCTGAGTCCACAAAAGATCAGCCATGATCTCATTGAAGGGCGGAGCAGGCTCGAGGGGCCAGATGGCCAACTCCTGCTCCTAGTTCTTATTGTGTTCTTAAATCAAAGTGAATTCTGGAGACCTGAGGCACACAAGGTTTATTTTCAACAGGAGAAATGAATGAATCCTCAAGACCACGCACTGCATGAGGAAACGCTTGTGGAATAAAGAAGTAAAAAGGGGCTGAATTTATATCATTAGTCGTGAAAAAGTATAGTGTTGAGTTAATACCACTTGTTTTATTTTTTAGATACAGTAAAGTTTGCTTTTATTTAAAAATGTGAACTCCGTGGTATAATTTATTTCAGTTAATCACTAGGTGTTTGAATTTTTCTCCAGGGAAATCACAACAAAATATAGAAAACAGTTTGGAATCAGGGACGATAGTGACGTTTAAGGGGCGTCTTGACAAAAACATGAATAGGATGGAAATAAAGGGATACAAACCCCGGAAGTGAGAAGGTTTTGTGTGAGACGGGCAGCATGGTCAGTGCAGGCTTGGAGGGTCAAAGGCCTATTCCTGTGCTGTACTTGTAGGTGTGACTACTGCACAGTCCTTGAGGAGACAAAGCCCCACCTTCACATTGAGTGATGTGTGGCACCATTACCGTGTTAAATGGGATGCAACTCAAGACTGGGCATCCATGAGGCGCTGGAGGCCATCAGTATCAGCAGAATTGTATCAACCATAATCTGCAACCGCATGGCCCGGTAAATCCTCCAATCTACCGTTACTGTCAAGCCAGGGTCAAAGGAGGGCAGGCCACGAACAGCACCCAGCATTCCAAAAATGAGGTGTCAACCTGGTAGAGCTACAACACAGGATGAGGGAGGCGCGATGGCACTGTGGTTAGCACTGCTACCTCACTGCACCAGGGACTGGGTGCGATTCTGGCCTTAGGTGACTGCGTAGAGTTTGCATGTTCTCCCTGTGTTTGCGTGTGTTTCCTCCGGGTGCTCCGACAGACCAAAGATGTCCAAAGGTGTATTGGCCATGCAAAATGTCACCTTAGTGTCCAGGGGTGTTTAGGTTAGGTTATGGGGTCACCGGAATAGGGCGTATGGTCAGGAGAGTGGACTTGGGGGCGGCACGGGGGTGCAGTGGGTTAGCCCTGCAGTCTCACGCTGCTGAGGGCCCAGGTTTGATCCCGGCTCTGGTTACTGTCCGTGTGAAGTTTGCACATTCTCCCCGTGTTTGCGTGGGTTTCACTCCCACAACCCAAAAAAGTGCATGGCAGGTGGAATGACCACGCTAAATTGCCCCTTAATTGGAAAAAATGAATTGGGTACTCTAAATTTAAAAAAAAGCGAGTGGACTTGGGTAAAGTGCTATTTTGGAGCGTCGATGGGCTGAATGGCCTCCTTCTGCACTGACTTTCTGTGATGTCTTGCAAGCGAAAGAACATAAGCAACAAGCGATAGACAGAGCTAAACGATTCCATAACACGATCTAAACTCTGCAGTCCTGCCACATCCAGCCGTGAATAGTGGTGGAAAAATTAAACTACTCACTGGAGGAGGCGGATCCACAAATCTATCCATCCTTACTGAGGGATGAGCCTAGTACAGCAGTGCAAGAAAGACTGAAGCACTCACAACAATCTTCAGCAGAAGTGCTGAGTGGATGATCGATCTCGGTCTCCTCCAGAGGTCCCAGCATCACAGATATCAGTCTTCAGCCAATTTAACTCACTCCACGTGATATCAAGAAACAGCTGGAGGCAGTGGATACTGCAAAATCTACTGGCCCTGACAATATTCCAGAACTTGCCGCACCCCTAGCCAAGTGGTTCTCGAACAGCGACCACACTGGCATCTACCCAGCTGCACACAAAACAAAGGGTAAATCCAACGCAGTCAATTACTGTCCTATCAGTCTGCCTTTGACCATCAGTAAACAGATGTAGGTGTCATTAACAGTGCAAGAAAGCAGCGGTCAGAAGTGGGTAAGTTCGCTGTTGATTGCACAATGAGGAGCACCATTCATGGATCTTCAGATTCTGAATCAGTCCGTGTCCGAATTCAGCAAGACATGGACAATATTCAGGCTGGGCTGATAAGTGGAAAGTTACATTTATATCACAGAATTGCCAAGCAATGATCATCTCCACCAACAGAAGTGGCCCGAGAAATAGTAGATCCATTAGTTGTCATGTCCAAAATTCTTTGGGCTCTGGAATGGTTCCGACAGATTGGAGGGCAGCAAATGTAAACCCGCTATTCAAAAAGGGACGGAGAGAGAAAACAGCGAACTATAGACCAGTGAGCCTAACGTCGGTAGTAGGGAAGTTGCTGGAGTCCATTATTAAGGATTTCACGGCACAGCATTTGGAAAGCAGGGGTGCAATCAGACAAAGTCAGCATGGATTTACAAAAGGGAAATCATGCTCGACAAATCTACTAGAATTCTTTGAAGATGTAACTAATAGAGTTGACCAGGGAGACCAGGTGGATGTGGTTTATTTAGACTTTCAGAAAGCTTTCAACAAGGTCTCAAGTAGCAGATTAAAATATAAAGTTAAAGCATAAAGTTAAAGTTACAGGTAGTATCTTGAGATGGATAGAAAGCTGGTTAGCAAACAGGAAGTTGAATAAATTAGACTTTTTCTGATTGGCAGGCAGTGACTAGTGGGGTACCGCAGGGATCTGTGCTGGGACCCTAACTGTTCACGTTATATATTAATGATTTGGATGGGGGAATTAAATGTATTATATCCAAATTTGCAGATGATACAAAGTTGGGTGGGAGGGTGAGCTGTGAGGAGGATGCAGAGATGCTTCAGCGGGATTTGGACAGGCTGAGTGAGTGGGCACCTGCATGACAGATGCAGTATAATGAGGATAAATCTGACGTTATCCACTTTGGTAAGAAAAATAGGAAAGCAGATTATTTGAATGGGTGTGAATTGAGAGAGGCGGATACTCAGCGAGACCTCGGTGTCCTCGTGCATCAATCGCTGAAAGTAAGCGTGCAGGTACAGCCGGCAGCAAAGGCGGCAAATGGTCTGTTGGCCTTCATAGCGACAGGATTTGAGTACAGGAATAGGGATGTTTTACTGCAATTGTGTAGGGCATTGGTGAGGTCACACCTTGAGTATTGTGGGCAGTTTTGGTCTCTTTATCTGAGGAAGGATGTTCTTGCTGTGGAGGGAGAGCAGCGAAGGTTTACCAGACTGATTCCTGGGATGGCGAGACTGTGAAATGAGGAGAGATTAAATCGCGCGCCATTGCAACAGCGTTGGTGCATCATTGCCCTCCTGCGATGCTCCGCCCCCAATGGGCCAAGTTCCCGATGACACGGGACACATGTGGCCTCAGTGATTGAGAATCCGGTGTGACGGCTGCGGACTGAGTCCAGCGCTGCCACACTCGGCCAGAATCCGTGCCGCTGGCCAGAGAGGCTTCCGCGAAGGTTGGGGGACTGGTGGGGTCGGGGATGGCGGGTTGGGTCCGCTCACAGACGGCGCCATTTTGTATGGCGCATCAGCTGCAGGTTGTCAGCCGTGCGCATGTGCAGCCCGGGACCCGGTCATTCTCGGTGCAGGAGCTGGGAGTTACACCCGCCACCGCCAGCCTCTCACCGATCCCGGAATCGGTGAGGGATTCACACAGGTTTTATGGTTGTAAAAGAACACACATGCTCCGCTGAATCAACGGCACTTTGATGCTGAAACGGAGAATCCACTCCAATAACTTTTCCAGCTCTGAGGATTGTCACATTCCCACAGAGTAAAGGGAGGCATTGGGGTATAATTGGGGTAGTATAGTGGTTAGCACAGTTGCTTCACAGCTCCAGGGTCCCAGGTTCGATTCCGGCTTGGGTCACTGTCTGTGCGGAGTCTGCACATCCTCCCCGTGTGTGCGTGGGTCTCCTCCGGGTGCTCCGGTTTCCTCCCACAGTCCAAAGATGTGCAGGTTAGGTGGATTGGCCATGCTAAATTACCCTTAGTGTCCAAAATTGCCCTTAGTGTTGGGAGGGGTTACTGGGTTATGGGGATAGGGTGGAGCCATGGGCTTGGGTAGGGTGCTCTTTCCAAGAGCCGGTGCAGTCTCGATGGGCCGAATGGCCTCCTTCTGCACTGTAAATTCTATGATTCTATAACCAGTCGCTCTCCATCATGAATTTACTGTTAACAGGAAGTTGTCATTTGAATATAGATATCTGTCCCACTTTGGCTGTGATGCATTATTGAAGTGTAGGAAGGAGAGGGAGGAG
Organism: Scyliorhinus torazame; assembly: GCF_047496885.1. Taxonomy (NCBI): domain Eukaryota; kingdom Metazoa; phylum Chordata; class Chondrichthyes; order Carcharhiniformes; family Scyliorhinidae; genus Scyliorhinus; species Scyliorhinus torazame. The sequence goes on from NC_092719.1 coordinate 459,637, forward strand.
AGGGAGGGGAGGGAGGAGAGGAGGGACAGGGAGGAGAGAGGGTGGAGAGGGAGGGGAGAGGGAGAAGGGAGGGGAATGCAGCCAAACAGTGAGGTGTGGGCTGGATAACAAAATCACAGCATTTTTCTCAGCCCCTCCACTCACCCTCACACTCCGGTGTACAATCGGAGTGCCTCTTTCTATGGACTAACATTAAGTGTTGTGATCTCTCCATAGACGGTTTGTAGATGGAAGGATCGTGAAATGGATCAAAAACGAGACAAAAAACGGCAACTGTGTTCCAATCACAGTATCTGACATCCCAAACACAGTTCAACGCAGCATTGTTGATGTTCATCTGAGCAGCAAATCCAGCCTCTTAGCCACAGCGCACTTGCCTTTCATGAAGAATATTAGAATGTCAGAATGGAATAAAGTTACAAGTAAAACATTTTGCATTAACACAAAAGAAAGTTTGCATAGACCCATTAGCATTTACATAGCTATCCCTATTGTGTTAGAACACACTCAATTCTAACGTGTGCACTCAGTGACTGGCTCACTTTCTATGCCAAGAAATTCAGTATTTAATGGCATAGCAAAGATAAAAGATTAGTTGTCATCAAGCTTGTTCTTTGATAAATTGCCAGTGCCTTGGACAGGAGGGGGATTAATTTAAACAATCCTGATTTCTCCTCCAATATGTCTGTAAATGGATTTTTTTGAACTTTTGATTTCGCTCTTTATAAGTTGTTTTCTGTCTTCCTGCAGTTGATAATGCACAAGACAGACATTTCCCACAGTGAGATTTTTCTGGGACAGGTTTCTAGCCTGTCACCACAGGCAGCACTCCGCGTCAAGCTTGGCTGAACCGGCATCTCTCCCACACTTACTGACTGCACTGGCGTGATGGAAAGAGTTTACAGGTTAATATTCAGCCTGTTTGCCATGTCATGAATGCACCTTCTTGACCATCTATGGGGAGGCGGTGGTGTCATGGTTTTGTCACTGGACTAGTGATCCAGAGACCCAGGGTGATGCGTTGGGGTCTTGGGTTCAAATCCCATCTTTAACATCTAAAGATGGCGATGAAACCATTGTCGATTGTTGTAAAAACCCATCTGGTCCCTTTCGGGAAGGAAATCTGCCATCCTAATCCGGTCTGGCCTCTGTGTGACTCCAGACCAACAGCAATATGGTTCCCTCTGAAACGACCCACCATTCAGTTCAAAGGCAATTAAAGATGGGCAATAAATGCTGGCCCAGCCAACAATGCCCACACCAGGAGCACCCAACACTAAAGTTCTGGGGCGAGATTCTCCGTCCCCCCGCCGGGTCGGAGAATCGCCGGGGGCTGGCGTGAATCCCGCCCCCGCCGGTTGCCGAATTCTCAGGCACCGGAGATTCGGCGGGGGTGGGAATCGCGCCGTGCCAGTTGGCGGGCCCCCCCCCGCGATTCTCCGGCCCGGATGGGCCGAAGTCCCGCTGCTAGAATGCCTGTCCCGCCGGCGTGGATTAAACCACCTCTCTTACCGGCGGGACAAGGCGGCGCGGGTGGGCTCCGGGGTCCTGTGGGGGGCGCGGGGCGATCTGGCCCCGGGGGGGTGCCCCCACGGTGGCCTGGCCCGCGATCGGGGCCCACTGATCCGCGGGCGGGCCTGTGCCGTGGGGGCACTCTTTTCCTTCCGCCTTCGCCACGGTCTCCACCATGGCGGAGGCGGAAGAGACTCCCTCCACAGAACATGCGCGGGGATGCCGTGAGCGGTCGCTAACGCTCCCGCGCATGCGCCGCCCTGAACTTTTATGCAACGGGGTCATTCCAGGCACCGAGTGGGGACCTGTCCGGCATATCGCAGACATTGGTGCACCGGTGCATCCGGGCAGTGACAGACGCCCTATTTGCCATGGCGCACCGCTACATCCGCTTCCCTGTGGACCGGGCCAGCCAAGATGCCCGGGCCGTGGGCTTCTCTGCCGTGGCCGGGTTCCCCATGTTCCAGGGCGCGATCGATGGGATGCACGTCGCCGTGCAGCCACCTGCAGATAACAGGGCCGTGTTCACCAATAGGAATGGAACCTATTCGATGAACATACAGGTGGTCTGCGACCACCGCATGATGATCCTGTATGTCTGCGCCCATTACCCGGGCAGTGTACATGACTCATACGTGTTGTCGCGGTCATCCATCACCGGCATGTACGAGGGATGCCATCCCCGGCTGAGGGGCTGGTTGCTGGGCGACAGGGGCTACCCCTTGCGATCGTGGCTGATGACGCCTATACGGAGGCCAAGCAATGAGGCGGAGAACCGCTACAATGATGCCCATGTAGCGACAAGGGGAGTGATAGAGAGGTGCTTTGGCGTGCTGAAGATGCGTTTCAGGTGCCTGGACCTCTCTGGGGGCGCCCTCCAGTATCGGTCAGATAGGGTCGGCCGCATCATTGTGGTGTGCTGCGTTCTGCACAACATAGCCCAGCAGAGGGGCGATGTGCCGCAGGCAGAGGAGGGCGGAGTGGAGGAGCAGCAGGAAGAGGCGCAGTCCTCCCCAGATGAGGGGGATGGGGGCAATGATCAGGGCAGACGGGCTACACATGGGCAGGTGGCTGTCCACCATTACCGGCTGGGCCAGCGGGCACGGAACAGGCTGATAGCCGCCCGCTTCACTGACTAGATCGGCGTGGGAATCGGGTAGTATGGCCACAGACCGCACACCATGGCAACAGCCGACCACCCACACCCCCCACCCATCCACCCACCCAGCACCCTCACCCCCCTCCCCAACCCCACCCTCCCCACCCGCATGCACACCACCCCCCCCATTGCCGATCCACCTGCGGCACAACGGCCGGGCTCACAGTTGCGGGTGGACCCGTGTCTATTGCAGGCCATGGAGGATGATGACAACCCGCCCTGCGATGAGCTCCTGGCTCCACATCGTTGGACTATGTCTGACCCATGGCCACAGTACCACCATCCACCCAGACCATCCCTGCATGCGGCTGTGACACTGCAGCGCACGGTCCCGTCCTCTGCCCGGGGGATGTTGATGGCGGCCCAGGGGGAAGGGGGCAGACTCACCTGGGGCTGAGGTAAGACCACCCCTCACACACATACTTGCGCTCAACGTACATGACACCCCCGCACGCTTTGGACAGAGCACAAAGGCAGCTTCTGTAGGTGTAACATTGACTTTAATAACGAACGGAGTTCATGCACGTGCCCTAGCCCCTAAAACTCATCTGTGCCCTGCACCCGTGCCAACTTACTCAGTGTCTAGTTGTTTGCCCTTACGGACCCTATGACTAAGTCTACGTGGTTCCCCAGATGGTACAGCAGAACTGGAGGTGGACTCCTGTGATTCCTGCCCTCTGACACTGGATCCCTTTGGCGGCCGTTTCCTGTGGCGTCCTGGCCTAGATGGGCCAGGCTGCGGCCCGGGCGACTGGAATGGCGAGCTGCCAGCCTGTCCTGCCCGTTGCCCATCCGATGCACCTGGGACGGAAGGGGGGGGAGTCCGAGGTGTCGCGGTGTTCCGGGACCTCCCCTACAGGGGGACCCGGGACGGACCACAGCACCTCCTCCTCCCTCGGGGTGCCCGATGGCCCCCAGGCCTCTACATGGGTGGGGGATGCGAACGGACTGGCCATCCGACGTCCCCCCGACATCTGGCGCTGCCAGTCCTGGAGGCCCGTGCTGCTATCGACAGGGGTCTGCAGGTTTGCAACCATGGAGCTCAGGGGATTGGCAAACCCTGTCTGTGACTGTGCGACGCCGGCTCGCACATGGCCAATGGCGCCGATGCCCTCAGCGATGGCCTGCTGAGACTGGGCCATGGACTGCAGAGACTGGGCCATGGCCTGCAGAGACTGGGCTATGGCCTGCTGAGACTGGGCTATGGCCTGCTGAGACTGGGCCATGGCCTGCTGAGACTGGGCCATGGACTGCAGAGACTGGGCCATGGCCTGCTGAGACTGGGCCATGGCCTGTTGAGACTGGGCCATGGACTGCAGAGACTGGGCCATGGCCTGCAGAGACTGGGCTATGGCCTGCTGAGACTGGGCTATGGCCTGCTGAGACTGGGCCATGGCCTGCTGAGACTGGGCCATGGACTGCAGAGACTGGGCCATGGCCTGCAGAGACTGGGCTATGGCCTGCTGAGACTGGGCCATTGAGCGCCTCTGCCATCTGCCATTGGCGCTGGCTCATGGCCTCCTGTGAGAGGGCAGCCATGTCCTGGGCCACAGACGCCGCCTGCACGGAAAGCCCCAGGCCTCGCAAACCGTTCCCCATGTCTGACACCGTCGCACCCATTGCCTCCACCGCGGACGCCACCCGTGCGGTGTCGGCCTGGGTGGCACGTATGACCGGCACCACTCCCAACTCCTGGACGCGGGTGGACTCCTCCACCTGCGACCGCAGCCGCCGCAAGCCGGCCGTCACCCTCTTCGCTCGTCTCCGGGTCGGTGGTTGCATCGGATCTATGTGTGGGTGTGGTAACTCCAGGAACCCGGGATCCATCTGGGCGGCAGATGTTCGCTTGGGCTGGGCTGCCCTCCGACCGCCCGGCCCCTCTGCTGCTCCTACCTCCACCTGCTGTACTGGGACGGCTGTGTTGTGCGCACCAGTGAGTGTACCCTACGCCTCATCACTAAAGTGCCCAACCGTGGTGAGTGTTTCTGCGATGGTGGAGGGTGTTGGTGACAGCAGTGGCGTTGTGTCGTGCTCTTCGTCCCACTCTGAGTCCATGGCACTTTGGGGTGGGGGTTCGTCTCCACCCATCCAATCTGTGTCACTGTCTGGTATTTTGTTTTCCTGGGTAGTGCTGTCCCGGGTAGGGGTGTCCTGGGTAGTTGTGTCCTGGGTAGGGGTGTCCTGGGTAGTGGTGTCCTGGGTAGTGGTGTCCTGGGTAGTGGTGTCCTGGCTCGGCTGTGACGGGGGCCTGTGGCTGCCCCTCTCGTCGCTGGGTGGCACACGCCTGCGTCGTCGCACCCTCACGAGACGGGGGCGTCGTCTCCCTGTTGCTCCAGGTCTCTCCGTCTCCAGTGGTCTCCAAGGGACATCCTGCGGGCGTCGCATGCCGGGGGGTCCAGGTCTCTCCGTCTCCAGTGGTCTCCGAGGGGCATCCTGTGGGCGTCGCATGCCGGAGGGTCCGGGTCTCTCCATCTCCCGTGGCCTCCGAGGGGCATCCTGCGGGCGGTCTGCATCTGCGGGGATGGGTGCCTCAACGTTTGCTCCTGCGATACACAATGAAGCATGCTTGGTTAGACACAGGCAGTGATCAGGTGATATGGGGATGGGGGATATGGGGACGGGCTGTCGGTGGCTCACTTGCTGGTGGGCCCCCGACCTCTGCATCAGCAACCTCCCGGTCCTCAGGTCCGCCAGCCAGTTCCAGGGCCCTTTCCTCGTGTTCGGTCAGTGGCCTCTCATCAGCGGGGCCTCCTCCAGTCCTCACATGCTCCCTTCTCCCTGGTGTTGTGTGCGCGTTTCTCCTGTGGCTGGGGGGGAGGGGGGGTGGTGTCAGGGGTAAAAGGCAACAGTGTTAGACAGGTATATGAATGCACGCCATCGGTTGCGCGTGAATTGCAGAGGTTAAGGTTAGGGCTGGATTCACTTGGGGAAATGGGGGAAGGCGGATATGGGGGATATGGGGGAGGGGGGATATGGGGGATATGGGGGAGGGGGGATATGGGGGAGGGGGGATATGGGGAGGGGGGATATGGGGGAGGGGGATATGGGGGAGGGGGATATGGGGGAGGGGGGATATGGGGGAGGGGGGATATGGGGAGGGGGATATGGGGGATATGGGGAGGGGGGATATGGGGGAGGGGGATATGGGGGAGGGGGGATATGGGGATATGGGGGAGGGGGGATATGGGGATATGGGGGAGGGAGGATATGGGGGAGGGGGGATATGGGGGTGGGGGGATATGGGGGATATGAAGGATATGGATATCGGGCAGGGGGGGAGGCTCACCCTGGCTGCTCTGACGAGGCCGTTCACCTTCTTGTGGCACTGGGTGCCTGTCCGTGATGTCAGGGACACAGCGGTGACAGCCTCTGCCACTTCCCTCCACAGACGCCGGCTCTGCGGCCGTGCCCGGGATACAGGGCGACCCTCCTCTGCTCCACTGCGTCCAGGAGCGCCTCCACATCCCGTGACTCGAACCTCGGGGCTGAGCGGCGGGCGGCCATCCGGTCGGGTGTTCCGGTCGGGTGTTCCGGTCGGGTGTTCCGGTCGGGTGGGGGGGAGCAGCGCGTCCTTATGAGCCGTCACGCCGTGCGGCGTGTATGACGCTGCACGGCGTGAACCACGTGAGCAAGCGCGGATCCCGTCACGTCGCTGCTAGCCCATTCCGGGCCGGAGACTTTGCGACGTTTGCAGCGGCGTGATGAAGGTCGGATTTGCACCGTTTTTGGCGCCGATCGGCGGACTTTGCGCTGATAAAGGAGAATTTTGCCCCAGGTCTTGGTCATGTGACAAGGGTTTTGGGTTGACTAATGAGCCCCCCCCCCACCTCACTCTGGTTTGACAGACAGTAACAGTCAGGCTATTAACACCACATTGGAGATTAGGAGTCACAAATATCTGCCTTTGACCTTAGCTCGCTGGGTCAGACATCTTTGGCAGCTGGAGCTCAGCCTTGGAAATGTAAAGATGCTTTTTACTGATCCAGGAGGGGGTATTTGCGCTTCTCTTTTCAGAAAATGAGATGCTGCTGGTTTATCTAAAATTCCTCTGGTATGAGTCATGGCGACTCAGGGTTAGCCTTGTCCATATTTAAAAATTATTAAGTACCTACCTCAGCCAGGTTGAGGTAGATAATAAATATAATAATAAATATATAATAAATATTCCTTCCTTTCTCATCCGTAACACCTCTGACAGAAAGTGTACATTTAATTTTCAAAACATTTATTTACTCACTTCAAGATATATTGAAACAAATTATTGTAATTGTATCACCACATTTGTCAAATGACAGTTTCTAAAACTGAAAGACTACAATCATCTCCAAGTTTTGAAATGAAATTCCATCCATTTGCATCCAACTCTGCAGTTATTTGGGCAGAGGGGGCGGGATTCTCCCAACAGGAGTCTAAGTGCCGACGTTAGAGTAAAAACCGGAGTGTATTACTCCGGCGTTGGCACCCGTTCCCAGACCCCGGGCGAAATTCTCCGTAATCGGCCCGATGTCCGCCGACCGGCGCCAAAAACGGCGCAAATCATTCCGGCATCGTGCCGCCCCAAAGGTGCGGAATCCTCCGCCCCTTGAGGGGATGAGCCCTCACCTTGAGGGGCTAGGCCCGTGCCGGACTGATTTCCGCCCCCGCCGAATCTCCGGTGCCGGAGAATTCGGCAACCGGCGGGGGTGGGATTCACGCCAGCCCCCAGCGATTCTCCGACCTGGCGGGGGGTCGGAGAATCTCGCCCCCCTATTCTCCTCCCTCTATGGGGCGAGCATGGGTGTCGTGCGATTTACGGGGGCGGGGCCTCGGCATGGCGTCACAGACCCGGCGCCGCGTAAACGTCGCGGTGCCTTGGGTCCCGCGCATGCGCAGTTGGGACGGCAGCAACTAGTGCACGAGCGGTGGCTGTCCTCCCCCAGGCTGCCCCGTACAAACATGGCGGATGGATCCAGGCTCGCCGGCGGAAGAAAGGAGGCCCTACCGGCAGAGAGGCCGGCCCGCCGATCGGTTGGTCTCGATCGCGTACCAGGCCACTCCGGAGGGCCTCCCTGGGGTTGGAACCCCCCCTCCCCCCCCACAGGCCGCTCCCGGCCCTTGAACCCCAGGTCCCGCCGGCCCGAGAGGAGGTTAGAACTGCGCCGGCGGGACTGTCATTTTTTTCGCCGGCCGCTCGGCCCATCCGGGCCGGAGAACCGGCGCTCGCCGTTTGCGGCGTTTCTCCGAATGGCCCGGCGCGATTCGTGCGCCGCTGGTTTTGGGGGGCTGGGAGAATCGTGTGCGGGGTCTGGGGCGGCGTGGCACGATTCGCGTGGCGCTCCGGCGATTCTCCCACCCGGCGGTGGGGGGGGGGGGGGGGGGGAGGAGAATACCGCCCGGTATATTTGATCTAAAATTTAAAACTCATTGCCCATAAAAGCACACGTATAAATTTTCTTTCCCATAAATTACATGAAGGGCACTTTCAGATATGATCATGTGGTTTAAAGAGTGTTCTTCCTTGGCAATCACTCGCTAACGAGTCTGAATGTCCAACTAAGAAACTCCGAGTCTCTGGTCACAGATTCTGTGGATTTTTGAACGGTTAATGGGCCCAATCCTGGAGCTGCATCTCTGACCGTACACATGGCAGGTGTTTCCGGGAGATGCTTGGACTCTAGATTGCTGGTATTCCTTTCTCAGGCTCCTTTCCTGGGCCTCCTCTTGTCGTCGGGTGTCCTCGAAGAATTGTGTCCCTTCAATCAAAATGTTCCTCCAAGTCGGTCTCTTCTGAGAAAGGGTCTCCCAGGTGTTGGTGTCTGTGTTGCATTTCTTGAGGTAAACATTCAGGGTGTCTATAGCTGGTTTTCCAGTGGGAAAAATTCTTAAAATTTTCCAGAATTCAAGAAAGAAGCAAGACACTGGAAATGAAAGTCATAAATAGAACCAAACTTTACTGAATTAAACATGCACATTCCCCTGAGACTGATTTACCACAGAAACTGATTCTCTGATAGAAACGTAAGAGCAGACGTCAGCAATTCAGTTGAGAAAATGGGTGATAAGCTTCTTCTGCATAAGCTTAAGACCTGAATTTTTACTGGCCATTTTTATTCTGCAGTTCTTTAACTCTTATGGCAAAATCCAAAAGAGAACGCAACTGAATGTTTTATAAAACCGAAGGCCCCCACTATTATGGCCTAATTGTGCTCCCATATCCTCTGCTCTTATTAATTGTAAGCAATGGTAAATGGCAGTGTTTGCTGGGGCAAGGGAGCCGATGTCACTGGGTACCTCCAACTCTTTGTGAAGTTGTTTGTAGAGTTTGTTTGGACTTTTAAATTTCAAAGACCAGGATTGAAAAAGTAAATTCGATCTTCAGGAAAACAGAATTTCTGTGCTTCAACAGGAGTTACGTGCAAAGATAACTACTCCGTGGAAATTGTTCAGACTCTCTACGTTACGTTACCAATTTTAAGTTGTTTGACTAGAATTGGTACTTGCACATGTGTGTATAACATGTGTGCGACACATGTAGGCATTACAGATGTAGGTACTAACATGCACAAAAAAAGAAAAGTTTGAGATCTTGATATAACAGGTGAATCACTGGCAGATGGAGAAATATATCACAGACTAGAATCATAAAATGATACAGTACACAGGAGGCCACTTGGTGAATCATGCCTTTGGAGGAGCTAATGATTTTGTCCCAATCCAGTGCTTTCTGATAACCCACACTACTTCAATTATTTTTCCAACTCTGTTTCAAAAGTCCTTATTGAATCTACTTCCACCAACTTTCAGGCAGCACCTTCCAGATCACAACAACTCACGATAATAATGTTAGGAAACATTATTTTTATCTTGAAATTCGCATTGGTAAACCATTAGAAATAGGTATAGTTTTAAGTGGGTTATGTTTAATGTTTCTGTGCCTGGAAGGGTAATAATAATAATCTTTGGCACAAGTAGGCTTGCATTAACACTGCAATCATAGAATCATAGAAGTTACAGTGCAGAAGGAGGCCATTTGGCCCATCAAGTCTGCACCTGCCCTTGGAAAGAGCACCCCATTTAAGCCCACACAGCCACCCTATCCCTGTGACCCAGTAACCCCATCTAAGCTTTTTGGACACTGAGGGCAATTTATCATGGCCAATCCACCTAACCTGCACATCTTTGGACTGTGGGAGGAAACCGGCGCACCCGGAGGAAACCCACGCAGACACGGGGAGAACGTGCAGACTCTGCACAGACAGTGACCCGAGCCGGTAATTGAACCTGGGACCCTGGAGCTGTGAAGCAACTGTGCTATCCACAATGCTACCGTGCTGCCCAAATAGAGTTACTGTAAAAATCCCCGAGTCGCCACATTCCGACACCTGCTCGGGTACACTGAGGGAGAAGTCAGAATGTCCAAATTACCCAACAGCACGTCCTTCGGGACTTATGGGAGGAAATCGGAGCACCCGGAGGAAACCCACGCAGACACGGGGAGAACGTGCAGACTCCGCACAGACAGTGACCCAAGCCAGGAATCGAACCTGGGACCCTGGAGCTGTGAAGCAACCGTGCTAACCACTGTGCTACCGTGCCACCCATCTATAATCGATAGAATCTTAAGTTAGATTCATGCTGGACAAAGGTATTTATATGTGTGGGGGTTGGTTAGGTTCCAATTGTGTTTCAATTGTGATTAGAGAGGGCTATGGCATGAACAATAAATAAAAGACATATGCATGTGGGTTATGTTTTGTCAGGCCAGATGACGGACTAAAGTCTTGTCCACACTCAGAACATGTGTACGGTTTCTCTCCACTGTGGACTGCGTTTTCTTCCATGTTTCAAATATGATGGTATTTGCTTAGCCACTGGGGTCTTGTAAGATAGAGAAACTTTTAACTTTCAGTTTTAGCTGAATTTATGGGCAGCTGAAGATAGAGTGAGAGAGAAGGCAGCTGTCACAGCTCTGCCAGAAGCAGTTGGTTCAGAAGGCAAGAGAGGGAACACCTCTCTCAGCCTTGCTAGAAGAACAGCCATACTATGGAGTAATGGATCAGAAATAAATTGCAGAGGTCTGAAGAGAAGCTAATTAGGGTAACTATGAATGTCTGTAGTTAAAGGTACTAGAGCAGAGCACTGCTCAGTAAAGTCCGACAGAGCTGAGAAGCCCGAAAGATAGGTCTGTGAGATTTTGCTACAATGGAAGTTGGGTGGCTGGATCACAGAGTCTGTGTAAAGGCAGTTATCACAAAGGAAACCTAAAAAGAAGTGGTGTATTCTTATGTGAAAACTGATTTGCGGTCCTATAACTCTTTGTTTTATAAAATAAAAAGTAAACGTTATGGTGCTTTGAGCTTGAGTTCCATTCTGGGATCTTCCCATCCAGTTCTAACACCAACTGGGATCTTTTTAAAAAATTCTATGAATTTACAGTACCCAATTACTCTAATGCGCAAACTCCACATGGACAGTGACCCGGGGCGGGATCGAACCTGGGACCTTGGCGCCATGAGGCAGCTGTGCTAACCACTGCGCCACCGTGCTGCCCTACCAACTGGGATCCTAACACTAAAAAAACAATTCTCATCTCCCTTCTGGTTCTTTTATTAATTATCTTAATTTTGTGTCCTCTGGTTACTGTAATGACCTCCAATTAGCATTATTGGTTGGCCAATTGGAGTATGAGCTCCCTCAATGATAGCTCATTGAGGCGGCCCATGTAAGCACCTGTGTAGGCTTTGTGAGGCAGTCTTAAGTTGACTGGAATGCTAGCAGCCCTGTTTGGAGCTGCTCTTGTATATAGTTATTGCAAATAAACACTGGTGTGGTGACGGAACCCCTGCCTCCTGTGGATTATTACAATGGCGACAAGGTAAACAAAGAACCTTGCGGAGACCAGCTGCCGCACTCGGAGGGTCAGTCGGAGGGTAAGCTTTGCTCTTTCAAAAATGCCGCTTTTTGGGAGGTTGGATGCATTCGACCCGACTATTGAGGACTGGTCCCAGTATGTGGAGAGAATGTGTTACTTTTTCCAGGCCAATGAGATAACGGAGGACGGAAGGAAACGGGTTATACTGCTGTCGGCGTGCGGACCTTCAGCCTTCGCCATTATACGTAGTCTAACTTATCCCAATACGCCGGACACGATACCTTTCCAAGAATTAACGAAATTGGTGGAAGAGCACAATGACCCAAAACCACCCCTCATTTTGCGTAGGTACAGATTCTACACAACGAAGCGGGAAGACAGAGAGTCAGTCACAAATTTCTTAACCCGCCTGGGAAGGCTGGCGGAAAAATGTGAGTTCGGCCCGACGCTAAATGAAATGCTTCAGGACCGGTTAGTGTGTGGCATAAACAACCTCCCAATACAGAAGCGCCTGTTGGCGGAAATGCAGCTAGACTACAGGCGGGCGTTACAGCTCGCACTGTCCCTAGAAAAGGCAGCAAGTGGGGCGCAGGAACTACAGGGCAGGCCAATGGAGGTAGATACCTGGGAGAGGGACTACCACAACGGGTCCAGCTACCAGATAGCTGCCCTCAGAAAAAGCCTGAGGAACAGAGGGCCAAAGGAAAACCCCAGAACTGCCCCCAAGTCTGCTAGGACTAACTGGAGACAGAGGGAACTACCGGCTGAGGCTCCCCCAACAGAGAAGGACCGTTTCTGGCACCAGACAGAGTGGGGTAACAGCGACAGAAACCCTAGAAGGAGGTGGCAAAAGAGGAATAGCAAGTGGGGACGCAGGGAAGTACACAACCTAGACGCCCCATCCTCCTCCGAAGGGGAACAGTTATATAATATTGCGACGAAGAAAGCAGAACCTATTAAGATTACCCCACGGGTGAACGGTCGGCCGACAATAATGGAAATAGACACGGGTGCGGCCGTGTCAGTAATGGGAGTGGCAGCATTTTAAAAAATCAAAGATGGACTCCAGCCACTAACCCGAACAAAAACATCGACAAAACTTAAAACCTACACGGGGGAACCCCTGGAGGTTCTAGGCACGACTCATGTACCCGTGGAATATGACAAACAATTGCTCAGATTACCATTGACGATAGTCGAGGGCTCCGGACTGAACTTAATAGGATGGAACTGGCTGAAAGACCTAAACTTAGATTGGATGAAAATTTTCCAGAGTGGAAGCGGGCAGTTGAGTGGAGTACTCCAAAAATACCCGGAGGTCTTCCAAGAAGGTTTGGGGGAAATTATAGGCGCCAAAGCAACTTTGCACGTGGACTCAGAAGCCCTTCCGAAATTTTGCAAGGCCAGGCCGGTACCTTTTGCATTAAGGAAGAAAGTAGATGTCGAAATAGAAAGGTTACGGCGCGACGGCATTATCAGACCAGTACAGTTCTCGGAATGGGCAGCGCCGGTGGTACCAATTTTGAAGCCAGACGGCTCGATACGTCTCTGTGGGGATTTCAAACAGACGGTAAACAAATACGCACTGCTGGACAAATACCCGATCCCGAAAATAGACGACCTATGTGTCAAATTGGCAGGTGGGCTTTTGTTCACGAAACTGGACATGAGCCACACCTACCTGCAGTTAAAACTGGACAAGGACTCCCAGAAGTTCGCTACGATCAACACCCTGAAGGGACTTTTTCGTTATACTAGGCTACACTTCGGGGTGTCATCAGCCTGCGCTATATTCCAGCGCACGATGGAAAATATTCTGCAGGGACTACCGCAGGTGGCGATTTATTTGGACGATGTCTTAATCACGGGTAGGACAAACAGGGAACACTTAAGGAACCTGGAGGAAGTGCTCAGGCGTTTCGCAAAGGCAGGCGTACGGCTGAAGAGAGAAAAATGTGTTTTTCTGGCCCCACAAGTGACGTACCTGGGATATAAAGTAGACGAGTCGGGTTTACACCCATTCGGAGACCGAGTAAGGGCAATAAAAGAAGCCCCAACTCCCACCACGGTCCAGGAGCTACGATCATTTCTAGGATTGGTAACATATTATGGCAAATTTATTGAAAATAGAGTTCCATCCTAGAACCCCTCCACCAGCTACTAAAAAAGGGACAAGAATGGAAATGGTCCGCCCGCCAAAACCGAGCATTTAGGGACATTAAGGAACAGCTGTCATCCGAAAATGTCCTAGAGCATTATCACCCAAGGAAGGAGTTGGTGGTCACGTGTGATGCATCACCTTACAGGGTAGGAGCCGTCTTAGCCCATAGAGGAAGGAATGGGGAAGAACGGCCAATAGCCTATGCTTCAAGGACCTTGGCGATGGCTGAGAGAAAGTACGCCCAAATCGAGAAGGAAGGACTGGCGGTGATATTTGTATTCTAAAAATTTCACCAGTATCTGTATGGGCGGAAATTCACCATAGTGACGGACCATAAGCCGTTATTAGGGTTATTAAAAGAAGTCAAGTCAATACCCCCGATTGCACCAGCTAGAATCCAACGCTGGGCGCTGCTACTGGCGGCGTATAGATACGTTCTGGAGCACAGACCGGGAACACGAGTAGCAAATGCAGATGCTTTGAGCAGACTTTCCCTCCCAGATACTCCACCGCTAATACCAAAAGTAGAGGAGACAGTAATGACTCTAAATTTTTTGGACACCCTACCAGTGGACGCACAACATATTCGGTTGTGGACGCAAAAAGACCCAGTTTTAGCCAAGATGAAGCATTTCTGCTAACAGGGGAACTGGAGAGACCAGTGGAGCTCCAGATGCACCCATACTGCAGCAGAAGGGACCAAATAACCGTAGAAGACGGTATCCTATTATGGGGAGCCCGGGTAATAGTCCCAGCTCAGGGCCGTCGGGCAATCTTAACCGAGTTACATCACGGACACCCAGGGGTGTCTAAAATGAAGATGCTCGCTCGAAGCTACTTTTGGTGGCCAGGATTGGACACAGACATAGCAGCCTTGGTGCGTTGGTGCCAGGAGTGCCAACAGGGGCAAAGAGTGCCACCAGCTGCGCCATTGCAACCGAGAGAATGGCCAGGCAGACCGTGGACCCGCCTGCATATTGACCACGCCGGCCCTTTCATGGGCTCAATGTTTTTGGTGATAGTGGACGCCCACTCCAAATGGTTGAACGTCCACCGGGTAAATGCGGCAAGCACCGCATCGACAACTGAAAAGCTCAGGGCCTCGTTTGCAACACATGGACTTCCGGAGGTATTGGTGTCGGACAACGGAACGGCATTCACAAGTGGGGAATTTGGAAAATTCCTAAAGGGAAACGGAGTCCGCCACATCAAAACGGCCCCTTACCATCCAGCATCCAATGTCTGGCAGAGAGAGCGGTCCAGACACTGAAAGCGGGACTCAAGAAGCAGCCGGCAGCATCAATGGACACAAAGCTCTCCCGTTGGCTGTTTGATTACAGGACCACACCGCATTCCACAACGGGCATACCGCCAGCTGAACTCTTTCTGGGAAGGCGGCTGCGAACGAGGCTAAGTCTCCTTTGCCCAAATTTAACAGGGAAAGTGGAGAAACAACAGGAGCTCCAACGCAGGGGGCATGATAATCGTCGGCAGCAGAGACATTTCCAGGTAGGGGCACCGGTTTGGGTCAAGAATTATGGGAATGGACCAACGTGGGTCAAAGGCACGGTAGAGTCCCAAACAGGGCCCATATCATACGAAGTTTCGATAGGAGGTAAGGTGCTGAAGAAACACCAGTCGTCAGAATCAGAGATGGACACGTTTGACGAGGCCGCCACGACACCTCTCCCCGAGGTCATCAAGGAAAAGACGGGCACCTATAAGGTACACCCCACCCACGTCGGAGAACGACCCGGCGGACGACACAGAGGTAACAGAGCCGGACAGAAGGAGCAGGAAGAAGCTCAGAGGAATGCCAGCTGGCAGGAATTCCTCGGACCTTGGGGGGGAGGGGTGTAATGACCTCCAATTGGCATTATTGGTTGGCCAATTGGAGTATGAGCTCCCTCAATGATAGCTTATTGAGGGGGGCCCATATAAGCACCTGTGTAGGCTTTGTGAGGCAGTCTTAAGTTGACTGGAATGCTAGCAGCACTGTTTGGAGCTGCTCTTGTATAGAAGTTATTGCAAATAAATACTGGTGTGGTGACGGTACCCCTGCCTCCTGTGGATTATTACAGTTACCAAACCATTTGTCACGGGAGACAGTTTCTCCTCGTTTACTCAGGAGTTTGAACACCTGCATTAAATCACCCTTTCACTTTCTGGACCCTAACAAAAACAATCTCGGCTTCAGTAACCTCGCCACACAACCAAAATCCTTCACAGAGCTTCTGAATTTTCAGAATTTGTTGTAGGTTGTTGGATATCATTCGGTGGGTCTGAATTAAGTCTTTGTGGTCTCAAGGAGGTTAACTGTATTTATTAACTATACAAAAAATGATGCACAGGTATGTCTTTAATAAACTGGTATTTTCAGACAGTATTGAACTTTTGTGAGATTCACTAAACAGCATTGATTTTCTCGTTGGAAAGACAATTTCGAAACACTCCAATGCTGGAAACATTCAGGTCACGTGGTCCAGTCTGCCATGTTGGCATTCTGTCAAAAACTTCAGAGTTGGACAGAAGGAGGCCACATGACATTTGTTACAGCACTGGCTGCCTTTAGTAAATAGATTTAAAGGTCCAGCCACTTTCAAGGCAGAGAGGAGGGAGGTATGTCTGGTAAGTGTGTAGAATTTGTGGAGTTTGAGAGGCTGGGGGCACAGGGAGGGTGGTGAAGAGACTACCCGGGGTAGTATCAGGCAGTTGGGTGGTAGGAGATCAGTTGGTTGGAATGGTGATTTGGGCAGTCGGAGGAGAATGTCGGCCAGGGAGGGTGGGGTCAGGGATTGCCCAGTCAGCAGGATGGGGAGCAGGAAGGTCAGGTGGGATCCAGCCTGAAAGGGTAATGAGGGGTCGAGAGTCTGGTCAGAGGACTTCCATGCGGGAGCTGAAAAATCAATTTCCTGCCAACGTACAATGATGGGAACAGTTCTCACCCGTCTTGGTGGGTCACCAGAAATAACAGCGGCAATCCCAAATCTGTTGCACATCCTTACTAACATCTGGGGGCTTGTGCCAAAATTGGGAGAGCTGTCTCACAGACTATAGAACAAAGAACAGTACAGCACAGGAACAGGCCCTTCGGCCCTCCAAGCCTGTGCCGACCATGGTGCCCTAAATAAAAAATAACCTTCTGCCCTTACTCAGTCCCTCTATTGAAGAGAACCAATCAAGCAACAGCAGACACCACCATCACCGTCAATGGCTAAGTCCTGTCTCGCAGACATCACATTTTGCAATAGTATTCCAAGGGAAAACCACGCACAAATCTTTGGCTCAAAGGTTATGTGTTTAAAGGTTGCCAGGCAGCAACATAATGTCTCTCTGTTGCACAAATATTGACTAATCTCTCTCCTGGACAGCTGTGCAGGAAACATTATTTGCAAACAATGAGACGCCTCGGTCCGAAGTTCACGAAAAGGCAAAGTCGAAATATTCCACTTTGCTCTTGCTCCTGTATTTGCTTTGTTTGGCCCGTGTTCCGCACTGTAACCAATCACTGTTGATGTACCATTGTCAATGTACTTTGTCGATGGTTCTTTTTGTCGACTATGTTCGTTCCCTTGGCTGCAGAAAAATACTTTTCACTGTACTTTGGTACATGTGACAATAAATCAATCAATCAATCAAAAATCAATCATCAGCTGGACAAGAAAGCAGTAAGCATCCAGCTTCCTTTCTATTGAAATTAAATTTGCACCCCATCCCCCACCATCAACATTCACTCCCTCCACCATCAATGCACAGTAGCAGCCGTGTACCATCAACAAACTGACCACGCCTCCTTCAGCAGTATTCTTCAAACCTGTGATCTTTACCACATAGAAGGACAAGGGCAGGAGACACATGGAAACACAACCAACTCCAACTTCCCCTCCAAGCCACACACCGTTCCTTCACTGTCACTGGGTCAAAATCCTGGAACTCCCTCCCTCACAGCACAGTGGGTGTACCTACACCACATGGACTGCAGCGGTTCAAGAAGGCAGCTCACCCCCACCTTCCCAAGGAGCAAACAGGAATAGGCAATAAATGCTGGGCCTCGCCAGTCACATCTACGTTCCAAGAAAGAATTTTAAAAGTGGGTCAGTTCTGGCCGTACTGGACTCCGCGCCCACCACACCCTACATTACCCTCCTCTATATAAAAATAATCTTTATTAATGTCACAAGGAGGCTTACATTAACACTGCAATGAAGTTACTGTTAAAATTATTAGTTACTATGAAAATCCCCTAGTTGCCACACTCCGGCGCCTGTTCGGGTACACAGAGGGAGAATTCAGAATGTCCAAATTACCTAACAGCACGTCTTTCGGGACTTGTGGGAGGAAACCGGAGCACCCGGAGGAAACCGGAGCACCCGGAGGAAACTCACGCAGACACTGGGAGAACGTGCAGATGCCACACAGACAGTGACCCAAGCCGGGAATTGAACCTGAGTCCCTGGCTTTGTCAAGCAACAGTCTTAAGCACTGCGTTACCGTATTCCACAGTAGGCTGGTTTAGCTCACTGGGCTAAATCGCTGGCTTTGAAAGCAGACCAAGGCAGGCCAGCAGCACGGTTCAATTCCCGTACCAGCCTCCCCGAACAGGCGCCGGAATGTGGCAACTAGGGGCTTTTCACAGTAACTTCATTGAAGCCTACTTGTGACAATAAGTGATTTTCATTTCATTTCAGTGGACATATGAAGAGCAGCTATCTCACCTTTGCAGTCTCGTTCACCAGTGAGTTTTCACTGGCATCTGCCCTTCTCGTTCAGTGTTAACATACTGGGATTATAGGGCCACTGCATTGCTGAGATTGTTGTTTACTGTCTGTTTTACACATTCAGCCAATTACTCCACCTTCTCATTTTATTTTGGGGAATGAGCTGACCCGTGAGCTCAAATTCCCTCAGCAACTGTAACACTTTGCATTTTAATCGGTTGATATTTTGCTGTTCCACATTTGTCTCCAATCAAATATTTTTAATTTTAAAATTGTCATGGGTACAATTAGGCTAGATTTTTAATTTGTGTAAAGTATGGCATTGTCAATCATCTGGATAGGAGTAGAACTGGAGTGTTCTGATCGAGACCTCTGATCCTGCTCTTGTCAAATCGAGGTTACATTATAAAGGTCATGGGATGAGGTTAATATCCCAGACTGGGATGCCCTAGCAATTCACGAGGGCCAAATTAATATATAATTTACAACTAGCTCCCGAGAGGGACATAAATTTTATTCCATGGCCATCATGAGGGAATCACAGAATTTTTCTGGTGCAGAAGGAGGCCATTCATTCCATCGCACACCGATCCTCCAAACAAATATCCTAACCTGGTCATTCCCCTGCCTTCCCCACACCCCTGCACTTCATTAAACATATTCCATTTCCTCTTAAGCTTCAAATGTATCTTCCCAAATGTTCTCCCAGCTTCTTACAGATCATGATGTTACGCACCACCTCCTATTCTAACTTACTCTGTCCCAGAACGTCACCTGGAGTTGATTACTCATTCAGCTTCAAATCTTAATGCAATCAACTGTCTGACATCACAAATGACAACTGTGCAAAATGTCACACTTTATTGATGAGGCACCGGGGACTATTTCTCAGATTAATATGGTTGCCAAAAGTGCATGTCTGGTACAGAATTCCTCATTTATCTGACGCTTTGCCAACTACACGCAAGTCAAAAGGTAAGAAATTTAAATTAAAGAGTTAAATTAGAATCTTCCTTTTGAATTGAACTATTTTATTAACTGCTGGAGCTTATGTCACCATAAATATTTCCTCCTCTTATCACCATCTGTTGAAAATTTCATGAGAAAGTAACAGAGCTCAACATAGTCACAAAATCTTTCGCACAGGAGATGGAGGCGATCAGCTCCTGATGTTCAATCTGTCTCTGCTGCATCACTCGGAGTATCCCTCGTATTGATCACTCTTGGCATTAATTGCTTTCTAACAGCAGATCTACATTTTTTTGGTACCTAAAGCTCCTTGTCCTAAACGTAGCTGAAAATAATACCTTACACATATTTTGAAATGTACTTTCAGTGTCTCCTATAAGGATGAAGAATCCAAGATTTTCAAATCCTTCCATACCATTCAGTAGTTTGAAACAATGAAAGGACTTGTTCTTATGGAACACCAGTGAGGATCTCTGGCTGAACCAAAGTACTTCACAGCGAATGAAGTGTCATCGCTGGCAGGAAATGCAGCACCTAATTGTACATAGCAAGATCCCATAGCTATCACCGGATAAACTCTCTTGATGATGTAATTTAAGGGACAGATATTGGCCAAGAGCTCACCTCACATCTTCAAAAATGCCAGGGAGGTTTTCCATCCACATGAGAATATGGACAGGGCCTATGTTTAATATCCCTGCTGAATGACAGATTTTGTAACAAAGCAGCGCTCCCTCAGTACTGACCCTCTGACAGTGCAGCACTCCCTCAGTACTGACCCTCTGACAGTGCGGCACTCCCTCAGTACTGACCCTCTGACAGTGCAGCACTCCCTCAGTACTGACCTTCTGACAGTGCAGCACTCCCTCAGTACTGACCCTCTGACAGTGCAGCACTCCCTCAGTACTGACCCTCTGACAGTGCAGCACTCCCTCAGTACTGACCCTTTGACAGTGCAGCACTCCCTCAGTACTGACCCTCTGACAGTGCAGCACTCCCTCAGTGCTGACCCTCTGACAGTGTAGCACTCCCTCAGTACTGACCCTCTGACAGTGCAGCATTCCCTCAGTACTGACCCTCTGACAGTGCAGCACTCCCTCAGTACTGACCCTCTGACAGTGCAGCACTCCCTCAGTACTGACCTTCTGACAGTGCAGCACTCCCTCAGTACTGACCCTCTGACAGAGCAGCACTCCCTCAGTACTAACCCTCTGACAGTGCAGCACTCCCCCAGTGCTGACCCTCTGACAGTGCAGCACTCCCTCAGTATTAACCCTCTGACAGTACCGCACTCCCTCAGTACTGACCTTCTGACAGTGCAGCACTCCCTCAGTACTGACCCTCTGACAGTGCAGCACTCCCTCAGTACTGACCATCTGACAGTGCAGCACTCCCTCAGTACTGACCCTCTGACAGTGTGGCACTCCCTCAGTACTGACCCTCTGACAGTGCAGCACTCCCTCAGTACTGACCCTCTGACAGTGCAGCACTCCCTCAGTACTGACCCTCTGACAGTGCGGCACTCCCCCAGTTCTAACCCTCTGACAGTGCAGCACTCCCCCAGTTCTAACCCTCTGACAGTGCAGCACTCCCTCAGTACTGACCCGCTGATAGGCGGTACTCCCTCAGTACTGACCCTCTGACAGTGCGGCACTCCCTCAGTACTGACCCTCTGACAGTGCAGCACTCCCTCAGTACTGACCCTCTGACAGTGCAGCACTCCCTCAGTACTGACCCTCTGACAGTGCGGCACTCCCTCAGTACTGACCCTCTGACAGTGCAGCACTCCCTCAGTACTGACCCTCTGACAGTGCAGCACTCCCTCAGTACTGACCCTCTGACAGTGCGGCACTCCCTCAGTACTGACCCTCTGACAGTGCAGCACTCCCTCAGTACTGACCCTCTGACAGTGCGGCACTCCCTCAGTACTGACCCTCTGACAGTGCAGCACTCCCTCAGTACTGACCCTCTGACAGTGCGGCACTCCCTCAGTACTGACCCTCTGACAGTGCAGCACTCCCTCAGTACTGACCCTCTGACAGTGCGGCACTCCCTCAGTACTGACCCTCTGACAGTGCAGCACTCCCTCAGTACTGACCCTCTGACAGTGCGGCACTCCCTCAGTACTGACCCTCTGACAGTGCAGCACTCCCTCAGTACTGACCCTCTGACAGTGCGGCACTCCCTCAGTACTGACCCTCTGACAGTGCGGCTCACCCTCAGTACTGACCCTCTGACAGTGCGGCACTCCCTCAGTACTGACCCTCTGACAGTGCGGCACTCCCTCAGTACTGACCCGCTGATAGGCGGTACTCCCTCAGTACTGACCCTCTGACAGTGCGGCACTCCCTCAGTACTGACCCTCTGATAGGCGGCACTCCCTCAGTACTGACCCTCTGATAGGCGGTACTCCCTCAGTACTGACCCTCTGACAGTGCGGCACTCCCTCAGTACTGACCCTCTGATAGGCGGCACTCCCTCAGTACTGACCCTCTGATAGGCGGTACTCCCTCAGTACTGACCCTCTGACAGTGCGGCACTCCCTCAGTACTGACCCTCTGATAGGCGGCACTCCCTCAGTACTGACCCGCTGATAGGCGGTACTCCCTCAGTACTGACCCTCTGACAGTGCGGCACTCCCTCAGTACTGACCCTCTGATAGGCGGCACTCCCTCAGTACTGACCCTCTGATAGGCGGTACTCCCTCAGTACTGACCCTCTGACAGTGCGGCACTCCCTCAGTACTGACCCTCTGACAGTGCAGCACTCCCTCAGTACTGACCCTCTGACAGTGCAGCGCTCCCTCAGTACTGACCCTCTGACAGTGCGGCACTCCCTCAGTACTGACCCTCTGATAGGCGGCACTCCCTCAGTACTGACCCGCTGATAGGCGGTACTCCCTCAGTACTGACCCTCTGACAGTGCGGCACTCCCTCAGTACTGACCCTCTGATAGGCGGCACTCCCTCAGTACTGACCCTCTGACAGTGCGGCACTCCCTCAGTACTGACCCTCTGATAGGCGGTACTCCCTCAGTACTGACCCTCTGATAGGCGGTACTCCCTCAGTACTGACCCTCTGATAGGCGGTACTCCCTCAGTCTTCGTTGTTAATTCTACCAGCAGATGTTACAAACAGTTCATCCAAACAAATCTCTGAGGGAATTGAAGATCTCTGATTCCAAGATTACACCTTGGGCGGGATTGTACGACCACCCGCCAGGCCGGAGAATCGCCGGGGGGGGCAGCGTGAATCCCGCCCGCCCCCCCCCGGCTGCCAAATTCTCCGGCGCCGGGGATTTGGCGGGGGCAGGAATCGCGCCGGTCGGCGGCCGCTAGCAGTGCCCCTGCCCCCCGGCGATTCTCCGTTCCGCGATGGGCCGAGTGGCGGCCGTTTACGGCTGATCCCGCCGCCGTAAATTACAACAGGTACTTACCGGCTGGACCTGGCGGCACAGGCGGCCTCCGGGGTACTCGGCGGGGGGGGGGCGCAGGGGAATCTTGCTCCGGGAGGTGCCCCCACTGTGGCCTGGCCCGCGATCGGGGCCCACCAATCCGCGGGCGGGCCTGTGCCGTGGGGGCACTCTATCCCTCCGCATCGGCCGCTGTAACAGTCCACGATGGCCAACCTGGAGAAGAATCCCCCTGCGCATGCGCTGGGATGCCGCCAGCACACACTGGTGCTCCTGCGCATTCGCCAACTCGTGCCAGCTTGCAGAGGCCCTTCGGTGCCGGTTGGCGTGGCGCCAAGCCCCTTCCGCGCAGGAATCTGCACCTTCGGGGCAGCCCGATGCCGGAGTGGTTCACGCCACTCCTTCACGCCGGAGTTTCCCACCCCGCCGGTTCACGGAGAATCCCGCCCCTTGTCTACGCAGCTGCTGCATAAATCAAAAGTGTTACTTTCAAGATCTTTTCCATAATGGTATGGGGAGCGGACATTGCCTTTAAGCATGTGGTCAGTATTCAGTAACTTGAAATAACATTTGAATTGATAAACACATGGGGCGGGATTCTCCGACCCCCGCCCGGTCGGAGAATCGACGGAGGCAGCATGAATCCCGCCCCTGACGGCTGCCGAATTCTCTGCGCCGGGGATTTGGCAGGGGTGGGAATCGCGCCGAGCCAGTCGGCGGCCGCTGGTTGCGGCACCCCTGGCGATTCTCCGGCCAGCGATGGGCCGAGTGGCCGCCCGTTTACGGCTCGTCACACCGGCATAAATTACAACGGTACTTACCGGTGGGACCTGGATCCATGGGCAGCCTCTAGGGTCCTCAGGCGGGGCGTGGGAGGATCTTGCCCCAGGAGGTGCCCCCACGGTGCTCTGGCCCGTGATCAGAGCCCACCGATCCGCGAGCGGGCCTGTGCCGTGGGGGCACTCTATCCCTCCGCGCGGCCGCTGTAAGAGTCTGTGATGGCCGACGCGGAGATTAACCCCCCTGCTCATGCGCTGGGATGATGCGAGCAGACGCTGGCACTGCCACTCATGCGCCAACTCGCGCCGGCCGGCGTGGCGCAAACCGCTCCTGCACCAGCCTAGCCACTGAAGGTGCGGAGGGTTCCGCACCTAGGGGGCGGCCCGACGCCGGAGCGATTCACGCCACTCCTTCACGCCGGAGTTTCCCGCCCCGCCGGTTCCCGCAGAATCCCGCCCATGTTTTTTTCAAGTCAATGACATTAGCTCCGTTTTTCTTTCCACCGACGCTGCCTCTCCTGCTGAGCAGTTCCAGCATTTCCTGTTTTCATTTCAGAGTTTCGGCATTGGCAGTATTTGCTTTTCTTTCAGGAGTGAACGGTAAGGAAATTGTTTTACACACAGGTGATGGAAGTTTGGAACTTTCTTCCAAGAACAGTAATTAATGTTGGACCAATAGTGCAGTTCAAGTATGAGATTGGTTGATTGTAGTCATCACACTTCAGCAAGGATATGAGAGTCCAGTGCCGAGGAGGTTTACCAGAATGGTTCCAGGGACGGGTAGGCGAAGCTGGGGTCAGGGCCTGGAAGAAGTGGGTGCAAATCATCCCAAACATCATGGCTTGGGGGGGTGGAGGGGGGGCTCAGCATTTTCAATTGAATTCTCAAGTTGTCCACAGTTGATCAGGTAAGTTGGAGGGGGCTGGGGAGCAGGGCTTTGAGGGGAGTTTGGGGCGAGGGTCATCTTCTACTTCTCCCGAATGGAAAAGATGTTGTGCAGTTTATCTGGGTTGCAATTATTGAATCTTTCTCCCAAATATAAATTTATTGTCACTGAGCCCATATGGTGCAATGTGCAGAACACATTAATGAGTTCTGAGGCAGTCGAAATCTGTTTTATCATCTGCAATGTTATAAATAACTAACGGGATATTTTACTGTCAAATCAACAATACTGAACGATACTCTGTTGAAGTAAATTTGAACCCTGGGATTTGTTCAGTAGTTGCAATGGAATCACCTAAATGGTGCACACAAACTAACACTATTATATCACTGCTGCCCTAAATATTCATGTCCCACACTGCAGTTATAACAGATGATATTTGTAATTAGATGCCAACAGTGGGAGTTAGCATTTTACTGGGACCTTCCTGTGATTAATTGATCAATTTGTTGGTCTACCTAGAAAGGGGAAAACAATCATACCAAACCGAGAGGGAGGGTAACAGTGGGCTGGATGCGGCGACAGGGGCCCAGAAACAGCAGAAGTGCCAGGGCCCATGATTTCTCTCCATGGCCCGAACTGGGATTGTTCTCCTTGTAGCAAAAGAGATTGATTTGAAAGAGGTGAAAAAGATGATGACAGGTTTGGATAAGTTGGACATCGGGAAGCTGCCCCCGTTAACTGATATTCTTAGAATGTGGGACACAGATTTCAGGTTTTGGGAAACTGATGCAGAAAGAGTTTGAAGAGGAGTCTTTTACACAGCGAGTGCTAATGGTTTGGAACTTGCTGATATGAGGGTAATGGAAGCAGTGTCAATGAATGATCTCAAAAGAAAATTGGCTGGGCATTTGCAGGAAATAAACTTACTGAGCGACGGCGATAGTCGATCAGACAACAACTGGTGGGAAAGACGTAAAGGAACAAATTTGCAGGCAAGTTACAAACAGGAACGAGAATTATAGAGTGGCTATACTCTATTAAATTAAATTAAAAAGGCATATAGCATGCTCGCCTTCATCAGCTGGGTCATTAAGTACAGGAGTTGGGGAATCATGTTGCAATTGTATAACTATATGACCCTTTGTCAAAGCTGTGGTGAATGGATGTTTTTTTAGACTAGAGGAAGGTTTACAGTGGAGCTCTCAGGGGGTCAGTGTTGAGACCAGTGTTTTTCTTATATATCAATGACCCAGGCCTGGGTGTACAGGGAACAATTTCAAAATTTCAGGATGATTCAAAATTTGGAAGCATTGAGAACTGGGAGAAGGACAGTGTAGAACTTCAAAAGAATGTGGACAAGTTGGTGGAATGGGCGGACTAGTGGCAGTTGAAACTGAATGCAGAGAAATGTGAAGCAATTCATTTTGATAAGAAGAATGTGGAGAGGCAATGTAAAGGGTACAATTGTAAAGGGTTGCAAGTGATCAGTGTATATTGTAAAGCTTTCCTGTTGATTCCCTCATTTCCCATTTCCTTTATTTTGTGATTATCATTTTGATCCATGGATCTTATTGAAATTTACAAGATACTGCGAGGCCTGGATAGAGTGGACGTGGAGAGGATGTTTCCACTTGTAGAAAAAACTAGAACCAGAGGACACAATCTCAGACTAAAGGGACGATCCTTTAAAACAGAGATGAGGAGGAATGTCTTCAGCCAGAGGGTGGTGAATCTGTGGAACTCTTTGCCGCAGAAGGCTGTGGAGGCCAAATCACTTTTAAGACAGAGATAGATAGGTTCTTAATTAATAAGCAGATCAGGAGTTATGGGGAGAAGGTAGGAGAAAGGGGATGAGAAAATATCAGCCATGATTGAATGGTGGAGCAGACGCGATGGGCCGAGTGGCTTAATTCTGTTCCTATGTCTTATGGTCTTATCTTTAATAGACAGATACCTATAAGTCGAGCGGAGAAAGTGAGGAACTCAAAAGTTACAGAATATTACACTGAGCTGTTCGAGATTTAGCTTTTGACTCAGACTTTCTGGCACCTGAGAGATCTGAGGGATTGGTTCGATTGGTTGAGTGGGAGCCAATGAATTGGCCAAAGGCCACGCCTGCCTGGTGACAGGTGATGGTTGGTCCCTACGTGTTTGAGATGGTTTTCAGAGAACCCAGGAAGGGCAGTCGGTTCTTGAGTGCAGAGAGAAGAAGTTGTGAGCTGCTGTTTTCTGAACTGGCAGAGATATATTTGTGATCTGGATGAATCTACAGTGAAACCACGACAGACTGAAAGCAAAATCCTCCAACTGAAGGTGTAGACTGAAGAAAGGTGAATTGGAAGATATCCGTCTGAAACAGAGACTTTTATCCTTTTTACTTATTATTTCTCTTTACACTGCTCTTCCCCTCGGTGTTTATCTGTCTTGTGTGTGTGTAGAGGGTGGGGGGCGATTAAAGAAGGTGGATAGGAACTTGATAACAGTTAACCAGCTGTATTTGCTGCATATTTAATTATAGTTATTGATATTAATAAAAATTAATCTGTTTAAATTTGCAAAGCTGGTGACTGTAGCTATTAGGCAGTCAGAGATCAAAGACTTTGAGTATTTTCAAAACATTATTTGCTAATTTTAATTGTGAATTGTGTTGCTACTCTGGGTCAAGTGGGGCTGGAAGTGACCGTGCACCAGCCCAGGGGGTCGTAGCAATATGTGTGTAAGTAATTGAAGGTGACCGGACAGGTTGAGAGCACGATTAATAAAGCAAATAGTATCTTAGGTTTTATCGACAAGAGCATAGAATACAGAAGCTCATGGCTGGTTCAGCATCAACTAGAATATTATGTCCAGTTCTGGGTGCCATTCTTTCTGAAAGATGTAAAGACATTAGAGAGAGCACAGGAAAGATTTATGAGAATGGTTCCAGGGTTGAGGACCTTCAGTTCGGAAGATAGATTGTAGAAGTTGGAACTGTTTCCTTGGAGAAAGTTGAGATTTGAAACAAGTGTTCAAACTTATGTGGGGTTTGTCCAGAGTAGATCAGGAGAAACTGTTCTTATTGGCGGCAGGATTGAGAACAAAAGGTCACAGATTTCAGGTAATTGGCAAACGTAACAATATCAACATGAAGTGAAACAATTTCACCTGCTGCATAGTCAGGATCGAGCCTGTGATGGAGGCAGGTTCAATTGAGGCTTTCAATAGGAAACTGAATTATTATCTGAAAATGTAGAATGTGCAAACTACAGGGAGAAGGCAGAGAAATGGCACGAGGTGAATTTCTCCTTCAGGGGCCAACACAGGCATGATGTCCAAATGGCCTCTTCTGTCCTGTAACCATTGTAGATTCTGTGATTGTGGGATACAACAGCGGAACGGGATAGAGCAGGGTAACGGGATAGAGCAGGGTAACGGGATAGAGCAGGGTAATGGGATAGAGCAGGGAACGGGATAGAGCAGGGTAATGGGATAGAGCAGGGAAACGGGATAGAGCAGGATAACCGGATTGAGCAGGGAACGGGATAGAGCAGGGTAATGGGATAGAGCAGGATAACCGGATTGAGCAGGGAACGGGATAGAGCAGGGTAACGGGATAGAGCAGGGAAACGGGATTGAGCAGGGTAATGGGATAGAGCAGGGTAACGGGATAGAGCAGGATAACCGGATTGAGCAGGGAATGGGATAGAGCAGTGGGACGGGATAGAGCACGGTATCGGGTTGGAGCAGGGGAATGGGATAGAGCTGGGGAATGGGATAGAACAGAAAAATGGGATAGAGCAGGGGAACGGGATAGAGCAGGGAAACGGGATAGAGCAGGGAAACGGGATAGAGCAGGGAAATGGATAGAGCAGTGGGACGGGATAGAGCACGGTATCGGGTTGGAGCAGGGGAATGGGATAGAGCTGGGGAATGGGATAGAACAGAAAAACGGGATAGAGCAGGGTAATGGGATAGAGCAGGGGAACGGGATAGAGCATGAAACGGGATAGAGCAGGGAAACGGGATAGAGCAGGGAAACAGGATAGAGCAGGGTAACGGGATAGAGCAGGGAAACGGGATAGAGCAGGGAAATGGGATAGAGCAGGATAACGGGATAGCGCAGGGGAACGGGATAGAGCATGGAACGGGATAGAGCAGGGAAACGGGATAGAGCAGGGAAACGGGATAGAGCAGGATAACGGGATAGAGCAGGGAAACGGGATAGAGCAGGGTAACGGGATAGAGCAGGGAAATGGGATAGAGCAGGGAACGGGATAGAGCTGGGGAATGGGATAGAACAGGGTAACGGGATAGAGCAGGGAACGGGATAGAGAAGGGTAACGGGATAGAGCAGGAGAACGGGTTAGAGCAGGGAAACGGGATGGAGCAGTGTAACGGGATAGAGCGGGGTAACGGGACTGAGCAGGGAGACGGGATAGAGCGGGATAACGGGACTGAGCAGGTTAACGGGACTGAGCAGGGAGACGGGATAGAGCAGGGTAACGGGACTGAGCAGGGAGACGGGATAGAGCAGGGTAACGGGACTGAGCAGGTTAACGGGACTGAGCAGGGTAACGGGACTGAGCAGGGTAACGGGATAGAGCAGGGTAACGGGACTGAGCAGGTTAACGGGATAGAGCAGGTTAACGGGACTGAGCAGGGTAACGGGACTGAGCAGGGAGACGGGATAGAGCAGGGTAACGGGACTGAGCAGGGAGACGGGACAGAGCAGGGTAACGGGACTGAGCAGGGTAACGGGACTGAGCAGGGTAACGGGACTGAGCAGGTTAACGGGACTGAGCAGGTTAACGGGACTGAGCAGGTTAACGGGACTGAGCAGGGAGACGGGATAGAGCAGGGTAACGGGACTGAGCAGGGTAACGGGACTGAGCAGGGTAACGGGACTGAGCAGGGTAACAGGACTGAGCAGGGTATCGGGACTGAGCAGGGTATCGGGACTGAGCAGGGTAACGGGACTGAGCAGGGAGACGGGATAGAGCAGGGTAACGGGACTGAGCAGGGAGACGGGATAGAGCAGGGTAACGGGACTGATTAGATTGCTCTACAGGGAGCTGGTATGGACCACGGATCAAATGGCCTTTTTTTGTTTGTTTGACTCTAATAAATTCACCAAATGTTTTATATGGCGATGGGAATGTTTTATATGACGATGGGAATGTTTTATATGGCGATGGGAATGTTTTTGATGGTGATGGGAATGTTTTTGATGGTGATGGGAATGTTTTTGATGGTGATGGGAATGTTTTTGATGGAAATGGGAATTGTGTAACTTTTGCACTGCTTCGTGCAAAATAACATTTTAAAATTTTACCTGTGTTGGCTTCTGAAATTCAAAAACTGGAGACACAAATCTTCCCGTATCTGGAATAATGCATCAGTCTCAGATGTGACAATGTTGCTGTTCTCAACGCCAGTTACTCATTCATTTCCCAAAAGAGAAATCCATTGAACAGTAATTACATTCAATAATAATTTCTAATTAAAATAAAAATTAGATTGAATAATTACTGAACAAACACAAAGGAAAGTAGCAACTTGGGGATCATGTAACTTCACAATGGAAGATCAGACGTACAATTCCCAAGCTTCTGTCAGGAGCCTGGAAAATTCAGTCAAATTTAACTAAAGATGATGCTAATAATTTAAAAAACTGAGGAATGTGCCACTGCTTTGAGTTTTTTAAGCTGCTCCGATCTGCTCCGCTGAGGGCAGTCTCGTCTCAGAGGTTCTAATTGACAACCTGAAAACAATCTTCATGTCGAATGCAATTCCACCTACCCCACCCCTGACTTTGAAGGAACAGTTTCAATTCAGTAAGAAATCTATCTGTCTAGAAATGAATCAGGAAAGGAAGGAAGGTGCCACATATGAAAATAAAGCTCATCAGTTTGACTATTTCACAAAGCATTTACACGGTGATGCTAAAAGCAGCAAAACACACTGGAGAGCGATTTTCAGTTCACCGCTCCTCACACTGATCCTGGGCGGGATTCTCCCCTACCCGGCGGGGCGGGGGGTCCCGGCGGGATGGAGTGGCGGGAACCACTCCAGCGTCGGGCCGCCCCAAAGGTGTGGAATTCTCCGCATCTTTAGGGGCCAAGCCCTCACCTTGAGGGGCTAGGCCCGTGCCGGAGTGGTTTCCGCTCCACCGGCTGGCGGGAAAGGCCTTTGGCGCCACGCCAGCCGGGGCCGAAAGGTCTTCGCCAGGCGACGCATGCGCAGGAGCGTCAGCGGTTGTTGACGTAATCCCCGCGCATGCGCAGGGGAGGGGGTCTCTTCCGCCTCCGCCATAGTGAAGACCGTGGTGAAGGCGGAAGAAAAAGAGTGCCCCCACGGCACAGGCCCGCCCGCGGATCGGTGGGCCCCGATCGCGGGCCAGGCCACCGTGGGGGCACCCCCCAGGGCCAGATCGCCCGGCGCCCCCCCAGGACGCCGGAGCCTGCCCGCGCCGCCTTGACCCGCTGTTCAAAAGGTGGTTTAATCCACGTTGGCGGGACAGGCATTCCAGCAGCGGGACTTTGGCCCATCGCGGGCTGGAGAATCGGCATGGGTGGGCCCGCCGACTGGCGCGATTCCCGCACCCGCCAAATCTCTGGTGGCAGAGACATCGGAACACGGTGGGGGCGGGATTCACGCCAGTCCCCGGCGATTCTCCGCAATCGGCGCGATGTCCGCCGACCGGCACCAAAAACGGCGTGAATCAGTCCGGCATCGCGCCGCCCCAAAGGTGCGGAATCCTCCGCATCTTGAGGGGCCGTGCCCTAACCTTGAGGGGCTAGGCCCGCGCCGGACTGATTTCCGCCCTGCCAGCTGGCGGGAAAGGCATTTGGTGCCCCGCCAGCTGGCGTGAAACTGACTTTGCTGTGCTGCGCATGCGCGGGAGCGTCAGCGGCCGCTCACGGCATTCCCGCGCATGCGCAGTGGAGGGAGTCTCTTCCGCCTCCACTATAGTGAAGACCATGGCGAAGGCGGAAGGGAAAGAGTGCCCCCACGGCACAGGCCCGCCCGCGGATCGGTGGGCCCCGATCGCGGGCCAGGCCACCGTGGGGGCACCCACCTGGGCCAGATCGCCCCATGCCCCCCCAGGACCCCGGAGCCCGCCCGCGCCGCCTTGTCCCGCTGGTAAGAGAGGTGGTTTGATTCTCGCCGGCGGGACAGGCATTCCAGCAGCGGGACTTCGGCCCATCGCGGCTGGAGAATCGCCGGTGGGGGCCCGCCAACCGGCGCGCCGCGATTCCCACCCCCGCCGAATATCAGGTGCCAGAGAATTCGGCAACCAGCGGGGGAGGGATTCACGCCAGCCCCCGCCGATTCTCCGACCCGGCGGGGGAGGGATTCACGCCAGCCCCCGGCGATTCTCCGACCTGGCGGGGGGTCGGAGAATCCCGCCCCCTGTGTTGTAATTTCAAATACCTACTTTGGGCACAAATCTCCAAAATTATTTCTAAGTGTGGTCTCTGGTGGGGAACATGGAGCGATTTCCATTGGGTGGGTCGACGGGGTCTGGATCCCCAGATCGCAATCCCTCCTCAATTAGGATTTTGCTTTGGAGGGGGGGGGGGCAAGTTTTGCACCAATGCTGAGAGGAGCAGAGACTAATCATGCTGGCAAGGTCAGCTTCACGGAGATCGGGGTTCTGATTTTAATGGGCGGTTCGATCGCAAAGTGACAGTAAAGCCCCCCCCCCCACCCCGACCCCACCCTCTCTCCCCTCACCACCATCGCCAGCATCGGGGCTTCGTTCTCCCTTCAGGCCCTGCACCTTCTCCCCAGCAAAGACCCCCCATCTCGCCAGAATCAGCACCCCTACAATCGCTGATAACAACGGCACCCCCTCTCGTGAGCGATATCCAGATATGGGTCACTAATGATAATCTTTGTTCATGCCACAAGTGGGCTCACATTAACACTGCAATGAAGTTACTGTGAAAAGCCCCCAGTCGCCACATTCCGGTGCCTGTTCGGGCACACTGAGGGAGAATTGAGAATGTCCAATCTGCCCTTCATGGCCCCCTTGACAGGCCCTGCCCCTTGGCACTGCCGACCTGGCACCCTGCCAGTCAGCACATCTGGAGCGTCATTCTCCGACCCCCCGCCGGGTCGGAGAATGGCCGTTGGCCGCCGTGAATCCCGCCCCGCCCCCGCCGAAGTCTCCGGGACCGGAGATTGGGCGGGGGCGGGAATCGGGCCGCGCCGGTTGGCGGGACCCCCCGCTCAATTCTTCGGCCCGGATGGGCCGAAGTCCCGCCCAGAAATTGCCTGTCCCGCCGGCGTAAATCAAAGCTGGACCAGGCGGCGTGGGCGGGCTCCGGGGTCCTGGGGGGGCGCGGGGCGATCTGACCCCGGGGGGTGCCCCCACGGTGGCCTGGCCCGCGATCGGGGCCCACCGATCCGGGGCGGGCCTGTGCCGTGGGGGCACTCTTTCCCTTCCGGCTCCGTCACGGCCTCCAACATGGCGGAGGAGGAAGTGACTCTCCCCACTGCGCATGCGCGGGAAACAGTCGACGGCTGCTGACGCTCCCGTGCATGCGCCGCATTTCCGCGCCAGCTGGCGGGGCGGAAATCCCTCCGGCGCCGGCCTAGCCCCTCAATGTTGGGGCTCGGCCCCCAAAGATGCAGAGCATTCCGCACCTTTGGGCCGGCGCGATGCCCGTCTGATTGGCGCCGTTTTTGGCGCCAGTCGGCGGACATCGCGCTGTTGGGGGAGAATTTCGCCCCTGGGGTCTGCGGTGGTGGAGACCAGCAGCGATTCTCACCTGGTTCAGGTGAGATGACAGGTGGGAGAATAGCGGAAGCCAGGAGAATTCAGCTTTAAGCTGATTTTAAATATTTAAATGCTCCTTTGAACCTGCTGATCTTGTTCCCATCACAAAGCGGGAATTGCGCAGCGCAATGCGGCTGGAGAATTGCCCCTTTTTTCTTCAGTATCTTTGTGCAAATTGCCAAATCTGGGTCTGTATTTTCATTGTTGAGACAGGCAGAAGTCAGGAAATTTCCAGCCCATTGTTGGTTGTGTGGTGGTGGGGGCGGGGAGGGGGGGGAGGGGGCAGGAGTGCGGGGAGGGGGGAGGGCAGGAATGCGGGGAGGGGGGGAGGGGGCAGGAGTGCGGGGG
Source organism: Scyliorhinus torazame (assembly GCF_047496885.1). NCBI lineage: Eukaryota > Metazoa > Chordata > Chondrichthyes > Carcharhiniformes > Scyliorhinidae > Scyliorhinus > Scyliorhinus torazame. Next base: position 493,198 of record NC_092719.1, read on the forward strand.
GGGGGGGAGGGCAGGAATGCGGGGAGGGGGTGAGGGGGCAGGAGTGCGGGGAGGGGGGGAGGGGGCAGGAGTGCGGGGAGGGGGGGAGGGCAGGAATGCGGGGAGGGGGGGAGGGGGCAGGAATGCGGGGAGGGGGGCAGGAATGCGGGGAGGGGGAGGAGGCAGGAGTGCGGGGAGGGGGGCAGGAATGCGGGGAGGGGGCAGGAGTGCGGGGAGGGGGGGGCAGGAATGCGGGGAGGGGGCAGGAGTGCGGGGAGGGGGGTGGGGATGGGGGTGGGGATGGGTGCGGGGAGGGGGCAGGAGTGCGGGGAGGGGGGCAGGAATGCGGGGAGGGGGGGCGGGGGCAGGAGTGCGGGGAGGGGGGTGGGGGTGGGTGCGGGATGCTGTGTTGGACTGGGTGGATGTCTCTTTGAAAGCACGGGTACAAACTCGATGGGCTGAATGATGTTCTTCTGTACTGCGCTATTCTATTCTCTGGGACCGAAGCACATCACCAAAGCACTCGGTAGAAGTTGCCGAGGGTTAAAGGGTGGGTGGGGATGGGGGTGCGACCTGGAAAAGAAGCAGGACACACGATTTCTCTCGCTGACCCTGACAATGCAGCTCTCCTTTTACATTGTCTGGGCCTCAACTATAAATCTCCTGATTCAGCACAAGATACTGAGCTGACATGTGACACACCATCTGCTCGCATCAGAAATACTTTAATGACCTGTTTCTCAGACAGCTCTTTCTTTCAGATCACCAGAGGAGGTTTGGACCATTGTCTGTGTCAGCCTCGGGGGGTGGGGGGTGGGGGGGAGAGAACGGGGGTGGGTGGGCAGATGGGGGGGAGGGGGGGAAATGGTAGGGGCTGCTGGACAAAATGGCGCCCCAATCTGCGAAAAGCAAGCTCACTGGATGGAAATTTTAACCTAAACACATTGCTGGGATACAAGCCCATTGGCACAAGTCACTCTGCTAATTTCCCAAAAGGCCTTTTCCCCTCTGTAAAGTTTGCTCAATGCGTATAATGTCCATGGGGGCGGGGATCACAGTGGTATCGAGACGTCGATTGTCCTTCGCTGACTCAGACTAATAAACTGTGTCCACTGGGACTGATTGGATTCCTCTCCCAGATCAGAAGCCTGGCTGGTTTGAAATCTACAAGCCTCATCCTGCCACTTCAGGAAAGGCCAGTACTGGAATTTTGTCCGCACACACAAGTCCCATGTCGGGACTACGTGTGGACCCTGACCCCATTGGGAAAATGGTAAAGTACAGCAGCTCATTAAGAAACCACAAGTGGGTCTACCTCCCCATTGAGGAGAGTGGCCCTTCACTCTGAGCTGCTTCTCCATTCTCAGGCAGTTCTGCAATCTTAGCACCAGCAATAGAGGTGATTGTTACTGAGGCTACAGGGAGGAGGAGATGGTTCCTCCACATTGGAATGGCCTCAAAGGGCCAACAGCAAAAATATGGATGTGTCAGTGTCAGTCGGACAGGTAGGCCTCGGCGATTGAAGGGCTGAACCCTCAAGTGGTGGTATTGGGGCTGTGGGTGTGGCCATTGCCACCAGTGGGCAGTTGGAAGGGTCTTGGTGTAGGAGGCAGTTTCCCTACATGGCAGAAGGCTGTTCTACTGCCACTAAATTGCCGGCATCCATTCTGGTAAAATGGCCGTCAATAGGCCAATTAATTATCTGGGAATATCCTCCAATGGAGGGAACACTGAACTTCCCTGAACTTTCTGCAGCCACTTTACCAACTTTCCTGCCTCCCAGCCCATCGCTAAATGTCTGGTAAAATTCCAAGTCAGAAATCTAAGCTGGATGGTAATTTACGTAACATCATTACCAATTAAGCCAGTCACAAACCTACCACAGGAAGGGGGCTCAGGCACATCCTCCTGTCACATCAATCAAATGACATACAAAATAGAACAAAGCAGAAAGCTAATTTCAATCCTTGATTATCTCAAGAGGCATTCAATTTGCAGGTGCCTCAGTATTGAAAATGAATGTGCATAGTGCAAAATCACAGAATAGATTTGGAAGCCAGCCCAGGCAAGCACTCTTAATCAAACATATATTTCAGTTTTGTGACCTCTAGCACAAAATTAAATTACGTGTGGCATTTAAACTTGTTCTGCAATTATCCCCAATCCCATAGTTGCACCCAAAAACTAGAAACAAATGAAAATGTTAAATTAATGACAGAAGAGGAATCTGTTTGTATTACTGGGGTAGCATTCGCCTAAACTCTCTACATTTTAGAAGAATGAGAGGACAGAAAATAAAGGTATAGAAGATGATAAAAGGTATGAATAAAGTAGACATGGAGCGGACTATTCCACTTGTGGGGCATTCTAGAACGAGAGGTCATCGTCTTAGGCTATGTTGAGGATAGATTTAAAATGGAGATGTGGAGAAGCTACTTCTCCCAAAGGGCTGTGAATCTTTGGAATTCGCGACCCAGAGTGCGGTGGATGCTGCGACAGTGAGTAAATTTAAGAAGTTAGACCGATTTTTAATTGGAATTTATGAACAGAATATCAAACATATCAGCAAACGTCAAACGTAAACAATGCAAAAAAGAATTAAATTAAACTTCACAACTTTACACTATTGACAAATGAACTTGCAATCCAATTATCTAAGCTGATCTGCATTAACAACCAATAATTTGTTTTGTCTCTGCTATTATAACACAAAATACAAATAAAATTCTGGCATTCTCCAATCCAGATATATCGGGAAGATTACAGGTCATTCATTCCCTCAATTGTGGAGCTCTTGCAACAAAAGTGGCCTCAGTACCCCTGGTCGAGGAAATAGAGGAGAGGAATAAATTCAGCAGCTATTCCCATTTTCTGTCATTCTTCAGTACTTCCTTATTGATAAACCCTAGATATACCCTGAATGAGAACAGGGGCGAGATTCTCCGACCCCCCCGCCGGGTCGGAGAATCGCCGGGTGCGGGCGTGAATCCCGCCCCCGCCATTTGCCGAATTCTCCGGCACCGGAGATTCGGCGGGGGCGGGAATCTCGCCGCGCCGGTTGGCGGACCGCCCCCCCGCGATTCTCCAGCCTGGATGGGCCGAAGTCCCGCTGCTAAAATGCCTGTCTCGCCGTCATAGATTAAACCACCTACCTTACCGGCGGGACAAGGCGGCGCAGGCGGGCTCCGGGGTCCTGGGGGGGGCGCGGGGCGATCTGGCCCTGGGGGGTGCCCACACGGTGGCCTGGTCCGCGATCGGGGCCCACCGATCCGCGGGCGGGCCTGTGCCGTGGGGGCACTCTTTACCTTCCGCCTTCGCTACGGTCTCCACCATGGCGGAGGCGGAAGAGACTCCCTCCACTGCGCATGCGCGGGAAACTGTCAGCGGCCGCTGACGCTCCCGCGCATGCGCCGCCCGGAGATGTAATTTCCGCGCCAGCTGGCGGGGCGGAAATTCGTCCGGCGCAGGCCTAGCCTCTCAAGGTTGGGGCTCGGCCCCCCAAGATGAGGAGCATTCCGCACCTTCGGGGCGGTGCGATGCCCGACTGATTTGCACCGTTTTGGGCGCCAGTCGGCGGACATCGCACCGATACCGGAGAATTTCGCCCCAGGAGTCTGGCCAACAAAACAAAAGCCAAAAATAAAAACTATCTAAAAATAGAAGGGGAACTAGGACAGCACAGTGGCACAGGAGTTAGCACTGCTGCCCCACTGCACCAGGGATACAGGCGGCACAGTGGCACAGGAGTTAGCACTGCTGCCTCACGGTGCCCGGGACCCGGGTTCAGTTCCGGCCTCGGGTGAATGTGTGGAGTTTGCACATTCTCCGGGTGCTCCGGTTTCCTCCTGGTGCTCCGGTTTCGTCCGGGTGCTCCGGTTTCCTCCGGGTTCTCTGGTTTCCTCCCACAGTCTAAAGATGTGTAGGTTAGGTGGATTGGTCATGCTAAATTGACCCATAGGGTGGGGTTGCAAGAATAGGGTGGAGAATTAGGCCTAGGTAGAGTGCTATTTCCAAGGGTTGATGTAGACTCAATGGGTCGAATGGCCTCCTTCTGCCTGTTATTAATTTTGGCTTTTTGGGTTGTAACATGTTTAGAGATCAAAATTAATTGAAGTATGATCATGCAAATAGCAAAGCTCTACTTTGTCCCAATTCCAATCTAATAGCATTTTAAGTGCTATTAACAGATGAAGTGAGGAGTTCAGTAACTCAGATTGTGTGAAATGGATACCGATGATGAAAGGGAGGATATAAATGAACAAAAGCTAAAACAGGATTTTTGCAGGTAATTTAAGCAGGTGGCTGAGATATTTCCTGATGGTCGTAAAGCAGGTTAATAATAATAATAATCACTTATTGTCACAAGTAGGCTTCAATGAAGTTACTGTGAAAAGCCCCTAGTCGCCACATGCCGGCGCCTGTTCGGGGAGGCCGGTACGGGAATTGAACCCCTGCTGCTGTCATTGTTCTGCATTACAAGCCAGCTATTTAGCCCACTGTGCTAAACCAGCCGCGGTAGGGATATGGGTCGGGTGGATGTAGCTGTTACAAGGGGGCATAACTATAAGATTCAGGGTGGGAGATATAGGAGGGATGTCCGAGGTAGGTTCTTTACTCAGAGAGTGGTTAGGGTGTGGAATGGACTGCCTGCTGTGATAGTGGAGTCGGACACTTTAGGAACTTTCAAGCGGTTGTTGGATAGGCACATGGAGCTCACCAGAATGACAGGGAGTGGGATAGTTTGATCTTGGTTTCGGACAAAGCTCGGCACAACATCAAGGGCCGAAGGGCCTGTTCTGTGCTGCACTGTTCTATGTTCTATGCCAGGGTTGAGATGGGAGTGGTACAGGGTGGAATCCTATCATAGTTTTCCAAAGTTTCAGCTTCAGCCTGGCATATAACTCTCTAGTTTCACAGATCCATTTTCCCTCCAGATCTTGAGCTTCTTTCCAGTAAGAAAATGAGTGGATGTGGTTTATGCCGTCACACAGGTTGGGCGGAGCCGGCGGCAAGTTCCCCAGGGGTCGTGTGCTGTCTTTAAAGGCATCCCGATCAGAACAAAAGTGTTAATCCTCACCACCACCCGCCCCCGCCCCCACCCCCCCCCACCCCCACAGAGGTATCGGGGATCCCTCCAAAACCCCCACAATCATTGCAAGCTCCCACTTCCCCTTCCCCGGCATTCAATAATCCGGGGCTACTGCCCAACGCAGTATCGCCGGCACTTTCACCCCCCACGGTTGCCGTAACCCTCCTGTGGCAGCAGGTTCGCTCCTCACTGCCATCTCTTCCCCACCACACAATGGAACTCCACTCCTGGTGCTGCCCCTTGGCACAGGGTGGCACTGCCAGATTGGCAATGCCAGGTCTCTGTAAGCTTTCCATTAGCATTGCCACTAAAATGTTTTTTCGGTTTTAGTCAGCAAGTTAAGAATCAGTTTGGTCGTGCTATGGGCCAGAGTTTCGAAAACTCCAAAGTATATCATGGAGTTTACCTGACCAACAACAGTTTATAGATTTTGGTTACGATGAGCACAAGGGCCGACCTTTCAAGGGTTGTTCAACAAGAGGCTTTAAGCACTTCTAATCAAAAGCAAAGTTTATTCTATGAATTTAGTTAACATTTTTATAAACACACACAGTAAGCATTTTTATCAACTGCCAACATAAATCCCCCACACAGCTACCTTCTCCACCCCCCTCTCTAACTATATAATTTATCACATTTCTACCTGTCTTCAGATCTGTACATACGGAGTCGGAATGTTAACTCTGTTTCTCTCTCCACACATACTGCCTGACCAGCTGAGTTTATCCAGCATTTCCTTTTTTTTAATTACCACTGCCTTCTTAACCTGCACAATCTCAGGGGCAAATCTTCCAAATGTGGTTTCTTCCCTCCCTTTCCAAAACTAATTTGCGTTTTAGGTTTTTATTTTTGGAGCAATGTGCTGATGGCAAAACTATTAATGCTGAAGCTGCAGTGATTCCAATCTACTGGGGTGTCAGCAGTGAGAGTGTGTCTGGTACAACGTGGTGCAAAGTTCTAAATTTACAGCCCAAAATAAACATAGTAATGAGCACCTGAACTTTCGCCAGCTTACCCAACATCAAATAAACAACTTCCATTGGGATTTTGTAGCAACTATTTAAATATTGACACTGTGGTGTTGGGTGTTCTGACACACAGATGAGCCAACACGGTTGCATGTGGTACAACGCTTCTTTATTTAAACTTACTATTTACAGTTTGGTCTTTGCACTCTGCACGTGGGGGTTCCCTGCTTGTGATGTTTTAACAGCTCTTTCTTGTTCCCTTCTCCCCAGACCTACTGACCACCAGGTGTCGTGCTCGTGCTTTTTATGTGGTTGGTGTTCTTGTCTGTGATTGGTTGTGGTGTTGTGTACTCTGATTTGCCTGTTAGTGTGTCCATCATGATGTGTGTGTTTAAATATCATGACATCCCCCCTTTTTACAAAGATATGTGCCTACGTGGTAATAAATATGATCGTGTCGTGAGTGCATCTAAGAGTGTGTGTGTGTCGTGTGCAGCATGTGCATATGACGGAACTATGTACATGGGGCGATGTCGGGTGCGTCACATGAACCAAGTTGTACCATAACATAACATAAATGCGAACGAGAGAAGAAGAAAAAAAACTTGAACAGTTGTCCAGTCAGACGACATCTGGAACGATAAACAACAACAGGTTATCATGTAAAATTGTGCAACTTGTTAAACATATGAACGGTATTATAAGTCCAGTCTAATGGGCTTGCGACGAGTTCGGGTTGACCGCCTCAAGGGTGGATCAAGAACCACCGGCTGCTGTGCAGGCATGGCCATGGGTGGCGATGGAAAGGGCGTGATGTGCGGCAGCTCCACAAAGTCATCCTCGGAAGCCTGTTGAGGATCTGGCGTGTGCGTGCTGTGTGGCTGTGAGCGTGGAAGTCGGCGAAGGGCGCGCCGATTGCGGCGACGCACGGAACCATCCGGCATGCGAACCAGGAACGAGCAGGGAGCCACTTGTCGGAGGACTTCGGCCGGTGCTGACCAGCCACCATACGGTTGATGGACGCGTACTTTGTCTCCGGAGGACAGGGGGGGCAGGTCCGTCGCTCGTGTGTCGTACCGACTTTTCTGGCGATCACGCTGCAGTTGCATGTTCCGAAGAACCGCCTCATGGTCTGTTGTTGGTGCCAGGATGGAGGGTACCGTCGTCCTGAGGGAGCGACCCATTAGTAGCTGCGCTGGCGAGAGACCCGTGGATAGCGGGGCCGATCGATAGGCCAGCAAGGCAAGGTTAAAGTCCGATCCGGCAGCAGCCGCCTTGCACAGGAGCCGCTTGGCGATGTGGACACCCTTTTCAGCCTTCCCGTTCGATTGTGGATGCAGAGGGCTGGATGTCACATGAGTGAAACCATATGCTGCGGCAAAGGACGACCATTCACGGCTGGCAAAACAAGGTCCATTGTCTGACATGACAGTCCTTGGAATGCCATAGCGAGCAAATGTTTCCTTGCAGGCCCCAATGACTGCGGACGACGTCAGATCATGGAGAGGCATGACTTCCGGGTAGTTTGAGAAGTAGTCTATAATAACAATGTAATCTCTGCCGAGCGCGTGAAATAGGTCAACACCCACCTTCGCCCAGGGGGACGTCACCATCTCGTGTGGTAGAAGTGTTTCCGGAGGTTGCGCCGGCTGAAACCTCTGACAGGTTGTGCAGTTGAGCACCATGTTGGCTATGTCTTCATTAATACCCGGCCAATATACCGCCTCCCGGGCCCTTCGTCTGCATTTTTCGACGCCCAAGTGGCCTTCGTGTAGTTGATGAAGAATCATCTGGCGCACGCTGCGCGGAATAACGATCCTGTGTGATTTCATAAGGACCCCGTCTATGTTGGTGAGATCATCTCGCACATTATAAAACTGGGGGCACTGCCCTTTTAGCCACCCTTCCGTCATGTGGCGCATCACTCGCTGCAGAAGGGGGTCAGTCGCCATCTCTGCGCGTATGTGGGCCAGACTAGGATCATCAGCTGGCAGATTTGCTGCTGTCAGAGTTACGTGTGCCTCAATTTGACGCACGAACCCCTCCGCATCTGGTGGTGTGCTCACTGCTCGGGAAAGAGTGTCCGCCACGATGAGCTCCTTCCCCGGAGTGTAAATCAGTTCAAAATCGTACCTCCTGAGTTTAAGTAAGATGCGCTGGAGGCGAGGAGTCATGTCGTTCAGGTCTTTGTTAATGATGTTGACCAGGGGGCGGTGGTCAGTTTCGACCGTAAATCGTGGCAGGCCATACACATAGTCGTGGAACTTGTCCAGTCCAGTTAACAAGCCCAGGCATTCTTTTTCGATTTGCGCGTAGCGCTGTTCGGTAGGGGTCATGGCTCGTGAGGCATATGCAACCGGGGCCCATGACGACGTGCTGTCTTTTTGCAGGAGTACCGCTCCAATACCAGATTGGCTGGCGTCTGTTGAGATCTTTGTAGGGCGAGTCGTGTCAAAGAAGGCCAGCACTGGTGCCGTGACCAGTTTGTGCTTGAGCTCCTCCCATTCCCGCTGATGCGATTGGTGCCAGTTGAATTCTGTCGATTTTTTTACGAGATGGCGCATATTTGTTGTATGAGAAGCCAGGTTGGGAATGAACTTCCCAAGGAAGTTGACCATGCCCAGGAATCTTAAGACAGCCTTCTTGTCAGCCGGTCGTGGCATGGCTGTGATGGCGCTAACCTTGTCTGCATCGGGACGGACCCCTGACCTTGAGATGTGGTCCCCGAGGAATTTCAGCTCCGTCTGGCCGAAGGCACACTTCGCACGGTTGAGACGCAGGCCATTTTGTCGTATGCGGGTAAAGGCACGTCGTAGACGATGCATGTGTTCCTGCGGAGTGGTGGACCAAATGATGATATCGTCCACATATACACGTACCCCTTCGATGCCTGCCATCATCTGCTCCATAATGCGGTGGAAAACTTCAGATGCCGAAATGATGCCGAATGGCATCCGGTTGTAGCAGAATCTGCCAAAAGGGGTGTTGAATGTGCATAGTCTTCGGCTGGCCGGGTCCAGTTGGATCTGCCAGAATCCTTTGGACGCATCCAATTTAGTGAATATTTTGGCTCGCGCCATCTCGCTGGTGAGGTCTTCTCGTTTCGGGATGGGATAGTGTTCCCGCATGATGTTGTTATTCAGATCTTTTGGATCTATACATATACGGAGCTCGCCAGAGGGCTTCTTTACACAGACCATGGAGCTGACCCATGGCGTGGGCTCCGTGACCCTGGATAGGACCCCTTGGTCCTGAAGAATCTGCAGTTGTGCCTTGAGGCGGTCTTTGAGTGGCGCAGGAACCCTGCGAGGTGCGTGAACGACAGGGATGGCGTCCGGTCTGAGTCGAATCTTGTACGTGTATGGCAATGTCCCCATGCCTTCAAAAACCTCCTGGTTGTGAGCAAGGAGGGAATGGAGATTTGCGTGGAACTCAGCATCCGGGAAGTCGGATATCTCATCTGGAGAGAGAGACATAATGCGCTGTACCAGGTGAAGGACCTTACACGCCTGTGCGCCCAGTAACGAGTCCTTTGATGAGCCGGCAACTTCGAAGGGGAGTGTGGCCGTGTACCTCTTGTGAGTCACCTGTAGCTGGCAAGATCCTATGGACGGAATGACGTTCCCGTTATAGTCAACCATCTTGAGCCGGGATGGCGTGATGGGTGGTTTGACCTTCATGGCCTGGACTGCAGAGTAAGCAATCAGGTTGGCGGATGCGCCGGTGTCCAGACGGAAGGCGACGCGCGATCGGTTGACCGTCAGGGTGGCACACCACTCATCGGCTGGATTGATGGCATTGACCTTGTTGACATCAATGACGGAAACTCGGAAGGCATCCTGGTCATCTGCATCACTTAACTGGAAGTCTTGATGCGTGGGTTGGACGGTCCTGACTCGTCTGCGAGGTTGTCGAGGATGCGCCGGATCCATGGGTTGAGCCGAACGACAGCGGGCTGCGTAGTGGCCTATCATGGCACATCTGTGGCACTGTCGGTTTTTTGCAGGACATTGCCCTTTTAAATGTAGAGCTCCACAATTGCCGCACGTCATGACGTCACGGCGTTCGTTGCGCCACTGCGCATGCGCAGTGCGATCTTGCGGTGGGCGCGCCTGCGCAGTGCGTCCCTCGTTGTGGCCGTTATTTTTGGCGCGCACCTGCGCGGGAGACCGCGAAAAGCGCGGGAAGCGGCCGCTGTCGTCCGGGCCGTGGGTCGGGAAGTAATCGACGGCCTGGATGCGTTCGACGTCGTGGGCGGCCTGGCTTGCCGATTCGACGGCTGGGGACCCCCTCCGTGCCAACTCGGACGCCTGAAATCGGGCAAAACGGCAGGTAGCATTTTCGTGGAGGACACAGGCTTCCACAGCAGACGCCAAGGTGAGGCTTTTCATTTTAAGAAGCTGCTGGCGTAGGCCACTAGAGGCAACGCCAAAAACAATCTGGTCCCTGATCATGGACTCTGTGGTGGTGCCGTAACCGCAGGACTGCGCTAGAATCCGGAGGTGCGTCAAAAAGGGTTGAAAAAGCTCCTCCTTACCTTGCAGGCGTTGCTGAAAGAGGTATCTTTCAAAACTTTCATTTACTTCAACTTGAAAGTGCTGGTCCAGTTTGAGGATGACCGTGTCATATTTGGCTTGGTTTTCGCCTTCTTCGAACACCAGTGAGTTGAAGACGTCGGTGGCATGCGGACCTGCGTAGAAGAGGAGCATTGCAATCTTCGAGTCATCCGAGACATTCTGTTTTTCGGTGGCACGGATGTACAGGTCAAATCGCTGCCTGTAGAGCTTCCAGTTGGTACCTAGGTTCCCCGCGACTTGCATCGGCTGCGGTCTGTCGGTGTGGTCCATGTCCAGAATGGCAGGTTAGTAGGCAGGTATCGATCCACTCCTGTACCATGTGGTGTTGGGTGTTCTGACACACAGATGAGCCAACACGGTTGCATGTGGTACAACGCTTCTTTATTTAAACTTACTATTTACAGTTTGGTCTTTGCACTCTGCACATGGGGGTTCCCTGCTTGTGATGTTTTAACAGCTCTTTCTTGTTCCCTTCTCCCCAGACCTACTGACCACCAGGTGTCGTGCTCGTGCTTTTTATGTGGTTGGTGTTCTTGTCTGTGATTGGTTGTGGTGTTGTGTGCTCTGATTTGCCTGTTAGTGTGTCCATCATGATGTGTGTGTTTGAATATCATGACAGACACGTGAAGACCTATAGCTGTTAATTGCTTTTGAAAATGTCCTTGTCTCATAAACCCGCTCAATATCAGAGGGTTGGTAACTCATGATTTATTGGTACAAAGACTTGAGAAATTTCCCTTCAGCTTACTGTATTAAAATGTGTGAATAATCACAATTAAACTGAGTGATGACAGTTTCTAATCCACAGAGCGAAAAACAGCAAAGAGTCTGTTATAACCCAAATCTGGAACCCTATTTTGCTGACCCACTAATATCACAGAATAATACAGTGCAGAAGAGGCCCTTCGGCCCATCGAGTCTGCACCAACGCATGAAAAACACCTGACCTACCCACCTAATCCCATTGGCCACCACTTGGCCCAGGGCCTGGAATGTTGTGACGTGTCAAGTGCTCATCCAGGTACTTTTTAAAGGATGTGAAGTGACCCGCCTCTCCCACCCTCCCAGGCAGCGTGTCCCAGACCCGCCTCTCCCACCCTCCCAGGCAGTGTGTTCCAGACCCGCCTCTCCCCCCCTCCCAGGCAGTGGGTTCCAGACCCGCCTCTCCCCCCCTCCCAGGCCGTGTGTTCCAGACCCGCCTCTCCCACCCTCCCAGGCAGCGCGTTCCAGGCCCTCACCCCCCTCCCAGGCAGTGCGTTCCAAACCTGCCTCGCCCACCCTCCCAGGCAGTGCGTTCCAGACCCGCCTCTCCCACCCTCCCAGGCAGCGCGTTCCAGGCCCTCACCCCCCTCCCAGGCAGTGCGTTCCAGACCCGCCTCTCCCACCCTCCCAGGCAGTACCCTCTGGGTAAAAAGGTTTTTCCTCAAATCCCCCCTAAACCTCCCATCCCTCACTTTGAACCGACCCTTCAACTAAGGGGAACAGCTGCTCCCTATTCACCTGTCCATGCCCCTCATAACCTTGTCCACCTCGATCAGGTCACCCCTCAGTCATCTCTGCTCCAGAGAAAACAATTCAAAGCCTATCCAATCTCTCTTCATAACTGAAATGTTCCATCCCAGGAACATCCTGGTGAATCTCCTCTGCACCCCCTCCAGCGCAATCACATCCTTCCTATAATGTGGCGACCAGAACCACACACAGTGATCCAGCTGTGGCCTCACCAAAGTTCTATACAACTCCAACATGACCTCCCTGCTTTTGTAATCTATGCCCCGATTGATAAAGGCAAGTTTCCCATATGCATTTTTCACCCCCCTATTAACCTGCCCGTCTGCCTTCAGAGATCCAGGGAGAATCTTTGTTCTTCGGAACTTCCCAGTGTCAGAGTATACTTGATTGTGAAATTACCCCTTCCAAAGTGTATCACCTCACACTTTTCAGGGTTAAGTTCCATCTGCCACTTCTCTGCCCACTTGACCATCCCGTCTGTATCTTCCTGTTACCCAAGACACTCAGCCTCACTGTTAACCACCCGGCCAATCTTTGTGTCATCCACAAACTTACTGATCCACCCCCCACATAGTCATCTCTGTCGTTTATATAAATGACAAATAGGGGACCCAGCACGGATCCCTGTGGTACCCCACTGGACACTGTCTTCCAGTCACTAACGCAGCCGTCTGTCATCACCCTCTGTCTCCTACAGCTCAGCCAGATTATGAATCCACCTTAACAAATCACCCTGTATCCTATTTGCCTTCTTTAGAAGTCTCCCGTGAGGGACCTTATCAAAGGCTTTGCTGAAATCCAGATAAACTACATCAGCTGCACTACCCTCATCTACACACTTGGTTACATGCTCAAAAAATTCAATCAAATTTGTAAGGCATGACCTCCCTCTGACAAAGCCATGCTGACTATTCCTGATCAAACCTTGTCTCTCCAAGTCGAGATAGATTCTCTCCTTCAGAATCTTCCCTACCACTGATGTGAGACTCACTGGTCTGTAGTGAGGCACTGACCCTGGAGTGACCCGGTAGGGACCTACCAGGAGTTTTATATACCATAACTGTAAATCAGCCAAAGTTCTTTATTCATACTCAGTGTGGACTCTCCATGACCTTATTTAACTTCTAAACTCCAATGAGTTTAGGCCCAACCTACTCAACCTCTCCAACAAGAAAATCCCTCCGTACCCAGATCAATCTCGTGAATCTTCCCTGCACTGTCTCCAATGTCAATATATCTTTCCTTCGATAAGAGGAGCATAATTCCATTATTTTACAGGATACAAAAGTGAGACTTGCAGCTATATATTACCTTTTTAGAAAATGAGGACTGTGTTATCTCATGACAACATGGATACAAAATTGGGTAAGTAGTAGGAGGCAGACAGTAACGGTCAATGGATATTTCTTGGGGTGGAGGAAAGTTTGTAGTGGTGTTCCCCTGGGGTCGGTATTGGGACCATGCTTTTCTTGATAGAAATGCTCTAGATCTTGGTGTACAGGGAACAATATCAAAGTTTGTGGATGACACAAAACTTGGAAGTATTGTGAACTGTGAAGAGGACAGTGTAGAACTTCAAAAGAACACAGAAACGTTGGTGGGGTGGGTGAATTATTGGCAGATGAAGTTCAATGTGGAGAAATGTGAAGTGATGCATTTTGGTAGGAAGAACATGGAGTGACAATTTAAAATAAGGGGCGTCATTCTCCGACCCCCCGCCGGGTCGGAGAATGGCCGTTGGCCGCCGTGAATCCCGCCCCCGCCCCCGCCGAAGTCTCCGCTCCCGGAGATTGGGCGGGGGCGGGAACCGGGCTGCGCCGGTTGGCGGGACCCCCCGCTGGATTCTCCGGCCTGGATGGGCCGAAGTCCCGCCCAGGAATTGCCTGTCCCGCCGACGTAAATCAAACCTGGTATTTACCGGCGGGACCAGGCGGCGTGGGCGGACTCCGGGGTCCTGGGGGGGGGGCGCGGGGCGACCTGACCCCGGCGGGTGCCCCCACGGTGGCCTGGCCCGCGATCGGGGCCCACCGATCTGCGGGCGGGCCTGTGCCGTGGGGGCACTCTTTCCCTTCCGCCTCCGCTACGGCCTCCACCATGGCGGAGGCGGAAGAGACTCTCCCCACTGCGCATGCGCGGGAAACTGACAGCGGCCGCTGACGCTCCCGCGCATGCGCTGGGAAACTGACAGCGGCCGCTGACGCTCCCGCGCATGCGCCGCATTTCCGCGCCAGCTGTCGGGGAAACAAACGCCATTTCCGCCAGCTGGCGGGGCGGAAATCCCTCCGGCGTCGGCCTAGCCCCTCAATGTTGGGGCTAGGCCGCCAAAGATGCGGAGCATTCCGCACCTTTGGGCCGGCGCGATGCCCGTCTGATTGGCGCCGGCTTTGGCGCCAGTTGGCGGACATCCCGCCGTTGGGGGAGAATTTCGCCCAAGAGATCAGGGGCGAAATTCTCCGGTATCGGTGCGATTGCCGCCGACCGGCGCCAAAAACGGCGCAAATCAGTCGGGCATCGCGCCGCCCCAAAGGTGCGGAATGCTCCGCATCTTGGGGGGCCGAGCCCTAACGTTGAGGGGCTAGACCGACGCCGGACTGATTTCCGCCCCGCCAGCTGGTGGAAGTGCCCCGACAGCTGGCGCAGAAATGACATTGCCGGGCGGCGCATGCGCGGGAGCGTCAGCGGCCGCTCACGGCACCCCGCGCATGCGCAGTGGAGAGAGTCTCTTCCGCCTCCGCCATGGTGGAGACCGTGGTGAAGGCGGAAGGAAAAGAGTGCCCCCACGGCACAGGCCCGCCCGCGGATCGGTGGGCCCCGATCAAGGGCCAGGCCACCGTGGGGGCCAGATCGCCCCGCGCCGCCCCCCAGGACCCCGGAGCCTGCCCGCGCCGCCTTGTCCCGCCGGTAAGAGAGGTGGTTTAATCCACGCCGGCGGGACAGGCATCCTAGCAGCGGGACTTCGGCCCATACGGCCCGGAGAATCACGGGGGGGGGGGCCCCGCCAACCGGCGCGGCGCGATTCCCGCCCCCGCCGAATATCCGGTGCCGGTGAATTCGGCAACCGGCGGGGGCGGGATTCACGCCAGCCCCCGGCGATTCTCCGACCCGGTGGGGGGGTCGGAGAACCTCGCCCAATATTCTTAAAGGGGGTTTAGGAGCAGGAGGGACCTGGGTTTAAATGTTTATAGAGATGGGGAGGTGGTGGTGTAGTGGTATTAGACCATAAGAATTAGGAGCAGAATTAGGCCACTCGGCCCATCGAGTCTGCTCCGCCATTCAATCATGGCTGATATTTTCTCATCCCCATTCTCCTGCCTTCTCCCCATAACCATTAATCCCCTTATTAATCAAGAACCTATCAATCTCTGTCTTAAAGACACTCAGTGATTTGGCCTCCACAGCCTTCTGCGGCAAAGAGTTCCACAGATTCCCCACCCTCTGGCTGAAGAAATTCCTCCTCATCTCTGTTTTAAATGATCGTCCCTTTAGTCTAAGATTGTGTTCTCTGCTTCTAATTTTTCCTACAAGTGGAAACATCCTCTCCACGTCCACTCTATCCAGGCCTCGCAGTATCCTGTAAGTTTCAATAAGATCCCCCCTCATCCTTCTAAACTCCAATGCATACAGACCCAGGGTCCTCAACTGTTCCTCATATGACAAGCACATCCTTCTTTAGATACGGGGCCCAAAATTGCTCACAATACTCCAAAGGGGTCTGACCCGAGTCTTATACAGCCTCAGAAGTACATCCCTGGTCTTGTATTCTCGCCCTCTCGACATGAATGCTAACATTGCATTTGCCATACTAACAACCGACTGAACCTGCATGTTAACCTTAAGAGAATCATGAACAAGGACTCCCAAATCCCTTTGTACTTCTGGGGCGGGATTCTCCGCAATCGGCGCGATGTCCGCCGACCGGCGCCAAAAACGATGCGAATCAGTCCGGCATCGCGCCGCCCCAAAGGTGCGGAATTCTCCGCATCTTGAGGAGCCGAGCCCTCACAGCACAGGGCTAAATCGCTGGCTTTGAAAGCAGACCAAGGCAGGCCAGCAGCACGGTTCAATTCCCGCACCAGCCTCCCCAAACTGGCGCCGGAATGTGGCGACTAGGGGCTTTTCACAGTAACTTCATTTGAAGCCTACTTGTGACAATAAGCAATTTTCATTTCATTTCATTTTTCATCTTGAGGGGCTAGGCCCGCACCGGACTGGTTTCCGCCCCGCCAGCTGGCACGGAAATGACTTTGCCGTGCGGCGCATGCGCGGGAGCGTCAGCGGCCGCTCATGGCATCCCTGCGCATGCGCAGTGGAGGGGGTCTTTTCCGCCTCCGCCATAGTGGAGACCATGGCTAAGGCGGAAGGGAAAGACTGCCCCCATGGCACAGGCCCGCCCGCGGGTCGGTGGGCCCCGATTGCAGGCCAGGCCACCGTGGGGGCACCCCCCGGGGCCAGATCGGCCCGCGTCCCCCCCAGGACCCTGGAGCCCACCCGCGCCACCTTGTCCCGCCGTTCGAAAGGTGGTTCAATTCACGCCGGCTGGTGTGGGTTGACAGCAGCGGGACTTCGGCCCATCGCGGACTGGAGAATCGCCGGGGGAGGAGAATTTGGGACACGGGGGCGGGGGGGGGGGGCTTCACGCCGGCCCCTGGCGATTCTCCGACCCGGTGGGGGGTCGTAAAATCGCGCCCGTGATTTCCAAAGCATTTCCCCATTCAGAAAATAGTCTATGCCTTCATTCCTCCTTCCAAAGTGCATAACCTCACACCTTTCCACATTGTATTTCATTTGCCACTTCATTGCCCACTCTCCTAGCTTGTCCAAGTCCTTCTGCAGCCCCCTTGCTTCCTCAATACTACCTGTCCCTCTACAGATCTTTGTATCATCTGCAAACTTAGCAACGGCACCTTCAGTTCCTTCTTCCAGATCATTAATGTATATTGTGAAAAGTTGTGGTCCCAGCACAGACCCCTGAGGCACACCACTAGTCACCGGCTGCCATCCTGAAAAAGACCCCTTTCTCCCCACTCTCTGTCTTCTGCCAGTCAGCCAATCCTCTATCCATGCCAGGATCTTACCCTGAACACCATGGGCTCTTAACTTATTTAACAGTCGCCTATGTGGCACCTTGTCAAAGGCCGTTTGGAAATCTAAATAAATCACATCCACTGGTTCTCCTTTGTCTAACTTCCTTGTTACCTCCTCAAAGAACTCTAACAGATTGGTCGGACACGACCTCTCCACTGCCAGTGGACTAGTAATCCAGAGGCCCAGAGTCACGCTCTGGAGTCCCAGCTTCCAATCCCACCATGGCAGATGGTGAAATTTGAATTCAATAAGAAAATCTGGAATTTAAAGTCTAATGGTCACCATGAAACCCATCTGGTTCACTAGTGCCCTTTAGGGAAGGAAATCAGCCGTGAAGCCCACTCCCCAAACCAGCTAGCGAAGCCCACTCCCCAAACCAGCCAGCGAAGCCCACTCCCCAAACCAGCCAGCGAAGCCCACTCCCCGAACCAGCCAGCGAAGCCCACTCCCCAAACCAGCCAGCGAAGCCCACTCCCCAAACCAGCCAGCGAAGCCCACTCCCCAAACCAGCCAGCGAAGCCCACTCCCCGAACCAGCCAGCGAAGCCCACTCCCCAAACCAGCCAGCGAAGCCCACTCCCCAAACCAGCCAGCGAAGCCCACTCCCCAAACCAGCCAGCGAAGCCCACTCCCCGAACCAGCCAGCGAAGCCCACTCCCCAAACCAGCCAGCAAAGCCCACTCCCCAAACCAGCCAGCGAAGCCCACTCCCCAAACCAGCCAGCGAAGCCCACTCCCCAAACCAGCCAGCGAAGCCCACTCCCCCAAACCAGCCAGCGAAGCCCACTCCCCAAACCAGCCAGCGAAGTCCACTCCCCAAACCAGCCAGCGAAGCCCACTCCCCAAACCAGCCAGCGAAGCCCACTCCCCAAACCAGCCAGCGAAGCCCACTCCCCAAACCAGCCAGCGAAGCCCACTCCCCAAACCAGCCAGCGAAGCCCACTCCCCAAACCAGCCAGCGAAGCCCACTCCCCAAACCAGCCAGCGAAGCCCACTCCCCAAACCAGCCAGCGAAGCCCACTCCCCAAACCAGCCAGCGAAGCCCACTCCCCAAACCAGCCAGCGAAGCCCACTCCCCAAACCAGCCAGCGAAGCCCACTCCCCAAACCAGCCAGCGAAGCCCACTCCCCAAGAACCAATAAAAAGATAATTGAAGGTGACAGGACAGGTGGAGAGAATGAAGCAGACAGTGTTCTGGGATTTATTAATAGGGGCACAGCGTACAGGAGCGAGCGGTTATGCTGAATTTATATAAGACACTAGTTCGACCTCAGTTGTGGACAGTTCTGGGCTTCACACCATAGGAAGGTTGTGAACACGTTGGAGAGAGTGGGGAAGAGGTTTACAAGAATGGTTCCAGGACGAGAAACTTCAGTGAGGAGGATAGATTGGAGAGGTTGGGACTGTTCTCCTTGGAGAGAAGAAGGCGGAGAGGAGATTTGATACAGATGTTCAAAATCAGTAGGTGGGGAGAAATGGTTCCTGCTCAGAAAAGGATCAAGAACGAGAGTCACAGATTTAAAGTGATTTGCAACAGAAGCAAATGTGTTGTGAGAAAAAACATTTTGACACAGCGAGTGGTCCGGGTCTGGAATGCACGGCCTGGAAGTGTGGTGGAGGAAAGGTCAATTGAGGCAGTCGAGAGGGTGTTAGATGATTATTTGAACAGAAACAATGTGCAGGAGTTCGGGGAAAAGGCAGGGGAACGGCACAAAGTCATGATGCTCGTTTGGAGGGCTGGAGCAGACACGATGGACCGAATGGTCTTTTCCTGCACTGTAATAATTCTGTGATTCTGTGATTGTGATTTCAAGCGACTAGATCCTCCTCAGTTTTCACCAACTCCCACGTAATCACTCTCAGATTCACAAATTCCCCTCCTGTCTTTCTTCTCTCTGATAAATGCCTTCGGATTTATTACATAAACCCTTTAAATCTGCCTCCAGTTCCATCGCATTTATATTAAAGTCATTAATCCCGCTTGGGTGATTCGGGAGAAGACATGGAATACTGTTTTATAAGCAGTGGTAGATTTAAAAAGCAAAAAAGTAAAATAAAATCAATCCAAATATTCATCCACCTACAGTTAGAACATTTATTTCAGCTTTGGGAATTCTAGTTTCGGAAGACTGTCAAAGGTCATGGAGGGGTGAGCAAGAGATTGGAAGTTTCAATTATGAGACAATGGGCAGTACGGTGACACAGTGGTTAGCACTGCGGCCTCACAGTGCCGGGAACCCATGTTACCACTGCTGTCTCACAGTGCCAGGGACCCGGGTTAACACTGCTGCCTCACAGTGCCAGGGACCCGGGTTAACACTGCTGTCTCACAGTGCCAGGGACCCGGGTTAACATTGCTGTCTCACAGTGCCAGGGACCCGGGTTAACACTGCTGTCTCACAGAGCCAGGAACCCGGGTTAACACTGCTGTCTCACAGTGCCTGGGACCCGAGTTAACACTGCTGTCTCACAGTGCCAGGGACCCGGGTTAACAGTGCTGTCTCACAGTGCCAGGGACCCGGATTAACACTGCTTCCTCACAGTGCCAGGGACCCGGGTTAACACTGCTGTCTCACAGTGCCAGGGACCCGGGTTAACACTGCTGTCTCACAGAGCCAGGAACCCGGGTTAACACTGCTGCCTCACAGTGCCAGGGACCCGGGTTAACACTGCTGTCTCACAGTGCCAGGGGCCCGGGTTAACACTGCTGTCTCCCAGTGCCTGGGACCCGAGTTAACACTGCTGTCTCACAGTGCCAGGGACCCGGGTTAACAGTGCTGTCTCACAGTGCCAGGGACCCGGGTTAACGCTGCTGTCTCACAGTGCCAGGGACCCGTGTTAACACTGCTGCCTCACAGTGCCGGGAACCCACGTTAGCACTGCTGCCTCACAGTGTCAGGGACCTGGGTTAACACTGCTGTCTCACAGTGCCAGGGACCCGGGTTAACACTGCTGTCTCACAGTGCCAGGGACCCGGGTTAACACTGCTGTCTCACAGAGCCAGGGACCCGGGTTAACACTGCTGTCTCACAGTGCCAGGGACCCGGGTTAACACTGCTGTCTCACAGTGCCGGGGACCCGGGTTAACATTGCTGTCTCACAGTGCCAGGGACCCGGGTTAACACTGCTGTCTCACAGTGCCAGGGACCCGGGTTAACACTGCTGTCTCACAGAGCCAGGGACCCGGGTTAACACTGATGTCTCACAGTGCCAGGGACCCGGGTTAACACTGCTGTCTCACAGTGCCAGGGACCCGGGTAAACACTGCTGTCTCACAGTGCCAGGGACCCGGGTTAACACTGCTATCTCACAGTGCCAGGGACCCGGGTTAACACTGCTGTCTCACAGTGCCAGGGACCCGGGTTAACACTGCTGTCTCACAGTGCCAGGGACCCGGGTTAACACTGCTGTCTCACAGTGCCAGGGACCCGGGTTAACACTGCTGACTCATAGTGCCAGGGACCCGGGTTAACTCTGCTGACTCACAATGCCAGGGATCCGGGTTAACACTGCTGTCTCAGTGCCAGGGACCCGGGTTAACACTGCTGTCTCACAGTGCCAGGGACCCGGGTTAACACTGCTGTCTCACAGTGCCAGCGACCCGGGTTAACACTGCTGTCTCACAGTGCCAGGGACCCGGGTAAACACTGCTGTCTCACAGTGCCAGGGACCCGGGTTAACACTGCTATCTCACAGTGCCAGGGACCCGGGTTAACACTGCTGTCTCACAGTGCCAGGGACCCGGGTTAACACTGCTGTCTCACAGTGCCAGGGACCCGGGTTAACACTGCTGTCTCACAGTGCCAGGGACCCGGGTTAACACTGCTGTCTCACAGAGCCAGGGACCCGGGTTAACACTGCTGTCTCACAGTGCCAGGGACCCGGGTTAACACTGCTGTCTCACAGTGCCAGGGACCCGGGTAAACACTGCTGTCTCACAGTGCCAGGGACCCGGTTTAACACTGCTATCTCACAGTGCCAGGGACCCGGGTTAACACTGCTGTCTCACAGTGCCAGGGACCCGGGTTAACACTGCTGTCTCACAGTGCCAGGGACCCGGGTTAACACTGCTGTCTCACAGTGCCAGGGACCCGGGTTAACACTGCTGACTCATAGTGCCAGGGACCCGGGTTAACTCTGCTGACTCACAGTGCCAGGGATCCGGGTTAACACTGCTGTCTCAGTGCCAGGGACCCGGGTTAACACTGCTGTCTCACAGTGCCAGCGACCCGGGTTAACACTGCTGTCTCACAGTGCCAGGGACCCGGGTTAACACTGCTGTCTCACAGTGCCAGGGATCCGGGTTAACACTGCTGTCTCACAGTGCCAGGGACCCGGGTTAACACTGCTGTCTCACAGTGCCAGGGACCCGGGTTAACACTGCTGTCTCACGGTACCAGGGACCTGGGTTAACACTGCTGTCTCACAGTGCCAGGGACCCGGGTTAGCACTGCTGTCTCACAGTGCCGGGGACCAGGGTTAACACTGCTGTCTCACAGTGCCAGTGTCCCGGGTTAACACTGCTGTCTCACAGTGCCTGGGACCGGGTTAACACTGCTGACTCACAGTGCCAGGGACCCGGGTTAACACTGTTGTCTCACAGTGCCAGGGACCCGGGTTAACACTGCTGTCTCACAGTACCAGGGACCGGGTTAACACTGTTGTCTCACAGTGCCAGGGACCCGGGTTAACACTGCTGTCTCACAGTACCAGGGACCGGGTTAACACTGCTGTCTCACAATGCCAGGGACCCGGATGCAATTCCGGCCTTGGATCACTGTCTGGGTGGAGTTTACACGTCTGTGTGGTTTCCTCCGGATGCTCCGGTTTCCTCCGGAGCAAAGATGTGCAGGTCAGCTGGACTGTCCACGCTAAATTGCCCCTTAGTGTCCAAAGGTGAGGTGGGTGGGGAGTGGGCCCGGGTTGGGCGCTCTTTCGGAGGGTTGGTGCAGACTCGATGGGCCAAGTGGCCTGCTTCTGCAGTTTAGGGATTCTATGATTCGATAAAAATGAGATTATTTTAATGATAGCAGAGAGGATAAAGCCAATGTTCAGAATTATAGGGAAATCTTGTTGAGGTAAATCTGAAAAAATGATTTAGTAACCAGAGGGACAAAATTGAAAATCACCAAAGCACGAAATTAGGATTTGTTTATGCAGAGTCGCTAAGATGTGGACTGTCTCATGACAAGCAGTGGTGCAAGCAGAAAAATACGAGAGATAATTCGCCACAGTCCAGAAGGTACTGTAAGATTCTCCCTCCATTCGAGACAGACAATTGATTATATAGCTTGGGGGTTGGAGCTCCTCACAAAGCCTGGGGTAAGGTGAGGAGGCGGGTTTCCAGCAACAGAGATTGTACCCACAGTGTTGGCATTATTCTGCACCACACCCCAGCTCTCTCAGCTAACTGACCCTCCCACCTAATGGGGTCATGGATTTTGACAAAGTAAAAATGTATTAAGGTGAAGGAAAGGTTAAGGAGGTGGGGCTATGGGAACATCTAGTTCAGGAGCTGGCAAAGTGTGATGGGTCAATAGGCCTTGTGTGTTGTAAAAGTCTATGGGCGGAATCCTCCATTACCCAACGCCAAAATCGGGAAAGGGGATTGGGCGGAGTGTCGGTTCCGACTCCGAAATCGGGGCAGGCGCCAATCGCAATGCTCCAGCACCTGGACAGCGGCGTCAGTGCGTTCCGGAATGCACGTACAATAAATACCGTTTGCATATCATTAGCGGGCTCGACCCGGTACTCTCCGGGGCCGCCACGATTCTCTGCCTCCGATGGGTCGCGTTCACTTGTGCTTTTAAAAATCATGAAACCAGCGTGGTGGCTGCTGAGGGAGAGGGGGTACGGAAAGTGTCCAACATCGTCATAGTTTGCTGCCATTGTGCTGCTGGCTGGGGGGCTTCTGCCAGGGCCGGGGGGGGGAGTAGCGGGAGGTGGCTAGGAGGTGGGCTGTCGGGTCAGGGTGGAAGGACACGGAGCACCATTGCCGGACCCGGCGAATCCTGCACCATTTTGCACTGGAATCGAATGTGTTCCACGCGGCACTGGTACTAGCCCCTCAATGGTAGCGGAATCAGTCCAGGTGTGGCGCCGGTCTTTCTGTCGTAAAGGTCCACGGATTCTGCGTTGGCGTCAACACTTAGTCTCAGAAACAGAGAATCCAGCCCCATGATTTTAATGCTCGTATCTTTGTGTGTGAATATTTGGAAGGGGCACTGTTTAATATGTTAATTATCTTCTGTCCAACCTCAAGTTTAACCTTGTTTGTATCGTTTAGGATTCTTACTCAACTTCCTGCTTACTGTAAAGCATTTCTTACATCTGGTGCTCTGAAGTTTTCCATTCATCTCCATGCATCTGGATCATTATTTGGGAATAATAAGAAAACATCAGAAACTTTCTCAAAAAAGTATTTAGAATTTTAGGTTTACCCAACAGTAGGTCCTGGAATGCAACACAATAGCTTTTTAATTCTCTGTAATAGGATCCTGCCTTGTTTATCTGTATGTCAGATTCTACATAACTATCACCTGATCCCCTTTGGAAGTAAGTATTTGCTATTGTTGAACCACAGAATGCATTTTAATGCTATTAAATATTTGAAGAAAATCTCTCCTTTTAGACCTCACCAGTCCTCGGTGTATTTACAAGTGTAGCAGTGTTGGAGCAGTCTAGCACGATTAGACACAGTATTTATTCAGCCAATCCTATACAGACCCACCTGGCAAAACTCTTTCTATTAGAAGCCGGTTACTGGTTACTTGCAGATTATGAGGACCTGATCCGAGTTTACCATTCATGTTTGTGACCTATCCCATCATTCTTCTTCTCGAGTCATTCGTAACCTCCCGTGTTTGGAACAGCAGGTATGCCTGATCCAATTAACTTTAAAAAAATCATTCAGATCGTGTTACTGTGGGTCTACCATCTGTTACCCAAAGCTTTTAAAGACATGTTAAAAGCTTTATGAAGGGAAGGCAGTGGTGTGGTGGGATTGTCACTGGACTCGTAATCCAGAGACTCGGAGTAATGCTCTGGACATAGGCTCGAATCCCTCCAGGGCAGACGGTGGAATGTGAATTCACAAAACAAAATCTGGAATTAAACATCTAGTGAAACCATTGTCGATTGTCGTAAAAACCCATCTGGTTCACTAATATCCTTTAGGAAGAGAAATCTGTCATCCTCATCTGGTCTGGCCTACATGTGACTCCAGACCCACAGCAATGCGGTTGAGTCTTTGAGTATTGTGGGCAGTTCTGGTCTCCTTCTCTGAGGAAGGATGTTCTTGCTATGGAGGGAGAGCAGCGAAGGTTTACCAGACTGATTCCTGGGATGGCAGGACTGTCATATGAAGAGAGACTAAGTCGGTTAGGATTATATTAATTGTAGCTTAGAAGAGTGAGAGGGAAACCCATAGAAACTGACAAAATTCTGACAGGATTAGACAGGGTAGATTCAGAAAGAATGTTCCCGATGGTGGGGGAGTCCAGAACGAGGGGTCATAGTTTGAGGATAAGGGGTAAACCTTTTTGGACTGAGGTGAGGAGAAATTTCTTCACCCAGAGAGCGGGGAATCTGTGGAATTCAGACCCACAGAAAGTAGTTGAGGCCAAAAGGTTGTGTAATTTCACGAAGGAATTAGATACAGCTCTTGGGGCTAAGGGGATCCAGGGATATGGGGGGAAGGTGGGGGGGGGGGGGAGGGGGGTGGCGGGATCAGGGTGATCATAATGAATGGCGGAGCAGGCACGAAGGGCCGAATGGCCTCCTCCTGCTTCTATTTTCTATGTTTGTCTATAATTACTTTATGCAGCTTATTGTTCTCTAGAAAATAAAAGGAAGTAGAAGCAAGTTCCTGACATCTCGGTTTTGTTTGGTGATCCATTGAACACAGACGTAAGTTGCTAGTTGGACTGCAATGATAGTGCAGACAGAGCGATGCACAATTGGTTAATAACATACATCATTCTTTTAAATACCACTCATGGCACTTTTTGGCAAATCTGCATATTAGAGCGAGGCAGTAAACCTCACCCTAATAAAATAATAATCTTTATTTTCACAAGTAGGCTTACATTAACACTGCAATGAAGTTACTGTGAAAAGCTCCTAGTCGCCACACTCCGGCACCTGTTCGGGTACACAGAGGGAGAATTCAGAATGTCCAATTCACCGAAGAAGCTTGGGCGGGATTCTCCACTCCCACGCCGAAGTGGCCGCGCCGTGAACGCCGTCGAGGTTCACGACGGCGCGGAACGGTCCCGGTCCCGACCGATTCAGGCCCTGACAATGGGCCAGGATCGGGGCCGCGTCATCTACACGCGCCAGGCCTTGTCGCCGCGTAAAAGCGGCGCCGCATAGATGACACGGCCGGCGCCGCATAACGGGCGTCATCCGCGCATGCGTGGTTGCCGTCCTCTCTAAATCCGCCCCACAAGAAGATGTCTGACGGATCTTGCGGGGCCGCGGAAGGAAGGAGGTCCTCCTTCAGAGAGGACGGCCCGACGATCGGTGGGCACCGATCGCGGGCCACCCCACATTCCAGGTGAAGCCCGGTGCAGGATCCCCCCTCGCCCCCCCACAGGCCGCCCCCCCAGCGTTCACGCACCGCCCACGATGGCAGCGACCAGGTGTGGACGGCGCCGGGGGGGAACCCGCCGTTTTGGCCTGGCCGCTCGGCCCATCCGGGCCTCAGAATAGCGGGGGTGCCGGAGAATTACCATTTTGGGTGCCTCCGGTGATTCTCCGGCCTGCGGCCCGCGGAACTCGACCGGCCCGTTCCCGCCGCTTGGGAGAATCGCGGGAGGGCGTCGGACCGGCGTCCCGGGAAATATTGGCGGCCCAGGCGATTCTCCCAACCGGCGCGGGAGTGGAGAATCTCGCCCCCTGTCTTTCAGGACTTGTGGGAGGAAACCGGAATACCCGGAGGAAACCCACGCAGACACGGGGGGAACGTGCAGACTCCGCACAGACAGTGACCCAAGACGGGAATCGTACCTGGGCCCCTGGAGCTGTGAAGCAATAGTGCTAACCACTGTGCTGCCGGATGTACAGATTCCCGAAGAACCTGAGGCTTTGGGATTCAAACCTGCGCCTTGGGGTCCTCAGGCGAGCACCATTTGATACTGGTCCCTACAAACGGGGACCAGATGGCATGGCACTCCTACGGGTCTACAAGGGGATCGGAGGCCCCCAGCTGCATGCCCTTCAGGCAGGGTGGTGCCCTAGCATTGCTGGTGCCACCTGGGTGCTGTGGCAGTGTTAGCCTAGCACCCTGGCAATGCCAGATGGCAGGGGCACTGGTAGGATACCAGGTTGGCACTGCCAAGGTGCCATGCTGGCATTTTCTGCACGTGCGCGATCAAGCCGGGATTGCCTGCCATGGGTGGCGGGGGGAAAGGGGGTTGGGGGAAAGTCCCACGTTGCGTTTGGGCTGGGGGGGAAGGTTGGGGATCTTGTGTGGGACTCAGAGATAGGGTCAATATTTGAAAATGGCGCCCCGATATCTCGCTACAACGGGGAGTTCCGGCAAGCGGAGCTCCGCCATGTAAACAACAAAAAACAGGGCAATGTGCAACCTCAGCTGCGAGTTCGCGTTTGGGCCTCTTATTCAACGCGAGTCCTGTTGAATAGCCATGTGTTTCTCGGCACTGCGAGTGCTGGGAGACACGCGGCTAAGCGCGCTCGCTCGGGGACCTTGCTCCCTTTTGGGAAGATGGCGGCCTTTGATTTGTAATTCTTTATAATGGATTGCTGCTGCAGAAATAATTAGCACTGAGTTTATTAGGACTGAGTTTAGGAGGAACTTCTTCACCCAAAGGGTTGTGAATCTATGGAATTCCTTGCCCAGTGAAGCAGTAGAGGCTCCTTCATTAAATGTTTTTAAGATAAAGATAGATAGTTTTTTGAAGAATAAAGGGATTAAGGGTTATGGTGTTCGGGCCGGAAAGTGGAGCTGAGTCCACAAAAGATCAGCCATGATCTCATTGAATGGCGGAGCAGGCTCGAGGGGCCAGATGGCCGACTCCTATTCCTAGTTCTTATGTTCTTAATTCCTCACCTCTTCAAATTATCTAAAGTTCCATGGACTGAAATGTAACTTTTATGTTTTCATTTTACCAAATTTATTTTGACAAGTTTTCTTCTGGTATAAAATCAGTACTTCTTGTAAATGTGAAATTTTACTGATATTAAATGCGATTCTGTTGTGGGATTGAGGTAACAGCCTCAGGCCGAATGAAGAGGCCCTTTCCTGCCTGTTCTATTGCACTGAAATTATACTGGGGGGCGGGGAGGAGGATTTCTGCCAGAATTCGCCTGACTGTCCACTGAAACTTCAGCATAAATACCATTTATTGGGACTTTCACACTTTTTCTGTCAGATTTCTAGTCAACAATTGGGAAATTCCCCGTGAAAATTCACCCCCTGCTTGTCAAGGACAATAACGGAAATCTGTCCATGTCTCTCATTGGTGAGTATTAAAATTTAACTCCATAAATATAGGGTGGAATTCTCCCCCCCCCACGCCAGGAGGGAGAATCGCCGGGGCGCCGCGCGAGTCTGGCCACGCTGCCCCAGCACCTGCACGCGATTCTCCCACCCCCCACCCCCGAAACCGGCGCGGCGAGAATCACGGCTGGCCGCTGGGAGAAGCGGCACTCGCTGTTTGTAACGGCCGAGTGGCGCTTCTCCGGCCCGGATGGGCCGAGCGGCCTGCCCAACATGACGGCTTCCCGCCGGCGCCGGCCAGACTGTCCCTGCTTCCCAACAGGAGATAGTGGTGATAACACCAATATGAAAATGGAACCCCAAATTTAAACTGAGGCAGCAAGTAAACAGTCTGACTTATGTAATTGTTAACATGCCAGAAGATTTTAAATAATGCATAACGAATCAGAAAGTGACACAGCAAGACTCCCTGAGCAGAACCACATTAGTTCCTCTCTCAGGGAGAAAGTTCACTGCGGAACTTTGGTTTTAACAGAATGAGGAGGTGCTTTTCTGGTCCTTCTGAATTACTGAAGACAAACAAAAGAGCGAGTCGGTATGGATTAACCTCAATTCACAATAAAATCAATTAAACACACCCATTAGCAGTTTACTCTGCATTGTTCAAACACTGTTCTCTGCTTTGAGAGTCTGTCGGACCTTCAAACCTTTTTATATATTTCACAGATGACAGTGAAAGATTTAAATTCCAAAAATAAAGCTGCAAATTTCTGGTTGTTAAGATTCTCTGTTCCCGGCGAAAGCCACCCCCCCCCCCCCCCCACCCCCCCGCTGCCCCCGTCCCCGCCCCCGACTGGCGTGGTGCCAAAGGCCTTTCCCGCCGCCCGGCGGCGTGCCAACCACTCCGGCGCGGGGCTAGCCCCTCAAGGTGAGGGCTTGGTCCCTAAAGGTGCGGAGAAATCCACACCTTTGGGGCGGCCCGACGCTGGAGTGGTTCGCGCCACTCCATCCCGCCGGGACCCCCCGCCCCGCTGGGAAGGGGAGAATTCCAGCCTAGAACTCAATCCGTTACCCCTCCAACTCCTAAATTAAAAAAGATTTTCCTGCATGGTCATAAGATTTAAAGACGGTTCCTCAGGGTCTCCGAGACTCGCAATAGTTGTTTCTCTGTCTCATTATTCTAAGGTACTGGGCGGGATTCTCCCAGCCCGGGGCCGGGCCGGAGAATCCCCGCAACCGTCCACGCCGCCCGTCGCTGGCTCGTGATTCTCCGCGGGAATCGGCGCCACTGGCGCGGCGAGGCCGCTGTACGAGGCCAGGCCGCTCTGAAAAGGCAGAGTCCCACCAGCGTGTCCACACCTGGTCGCAGTCGGCGGGAACTCTGTGCAGGGGCGGGGGTGGCCTGTGGGGGTGGGGCTCCGACCCCCGGGGGGGGCCTCCGATGGGGCCTGGCCCGTGATTGGAGCCCACCAATCGGCCGGCCGGTCTCTGGCTCCCTGGGCCTATTTTCTTCCGCGTCGGCCCCTGAACTCCCATGCCATGTTGCGTCGGGGCCAGCGCATTGAGGGAGGCCACTGCGCATGCACGGATCCCGCGGCGCAGTGTTCACGCCGGGATGGGAGGCTGGAGCGGTGTGAACCGCTCCAGCGCCGTGCTGGCCGCCTGTAGGGGCCAGAATCGGTACTCCCAGCGGCCCATCTTACAGTTTAGTATGTTACAGCTTGCTGTTAAAATAATATAGGATGTTTTTCACAACACTTGGAAGGGTATTTAAAGAATGTAGGTGTCATTGGCAAGGTCAGTATTTATCACCCATTCTTAATTGTTCCTGAGAAAATGCTGGTGAGTTGCCTTCCTGAAATACTGCAGTTCACGGTAGGTACACTCACAGTGCTGTTAGCAAGGCATTTGTAGATATTTGACCCAGCGACAGTAAAGGAATGGCAACATAGTTGCAAGTCAGGATGGTGAGTAGTTTGGAGGCGGTTCCAGGTGGTGGTGTTCCCCACGGTATGATGCCCTTGTCCTAGATGGTAGTGGTCGTGGGTTTGGAAGGTGCTGCCTAAGGAACCTTGGTGAGTTCCTGCAGTGCATCCTGCGGATGGTACACACGGTTGCCACTGTTTGTTGGTGATGGAGGGAGTGAATGTTCGTGGTGGTGGATAGGGTGCTGATCAAATGGGACGTTTTGTCCAAGATGGTGTTGAGCTTCGAGTGTTGTTGGAGCTGCGCTCATCCAGGCAAGTGGAGAGTATTCCATCACACTCCTGACTTGTGCCTTGTAGATGGTGGACAGGCTTTGGGGATTCAAGTGAGCAATCACTGCAGGATTCCTAGGCTCTGACCTGCTCTAGTAGCCACAGTGTTTATATGGCTGGTCTAGTTCAGTTTCTGGTCAATGGTAACCCAGGGTGTTGGTAGTGGGGGATTACGTGATAGTAATGCCATTGACTATCTGAGGATGATGGTTGGCTTCTCCCTTAGATGTGGGCATTGTCTGGCATTTCTGTGAATGTTACTTGTCACTTATCAGCCCAAACCTGCACACTGACCTTATGATGGAAGGAAGGTTATTGATGAAGCAGCTGCAAATGGTTGGACTTAGGACACTCCCCTGAGGAATTTCTGCAGAGCTGTTCTGGAACTGAGACAATTAATCTCCAACAATCAAAACCATTTTCTTTGTGCCAGGTAATACTTTGGCAAATCGGGAGATTTCCCATTTTGAATAACAACAACAACTGAGAGTAATATAAAACCTTTAATGTACCAAAATACCACAGGGCGCCTCCCAAGAGGACTATCAAACAAACTATGACATTGAGCCACCAAAGGAGATGTCAGGACAGATTTTAAAATGTTGCATCAAAAAGGAGGTTTTACTGAGAGTCTTTAAGGAGGGAGGAGAGGCAAAGAGACTTGTGGCGGGAGACCCAGAGCTAAGGGATGTGACAGCTGAAAACACAGTCACCAATGTGGCACAGAGTAAAATCAGGGATGTTTGAGGTGCAGACGGAGAAGAACACAGATACCTGAAGATCATGGGTCTGGAGGCAATTACAGAGATCTGGAGGAGTGAGATCGAGGAGAGGTTTGAGAACAAGGATGAGAATTCCAAAATTGTGGCTTTGCTTATTGAAAGGCCAGTGCCCGTCAGTCAGCTCTGGGGTGAAAGGTGAATGGGACTTGGTTTGAGTAAAGACACAGGCAGTAGAGGTTTGGATGTCCTTATGTTTGTGGATAGAAAATTCTGGAATGTTGTCCATGAGTGAGCTGGAATAATTAAGTCTGGAGTAACAATAACCTAGATGTGGGTTTCAGTAGTAGACGGGAAGAGACAGGGGATGAGGTAGGCGATGTTACAGAGGTGGAGGAGTGATGAAGCAGAAATGTGGTCAGGAGCTCTTCTTGGGTAAAGCAATCTGAGATTTATTCCACTGTTTAAAAACAGTGTTTTATATTCTAATGATAATGGAGAAAGACGGTGTTGAATTGTCACATATTGCTGTATGCAGTGCATAACTCATTCATATCAAATACTTAACTGCAATATCTTTGTTAAATTACTTGATAACTTCATTAAAAATTGTACACCGGGGTTTGGAGAGAAACATGCGAACAGATCCACTAAAAATAATGGAATTTCCACCCTAAACGCAATAATATACGTGGCAGCGTCAGCCCTCTCTCATTGGAAACAGTTAATAGAACAGATGAAAAGTAAAATGCATCCGGTGGAATGTGGGTCGTATAGACCCATATCACTATTGAACACGGATTTGAAAGTATTGGCTCAGTTGTTGGCGGGGAGGATGGAGGATTGTGTCCCGGGGGTGGTTGCAGAAGATCAAACAGGCTTCGTGAAGGGCAGGCAGCTCGCGAGTAATATAAGACGGCTGTTGAATGTGGTGATGAATCCATCGAGAGCTCTGGTACCGGAGGTGTCCATGGACACGGAGAAAACATTTGATCGGTGGAGTGGCGGTACTTGTTCGAAGTTTTGGGAAGGTTTGGGTTTGGGCCGAGATTTGTGGCATGGGTGCGGTTGCTGTATGTGACGCCAAGAGCGAGAGTGAGGACGAATGTTATGAGCTCACGAAGCTTTGACTTACACAGGGATACGAGACAGGGGTGCCCGCTGTCGACTCTGCTGTTTGCGCTGGCCATAGAGCCATTGGCGATGGCTCTCAGGGGGTCGGCAGAGTGGCAGGGGATAATGAGGGGACAGAGGGAGCATCGGGTGTCACTCTATGCCGATGACCTCTTGCTGTATGTTTCGGATCCGTTGGAGAGTATGGGAAGGATTATGGGCCTGTTGGGGAGGTTTGGAGGGTTCACAGGATACAAGCTGAATGTAGGGAGGTATTCCCGGTGAATGAGTTGGCACAGCGGGCTAATTTATAGACGCCATTTACGGTAGCGAGAGATAGGTTTAGGTACTTGGGGATTCAGGTAGCGAGAGAATGGACGGGGCTCCATGGGCGAGATTCTCCGACCCCCCGCTGGGTGGGAGAATCGCCGGGGGCTGGCGTGAATCCCACCCCCGCCGGTTGCCGAATTCTACAGCACCGGATATTCGGCGGGGGCGGGAATCGCGCCGCGCAGGTTGGCGGCCCCCCGCGATTCTCCGGCCCGGATGGGCCGAAGTCCCGCCGCTAAAATGCCTGTCCCGCCGGCGTAGATTAAACCACCTACCTTACCGGCGGGGCAGGGCGGCGTGGGCGGGCTCCGGGGTCCTGGAGGGGGCGCGGGACGATCTGGCCCCAGGGGGTGCCCCCACGGTGGCCTGGCCCGCGATCGGGGCCCACCGATCCGCGGGCGGGCCTGTGCCGTGGGGGCACTCTTTCCCTTCCGCCTTCGCCACGGTCTCCACCCTGGCGGAGGCGGAAGAGACTCCCTCCACTGCGCATGCGCGGGAATGCCATCAGCGGCCACTAACGCTCCCGCGCATGCGCCGCCCGGAGATGTCATTTCCGCGCCAGCTGGCGGGGCACCAAAGGCCTTTTCCGCCAGCTGGCAGGGCGGAAATTCATCCGGCGCCGACCTAGCCCCTTAAGGTTGGGGCTCGGCCCCCAAAGATGCGGAGCCGGCTAGGGAGGATATTAAGAGGTGGGATACACTGCACTTAATGCTGGCGGGGAGGGTCCAAGTGGTGAAAATGAATATTCTACCAAGGTTCTTGTTTATCTTTCAGGCTCTCCCGATCTTTATACCAAAGGCCTTTTTTCAGAAAGTGGACACAATCATCTCTGACTTTGTATGGGCAGGGAAGGTGCCGAGGGTGGGGAGGACCCTGCTGCAGAGGCAGAGGCAGCAAGGGAGGGTTGGCGTTGCCAAACCTGCTTCATTATTATTGGGCGGCGAATGTGGACAAAGTGCGGCGGTGGTGGGAAGGAGAAGGGGTAGAGTGGGTTAAGATGGAGGAGGAATCTTGTAAGGGGTCTAGTTTGAGGGCTATGGTGGCGGCAGCATTGCCAAAGGCTCCGAGTAGGTATTCAGGGAGCCCAGTGGTGCAGTCCACGGTGAAGATATGGAATCAGCTGAGGAGGCATTTTAGGGTCGAAGGAATGTTGTGCTATCGCCACTGTGCGAGAATCATGGGTTTGAGCCGGGGGAGATGGATAGTGTATACAGGAGGTGGAGGGATGTGGGGCTGGTCAAGGTGAGGGATTTGTATTTGGAGGAAGGGTTCGCCAGTCTGGAGGAGCTAAGGGAGAGGGTAGAGCTGCCGAGTGGTAGTGTGTTCAGGTATCTACAGGTTAGGGACTTTGCACGCAAAGTCTGGAAGGGGTTCCCTAGATTGCCGGGATACATCCTGCTGGAGCGACTGCTGCTTCCGGATGTGGAAGGGGAGGGAAGAATTGGGGATATATATAAGAGACTGGGGGAGCAGGGAAGCGAGCGGGTGCTGAAGATCAAGGAGAAATGGGAAGCAGAGTTGGGAATGGAAATCAATTGGGGAGTATGGAGTGAGGCACTGCGAAGGGTAAACGGGACCTCCTCTTGTGCAAGGATGAGCCTGATACAGTTTAAGGTGGTGCACAGGGTGCATATGACTCGGGCGAGAATGAGTGGGTTCTTTCAGGGGGTAGCAGATGAGTGTGAGAGATGTGGGCGGGGCCAGCGAATCATGCGCACATGTTTTAGGGTTGTGAGAAATTGGGAAGATTCTGGGCGGGAGTGTTCGGGGTCTTAGCCAGGATAGTGGAGGAGGGAGTGGACCCGGACCCTTTGGTGGCGATATTTGGGGTTTCAGAGAAGCCGGAGCTGATGGAGAGGAGGAAGGCCGATGTTGTGGCCTCCACCTCTCTGAATGCAGGGCGACGGATTTTGCTGGAGTGGCGGTCGTCATCGCCACCGGGGGTAGCGGCTTGGTTGGGTGACCTGTACGACTTCATGCGGTTAGAGAAGATAAAGTATGAGTTAAGGGGCTCAGCAGGGGAGTTTGTGAAAAGGTGGGGGTTGTTTGTGACCGTGTTTGAGGAGCTGTCCGTCGCAGGGGGGTGGGGGTGGGGGTGGGGGTGGGGGGGGGGGGGTGAAAAAGGAGAAAAATCTGTACAAACTGTATAGTTGATTGTTGGGAAGAATGTTTCCCGGGGTGTTTATTTGCTGTAACCTACTTTGATACAAGTTGGAATAAAATGCGCTTTAAAAAAAAGTAAAATGCTGTGCAGAACCATCTTTGTGAGGCATTTCATCTCGAGCCACGCCATGAATGAAGAAAGGCAGTTACAATCCATCATCATGAAGTAACTAAGAACGAGTCAGATACACTAACTGTGCTGATGTTATAGGACAACTTCACTAAACTAACAATTTAGAATGTTTTTTACACAGCCAGTTATGCAATTAAATCTCAACAAATACATTTTTGGCAACATTGTCTTGTTATAATTCAGTTACTTTAACTTGTACTTTCATAGCCCCATGTATTAGGGTATTGTCGATAAAAACAGCTCTGCTTCATTAATGTCTTTTAGGGAGAGAAATCTGCCATCCTTACCTGGTCTGGCCTACACGTGACTCCAGGCCTATAGCAATGTGGTTAACTCTTAAATGCTCTCTGGAATGGCCGAGCGAGCCATTCAGTTGTATTCAACCGCTACAGAAACACAAAAATGCCGGACCACCCGGCATCGATCCAGGCACTGGAAATGACAACAGCAAACACAGCCCTGCCCGTCCTGCAAAGTCCAACATTCATTTGGGAAGTCACTTTTTCAAAACACTCTCAAGAGAGATTCAAAATCTGCAACACGGTAGCATTGTGGATAGCACAATTGCTTCACAGCTCCGGGGTCCCAGGTTCGATTCCAGTTTGGGTCACTGTCTGTACGGAGTCTGCACATCCTCCCCGTGTGTGCGTGGGTTTCCTCCGGGTGCTCCGGTTTCCTCCCACAGTCCAAAGATGTGCAGGTTAGGTGGATTGGCCATGATAAATTGCCCTTAGTGTCCCAAATTGCCCTTAGTGTTGGGTGGAGTTACTGGGTTATGGGGATAGGGTAGAGGTGTTGACCTTGGGTAGGGTGCTCTTTCCAAGAGCCGGTAGAGACTCGATGGGCCGAATGGCCTCCTTCTGCACTGTAAATTCTATGATAAAAATGTGTGACTATGTTAATAGAAATCTGACCTGTGCCTCTTTAAGGATGCATTTACATGAAGTGACATCAGAAGATTTTTAAATAGATATTCAAAACGATATTCATGCTTAAATGTCTGGTTCTTCCCCTTTTAGGCACGTGATTTTAATGAAAGTATATAATTTTAAAGTTCTCTATAAATGTTTCTTAAAAGACAAGGAGCAAAATGCTGCTTAAAAGGCAGACGGTCCGAACAACTGACTTTCTTTTTTTGACATTTTTTACCCTTTCCACCGTTGGTCAAACCATATGTGACTGAGAGAGTAGGTGGACACTGTAACGTCAGTCTGCTGGTGCAGCATATGGATGATACACAGCAGGAGGGTTTAGCCTCAATCTTTTGCTTTCTGTGGCAAAGTCCCTGACCTTTTCTCAGAATCTTCTTGGCAGCACAGCTTAAAATAGAATTGTTATGTGACATAAACCCGCATCTTAGGTAATGAGCTGTGCAGCAAACTGACACTTGTTCTCCTTTGGGACATTTCGTCTGACACTCTTCAAACCCAATTGACAGTCGCCTTGTGTGAAAATATCCCAGTACAGGGTGTTGCTGGAATAATTCAGTCTTAAACCTCAAATCCCGCATTCCCTTTACCTAAATGTCCTAATTGATCCGATTTGATGTGTTGAACATTTTGTTCAGTTTAATGGTTTATGCAAAATAAGAGGTAAGGAATATGTCATAACCCACTGATGGTTGTCAAAAAAGGAGCATAATGTAGCTGATCAGGGAATGGTAAACAGAAGGTGACCTGTCTGCAAGTTGGTGCTTAAGGGTTTTAAAGTCAAAAATAGAATCTGCAGTTTAAAGCCGTGGCGATTTTATTCTGGTGAAATGGTTCGCACACTAAGTGCTCGCAAAAAATAAAAGTGCTAAAAAAACAAGCTGTTTAAAGTGCATTAGCAGTTAAAAAAACACACAGAGCAAGATTATAAGTCAATAAAGTGTTTTATAAAGGTCACAGTAGATGCTTTACATTTCCTCCAGTTTAAAATTTAATGAGGAGGCGCTTTTACTGCGGGTGTTCTAACGATGGGTTATTGCATCATTTCCATTTTGAAAATCCAAGATAGGTCTCATGCTGCGATCAATAATATTTTACAAAAATTGGACATGCGCAAGTTCACAGTGAAACCTACTTATGAGTCACATGACTACTTTCATATTACAGAGTGACTAAAAGCTTGCCCAGAGGTAGATTTTATCAAAGGTTTAGGAAGGGGACACCATAAGTTTGTGCCAAGACAGGTGAAGACACAGCCACCAATGAGAAAAGGAAAGGGGTCAGGTTGAATCAGAGGTCAGATGTGGAGGAAGGCATGATTCCCAAAAGGGTTGGTGGGCAGCAGAAGGTTAGAATGCAAGGATGGAGTGGGGGAATTAAACACGTGAACGAAAATTTTAAATTTGGGTTTCTAAATCCCTGGGAAGATTTGCTGCTGGCTAATGAATTCAGGAAGACTTCCCGAATGGAGATGATGCAGGATCTCACCCCCTCTCCAGCTAGTGGCCGAGCCCCACCGTCATCTGGACTGAATTCTGCCTGACGGTTCCTTCTCCAAGTCATTTGCATAACCACAGGTCTAAAATGTTCCATAAATCAGGACAATCAAGCAGCATTATAAAAGATAAAATATCCCCAACGATATTTAAGAGTGGTAACCTGGTCAAATGTTATCAATGCTGCTCAAAAAAAAAAACTTTTTATTAACAGTATCGTCCATCCCGTCCCCGGGAGTATCATGATGCGAAATGACTGAAAATAACGCGAGAGACCTGTATGAACTATTGGTTAATTTCATTGCCAGTTTCTTAATAAATTAAGAGTATCCTAGAAGATTTACAATTGGACACAATCATCGGAATGAAGAGCTTGTCATATGAGGAACAGTTGAGGACCCTGGGTCTGTAAGCATTGGAGTTTAGGAGGATGAGGGAAGATCTTATTGAAACTTACAGGATACTGCGAGGCCTGGATAGAGTGGACCAGGCGTATCCTGTAAGTTTCAATGAGATCCCCCTCATAAACTCTTCCAGAGAAATTGTGCCCAAAATGAATTATTGCAGGCAGACTCTGAACAACGAAAACAATACTTTCTTCCTTGTGAAGCCCAGCCCTCCGGCCTTGAGATAAAGGTTAACATTCCTTCAGCCTTTTTGATTTCTTTTACCCTAAGCACGAGCGTTAGTGATGATGCCTATCTGAATGCCCAAGTCACTCTCTACCTGTATCGTTTCCAGTCTCTGGCCACTAAAATAAACCTCTGATTTGTCTTTCTTAGATCCAAAGTAAAGGATGTCACATTTCCCCACATTGAACTCCATCCACCAGCTTTGACTATTCGCTCAGTAAGAAATAGGATGAAAATGAGCCATTCAGCCCCTCAACCTGCTCTGGCATTCAATAAAACCATGGCTGATCTGACAGTGGCCGTAACTCTACTTTCCTCATTGTCCCACACAACCCTGCACTCCCTTGTCAATCAAAAATCTGTCTAACTCAACCATGGATATTACCAGTGTCCCAGCAGCCTCCAAGGGAATTCCACAGACTAATGACTGTCTGAGAGAAGAAATTCCTTCTCATCTTCATCTTAAATAGGAAACCAA
This sequence comes from Scyliorhinus torazame, assembly GCF_047496885.1. Classification (NCBI taxonomy): domain Eukaryota; kingdom Metazoa; phylum Chordata; class Chondrichthyes; order Carcharhiniformes; family Scyliorhinidae; genus Scyliorhinus; species Scyliorhinus torazame. The sequence goes on from NC_092719.1 coordinate 531,119, forward strand.
TTATTTTTAAACTGTGCCCCCTTCTGATAGGTTCCTCCACAGGAAAAACATTCTTTCAGCAGCCACTGTATCAAGGTACCTGACTGCTTCCAGTGGAGCGATATCCCTCGTTAAGTAAGGAGATCAAAATGTTATACAGTACTCCAGTGCAGTCTGACCAATGCCCTGTACAGTTGGAATACAGACTTCCCCACTTATATACTCCATCCCCTTTGCTATGATGGCTATTTGCCTTCCTACTCACTGCTGCTAACATTTTGTGATTCATGTACAAGAACACCCAGGCCTCTCTGTTCAGCAGCATTCTGTGCACTTTCTCCATATAAATAATATTCTGCTTTTCTATTCTCTCTGTTAAAGTGGACAACTTCACTTTTTCCCACATTTTGCTCCATCTGCCAATATTTTGCCCTCTCGCTTAACCTGCTGTATCGCTTTGCAACTTCATATCCTGCTCATATTGTAGAATCTGTCTCTGTTCCTTTCCAATTTCCTGCCTCCATTCATACAACTTATGTTATCTCTCAACCAAAGAACAAAGAAAAGTACAGCACAGGAATAGGCCCTTTGGCCCTCCAAGCCCGTGCCGACCATGCTGCCCGTCTAAACTAAAATCTTCTACACTTCCAGGGTCCGTATGCCTCTATTCCCATCCTATTCATGTTTTGTCACGATGCCCCTTAAATGTCACTATCGTCCCTGCTTCCACCACCTCCTCCGGTAGCGAGTTCCAGGCACCCACTACCCTCTGCGTAAAAAACTTGCCTCGTACATCTACTCTAAACCTTGTCCCTCGCACCTTAAACCTATGCCCCCTAGTAATTGACCCCTCAACCCTGGGAAAAAGTCTCCGACTATCCACTCTGTCTATGCCCCTCGTCAACCAATTGTCATCTGTAAACTTGGATATAAAACTCTATTTCTTCATCCAAATGACTGATGTACATGTTGACTGGTTGAGGTCCCAGTACAGGTTCCTGGGGTCACATCTTGCTAATCAGAGTACTTTCACTTTTTTCTGCTCTCTGTCTCTTACCTCCCAATTACTCCCCCCTGGCACAAGGTAATCGACATATCCACATTCTTTTGTATTTTGCTGATAAGCCTCTGGATCAAATTGGACAAATGTCTTCTCGCAGTCTGTATGGTGGAAAATTGTGGAAACTCGATTGTTGCTTCAAATCTTGTGATTCTCTGGGCTGGCTGAGAATTTGTAAAAATTGCATCAAAAAAGGCAACACAACTTCACCGAAACTTCACAACTTCACCGAAACTTCACAACTTCACCGAAACTCCTGCTTCACAGGTTTTGCCTTTTTGCCAACAGAACCGAACGGCAGAAGACGACTTGGTGCCTCGTGCAGTCACTTGAGTGAAACAACATCACGGGAAGATGACAAGATTCTATAAAAATACAACTGTGCTAATCGTACAAATGAGGCAAAAGACCCACAAAGGATGAGACATTTAAAATGTGCCAATGCTTCAGGAAGGTAAGAAGAAAAAACAAATCCGTAGTCTTTTTCCAGGCTCCATTCAATGTGGGAAAGTCAGGCAATCTTTTCAGTCTGGGACCAGCTCAGCAGGTCTGACAGCCTCTGTGGAGAGAGAACAGAGTTAACGTTTGAAGACTGGATGACTCTTCGTCAAAGCCACTCAGACCCAAAACGTTCGCTCTATTCTCTCTCCATAGATGCTGTCAGATCTGCTGAGATTGTCCGATATTTTCTGTTTCAGATTCCAGCATTGGCAGTAATTTGCTCTGATCAGTCTGGTCCGGTTTCCACAATCCCTTTTTATGTTCAAGGAATCACAAAGTAATTTTCACTAATCTCACAGGTGCATGGAAAGTTGCCTGCCAGAGAAATTGCCTCCGGTGTCTGCGTTATCAGCAAAGTCCAATTCAAATGTTTTGAGCAATGGTGCCGAATTTAATCTTAGCTTGAAAGTTGCTAAATTATGTTGCATCTTATTAACTCTGAAGACTAGAAATATGAAGCCTGCAGTTTCACAAATCAATCTATTGGGTGCTGTGGCCTCTCGGTCGGTTTGGTCTATTCTTCTCCAGTTACTTGTTAGCAAACTCAGAGGGGTTTTAAATTACTTATTAACACAAGGTAAGTGGCTTGCTGATTTCTGTCCCCACCCACCAAGCGTATTTTTTTTTTTTTTTAACAATACAGCGCCGTACAGGCCCTTCGGCCCACGGTGTTGCACCGAAACAAAAGCCATCTAACCTACACTATGCTATTATCATCCATATGTTTATCCAATAAACTTTTAAATGCCCTCAATGTTGGCGAGTTCACTACTGTAGCAGGTAGGGCATTCCACGGCCTCACTACTCTTTGCATAAAGAACCTACCTCTGACCTCTGTCCTATATCTATTACCCCTCAGTTTAAAGTTATGTCCCCTCGTGCCAGCCATATCCATCCGCGGGAGAAGGCTCTCACTGTCCACCCTATCCAACCCCCTGATCATTTTGTATGCCTCTATTAAGTCTCCTCTTAACCTTCTTCTCTCCAACGAAAACAACCTCAAGTCCATCAGCCTTTCCTCATAAGATTTTCCCTCCATACCAGGCAACATCCTGGTAAATCTCCTCTGCACCCGCTCCAAAGCCTCCACGTCCTTTCTATAATGCGGTGACCAGAACTGTACGCAATACTCCAAATGCGGCCGTACCAGAGTTCTGTACAGCTGCAACATGACCTCCCGACTCCGGAACTCAATCCCTCTACCAATAAAGGCCAACACTCCATAGGCCTTCTTCACAACCCTATCAACCTGGGTGGCAACTTTCAGGGATCTATGTACATGGACACCTAGATCCCTCTGCTCATCCACACTTTCAAGAACTTTACCATTAGCCAAATATTCCACATTCCTGTTATTCCTTCCAAAGTGAATCACCTCACACTTCTCTACATTAAACTCCATTTGCCACCTCTCAGCCCAGCTCTGCAGCTTATCTATATCCCTCTGTAACCTGCTACATCCTTCCACACTATCGACAACACCACCGACTTTAGTATCGTCTGCAAATATACTCACCCACCCTTCTGCGCCTTCCTCTAGGTCATTGATAAAAATGACAAACAGCAACGGCCCCAGAACAGATCCTTGTGGTACTCCACTTGTGACTGTACTCCATTCTGAACATTTCCCATCAACCACCACCCTCTGTCTTCTTTCAGCTAGCCAATTTCTGATCCACATCTCTAAATCACCCTCAATCCCCAGCCTCCGTATTTTTTGCAATAGCCTACCGTGGGGAACCTTATCAAACGCTTTGCTGAAACCCATATACACCACATCAACTGCTCTACCCTCATCTACCTGTTCAGTCACCTTCTCAAAGAACTCAATAAGGTTTGTGAGGCATGACCTACCCTTCACAAAGCCATGCTGACTATCCCTGATCATATTATTCCTATCTAGATGATTATAAATCTTGTCTCTTATAATCCCCTCCAAGACTTTACCCACTACAGACGTGAGGCTCACCGGTCTATAGTTGCCGGGGTTGTCTCTGCTCCCCTTTTTGAACAAAGGGACCACATTTGCTGTCCTCCAGTCCTCTGGCACTATTCCTGTAGCCAATGATGACATAAAAATCAAAGCCATAGGTCCAGCAATCTCTTCCCAGGCCTCCCAGAGAATCCTAGGATAAATCCCATCAGGTCCCGGGGACTTATCTATTTTCAGCCTGTCCAGAATTGCCAACACCTCTTCCCTACGTACCTCAATGCCATCTATTCTATTAGCCTGGGGCTCAGCATTCTCCTCCACAACATTATCTTTTTCCTGAGTGAATACTGACGAAAAATATTCATTTAGTATCTCGCCTATCTCTTCAGACTCCACACACAATTTCCCATCCCTGTCCTTGACTGGTCCTACTCTTTCCCTAGTCATTCGCTTATTCCTGACATACCTATAGAAAGCTTTTGGGTTTTCCTTGATCCTTCCTGCCAAATACTTCTCATGTCCCCTCCTTGCTCGTCTTAGCTCTCTCTTTAGATCCTTCCTCGCTACCTTGTAACTATCCATCGCCCCAACCGAAACTTCACACCTCATCTTCACATAGGCCTCCTTCTTCCTCTTAACAAGAGATTCCACTTCCTTGGTAAACCACGGTTCCCTCGCTCGACGCCTTCCTCCCTGTCTGACCGGTACACACTTATCAAGAACACGCAGTAGCTGATCCTTGAACAAGCCCCACTTATCTAGTGTGCCCAACACTTGCAGCCTACTTCTCCACCTTATCCCCCCCTAATTATGGGGGTGAACCCGGGGAGGGGAGGGGGGGAGGGGAGAGGGGGGGTGGGGCGGGGGGGGGGGGGAGGTCAGGAAGGTAGTGGGTCAGCTAACCAATCTCTTTTTGCATTTCCCTTCCGAAAACACACCTGGCCAGCACACATCAAGCCCACCTATTGTTGAAAAGAGAAAATGAGGGGCAAGGACAGAATCCATGTGATTGAAGTTGAAAACAAGAAGGATACAATCACATTACTGGGGTATTTGAGAGGCTTCCCAAATAGTGTGAAAGAGAGAGAGGAACAAATCTGCAGGGAAATCACAGGGCGATAAGGGCCTGGAGGGGCTCAGCGGGTAGCTTCCCTTCTCTGAGCTGCAAAGTCCCAGGTTCAAGTCCCATTCCAGAACTTACTGACGATGAAGGAATGCAGCCACGGGCGCAGGGTGTATTGCTGTTGTGTGCCGGTTCCCAGCCTGGGTTAGAACATGAAATGAAATGAAATGAGAATCGCTTATTGTCACAAGTAGGCTTCAAATGAAGTTACTGTGAAAAGCCCCTAGTCGCCACATTCCGGCGCCTGTTCGGGGAGGCTGGTACGGGAATTGAACCGTGCTGCTGGCCTGCCTTGGTCTGCTTTCAAAGCCAGCGATTTAGCCCTGTGCTAAACAAGCCCCTCTAAACATAGAACATCCAGTGCAGAAGGTGGCCATTCGGCCCATCGAGTCTGCACCGACCCACTTAAGCCCTTCCACCCTATCCCCGTAACCCAATAATGCCTCCTCACCTTTTTGGTCACTAAGGGCAATTTATCACGGCCAATCCACCTAACCCGCACATCTTTGGACTGTGGGAGGAAACCGGAGCACCCGGAGGAAACCCACGCACACACGGGGAGAACGTGCGGACTCCACACAGACAGTGACCCAGTGGGGAATGGAACCTGGGACCCTGGTGCTGTGAAGACACAGTGCTATCCACTTATGCTACCATGCTGCCCATGGGGAGGATTAGTGGCAAAAGGGGCACCTGAAGATTAGTGGAATACGAGCCGGAGAATATATCAGAGAGCCACTTCAATGGCACAGGCATCAAAATTTCAGTTTGAGTAAATCATTGGTCAGCCATGGATAGTTGGGACATTGGGGTAGGGGTGTAGTCAGGAGGTCCTGTGCGGGTTGGTGCTGCAAAGGGTGGGGGGTGGGGGGGGGGTGGGGGGGAGGGAGGATCCCATGAGAGATCAAGGAGTTCAGTGAGGGGGTTGGGGGTAGTTGGGTGTCCCGTCGGGGTTCGGGGTGGGTCAGTAACATAGAAACATACAAAATAGGAGGAGTAGGCCATTTGAGCTGCTCTGCCATTCAATATAATCGTGGCCAATCCTCGATCTCAACACCACACTCCGCTACTGCCCCCAGACCCCTTGACATCTTTAGATTTGAGACATCATAGAGTCTGTGTTGTTTTTGTAGGTTTTGTTGTTGTGTTTGTTGCGCTCAATGACCATTCCGAGTGGAGAATTCAAGTCACTCTCAAAGTTACTTGTGGCAGCGTCCTTTGTGGTATCTGCTGCTGTATTGAGCGTTTCTTCTTTGATTCCTCGGTGCTCCCCATCTGGAGTCATGTCCGGTTCACTTGAATCATCTTTGGCTTGTTGATGCTCCTCGTCTGGAGTCAAAATGTTCAAGATTTCATTTTCTTGTGGAAAGGCTCGAGTGGATGAGGTTTCAATTGACTGGATTCACGAGTAGTCTCACTTGGATTGTCGAGTGCCTCTGTGCATACGAGCTGAGATCTGTCAGTCTCGCTGTGATGTTGCACATGTTGTATGGGAATTGTGATGCCTTCGTCAATTGTCTCACATACAGTGGGTAGACCTGCAGTGTCTTCTTGTTGGTTAGATGAGCTGGGTAGACTGTCTGAGTCTTCTTCTGGTGGCTCAAGTAATCTGGGTAGACTGTCATAGTCTTTCTGTTGTTCACGTGAGCGTGGCAGACTTGCATCGTCTGCTGCTGGTTGCTCAGATAAGGTGGATAGACCTTCATGGTCTTGTTCATGCATGGACTGCGCTTTGGAGTCTTGAGTTGCTCCCACTGTGGAGTCTGTCAACGAGATCGCTGTGGAGGCTTGTATCGCTCTCTCTGTGGAGTCTGGCATCGTTCCCTGTGTGGAGTCGGGAACTCTCCGTGGTGCGTGGACCACCCTCTGTCTTCAAGGACCAAATCATCTCTTTGGGCGGTGCTAACTGCTTGTTGCAGGGTTCTGCGGAGGTTGATTTCAGGTACTGGTAGAAGTTCAGGCATTGTTCTGTCTTTCGAGGTGAAAGAATGGTGTTTTGCAGCTTTAAAACTCTTCTTTGTAATTTTCGGACATTGCCCCTTTAAGTGGGTGTGGTCCGGGGCCTCTGACGTTATGATGCTCGTGACGTAAAGCGTAGGAATGGATTGCGCATGCGCAAATCGCTTTTCCTTTACTGTGCACTCTTTTCGCAACTGCGCATGCGCGTCTTCTCGCGCAAAACACTGTTTTGCCAGTTCGCGTCTTCCCAGAAACTGCGCGTGTGCGGGCTGGGCCGGCTGGATACGTGCAAGATGGCTGCCAATTGAAATTGCCGTTTGCTTCTGTTGCAACCCTACCTCTGCCTCGTGGTGAGTATTGGCGCCAGTTGTATCGATTTCTTCTGTGTTTACCTCGCAGTAGCTTTCAGATTTGTCCAGGACTGTCTGGAATTGTGTTCTGTCTTGCCCGCCGGAGTATTTGAAGGAGCGGAAGATCTCTGTTGCATGTTCACCCGCAATGAGGAGTAGAAGAGCAATCTTCTCAGCATCGGCCACGCCATGTAGGTCGGATGCTTCCATGTAAAGCTGAAATCGTTGCTTGAATGCACGCCAGTTGGCGCTGAGATTGCCGGGGTACCTGAGTGGATTAGGAACTGGAATCTAGATCATCGTACCTGGGTTCGGTTGCTGGTTGTCACGGATCTTGCTGAGTTGAACTAAATAGATTGAACAGGCACTCCTTGGGCGGGATTCTCCGACCCCCCGAAGGTGGGAGAATTGCCGGGGGGGGGGGGGGGGGCGGCGTGAATCCCGCCCCCGCCATCCTCCCAATTCTCCTGCCCCCCAAAAAAGGGCCCGGCGTGAGTTGCACCGCCCGCCTCAGAGAATGGCGGGGTCCGGCGAGACTCATTGGGCACCAGGTCCGCCTGAATTCTCTGACTCGCGATGGGCCGAAGTCCTGCCCGTCTGTCGCCGGTCCCGCCGGCGTAAATTAGAGTAGGTCCCTTACCGGCGGGACCTGGCGGCGCGGGTGGGCTCCGGGGTTCCTGGGGGGTCGTGGGGGGATCTGGCCCCGGGAGGTGCCCCCACGGTGGCCTGGCCCGCGGTGGGGGCCCACCAATCCGCAGGCAGGCCTGTGCTGTGGGGGCACTCTATTGTTCCACACCGGAGGCTGTGGTCTTCCGCCTTTCCCGGTGTGGAAGTGAATTCCTCTGCGCATGCGCGGGGATGACGCCAGCCATGCACTGGTGCTCCCACGCATGCGCTGACTCGTGCCGGCCGGCTGGCGTGGCACCAAGCCCCTATCCCGCCGGCCGCCAACCACTCTGGGGTGGGCCTAGCCCCTGAAGGTGCGGATTTGGAGTGGACCGACGCCGAAGTGGTTCACGCCACTCCATCCCGCCGGGACCCCCCGCCCCGCCGGGTAGGGGAGAACCCCGCCCCTGGTATCATGTTGTGTTATGCTGCTTCGTGTAGCATAAGCTGCGTCCTTGATGTATTCTTTCACAAAGGAAATGAGTTCAACGTGTTTATTGAACTATTAACACAGTTCTTAAATTAGTTTGACTCTCTGCTAATCTAACTGTAGTAACTCAGTCTATCTTTACCAGCCTGCTCTAAGCCACGTGCTGTTGATCAACCCTGATGTACTGTCTAGATGTCTGTCTGTGGAAAGAGGCAGAGCATGTGTGCCCTGTCCTTTTATATGGGTTGTGAAGTGTCCCCTTGTGGTAATGCCACCGCTGGGTGTCCTGATTAGCCATTAGTTGTGTCATGTTGTAATGACCCATTGGCTGTATGTCTGCATGTCATGACATCTCTGGTGCTCCCTCTAGTGGTTACTTAGTTGTAGTGTATTTACAATAACCCCTTGTGTATACAGTGATGCATATCACCACATACAGTTCCAGCATTACCTCCTTGCTCTTAAACACTGTGCCCGGTTTCACCTGAGGAAGGAGCAGTTCTCCGAAAGCTAGTGATTTGAAACAAACCTGTTGGACTTTAACCCGGTGTTGTAAGACTTCTTACTCGGTTAATAGAGGCAGGTATATCATTTGCCTTCTTAACCACTGTATCCACCTGCTCTGCTACCTTAGGGACGGGTGTACATGCACACCAAGGTCCCTCTGATCCTCGGTGCTTCCCAGGGTCCTGCCGTTTATCATGTATTCCCTTTGCCTTGTTTGTCCTGCCCAATATCACCTCACACTTATCCAGACTGGAGCCCGTCTGACCAGCCCGTCTATATCCTCCTGTAATCTAAGGTCATTCCCCTCACTATTTACCACCCCACCAATTTTTGAATCACCTGCAAACTTACTGATCAACCCTCCTACATTCATATCTAAATCATTTATATAAACCACAAACAGCAGGGGCCCAACACTGATCCCTGCGGGACCCACTGGACACAGGCTTCCAGTCAGAAAAACACCCCTGGCCCATCACCCTCTGCTTCCTGCCATTTAGCCAATACTGGATCCAATTTGCCAAATTTCCTTGGATCCCCTGGGCTCTTACCTTCGGTATCAGACTCCCATGGGGGACCTTATCAAAAGCCTGGCTGAAGTCCAAGTAAACTTGCCCTCACCTACACACCTGGTCACATCTTCGAAAAATTCAATCAACTTGATCAGACAGAAACTCCCCTGAACAAAACCATGCTGACTGTTCTGCATTAATGCCGGCCACTCCAAATGCAGATTAATTTTGTCTCTCAGAATTGCTCCCAATAGTTTCCCCACTGCTGATGTTAGACTGACTGGCCTGTAGTTTCCTGGTTTATCCCTTCCTCCGTTCTTGAATAATGGAATCACAGTGACTATCCTCCAGTCCCCCGGCACCTCTCCTGTGACCAGAGAGGAATTGAACATTATTGCTAGTGGCACCTGCTATTTCCTCCCTTGCCTCACTCAACAACCTGGGATACATTTCATCTGGCCCTGGAGATTTATCTACTTTTAATCCTGCCAGATCCCTCAGAACCTCCTCTCTGTCTCTGTTAATCTCTTTCATTTTATTACAGTCCTTCTCCCTGATTTCTATACCCACACCGTCACTCTCACGAGTGAACCCTGACACAAAGTATTCATTTAGAAACCTACCTACATCCCCCGGCTCCACACACAAATTACCCTGTGGTCTTAATGGGCCCGACTCGTTCCCTAGTTATCCTTTTTCCCTTAATGTACTTGTAAAACAACTTAGGAATTTTCTTTATTTTATCTGCCAGTATCATAGAATTTACAATGCAGAAGGAGGCCATTCGGCCCATCGAGTCTGCACCTGCTCTTGGAAAGAGCACCCTACCCAAGATCAACACTGCCACCCTATCCCCATAACCCAGTAACCCCACTACTAAGGGCAATTTTGGACATTAAGGGGCAATTTACCATGGCCAATCCACCTAACCTGCACATCTTTAGACTGTGGGAGGAAACCGGAGCACCCGGAAGAAACCCACACACACACGGGGAGGATGTGTAGACTCCGCACAGACAGTGACCCAAGCTGGAATCGAACCTGGAACCCTGGAGCTGTGAAGCAATTGTGCTATCCACAAGGCCACAGTATCTTTCATGTCCCCTTTTTGTTCTAATTTCCTTTTTAAGTTCCCTCTTGCAGATTCTATATGCCTCTCGTGCTTCTGCTGTTCTGAGCCCTCGATATCTGCCATGAGCCTCCCTTTTTCTCCTGATCCAATGCTGTATATCCCTCGATATCCAGGGTTCACTGGATTTGTTGGTCCCATCCTTTTTCTTGACTGGAACATGTTGGCCCTGTATTTTCCCTGTTTCCTTCATGAATGCGTCCCACTGTTCTGTCACAGATTTACCTAAAAGTGTCTGCTCCCAGTCCACTCTGGCCAAATCATGTCGGATCTTATAAAAATTGGCCTTCCCCCAGTTTAGAACTTTGATCTCAGGCCCATCTTTGTCCTTTTCCATAACAATCTTGAATCTAACGGAGTTACGATCACTGTCTGCAAAATCCTCCCCCACTGATTCTTCAACCACCTGCCCAGCTTCATTCCGAAAATTAAATCCACGACCGCCCCCTCTACAGAGGTCCTTCTACGTACTGGCTTTGAAAGTTCTCCGGGATGCATTTTAAGAATTCCCCTCCCTCTAAACCTTTCACACTTTGACTGCCCCAGTTTCTGTGATCTCTAAAGTTGAACTCCCTACTGTCAGTGCCCTGTTACTTTTACACTCTCTGAAATGTGCCGACATATCTGCTCTTCTGTTTCTCTCAGACTGTGAGGGGACCTGTAGAACACTCCCAGCAATGTGATTGCTCCTTTTTGGTTTTTAAGTTCTACCCATATGGCTTCAGTTGAAGAGCCTCCTAAGATGTCGCCACTCCTCACTGCTGTAATTAATTCCCTGATCAAAATTGCGACACCCTCTTTTACCTCCTTCCCTATCTATTTGAAGATCCTGTATCCTGGAATATTGAGGTGCCAATCCCGCCCCTCTCTCAACCATGTCTCAGTGATAGCAATGTCATCATACCCCCATGTTTTAATTTGTGCCCTCAATTCATCTGCCTTGTCCATCAGACTCCTTACATTAAAATAAATACCATCCAATCTTGCCAAACTTGCTGGTGACTTAACTAGTCTGGACATTTTATGCCTTCCTGACTCACTTCATTTTGGCTGTGCATCATCCTTGCTGAACCTTCTCTCAGGGTCCGATTTGCTTTTTAAATATATTCAGTGAATTTGCCATCCACATCCTTCTGTAGTAGAGGATTCCACAGGTTCACCACCCTCTGAGTGAAGAGGTTTCTCCTCATCTCAGTCCTACATGGCCCACCCCGTATCCCGAGACGGTGACCCCCTGTTCAAGACCCTCCAGCCGGAGGAAACAGCCTCCTGTCTGTCTGACCCGGTCAGGATTTTATACGTTTCCGTGAGATCCCCTCTCAATTTTCTAAAGTCCAGTGAATACAGACCCAGTCGACACAATCTCTCCTCATACCACAATCCTGCCATGCCAGGAATCAATCTGGTGAACCTTCGCTGCGCTCCCTCTATGGAAGTTTAACCTTTCTTAGATAAAGCGACTGATGTGTTGGGTGTTCTGGATCACAAACAGGTCACCAACACTGGAAGTGGTGCAACTCTATTTTATTATAAGGTTAACTATGTTAACATACTTGAACTGTGGGTAAATGCAATACCAGCTTTAACTGTTGACCTTTGCCTAGTCCTAACCAGGTGACGCACTCAGCACATGGTGAATGTCTGTGTTGCAGGCTGTGAGCTCTGTGCTCCGAGCTGGCTGCTACTGGAATGAGCGGGAACTCTCCTGTCCCCTGTCTTTATAGTGCATGTGCTCTCACTGGTGATTGGCTGCGGTGTTGTGTATGCTGATTGGTCCCACTGCATGTCCATCAGTGTGTGTGTGTGTCTGCACCATGATAAAGTGGTGTATATAATGACATCCCCCCTTTTATATAAAGAACATGTGCCTGCGTGACAATAAATATTGTGTAGTGAATGTACCTGACTATGTGTGTGCATTTTATTTACATGACTATGTACATGAGGCTAATCTATTTACACAGGAAGGTGCCTGGTGCAGAGAAATAGGGTGTCACACCAACAACGAAATGAACATTATATACAAACTACTGGAACGATGAAACAGGATAACAGAACAGATCAAAGAGGCCAACATTGTAACATTGTAAAACCCATAAGTCAAGTCTCTGAGGTGGGCGACGAATTCTGGTTGACCGCCTCAAGGATGGGTCAGGAGCCACCGGCTGAGGAACGGGCTGGGCCACGGCAGAGCGAGGAGGATGCAGAGTATTCGGAATCTCCACATAGTCCAGGTTGGGGACAACAGGAGGGCGTGGCACCGGTGGAGGATCACCGTGCGAGCGTGGAACGAGATGAAGGGCACGCCGATTGCGGCGGCGAATGGAACCATCTGGCAGACGAACCAGGAACGAGCGGGGAGACACCTGCCGAAGAACCACAGCAGTTGCAGACCAGCCACCACCCGGAAGATGGATGCGGACGTTGTCATCCAGCGCCAGAGCAGGGAGATCAGTTGCCCAAGCGTCATGCGCCGCCTTGTGTTGTGCACGAGACTGTTGCATCCGCTGAAGGACCGGAACGGGGTCGAGGTCTGTGACGTGAATGGACAGCACCGTGGTCCTGAGGGTGCGACCCATGAGCAGCTGGGCTGGCGACAGGCCTGTGGTGAGTGGGGCCGAACGATCGGCCAGCAAGGCGAGGTACAAGTCGGATCCTGCATCGGCAGACTTGCAGAAGAGCCTTTTGACGATGTGGACGCCCTTTTCCGCTTTGCCATCGGATTGGGGGTGCAGGGGACTGGATGTCACATGCACAAAGTTGTACCTGCTGGCAAAGTTGGACCATTCCTGGCTCGCGAAGCAGGGGCCATTGTCCGACATCACAGTGAGTGGGATGCCGTGACGAGCAAAGGTCTCCTTGCAGGCACGGATGACCGCCGATGATGTGATGTCGTGCAGGCGTACGACCTCCGGGTAGTTCGAAAAATAGTTTACAATCAGAACATAGTCCCTGCCGAGCGCATGGAACAGGTCAACGCCTACCTTAGACCAAGGGGACGTGACCAACTCATGGGGCTGTAGTGTCTCACGTGGTTGGGCCGGTTGGAACCGCTGACAGGTGGGGCAGTTGAGCACTGTGTTGGCGATGTCCTCATTGATGCCAGGCCAGTACACAGCCTCTCGGGCCCTCCGTCGGCACTTCTCCACGCCAAGATGGCCCTCGTGTAGCTGTTCCAAAACGAGCTGGCGCATGCTGTGCGGGATCACGATGCGGTCCAGCTTCAGGAGGACACCATCAACTACTGCCAGATCGTCTCTGATATTGTAGAACTGCGGGCATTGGCCCTTGAGCCACCCGTCCGTCATGTGGCGCATGACACGCTGTAGTAGGGGGTCAGCCGCAGTCTCGCGGCGAATGTGGATGAGGCATTCATCCGTGGCCGGCAGATTGGAGGCCATGAAGGCCACATGGGCGTCAACATGGCAGACGAACCCCTCTGGGTCACACGGGGTGTTGACTGCCCTGGACAGAGCGCGGCTATGATCAGGTCCTTGGCCGGGGTGTATAGGAGTTGGAAATCGTACCGCCGGAGTTTAAGCAGAATGCGCTGGAGGCGAGGGGGTCATATCATTCAGGTCTTTTTGTATAATGTTGACCAGCGGCCGATGGTCGGTCTCGACAGTCAACTGGGGGAGGCCGTACACGTAATCATGAAATTTGGCGACCCCAGTCAACAGGCCCAGGCACTTCTTTCGATCTGCGCGTAGCGCTGTTCCGTGGGGGTCATGGCACGTGACGCATATGCAACGGGGGCCCATGATGAGGCCTCATCGCGTTGCAGGAGCACCGCCCCAATGCCGGATTGGCTGGCATCCGTTGAAATTTTCATTTCCTTCGTGGGATCAAAAAATGCCAATCCCGAGGCCGTGGTAAGCTTGGTCTTAAGCTCCTCCCGTTCGCGCTCGTGGGCGGGAAGCCATTGGAAGTCTGTCGTCTTCCTGACCAGGTTCCGGAGAGCTGTGGTATGGGAGGCGAAGTTGGGGATGAACTTCCCCAGGAAGTTGACCATGCCCAAAAATCGGAGGACAGCCTTCTTATCCGCTGGCGTCTGCATGGCTGTGATGGCAGCCACCTTGTCCGCATCCGGCCGCACACCCAACCGGGAGATGTGGTCCCCTAGGAACTTGAGTTCTGTCTGGCCGAAGGAACATTTGGCTCTGTTGAGGCAAAGGCCTTGGTCCCGTATTCGTTTGAAAACGTGCTGGAGGCGACTGATATGCTCCTGCGGGGTGGTGGACCAAATGATGATGTCATCAACATAGCCCTCCATCATTTGCTCCATGATCCGGTGGAATACTTCTGATGCCGATATAATCCCAAATGGCATCCTGTTGTCGCAGTATCTGCCAAACGGGGTATTAAAGGTACACAGCTTTCTGCTGGACCTGTCTAGTTGAATTTGCCAGAACCGTTTCGAGGCATCAAGTTTGGTGAAGGTGTTGGTCTGAGCCATCTCGCACGTGATCTCCTCGCGCTTGGGGATAGGGTAATGCTCCCTCATTATGTTGCGATTCAGATCCTTTGGGTCAATGCAGATCCGGAGCTCGCCGGAAGGCTTCTTTACGCACACCATGGAACTGACCCAGTCGGTTGGTTCCATCACTCTGGAGAGCACTCCTTGGTCCTGGAGGTCCTGCTTGAGGCGGTCCTTAAGGGGTGCTGGGACTCTGCGAGGTGCATGAACCACAGGCGTGGCGTCTTGTTTGAGCAGGATTTTGTAAGTGTATGGAAGCGTGCCCATGCCTTGGAAAACGTCGCGGTGCTGGTCGATGTTGGCATTGAGTTGTGCCCTGAAGTCCGCATCCTGGAAGGCAGACGTGTCCTCTGGAGAGAGAAAGTGTACTCGTTGAACGAGTTTTAGGAGTTTGCACGCCTGTGCGCCGAGCGAAGAGTCCTTCGAGGAGCCCACGATCTCGAAGGGAATATGGCTTTTCGCGAGTTGTGCGTCACTTCGAGTTGGCATGAACCGGTAGCAGGAATGACGTTGCCTAGGGCCTCGGTGTGGACCCCATTATGGGGGAACCACCGGTTCGCCCCAGGAAGAACAGGTGGAGGGTTTTCGGGGTGGCACAGGGCAGGGATACAAAAGTTGGGGGACCTGTTTGTGGACGGGAAGTTTGCGAGCTTGGATGAGCTGGAGGAGAAGTACGGGCTCCCCCCGGGAACACCTTCAGGTACTTACAGGTAAGGGCGTTTGCCAGACGGCAGGTGGTGGAATTCCCACGGCTACTGCCACACACAG
The DNA here is from genome assembly GCF_047496885.1 of Scyliorhinus torazame. NCBI lineage: Eukaryota > Metazoa > Chordata > Chondrichthyes > Carcharhiniformes > Scyliorhinidae > Scyliorhinus > Scyliorhinus torazame. Next base: position 546,513 of record NC_092719.1, read on the forward strand.
TACAGGACAGGGTGCTCTCGGGGTTTGGGTGGGAGTGGGGAAGATCTCGGAAACTTACCAGGTGATGCAGGAGGAGGAGGAGGCCTCGGTGGTGGAGTTGAAAGGTAAGTGGGAGGAAGAGTTGGGAGAGGAGATCGAAGAGGGGACGTGGGCAGATGCCCTAGGGAGGGTGAACTCTTCCTCTTCATGCGCGAGGCTCAGCCTCATACAGTTTAAGGTGCTGCACAGGGCACACATGACCGTGACAAGGATGAGCAGGTTCTTTGGGGGTGAGGACAGGTGTGTTAGGTGCTCAGGGAGCCCAGCAAATCACACTCATATGTTCTGGGCATGCCCAGCGCTGGAGGAATTTTGGAAGGGCGTAGCAAGGACGGTGTCGAGGGTGGTAGGATCCAGGGTCAAACCGGGCTCGCAATATTTGGGGTGGCAGAGGAGCCGGAAGTGCAGGAGGCGAAAGAGGCCGGAATTCTGGCCTTTGCGTCCCTGGTAGCCCGGCGAAGGATTCTCCTTCAGTGGAAAGATACGAGGCCCCCAAGCGTGGAATCCTGGATCAGCGATATGGCAGGGTTCATTAAATTGGAGAGGGTGAAATTCGCCTTGAGAGGGTCAGTACAAGGGTTCTTTAGGTGGTGGCAACCGTTCTTAGACTTTCTGGCAGAACGATAGACATTGGTCTAGGCAGAACCCTAGTAATCACTGGCTGCTGAATGGTGGGGCTCAGACTATGAAAGAACCTCCGCATGGGATCTCCCGACCTACATTCCCACCCCGATGACTCAGCCATTCATGACTGACCAATGATCTTCTCAAAATGAGATTTTGATGCCTGTACCATTAACACGGCTCTCTCATATATTCTCTGGCTCATATCTCACTAATCATCACGTTCTGCGATACCATACATCACTTAGAAAAAGGCCCATTTATTCCTACTCTCTGTTTCCTGTCTGCCAACCAGTTCTCAATCCATATTCCCCAGTCCCATGTGTTTCAATTTTGCACACTAATCTCAGATGGATTAGCATATTAGTCGCCTCCAGTATCTCAGACTTTATCAAAGCTTTCTGAAAATTCACATACACCACATCCACTGGTTCACCCTTATCTATTTCACTTGTTACTTCGCCAAAAAACTCCAATATATTTGTCGAATATTATTTCCCTTTCATAAATCCATCTTTGACTTTGTTTAATCCCATTGATATTTTCTCCGTGTCCTGTTATCACATCCTTTATCTTAGACTTTGGCATTTTCCCTACTACTGATGTTAGGCTAACCGGATTGTATTTTCCTGTTTTCTCCTTTTTTAATAGTGGGATTACATTTGCCATCCTCCAATCTGCTGAGTCCCTTCCAGAATCTACAGAATTTTGAAAGATGACAACCATTGTTTCCATGGCCACCTCCTCTCGTGCTATGGAACGGAGATTATCAGATTCTGGGAATTTATTGCCATTCAGTTCCATTCATTTCACCTTTAGATGTCAAGCCCCCACCTTGAGGGGCTCGGCCCGCGCTGGAGTGGTTTCCGCTCCGCCGGCTGGCGGGAAAGGCTTTTGGCGCCACGCCAGCCGGGGCCGAAAGGTCTTCGCCGGGTGATGAATGCGCGGGAGCGTCAGCGCCGCTCACGGCATCCCCGCGCATGCACAGGGGAGGGAGTCTCTTCCGCCTCTGCCACAGTGAAGACCATGGCGAAGGCGGAAGAAAAAGAGTGCCCCCATGGCACAGGCCCGCCTGTGGATCGGTGGGCCCCGATCGCGGGCCAGGCCACCGCGGGGGCAACCCCCCGGGGCCAGATCGCCCCACGCCCCCCCAGGACCCCGGAGCACGCCCGCGCCGCCTGCTCCCGCCGGTAAGGTAGGTGGTTTAATTCACGCCGGCGGGAGAGGGTTGACAGCGGTGGGACTTCGGCCCATCGCGGGCCGGAGAATCGCCGGGGGTGGGCCCGCCGACCGGTGCGATTCCCGCCCCCGCCGAATCTCTGGTGGCGGAGAATTCGGGATACGGCGGGGGCGGGATTCACGCCAGCTCCCAGCGATTCTCCGACCCGGTGGGGGCTCAGAGTCTTTTGTTAAATTTTGAATCTGGCAGACAATTAATTTAACTTACTGCCTGCCTGGTAATCAGGGAAACCACGTTGCCACAGCTCAGAGCTCAGAGATAGGATCGCTGGAAATGCTCCCTGGCAATAGAGAGGGATGAGGGAGTGAGATTTGGGGTTTGGGGCTGCAGTTGCGATGGAGAGTATCATGGGAAGGAGGAAAGTCAGAGATTGGGGTGGTGAGGGGAGGAAGGGAAGAGGGGCTGCGATCAGTTGGGGGTGGGTTGGGGGGCAGAGGGTGGGTGGGGCCAAGGCTTCTTTGATGAGCTGGAGGGAAGCATTCCTGCTCCTTCTCACTCACAAACTGTGCTGTAAACGTCGTTGGCTTCCTCCTCCCACCTCACTGCCAGCTTTCCGGACCTGGGAAACCTCTGCAGCAGCTGTTCAGTTTACAGCATGGAAGTATTTTTGAATATGTTAATGAAACATCTCTCACATTGATGTCAGCACCTTTACTCAAGACAAAACTGGCAGTTGTTAAACACCAATCGGTCTATCCAGGGCCGGCTGGGGACATTTCCTGTTTTAAAACCTTTAACTTCTCCTCGGCAGAATCCCATTCGCTTGTTGTGTGGCCGGATGTAGTGGGCAGGGATTAATTTTAGGCCATTATGGAATTTTGATACAAAAAGGTGCTGAAATGAGATCATCATAATGTTTTTTTATTTCTGCTAACTTGCTGACATTGGTACGATTATTACCAGAGAGATTTCTTTATGAAACAATCAGTGACTGGCTTTTACTGACATGCAAAAAATAGATTTTAAAGAGGTTTGGATTTTCTTATAAATAATGGAATGAATTAGATTTTCACTTTGCAGAGCCCTTGTGAAGTACAATCAGGGGAGGTTAAAAATCTATTATCTTTTGTAACGGAAACATCTTTGTTAGACTTTGTAAATCAAGTCTGTTTTAATATCCCAGGTAGACTCACAATCATTGCTGCTGCGAATAAATATTCACAATCATTGCTAGTGTGAATAAATACTCACAATCATTGCTACTGCGAATAAATACTCACAATCATTGCTACAGTGAACAAATACTCACAATCATTGCTACTGCAAATAATTACTCACAATCATTGCTACTGTGAACAAATACTCACAGTCATTGCTACAGTGAACAAATACTCACAATCATTGCTAGTGTGAATAAATACTCACAATCATTGCTACTGCAAATAAATACTCACAATCATTGCTGCTGCGAATAAATACTCACAATCATTGCTACTGCGAATAAATACTCACAATCATTGCTACAGTGAACAAATACTCACAATCATTGCTACTGCAAATAATTACTCACAATCATTGCTACTGTGAACAAATACTCACAATCATTGCTACAGTGAACAAATACTCACAATCATTGCTAGTGTGAATAAATACTCACAATCATTGCTACTGCAAATAATTACTCACAATCATTGCTACTGTGAACAAATACTCACAATCATTGCTACAGTGAACAAATACTCACAATCATTGCTAGTGTGAATAAATACTCACAATCATTGCTGCTGCGAATAAATATTCACAATCATTGCTAGTGTGAATAAATACTCACAATCATTGCTACTGCGAATAAATACTCACAATCATTGCTACAGTGAACAAATACTCACAATCATTGCTACTGCAAATAATTACTCACAATCATTGCTACTGTGAACAAATACTCACAATCATTGCTACAGTGAACAAATACTCACAATCATTGCTAGTGTGAATAAATACTCACAATCATTGCTACTGCAAATAATTACTCACAATCATTGCTACTGTGAATAAATACTCACAATCATTGCTACTGTGAACAAATACTCACAATCACTGCTACAGTGAACAAATACTCACAATCATTGCTACAGTGAACACATACTCACAATCATTGCTAGTGTGAATAAATACAACCATTGCTACTGCAAATAATTACTCACAATCATTGCTACTGCGAATAATTACTCACAATCATTGCTACTATGAACAAATACTCACAATCATTGCTACTGTGAATAAATACTCACAATCACTGCTACTGTGAATGAATACTCACAATCATTGCACCTGTGAATAAATACTCACTATCATTGCTACTGTGAATAAATACTCACAATCATTGCAACTGTGAATAAATACTCACTATCATTGCTACTGCGAATAATTACTCACAATAATTGCTACTGCAAATGATTACTCACAATCATTGCAACTATGAATAAATACTCACAATCATTGCAACTGTGAATAAATACTCACTATCATTGCTACTGTGAATAAATACTCACAATCATTGCAACTGTGAATAAATACTCACTATCATTGCTACTGTGAATAAATACTCACAATCATTGCTACTGTGAATAAATATTCACAATCGATGCTGCTGCGAATAAATATTCACAATCACTGCTACTGTGTATAAATACTCATCTAACTTTCACTCATCCATAATCATTTTAGCCTGCAGAAACACTGAAACTTCTAATCACACTCCTTACATTCTGACTGAACACTGTTTTTGGATCCATGAATAAAACCAGGGGCAGGATTTTTCCTGCAGATTTCTGAATCCCATCATCAGGTTCAAAAGTGGATCAAGAAACTCTCGCCATGGGAGACTCTCACTCAATGTGATTTTCCCCAAGGCAACCAATTGGAGCAAAGGTGTCATCCAGGTAAGAACATTGTGCGGCCTGTCAAAGCTGGAGGGCCAAGAGGCGGCCTCACAGCTAGCAATCAGCAGCATACTACCATAAGATGGAAGTAAGGGAGAAGACGCTTCAAAATGGAGGCAACCATTCTCCAATATTTTTGAACTTGAAATGACACAAGGCCTTTGGAGCCAGTTGGGAGGAAGGGGGGTGGAGGGGGGGGGGGGGGGGGTAAGGAACACCCTGTACAGGGCTGCCTGTGGCCATGACTGCATCTGCCTCCAGACAGACAGGGTAGGTCTCAGCCTGCCTGGAGTGCTAGGTCCCCCAACCTGGAGGTCGATTAGGAAAATCCAGTTCGCCTCCATTAACTAATTATTTTAGTTGGTGACCCACAGCTTGTGGTTGGATAGCCCACCTGCAGCATCCCCTGGGAGAGAGCCTTGAAGGTGGGGTGGAATTAGGAACCAGCTCATATGGTTTTTGTTTCCCTGTCTCTCTGGTCCACGGGGGCCTGAGGATGGGTCAGGCTCTGTGCCTTTGTGCATTCCCTGTTGTTCCCCCTGGGAGGGTGGGTCACCCTCTTGTTGGTTGAATTGCCTCTTCTCCTCTTCATTGGTGGCTGTTGCCATCGATGGGATAACTCGGGTAGATCGGTTTTCTTTGTTCTTTTTTCTTTCTTCTCTACCTAGGGAGGCTCAGTGTGCTTGACCACAATCTGAATATATTGTCATTACTGCCGGTCCTCTCTTTATAATTGTGGTTCTGTCCTGGGCCGGCGTTTAGCGTAAGTTATGTTTTGCAGTATTTTTGTGAGGGCCACGAAGAATCCAGCACGAGTTGAAGGATAGAAAGAAATAACATTTATTTACAATAACATATATATATATATATATATACACACAACAGCAGCAGCAAATCCCTTGCTGCTCACTCCTCTCTAGCTGGTTCCAAACTGGCCAGCTTTATTAATGCAGGGAATCTGCAAATGATTTTTCCGCCCCCCTCATTGGGGAAGCTCATACTCCCACAGGATTGTGGGATTGTCATTAGCCCCCAGCCAGTGGTAACAGGCAGGTTATAACATCCAGAAGACCATCTTACAAAATGATCAGAGGGTTAGATAGGGTGGACAGTGAGAGCCTTCTCCCGCGGATGGAAATGGCTAGCACGAGGGGACATAGCCTTAAACTGAGGGGTAATAGATATAGGACAGAGGTCAGGGGTAGGTTCTTTACGCAAAGAGTAGTGAGGCCGTGGAATGCCCTACCTGCTACAGTAGTGAACTCGCCAACATTAAGGGCATTTAAAAGTTTATTGGATAAACATATGGATGATAATGGTATAGTGTAGGTTAGATGGCTTTTGTTTCGGTGCAACATCGTGGGCCGAAGGGCCTGTACTGCGCTGTATTGTTCTATGTTCTATGTTCTATGTTCTATCCCTCCCCCCCAAAGTCCAAGGAATCCACCGAAGACCCTGGCGAAGGAGGGCGTCGGACTCGTTTTGCCGCAGGCCGGACACCATTTGCCCGAGGCGCTGGATCGGGCGGCGTGTAACGAGACGGAGACCGGCGCTTCCGTGATGAACGGCGCGGTTGTAAATCCACAGCCCGTGGACCCGAGGATTCCCCCTCTGATGCATCCTGTGTCTCCATCTCAGAGTCAGAGTCCGCTGCCTCCATCATCTCGGCGTCTCTATCTCCACGCGGTTCTGCAACGACCTGCGCAGCTTTGAGTGAGGCACCAGAGGAAGATTGTGAGGAATACTCTCCACTGTGTCTGGTATCTGTGGCTGTCGATATGAGTTCCGGGGGCGGGGAATCTTTGGAAGAGATGGTCTTCTGGACTGAACGTGGTCTACATGCTTGCGCTGGAGATGACCCTGGGCTTGCACCTGGTAAGAGATAGGGCCCATTCGGCGAAGGATAACACCAGGGACCCACTGGGCATCATCAGCAAAATTTCCAACGAACACTGGATCATCGGGTGCAAACTGCCGAATCGGCCGATGCCGAGGAAAACCAGGGGCGGGATTCTCCACTCCCGCGCCGGTTGGGAGAATCGCCTGGGCCGCCAAAATTTCCCTTGACGCCCGTCCGGCGCCCTCCCGCGATTCTCCCAAGCGGCGGGAACGGCCCGGTCGAGTTTCGGGGGCCGCAGGCCGGAGAATCGCCGGAGACACCCAAAATGGCGATTCTCCGGCACCCCCGCTATTCTCAGGCCCGGATGGGCCGAGCGGCCAGGCCAAAACGGCGGGTTCCCCCGGCGCCATCCACACCTGGTCGCTGCCGTCGTGAGCGGTGCACGAACGCTGGGGGGGGCGGCCTGCGGGGGGGGGCGAGGGGGGATCTGCACCGGGGATACCTCAAATGTGGGGTGGCCAGCGATCGGTGCCCACCGATCGTTGGGCCGGCCTCTCTGAAGGAGGACCTCCTTCCTTCCGCGGCCCCGCAAGATCCGTCAGACATCTTCTTGCGGGGCGGACTTAGAGAGGACGGCAACAACGCATGTGCGGTTGGCGCCCGTTATGCGGTGCCGGCCACGTCATCTATGCGGCGCCGCCTTTACGCGGGCGACAAGGCCTGGCGCGTGTAGATGATGCGGCCCCGATCCTGGCTCATTGTCAGGGCCTGAATCAGTCGGGATCGGGGCAGTTTTGCGCCGTCGTGAACCTCGACGGCGTTCACGACGACGCAGCCACTTCGGCGCGGGGGTGGAGAATCCCGCCCCATGTTCCTGCCGTTTCTGAGTGCAGCGTACTTTTGCGGCAATGTCCGAGGAAACCATTCCAAGGCGGGTGCGAAGTCTCCAGCCCATTAGGAGTTCCGCGGGAGCTACCCCAGTCACCGCATGTGGAGTGGTCCTATATGAAGACAAAAAACGAGCCAGTCTCATGCTCATCGACCCAGAAGACTGCTTCTTTCGGCCTCGTTTGAATGTCTGCACTGCGCGCTCCGCCAACCTATTGGAATCCGGGTGGTAAGGGGCAGTGTGGATATGGCGTATACCGTTCATCTTCAGGAACCTCGCAAACTCCTTACTCGTGAACGGAATGCCATTGTCTGTGACCAGCACCTTGGGGAGGCCATGCATACTGAAAGACAAACGCATCTTTTCAATTGTTGCGCAGGACGTTGTCCCCTGCATCTTATGCACCTCTAAACATTTTGACTGGGCATTTATTAATAGGAGGAACATGGATCCTTGAAAAGGGCTGGCGAAATCCACATGCAAGCGCGCCCAAGGCCGCCCTGGCCATTCCCAGTGATGGAGGGGCACGGCCGACGGAAGCTTCTGATGCTCCTGGCAAATGGAGCAGTTTTGGGCCACCTTCTCAATGTCGGTGTCGAGGTCTGGCCATCAGACATAACTCCGGGCCAACATTTTCATTTTGGTCATGCCTGGATGCCCATTCTGCAAGTCTGATAGTATCAGCTCCTGTCCTTTTTCCGAGACAATCACACGCGTCCCCCACAAGCGGATACCGTCTTCCACGCTGAACTCTGACAGCTTGGAGGAAAATGCCTGCAACTCGACTGGTCTATGCTGCCCACCATACAGGACTATGTGCCGAACCTTTGACAGGACTGGCTCCGTCTGGGTCCACTCACGGATCTGTGATGCCGTGACGGGCAAGGAGTCCATAAAATTTAGGGTTGCAACCACTTCACCGATCGTGGGGGTCGACATGGGGCCGGTCGATAAAGGCAATCGGCTCAGTGCGTCGGCATTTGCTATCTGCATTCCTGGTTTGTGCTCCAGAGAATACTCGTATGCAGCGAGCAACAAAGCCCAGCGCTGGATCCGTGCGGAAGCAATGGGCGGTATTGGCTTATCCTCTCGGAAAAGTCCCAGCAGAGGCTTATGATCAGTCACGATAGTGAAATGGCGGCCGTACACGTACTGGTGGAAGCGTTTCTCCGCAAAAAACACCGCCAGGCCCTCCTTCTCGATCTGCGCGTACTTCTTCTCCGCTGCAGTCAATGTGCGGGAGGCGAAAGCTATCGGCCGCTCGGCCCCGTTCTCCATCTTGTGGGACAGGACGGCCCCAATACCATACGGGGATGCATCACACGTGAGGAGCAAAGGCTTTCCAGGATCATAGTGGGTTAGTAACCCAGACGATGACAATTGTTGTTTTACCCACCGGAAAGCGGTTTCTTGCGGCTGACCCCAAACCCAGGTGTGATTTTTCTTTAGCAGAAGGTGCAAAGGGGCCAGCGTATTTGCCAGATTGGGGAGGAATTTCCGGTAATAGTTTACGAGACCGAGAAAAGAACGAAGATGCGAAGCGTCAGTCGGGGCGGGTCCTGTTGAATCGCGCGCACCGTCTCTGCGACGTGGAGCAAACCTTCGCGGTCCACCCGATAACCTAGGTCGACTACTTCCTCCGCCTTAAAGACGTACTCCAGCCTCTGAAAAGCGTCTAAGGACAGCCTCCAAATTTTCCAAATTTTCCTGCTCCGACGTCCCTGTAATCAAAACGTTGTCTAAGTTGACAGTATCATGCGGTAAACCTCTCAAGATGCCCTCCATGACGCGTTGAAAAATAGTGCAGGCAGAGGATACCCCAAAGGGCAACCATGTATATTCATACAGGCCCCGGTGTGTATTAATAGTTACATATGGCCGGGAGGCAGGGTCCAGCTCGAACTGTAGGTAGGCGTGACTCTTATCTAATTTTGTGAACGAGAGTCCGCCTGCAAGCTTCGCGTAAAGATCCGCTATGCGAGGCATTGGATATCGGTAGAGCCGGGAAGCCGTATTCACTGTAAGTTTATAGTCGCCGCACAAGCGAACTGTGGCATCTGACTTCATTACAGGTACAATTGGTGCTGCCCAGTCAGCAAAACGGACGGGCCTGATAATACCCAAACTCTCCAAACGAGTGAGCTCCCCTTCTACCTTCTCGAGCAAAGCGTAAGGCACTGGGCGCGCCCGGAAATAGCGCGGCGTGGCTCCTGGTTCAACTTGGATACGGGCTACGGCCCCTTTTATTTTCCCCAAACCAGGCTGGAATACCTCTGGGTATCGTCCTAGCACCTCAGTCAACCCTCCAGAACCTGTTTGGAGGATGTGCTGCCATTGCAACCGCAAATGCGCAACCAGTCCTGACCCAACAGGCTGGGCCCATGGCCGCGCACCACGATAAGTGGGAAACGCCCCTCCTGGCGTCCATAGACAACAGGGGTCATTGTAGTTCCTGCAATGCCCAATGGTTCCCCCGTGTAGGTGGCCAACCTGGCCTGTGAGTCGGTTAATGTAAGCGTCTGTATACCCTGCTTGATGCGGTCGAATGTCCTCTGGTCGATCACGGAGACCGCTGCGCCAGTGTCCAACTCCATCTCAAGCGGGTGGCCATTGACCCGTACTGTCGCTTAATGGGGACCACACGGGGAGCTGCCACACAATGCAGCTGCAGGCAGTCGTCCTCCGTCTCCACGTCCTCGGGAGTAGTCGCCGCAGGTTCATCCAAATGGAAGGTACGGCCCCTGGGCTGGTCCCAGTTTCGGTCGGAACGACGGTGCCTCTAGCGCCCCCAGGACTGGCGTCCACGACGGGGTCGGCGCCCACACGTCCGATACAGACATGGCTCCTCATCCATTGGTTCTGGAGAAGGCTCCCTTCGGGGAGGAATGTCCGACGGCCACTGGCGTCGATCCGGACGTCGCCTCGCCCAAGGTACCGCAGGGGTGCAGGGAGATGCTTTTGGACGGAAGGGGTTGCGCCCCAAGGCGTGCACCTCCATTCCCTGTAGCTCCTGCACTCCCCGCTCTGCGCTGTCTCGGGACAGTACTATTTGAATGGCCTGTTGAAAAGTCAATGTTGGCTCAGCTAACAACGTTCTCTGGGTGGCCGCATTGTTAATAACGCAAACCAAGCGGTCACAAAACATTTCTGACAAGGTCTCACCATAGTCACAGTACTTCGCAATCCTGCGTAGCCTGGATAGAAACTCTGCAAGGGATTCTCCTGGGGTCCTCTCAGCGGTATGAAACCGGTAACGTTGGACTATTGTGGACGGGGTTGGGTTAAAATGTTGCCCCACTAAGTTCACAAGTTCATCAAGTTTCATTTTTCATTTCATCAGTTCTGACAGGAGTCCAGCACAGGACAAGCTCCGTCAACATCTCTGGGTCTGAACACTGGTTTTGAGGCTGTGGATGTTTTTGGCCTCGACCTGGGCATCAATTGATGCACAACTTACAGGTTCCTGTGGTGTCACCCAGCCTGCTCCTCCACTATCGACCTAATTGACCTCATCCTCAACTCTGGTCATTCCAGCAGCCTGAGCCCTCTTCCGCCAGTCACATGATCTGGTGACGGAGAAGATGTGTATTCCCGACAAGCGGTTTTCTGCCGATTGCTGCTATTCAATAGGCTCCAGCGCAAGATAATCATGTTCCAGACATTGATCAGTTCCTGGTAAAAGACGGTTAGCTCCTGCAAGAAGACATGGAGCCCCCCTCCTGCACCCTACGCCCCCACCCCCCGGTCTAGAAACAGGAGCTTCAGGTCACAATTGAGGCCTTGCACCTGGCAGAATAAACACATCATCAAAGCCCACCATCGGGGAGGGGTCTCTACGTAGAGCTATCACTCCAAGGCCTGTCGATGGAAAGTTTCAGCTTGGGTGCTGTTCTAACCTGCCTGCTTACCATTGGCTGGGGACTAATGACAATTCCACAATCCTGTGGGAGTATGAGCTTCCTCAATGAGGGAGGCGGAGAAATCATTAGCAGACTCCATGTATAAATAAAGCTGGCCAGTTCAGGAACCAGCAGGAAGGAGTGAGCAGCAAGCGAAGTTGCTGCTGTTGGTGTATATATATATGTTATTGTAAATAAATGTTATTTCTTTGTATCCTTAAAACTCATGCTGGATTCTTCATGGCCCTCACAAAACTGGCGACGAGGGTTAAAGCGAATAGCTGTCTACACTGCTGAAGCCACCTTTCTGGATTTTTGTTGGATACAGGTTGGAAGTTGTTTTCTATTACACCATGCCTCTGAACGGACGTTTGGATGTTTTTGATGCTGCGCTGGAAAGCTGGAACCAGTACGCACAACGGATGCATTACTATTTCCGGGCAAACAATATCACCGAAAACGAGCGCCAGGTGATCATATTGCTCACTGCCTGCGGCCCGCATATGTTTGGGGTGATTAGGAATCTTACGTACCCAGCTGTGCCGGACACCAAAACGTTTGATGAACTTGTGAATTTAGTGGGGCAACATTTTAACCCAACCTCATCCACGATAGTCCAGCGTTACCGGTTTAATACCGCTGAGAGGACCCCAGGAGAATCCCTTGCCGACTTTCTATCCAGGCTACGCAGGATTGCGGAGTGCTGTGACTATGGTGAGACCTTGTCAGAAATGTTACGCGACCGTTTGGTTTGCGGTATTAACAATGCGGCCACTCAGAGAAAGTTGTTAGCTGGCCAACATTGACTTTTCAACAGGCCATTCAAATAGTATTGTCCCGAGAGAGCGCAGAACGAGGAGTGCAGGAGATACAGGGAATGAAGGTGCATGCCTTGGGGCGCAACCCCTTCCGTCCGAAAACGTCCCCCCGCACTCCTGCGGTACCTTGGGTGAGGCAACGTCCGGATCGACGCCAGTGGCCGTCGGACATTCCTCCCCAAAGGGAGCCTTCTCCAGAACCAATGGATGAGGAACCATGTCCGTGTCAGACTTGTAGGCGCCGACCCCGTCACGGACACCGGTCCTGGGGGCGCCAGAGGTGCCGTCGTTCCGACCGAAACTGGGACCAGCCCAGGGGCTGTACCTTCCATGTGGATGAACATACGGCGACTACTCCTGAGGACGTGGAGACGGAGGACGACTGCCTGCAGCTGCATTGCGTGCCAGCTCCCCGTGTGGCCCCCATTAAGGTGACAGTATGGGTCAATGGTCACCCGCTTGAGATGGAGTTGGACACTGGCGCAGCGGTGTCCGTGATCGCCCAGAGGACATTGGACTGCATCAAGCGGGGTATACAGACCCTTACATTAACCGACACACAGGCCAGGTTGACCACCTACACTGGGGAACCATTGGACATTGCAGGAACTACGATGACCCCTGTTGTTTATGGACGCCAGGAGAGGCGTTTCCCACTTATCGTGGTGCGCGGCCATGGGCCCAGCCTGTTGGGTCGGGACTGGTTGCGCCATTTGCGGTTGCAATGGCAGCACATCCTCCAAACAGTTTCTGGAGGGTTGACTGAGGTGCTAGGACGATACCCAGATGTATTCCAGCCCGGTTTGGGGAAAATAAAAGGGGGTGTAGCCCGTATCCAAGTCGACCCAGGAGCCACGCCACGCTATTTCCGGGCGCGCCTGGTGCCTTACGCCTTGCTCGAGAAGGTAGAAGGGGAGCTCACTCGTTTGGACTTTGGATATTATCAGGCCCGTCCGTTTCGCTGACTGGCCAGTTTGGAACCAGCAGGTACCTGTAATGAAGCCAGATGCCACAGTTCGCTTGTGCAGCGACTATAAAATTACAGTGAATACGGCTTCCCAACTCGACCGATATCCAATGCCTTGCATAGAGGATCTCTACGCGAAGCTTGCAGGCGGTCTCTCGTTCACAAAATTAGATATGAGTCACGCCTACCTGCAGTTGGAGCTGGACCCTGCCTCCCGACCATATGTAACGATTAATGCACACCGGGGTCTGTGTGAATTTACACGTTTGCCGTTTGGAGTATCCTCTGCCTGCGCTATTTTTCAACGCGTTATGGAGGGCATTTTGAGAGGTTTACCACGTGTCGCTGTTTTGATCACAGGGACGTCGGAGCAGGAACATTTGGAAAACCTGGAGGCTGTCCTTAGACGCTTTGCGGAGGCTGGAGTCAGTTTACGTCGCACAAAGTCCGTCTTTCAGGCGAAGGAAGTAGTCTACCTGGGTTATTGGGTGGACCGCGAAGGTTTGCACCCCGTCGCAGAGAAGGAGCGCGCGATTCAACAGGCCCCCGCCCCGACTGACACTTCGCATCTTCGTTCTTTTCTCGGCCTCGTAAACTATTACGGGAAGTTCCTCCCCAATCTGGCAACTACGCTGGCCCCGTTGCACCTTCTGCGAAACAAAAATCACACCTGGGTCTTGGGTCAGCCGCAAGAAACCGCTTTCAGGCAGGTAAAACAACAATTGTCGTTGTCTGGGTTACTAACCCACTATGATCCTGGAAAGCCTTTGCTCATCACATGTGATGCATCCCCGTATGGTATTGGGGCCGTCCTGTCCCACAAGATGGAGAACGGGGCCGAGCGACCGATAGCTTTCGCCTCCCGCACATTGACTGCAGCGGAGAAAAAGTACGCGCAGATCGAGAAGGAGGGCCTGGCAGTGGTCTTTTAGTAGGCATGGCGTTCCCGTGGTGCTGGTCACGGATAACGGCACTCCATTCACAAGTGAGGAGTTTGCAAGGTTCATGAAGATGAACGGCATCCGCCATATCCGCACTGCCCCTTACCACCCGGCTTCAAATGGGTTGGCAGAGCGCGCAGTGCAGACATTCAAAAGAGGCCTAAAGAAGCAGTCTTCCGGGTCAATGGACACGAGACTGGCTCGCTTTTTGTTTTCGTACAGGACCACCCCCCACTGGGGTGACTGGGGTAGCTCCCGCAGAACTCCTAATGGGCCGGAGACTTCGCACCCGCCTTAGTATGGTTTTCCCGGACATTGGCGCAAAAGTACGCTGCACACAAGAACGGCAGGGACAGGGATTTTCTCGGCATCGGCCGATTCGGCAGTTTCCGCCCGCTGACCCAATGTTCGTTCAGAATTTTGCTGGTGGTGCTCGGCCCCGTAATCTTTCGCCAAACGGGCCCTATATCTTACCAGGTGCAAGCCCAAGGTCGTCTCCAGCACAAACATGTAGACCACGTTCGGTCCAGAAGACTATCGCTTCCAAAGATTCCCCTCCCCCGGAGCTCATTTCTACAGCCACAGAGACCACAGACAATGGAAAGTAGTCCTCACAATCTTCCTGTGGTGCCGCACTCAAAGCCTGCGCAGGTCGTTACAGAACCGCGTGGAGATAGAGACGCCGAGATGACGGAGGCAGCAGACTCTGTCTCCGAGATGGAGACACAGGACACATCAGAGGGGGAATCCTCGGGCCCACGGGCCGTGGATTTACAACCGTTCCGCCGTTCATCACGGAAGCGCCGGTCTCCGTCTCGTTACACGCCGCCCGATCCAGCGCCTCGTGCAAATGGTGTCCAGCCTGCGGCAAAACGAGTCCGACGCCCTCTTTCGCCAGGGTCTTCGGTGGATTCCTTGGACTTTGGGGGGGAGGGATGTTATAACCTGCCTGCTTACCACTGGTGGGGACTAATGACAATCGCACAATCCTGTGGGAGTATGAGCTTCCCCAATGAGGGGGGCGGAGAAATCATTAGCAGACTCCCTGTATAAATAAAGCTGGCCAGTTTGGAACCAGCAGGAAGGAGTGAGCAGCAAGCAAAGTTGCTGTTGCTGTTGTATATATCTGTTATTGTAAATAAATGTTATTTCTTTGTATCCTTAAAACTCGTGCTGGATTCTTCGTGGCCCTCACAAAAGGTGCGAAGCTGCACCAGCGCCTGACCACCTTCCCGAAGGTTCAGTTCCTGAGCAGGGAGCCAGCAGCCTTTTGTCCCAGAAGAAATTAATAAGCTTCTTCTGTATCTTAGTGACGAGCTCCAGGGAGTGTCTCCTGAGAAGTGCACATATGATTTTCAACATTATACATTTAACCTTAATTTATACAATTAATACTTGATATGGTGCAGGGATTTCTCAAAATGTTTCCAAGGGTGACATTTCACAATGGGGTCAGAATGAAATGGTTGGAGTCTCTAACATGGACCCTCTCCGAAAGCAGCAATCACAGGCTCTATGTGTTTGCCCATTCAGCTCATTTTCATTTGTGATATCTCTGGGGTTATCTCTGGGGTTATCCGACACTCTGGATTGTAACAACTCCCCTCTAAATTCAAATGAAAGTGAAATGAAATGAAATGAAAATCGCTTATTGTCACAAGTAGGCTTCAAATGAAGTTACTGTGAAAAGCCCCTAGTCACCACATTCCGGCGCCTGTTCGGGGAGGCTGGTACGGGAATCGCACCATGCTGCCGGCCTGCCTTGGTCTGCTTTCAAAGCCAGCGATTTAGCCCTGTGCTAATCAACTCTTTCTTTGGTAAATTGTGCAGAAGGAGGCCATACAGTCCATTGACCCTCTGAAAGAGCACCCTACCCAGGCCCACACCGCAAATCGTCACAATTCCACCTAATGTTTGGACACTAAAGGGCAATTTAGCAAGCCAATCCACCTAACCTGCACACCTTGGGGCTATGGGAGGAAACTGGAGCACCCGGAGGAAACCCACGCACACACGGGGAGAAAGGGCAAATTCTGCACAGACAGTGACCCAAGGCCGGAATTGAACCCTGGACCCTGGAGCTGTGAGGCAGTAGTGCTAACCACTGTGCCACCGTGCCGTCCATTGGAAAATTGGAAAAAGTATTTTTCATGTTCTGTCCCAGTTAGAATAGATTTAGCTTCTGTCACCTTTCCCCAACCCATGATTTAATCGCTGTAATTAAAAGGTGTTGTATCTGTGTGAGTGTATTGGTAACTGTGGTGTAGTGATTATGGTGCAGGGTTAGCAATTTAACAAAATAGGTTAAAAACTGAAACCCCACAATGGCAAGCTGTGAAAATGAAATACAGTCATTAACGAGTGGATATAAAGCCATCAGCACAATGTAGTAACTACTCCCTACAATGGGAATACTTTCAGTGCTCAGTAAATTATTAAACCTGTATCTTTTCTTCCCTTTTCTTCTCATGTACTTAATGATCTGTTGAGCTGCTCGCAGAAAAATACTTTTCACTGTACCTCGGTACACGTGACAATAAACAAATCCAATCCAATCCAATCCAATTCCCCTTGGAGTTAATGATAATGATCATATTCAGAAATTTTAATAGCATTAAGCACAATCTTACTTTTCTCATGTAACTGGAGTAGATTCCTGTTTTCACTACCTTGGCCAGGTCATCATTCTTCAAAGAACCTGACTGATGTTGAATTTATTGGAATCAATAGCATAGAAACTTATTATTTTCATTTAAGATAGACATTCTCCTGCAGCAGATTCCCAACCTGGTGTTGAAGGTGAAAATGGCCCCTATATCTTGACTACAATTTACCTTTTCCTCCAATATCCTGTTTTTCTGCACAATTTGGTATCATCAACAGACCAGCAATTCTTCTGTAAATATTGTTATTAATAAGCAAAGGATCTAAGATGAACACATGGGCCACAGTTCATGCTTATCCAATCTGATTGGTCCTCATTGATTACTACTCTATCAAATTTCCAATTTCTTAATTTACTACAATAGCTTCCAATTAATCAGAAATCTGTGATGAAAC
Organism: Scyliorhinus torazame; assembly: GCF_047496885.1. Lineage (NCBI taxonomy): Eukaryota > Metazoa > Chordata > Chondrichthyes > Carcharhiniformes > Scyliorhinidae > Scyliorhinus > Scyliorhinus torazame. The sequence goes on from NC_092719.1 coordinate 563,712, forward strand.
ACCTCAAATTCCTTCTGATCATCAAGATTTATAACTTCTAACGCCCTCTGAAAAACCCAGCACAATAAACAGTGGTGACCTGCCTTTCATCCTTGCTGCTTTCAAATTATAGCCTTGACTTCAACACACTTCAGTTGCTTCTCTTGTAATTAACTACAATGTTCACTTATATTTACACAAATTCATTGGCAGTAATGTTTACTTCCTTCATTTCAAAGGATCAAATAGATAACATTTTATTATATTCTATTATCTGCTATTTAAATAATAATGTGTTGAGTTCAAGAAGTGACTGAATAATGTGGGTGCTCCATTGCCAGTGTTGCTGAGTAAACCAGATAATACTTGTTTCCAGCAACGCCCATAATCTTACCTCCTGGTGTTTCTTTCAATCCCTGCTGGATAATCTAGTGTCTGTTGTAATTTGATGCCTCTGCGCGTCTGTTACAATTGATGAGGGCAGAGGACACAAACTCAACCGTATATTCTCGACACTTGTCACACGAAACTCTGTCATAACAAGTGTCTATTTTAGGGGTTCAGTTTGATCATTATTTTCAGTTTCATTGGGCGTTTGAATGCATTGGAACCTCTTGATCTTTCGATCTGTACTACAGGCAGGAGTTTAACTCAAAATGAGTTGGTAATTTCATGTTGTACTGCATACAGATGTTCTTTTGTGTCACACTGATTGAACATGTGACATGGATGATTAATGATAACCTGATGCCGATTTCCTGGATCTGTTGTGTGCAGAAAGAAGCAGAAAGAAGCCGCATCACAAAATCTTGTGTTATCGCATTTGCAGTACTTGTTAGTACACAATGCATATTGTTAAACTGCACGTTAGAGGATTAGGAATCAGATTATCACAGGCATCTGGCTAATTCTAATTTAGATGATTAATCATTTCACATCAATCCTCAACAGTTGGCCATTTCAGATAAAGTCCTCCTCAAATGGCTACTCATTTACACGTCAAAATAATGTTTATGTTTCAGTGTCATTTGTCCAAAATTGTAGACATGATTGTGAACACATGAACACAAGAAATAGAAGCTGGAATTGGCCACCAGGCCCCTCAGCCCTGCCCCGCCATTCGATACGATCAATGCTGATCTATGCCAACCTCAACTCCTCCTCTGTGCCATTTCCCCACAGCCTCTATTCCTCGATCCATCAGATATTTATCCACCTCCACTTTACATACTTTTAATAATCCCGCCCCCACCACCCTCTGGGACAGAGAATTCCAGAGATTCCCCACCCTCTACAAGAAGGAATTTCTAGCAACTCAGATTTAAATGACTGGCCCTTTATCTTGTATCTATGTCCCCTTGTTCGAGACTCTCCCACTAGTGAAGACATCTCACCATCTATCCTGTCAGCCCCCTCAACATCTTATATGTTTGAATAAGGTCACCCCTCACTCTTCTAAACCCCAAGGAATACAAACCCAGACTATTTAGTTTCTCTTCATAGGCCAACCCTCTCGTCCCAGGAATTAGCCCGGTGAAGCTCCTGGAGTACCTCCAATCTTACTGTATCCTTTTTTAGGTAAGGGGACCAAAACTGTACGCAGTATTCCAGATGTGGCCAAACCAACACCCTGTATACCTGCAACAAAACCGCCCTATTTTTAAACTCCAAACCTTTTGTAATAAAGGCCAAACTGCAGTTTGCCTTCTTAACTACTTGTTGGACCTGCCTGCTAGCTTTTTGGTGATTCATGCACTTGAACACCTAGATCCCTCTGTACTTCACTCACCCGCAGTCTCTCTCCATTTAGATAATCTGCCTTTTCATTCCTCCTACCCAAGTGCATGACCTCACATTTGCCAACATTAAACTCCATATTCCAGGTTTCCGCCCAGTTAACCAACCATTCCATGTCCCTTTGCAGAATTACAATATCCGCATCACAACATGTTATTCCACCTTGTGTTCTTGTGTTGAGTTCTGTGCAGAATGAGGGATCGGATCAAATCCTTTTTGTCTTTACCAAGACCCATTTTGCAGAAGAGAAGATAATAAAATTGAGAAAGTAAAAAATCCGAAATCTAGCTGGAGGTAGGATGGGTATGGGCCGTGTGTGTGAGCTGGGGGGGAGGGGGGGGGCACATACTTAGATTATCTATAAGGCAAAGTGAACAAAGATACACACACATTCATTTACTCCTTGGATTAAGAGTTTACATGGCCATGCCTGATTAATACATTCTGTTTAGTTCTACATAATGAGTTGCTTATTATCTGTAATAACCTGCACAGGACTCATCCACCTGGGGATGATTGTTCCCCGTGTTCAATTGGACTGAGTTAACTCAGCACTAGCATAAAAGGCAGGCAGCTGTAGAGCCAGCTAAAAATGAATGAGGACCCGGTGAAAGGGAACCGGGCCCTGTGTATGTATGATGCTGTTGCTGAAATAAAGGACTTTTAAGAAGCTCGTTGGACTCCCCTGGCTTTATCACATTGGCGATGAGGATGAATTGGAGCTGTCGGCGTGCTGCTTCCTCGGCTGAGCTACCTCCTGGTAATTCTTTTTTTGAAGGTGGACTATGGTACCGAGTTTGTTTTTGTGGGTTTTTTTTAGAGCCTCTAATGTTATGGAAGGCGAGAGCCGGGTCGAGTTTTTTTTTTTTTGTTGCTGCCGGCTTGTGAAGTGATTCCGCTGGGAGTGATCTGGAGTCTGATGTGTCCGGCAGTACCAGATGCGGTATCACTCTGGTGTGGGTCGCGTAGCGTTTCGTCCGTCTCTGTCTGCTGTTGTTTCCTGATGCTAGCAGAGTGGTCCACCGGGGAGTCCGTTCTCGAGTTGCTGCCGCCGTTTTGGAACGTCATTCTGGTCGTGAGTGCAGCGTTGTGTTTGGAAGACTGTTCTGCGGCAGCTTGGACTGTGGGATTTGCAACAGTGATGTTTTGCCTGCGAGCTGACAGTTATTGTACGACTGCAGGTTTTGTGGCTGGAGACTCTGGTGTGGAGTTGACTGGACATTCCATATGTGACTTCTGTTCCTGTGGAAGCTTCCACGGAACCCTGCTGTTTTATTTATTTGCGCTGTGTGTTTATTTGCCTGTGTACTGTAAGAATGTCAGGGCGACAGCTCCCTGGGCATTTTGGTAGGTGTTTTGTTTTTTGGGGGTAGAATTTAGAGTGCCCAATATTAAAAATTAAGGGGGGTTGCGGGACGTTGAGGTGGACGTTGTCTGATGTCCCCCCCCCCCCCCCCCCCCCCCCTGTTCCCTCTGTGGCTGGAAGGCACGCCACGCCGATTGGGCCTTGGGTTGATGGGTCCGATGCTGTGGCGCGCGCCGTCCCCGGGTTCGGCTGTTGCCAGCTTCGCCTCCTGTATGACTGGTGAGGGTGTTGGGCCGGACGTAATGCTGGGTGGAGTACACGCCTGCCCGTTCTGCTTCCCCGTTCGGTGGAGCCTTATCCGAACCAATTTTTTTTTTTTTAGGTTTGTTGTCTGGTCACTGTGGGGTTTGCACCCGTTTGGTCCTCTCCTATCTACTCCTCCTAAATGGCCGTTCTTGTGAGGAGTTTCGGGCTTTGGGGGGGGAGGGGTGTAATAACCTGCACAGGATTCATCCACCTGGGGATGATTGTTCCCCGTGTTCAATTGGACTGAGTTAACCCAGCACTAGTATAAAAGGCAGGCAGCTGTAGAGCCAGCTAAAATGAATGAGGACCCGGTGAAAGGGAACCGGGCCCTGTGCATGTATGATGCTGTTGCTGAAATAAAGGACTTTTAAGAAGCTTGTTGGACTCCCCTGGCTTTATCATATTATCTCTATCACAAAATCCACTTTCATCCACCTCCACAACATCACGAGTCTTTGCTTGTAAGGGATGGAACATGAACATAGAAAAATACAGCACAGAACAGGCCCTTCGGCCCACAATGTTGTGCCGAACCTTTGTCCTAGATTAATCATAGATTATCATAGAATTTACAGTGCAGAAGGAGGCCATTCGGCCCATTGAGTCTGGAAAGAGCACCCTACCCAAGGTCAACACCTCCACCCAACACTAAGGGCAATTATGGACACTAAGGGCAACTTATCATGGCCAATCCACCTACCCTGCACATCTTTGGACTGTGGGAGGAAACTGGAGCACCCGGAGGAAACCCACGCACACACTGGGAGGACGTGCAGACTCCGCACAGACAGTGACCCAAGCCGGAATCGAACCTGGGACCCTGGAGCTGTGAAGCAATTGTGCGATCCACAATGCTACCGTGCTGCCCTTAAGTACAAATTAATCTACACTATCATTCTACCATAATCCATGTACCTATCCAATAGCTGCTTGAAGGTTCCTAATGTTTCCGACTCAACTACTTGTCTTTATTACCTTAGGCATTGAATACAAGAGCAGGGAGGTTATGCAGGAGCTGTATAAAATGCTGGTTAGGCCCCAGCTGGAGCACTGTGTGCAGTTCTGGTCACCTCACTACAGGAAGGAAGTGATTGCACTGGAGAGGGTGCAGAGGAGATTCACCAGGAAATTGACTGGGCTGGAGCGTTTCAGCCATCAAGAGAGACTTTCATTTGTGCGGCAACTTCTCATTATAGGTATCTGGGGGTGCAGGTGGCTCGGGATAGGTATCTGTGGGTGCAGGTGGCTCGGGATAGGTATCTGGGGGTGCAGGTGGCTCGGGATAGGTATCTGGGGGTGCAGGTGGCTCGGGATAGGTATCTGGGGGTGCAGGTGGCTCGGGATTGGCCAGGTCTTCGGAAACTGAATTTTGAGGTTTGTGGGGAGGGTGAATGCAGATTTGTTGAAATGGGATAATCATCCCCTGTCAGTGGCAGGCCGCATGCAGGCAGCTAAGATGAACATGTTGCCGTGGTTTTTGTTTTTATTCCAGTGCCTGCCGTTTTTTTTGCCCTAGGCGTTTTTCAAGGGGGTGGATAGGCTGATTTCTTCCTTTGTTTGGGCAGGGATGGTGGCCTGGCTAAGGAAGGTGGTACTTCAGAAGAGACAGCAGTCGGTGGGGGGGGGGGGGGGTAGTACTATGCAATGTATTATTACTGGGCAGCGATTGCGAAGAAGATACGGGGTTGGAATAGGAAGGCGGAGGCTTTGTGGGTTAGGGGCTTGCTTAGGGGGTCGGGGTTGCGGGCGCTGGAAACGACGCTGCTCCCGTTGGCTCCGAGAAGGTATCTGAAAGTCCTGCGGAAGTTGCCATGCTGAAGATTTAGAGGCAATTACGGCAGCATTTGAAGTTGAGAGCGGGGTCGAGGGTGATGCTGATCAGGGGGAATTGTACACAACACTTCAGCTGATTTCTGCCGAGTTTCCTCTACATTTTCAGCATAGCCTCCTTGCTCTTGTCCTCTATGCCCCTATTAATAAAGCTGAGAATACTGTATATTTTATTGACTACTCTCCACCTGTCCAGCCACCTTTAATGACTGTTGCATGTAAACACCCAGGTGTTTCTGCTCCTGCTCCTTCAGAATTGTACCCTTATTTTATATTGTCTCTCCATGGTCTTCCTACCAAAATGCACACCTCACGCTGCTCCGCATTGAACTTTATCTATCCCCTATCTGCCCACTGCACCAACCTGTCTTTGTCAGTTTGAAGTTCTGCACTGTCCCCCCACAGTTTACAAATTTCCAAGTTTTGTATCATTCGCAAACTTTGAAATTGTTCCCTGCTCACCAAGATCTAGATTGGTAATGTATGTTAGGAAAAGCAAGAGCCCCACATACTGACCCTGGGAAATGCCACTACAAATCTTCCTCCAGACTAAAAAGTACCGTTAATTATAAGAACTAGGAGCAGGAGTAGGCCATCTGGCCCCTCGAGCCTGCTCCGCCATTCAATGAGATCATGGCTGATCTTTTGTGGACTCAGCTCCTCTTTCCGGCCCGAACACCATAACCCTTAATCCCTTTATTCTTCAAAAAACTATCTATCTTTATCTTAAAAACATTTAATGAAGGAGCCTCTACTGCTTCACTGGGCAAGGAATTCCATAGATTCACAACCCTTTGGGTGAAGAAGTTCTTCCTAAACTCAGTCCTAAATCTACTTCCCCTTATTTTGAAGCTATGCCCCCTAGTTCTGCTTTCACCCGCCAGCGGACACAACCTGCCCGCATCTATCCTCTCTATTCCCTTCATAATTTTATATGTTTCTATAAGACCCCCCTCATCCTTCTAAATTCCAACTCCAACGAGTACAGTCCCAGTCTACTCAACCACTCCTCGTAATCCAACCCCTTCAGCTCTGGGATTATCCTAGTGAATCTCCTCTGCACACCCTCCAGCGCCAGTACGTCCTTTCTCAGGTAAGGAGACCAAAACTGAACACAATACTCCAGGTGTGGCCTCACTAGCACCTTGTACAATTGCAGCACAACCTCCCTAGTCTTAAACTCCATCCCTCTAGCAATGAAGGACAAAATTCCATTTGCCTTCTTAATCACCTGTTGCACCTGTAAACCAACTTTTTGCAACTCATGCACTAGCACACCCAGGTCTCTCTGCATAGCAGCATGTTTTAATATTTTATCATTTAAATAATAATCCCTTTTGCTGTTATTCCTATCAAAATGGATAACCTCACATTTGTCAACATTGTATTCCATCTGCCAGACCCTAGCCCATTCACTTAGCCTATCCAAATCCCTCTGCAGACTTCCAGTATCCTCTGCACTTTTTGCTTTACCACTCATCTTAGTGTCGTCTGCAAACTTGGACACAAGTTCCCAACTCCAAATCATCTCTGTAAATTGTGGGCCCAAAACTGATCCCTGAGGGACACCACTAGCTACTGATTGCCAACCAGAGAAACACCCATTAATCCCTACTCTTTGCTTTCTATTAATTAACCAATCCTCTATCCATGCTACCACTTTACCCTTCATGCCATGCATCTTTATCTTATGCAGCAACCTTTTGTGTGGCACCTTGTCAAAGACTTTCTGGAAATCCAGATATGCCACATCCATTGGCTCCCGTAATCTACCGCACTGTTAATGTCCTCAGAAAATTCCACTAAATTAGTTAGGCACGACCTGCCCTTTATGAATCCATGCTGCGTCTGCCACATGGGACAATTTCCATCCAGATGCCTCGCTATTTCTTACTTGATGATAGATTCCAGCATCTTCCCTACTACCGAAGTTAAGCTCACTGGCCTATAATTACCCGCTTTCTGCTTACCTCCTTTTTAAAACAGTGGTGTCACGTTTGCTAATTTCCAATCCGCTGGGACCACCCCCAGAGTCTAGTGAATTTTGGTAAATTATCACTAGTGCATTTGCAATTTCCCTAGCCATCTCTTTTAGCACTCTGGGATGCATTCCATCAGGGCCAGGAGACTTGTCTACCTTTAGCCCCATTAGCTTGCCCATCACTACCTCGTTAGTGATAACAATCCTCTCAAGGTCCTCACCTGTCATAGCCTAATTTCTATCAGTCGCTGGCATGTTATTTGTGTCTTCCACTGTGACGACCGACCCCAAAAAACCTGTTCAGTTCCTCAGCCATTTCCACATCTCCCATTATTAAATATCCCTTCTCATCCTCTAAAGGACCAATATTTACCTTTGCCACTCTTTTTTGTTTTATATATTTGTAGAAAGTTTTACTATCTGTTTTTGTATTCTGAGCACATTTACACTCATAATTTATCTTACTCTTCTTTATAGCTTTTTTAGTAGCTTTCTGTTGCCCCCTAAAGATTTCCCAGTCCTTTAGTCTCCCACCAATCTTTGCCACTTTGTATGCTTTTTCCTTCAATTTGATTTATTTCCCTCATTTCCTTAGATATCCACTGTTGATTTTCCCTCTTTCCGCCGTCCTTCCTTTTTGTTGATATAAACCTTTGCTGAGCACTGTGAAAAATCACTTGGAAGGTTCTCCACTGTTCCTCAACTGTTTCACCATAAAGTCTTTGCTCCCAGCCTACCTTAGCTAGTTCTTCTCTCATCCCATTGTAATCTCCTTTGTTTAAGCATAAAACACTAGTGTTTGATTTTACCTTCTCACCCTCCATCTGTATTTTAAATTCCACCATATTGTGATTGCTCATTCCGAGAGGATCCCTAACTATGAGATCCTGAATCAATCCTGTCTCATTGCACAGGACCAGATCTAGGACCGCTTGTTGCCTCGTAGGTTCCATTACATATGGTTCTTGGAAACTATTGCGGATACAGTCTATAAACCCCTCCTCAAGGCTGCCTTGACCGACCTGGTAAACCAATCGACATGTAAATTAAAATTCCCCATGATAACTGCTGTACCATTTCTACATGCATCAGTTATTTCTTTGTTTATTGCTCGCTGTTTCTTATTACTCAGTCAATTTTGTATCCATGTTGCAACTGAGTTGAAGCCTGCTGCGTTGAAGCCTTTGCTAGATTTTGAAACTCAGCCAAGCATTCATAATGGCTATAACCGTCATAAGAAAAGGTTCCAGCTACATTACCTGAAACTGATAGAGCTGAATGGTGTCTTATTGCCACTCCATTATCATGGCAAAGTAGAGTGCCTGTCAATCAATGGATGGGGGAGGGGAGAGTCCGGAACAGACCATTTGAGCTTTGATGAAGAGTCATCCAGACTCAAAATATTTGCTCTGTTCTCTTACCACAGCTGCTGTCAGACCTGCTGAGATCACTTTCGGTTTTTGTTTCAGATTCCAGCATCGGCAGTAATGTGCTTTTATATTATTCACCATTTGTTTTGCCCTTACAAGCAGAGGTTTTTTAAAAATAGCTAGATTTGCCAGTCCAATTAAATCAGAGCGTAAAACATGATAGCAAAGATAGAGAATATTTTGTTTAACATTTTTAAAAAACATTATGGTATTTTCTCCAATGGAAATGTACTACAATGCATGTGAACACTTACACAATGTACAGGTTAATTTAAATTTGCAGGACAGCCACCCATGATAAATCACTGCATTAAAATCTCATCTATATTGCAGTATGTCATCCAATAGCAACGTTTGAAGTTGTGAAACCACTTTATATTTATCTTTCAGAATGTTCCAGCCTCCTCAGCAGACTTTTCATTTTCTTCATGAAATCTCAAAGTTGTCATGGTTTTAATGGACCCCTCTCCCACACCACCAGGTGGAGATAGTGCACAGGAGGAATACTGACTTTGGGCTGGTGTGCACTTTGCACAGTAGGCATTCTCAATCCGCAAAAAAGGCCAGGTAAAAATGCCGTGTGGTCCAGAACATGGAGGAAAATCAGATTTCCTCCAAAAAAATATATGCACCAAAATGCATTTTGGCAGCTCGATGTAAATTCAGCCTCCAGCAGTGGCAGAATTTGTAATAGATAAATATTCTAGATAATAAGAACATAAGAACTAGGAGCAGGAGTAGGCCATCTGGCCCCTCGAGCCTGCTCCACCAGTCAATGAGATCATGGCTGATCTTTTGTGGACTCAGCTCCACTTTCCGGCCCGAACACCATAACCCTTAATCCCTTTATTCTTCAAAAAACTATCTATTTGGGATCTTTATTTGGCTAGACGATTGGCATAGCTAACAGGGCACAGAGTAGGTATTTCTGCCTCGCAAAATGTAACAAGTGGCATGGGATAGGGCCTCAACTTCTTACAATTTATTTGAATGAAGGGTTAGAATATATGGTTGCTAAATAGGAAAATAAGTTATCTGGATGGTATAAAGGGATATAGAGAGGCTAAGTGAATGGGCAAACATCTGGAAAATGGAATATAATGCGGGGAAATGGGAAATTATCCACTTTGGCAGGAAACCTAAAACAGAAGCACATTATCTAAATGGTGAGAGATTGCAGAGCTCTGAAATACAGAGGGATCTGGGTGTCGTACTGCATGCATTGCAAAAGGTTACTATATGTACAGCAAGTAATTGGGAAAACCAATTGAATGTCATTGTTTAGTGTGAGGGGGAATTAAGTTAATGTTTCAGTTGTACAGGGCATTGGTAAGACCACACCTGGAGTATTGTGCACAGTATCGGTCTCCTTATTTAATTAAAGATGTAAATGCATTGGGAGAAATACGGATAAAGTTTGCTAGACTAATACCAGAAATGGGTGGGTTGTCTTCTGAGGAGAGGTTGGGTATGTATCCATTGGAGTTTAGAAGAGTGAGAGGTGACTTGATTGAAACATACAAGATCCTGAGGGGCCTCGACAGGTGTGGAGAGGATATTTCCTCTTGTGGGAGAATCTAGAACTGGGGGGTCACTGTTTAAAAATAAGGGGTGGTCCATTTCAAACAGAAATGAGGAGAAATGTTTTCTGTTCGAGGTTTCGGCGTCTTTGGAACTCTCTGGTGGGAGCAGAGCCTTTGAATATTTTTAAGGTGGAGATGGATAGTTTTTTGATGAACAAGGAGGTGAAAGGTTATCGGGGTGGGCAAGAATGTAGGGTTAAGGTTCCAATCGGATCAGCCAATGATCTTATTGAATGGTGGGGCAGACTCGAGGGGCCGAGTGGCCCACTTTTGCTCCTAATCTTTATCTTTGTATTTTATTTTTGCACCAGGAATAACTCCCCTGCTATTCATCAAAATAGTGCTACGGGATCTTTGAGAACCAGCTAAGCCGGCACATTGGGTCTCAGTTTAACATCTCCAACAGCACAGAATCTCCTCAGTGCTGTACTGCGGGGCCAGCCTTAATCAAGCTGTGGAGTGGGTATTGAACTCTGAATACTGTGAGGCAGAGGTGACAGAGTGACCAACTGAACCTCCACCAACACCAATAAACTTTAGGTTAAAGAGGTTTTTAGGTGGGACTTAAAAAGGGGTCAGATAAGTGGATTAATGTAAAATAATTGAAGGCAGGAATTCCAGGGCTTAGGGTCTGAATAGTTGAAAACATGGCTTCTACCGATGGAGATTGGGTGCATAAGAGGCCAGAAAGTTTTGGTGTTCTGGTCAATAGTTATCCTTCACCACCAAAATGTATCACACTGTTTTTGGTGCGAGCTTGCGATTGGTGTCCACATTTCCTATAAAACAACAGTGATTACATTTCAAAACCTCCTAATTGATGGCACAACTGGAGATTGTAAAAGGTGTTGGGTGGAATTCTCCGTCCTGCGAGCTGGCCAATGGGGTTTCCCATTGTGGGCAGCGCCACGGCGTTGGGAAATCCCTGCGTGTGGGAATGCTGCCGGTGCACCGGAGAATCCCGACAGCGGAGAATCCAGCTCCCATCTCCATTTTTAAACCTTTCTTTTATTCTGACCAATTAGCCAATGGGAATTTCTCAACTCAAGCTCACAGGAATTGGCAAAACAGGTTAGGTGGATTGGCCATGCTAAATTGCCCCTTAACGCAGGGATGTGGATCTTACGAGGGATAGGGCTGCCGCGGCAGGGGTGTGGGCCGCGGCAGGGGTGTGGGCCGCGGCAGGGGTGTGGGCCGCGGCAGGGGTGTGGGCCGCGGCAGGGGTGTGGGCCGCGGCAGGGGGGTCTGTTGGAGGGTTGGTGTAGACACGATGAGCCGATTGGCCTCTTTCTGCACTTTAGGGTATCTATGAGGCAGCTTGGCCTTCAGTGAACACAGAGGTTTCATCATTTCTGGATATATATTCATTCACAGTTATTTCAATATTCATAAGATCTGCCCATAACAGTCCTGTGAAAATTTTAGAATGCGTCATTATCACAATCTTGCTTTCAACTGTGAAGATTGAAAGAAGTGTGATCTCTGACAGTGAGCACTTCTACAAAATAACAGCCAGCACTGTAACCAGAAAGGTGATTGGTGGATCTTTTAGCAGATTGGCTGCTGCTGACTGAATTTTAACATTTGATATTCACTCTGCTCGATATCAGAATGGAACAGGATGTGAAAACCTGCGGCAGATCACTCAGAACATGTTCCTCGGAGAAAGAGGACAGGGGGGAAGGGAATCTAACCTTGTACATCTCCAGCCAGCCTATCCGTGATGCACATTGGGCAGGATTCTCCGTCCCGCCACACCGTTATCTGGTGCGGCGCGCCCCCGCCGGTAGCGGGATTCTGCTTCCCGGCAGCCTGCCAATGGGGTTTCCCATTGTGGGCACTCCCACACCGTCGGGAAATCCACGGCCGTGAGTGCGCTGCCGGCGAAGCAGAGGATCCCGCCGACGGAGAATCCCACCCATTATGGGCGTCTCTGGTTGGACCTGCATTTATTACCCATCCCTAGTTGCCCTTCAGAAGGTGGTGGTGAGCTGCCCTCTTGGACCACTGCAGTCCCTGAGGTGTGTCACTGATCAGCATATTTACTCCTCCTTCTCAGCTGAAGGGGATCAGGCAGGAATGGAGAACAGGCCACTGTTCTCATTAAAAGAGGTGGACATTATCGAGTTGAGGATAATAATAAGTCACTATATGGTAGGTCATGCCTCACAAACCTTATCGAGTTCTTTGAGAAGGTGACTGAACAGGTAGACGAGGGTAGAGCAGTTGATGTGGTGTATATGGATTTCAGCAAAGCGTTTGATAAGGTTCCCCACGGTCGGCTATTACAGAAAATACGGAGGCTGGGGATTGAGGGTGATTTAGAGATGTGGATCAGAAATTGGCTAGCTGAAAGAAGACAGAGGGTGGTGGTTGATGGGAAATGTTCAGAATGGAGTTCAGTTACAAATGGAGTACCACAAGGATCTGTTCTGGGGCCGTTGTTGTTTGTCATTTTTATCAATGACCTAGAGGAAGGCGCAGAAGGGTGGGTGAGTAAATTTGCAGACTATACTAAAGTCAGTGGTGTTGTTGACAGTGCGGAAGGATGTTGCAGGTTACAGAGGGACATAGATAAGCTGCAGAGCTGGGCTGAGAGGTGGCAAATGGAGTTTAATGTAGAGAAGTGTGAGGTGATTCACTTTGGAAAGGATAACATGAATGCGGAATATTTGGCGAATGGTAAAATTCTTGGAAGTGTGGATGAGCAGAGGGATCTCGGTGTCCATGTACATAGATCCCTGAAAGTTGCCACCCAGGTTGATAGGGTTGTGAAGAAGGCCTATGGAGTGTTGGCCTTTATTGGTAGAGGGATTGAGTTCCGGAGTCGGGAGGTCATGTTGCAGCTGTACAGAACTCTGGTATGGCCGCATTTGGAGTATTGCATACAGTTCTGGTCACCTCATTATAGGAAGGACGTGGAAGCTTTGGAACAGGTGCAGAGGAGATTTACCAGGATGTTGCCTGGTATGGAGGGAAAATCTTATGAGGAAAGGCTGATGGACTTGAGGTTGTTTTCGTTGGAGAGAAGAAGGTTAAGAGGAGACTGAATAGAGGCATACAAAATGATCAGGGGGTTAGATAGGGTGGACAGTGAGAGCCTTCTCCCGCGGATGGAAATGGCTAGCACGAGGGGACATAGCCTTAAACTGAGGGGTAATAGATATAGGACAGAGGTCCGATGTAGGTTCTTTACGCAAAGAGTAGTGAGGCCGTGGAATGCCCTACCTGCTACAGTAGTGAACTCGCCAACATTGAGGGCATTTAAAAGTTTATTGGATAAGCATATGGATGATAATGGCATAGTGTAGGTTAGATGGCTTTTGTTTTTTTGACTTCCCATGTCGGTGTAACATCGTGGGCCGAAGGGCCGGTACTGCACTATATCGTTCTATGTTCTATATATTCACAATGATTCTGTTGTCAATCTCAGCATGTGGACATCACTGGCAAGGCAACCTTTCTTGTCTATCCCAGAGTTTCTCTGACAATATGATGGAGTGCCTTCTTAAACTGCTACAGAGAGTTTCATATAACTTAATGACTTGCTCAGTTGCTTCCGAGGACAGTAAAGAATTGGCCAAATTTGTTGGATGCAGAGAAAGCTATGCTCCACTTAATGCAATCTAGGTCACTGACTTCAGAAAATAACACATTCTTCCCCCAGTGGTCACGCCAGCAATTTTCTGAATGTTCATCCTCGTCGGCATAAATAATGGACAATAATATAACCACAAGCTCAAGAGAAAATGGATTGACTATTGCTTTGCTTTATATTCAGCAGATCACCTTGTTTATCATTCTCTTTTCTGGTTACATGGATGTGAGTGCATTCTCGATAATGAATTCGATACTGACCCCTGCCCAACGATCACTCATTGTTAGTCCAAACACTCTGTTTGGTTTAGAAACAGGAGCTATCAGGATTTGTGTTCTGCTTAAACGTCACTGAGATAGAATGAAACTTCCATCCTGGCCTCTTCCTTTTTCCTCGTTTGCCTGCTGTCCCTTGGCAACATAATTCGCAAGCATGGGATCAGTTTTCAAATGCCTGTTAACAGCGCACACATCTCTATTTCTCTGTCACCAATCTTGACCCCAGGACCAGATTCCATCAAAGGTTTCACTCTCAGCTGCTCAGACAGGATAGACACAAAAGTATCATCAAAAATAGGAGGATTCGGCCCTTCCTCTGCTCCACCATTCAACATGATCTTGGCTGATCCTCCATCTCAACATCACACTCACATGCTCTCCCCTCTATTTCCACCTCACCCTCATTCAAACCTTATCCACACAGTTCTCATTCTTTGCTCACAAACACAAAACTTCTTCGAGCAGTAACAGTGAATGGAACATTTAGTGGAGAACTTCAAAATCATGGTGGGTTTTGGTGCTGTAGAGAAATAAAGCTCTTTCCATTGAAAGGATGGTCATTAAACAATAAATACAGATTTAAGGTCATTACCAAAATTTTCAGGGAAAGAGTTGCGAATTCCTTTTACCAAATAATTTTCCCGAGCCACACAGAGCTTGAAGGTTCCACATGTTCTGTGCTCAATTTGCTGTTCTCAGTCAGATTCAGATCGGGATTTTATCAATAAGTGGGAGGTCCTGCTGACAGGGCCAAATATTTGTCCAGAGTCCACGTGGATGAACACTGGCACCCCAGGGCAGAATTTGTCAGTGTCAGCCAATGAAGAGGCTGCCACATGGACTGCCATCCAATTGGGGAATGGGGCTCACCTTTCTGAGCTTCTGGCCAAATCATAAGGCTGGAATACCCTAAGCCCAACACCAAGCCCAACAAGATGCCCGGGCAGCAGATTCTCCACCATCACTGGGATGCCATAGGCCCGGGGTGATGGATGCCACGGATGTGACCCTGCGCTCACCGGCCATCTGGGAATGCCCCATGTTAAGAGGAAGAATGAAGAACAAAGAACAGTACATCACAGGAACAGGGACTTCTGTCATCCAAGCCGGTGCCGATCACGTGTCCTATCCACACCAACCGTCTGTATCCTTCTCTACCCCGTCTGTTCATGTGCCTATCCAGATAAGTCTTAAAGGTCGCTAACGTATCTGCCTCAACCACCTCACTGGGCCGTGCATTCCAGGCCACCACCACCCTCTGTGTAAAAAGAACTTCCCCCGCACATCTCCACTGAACCTTTCCCCCCTCACCTTGAACTTGTGCCCCCTTGTAATTGTCATTTCTGCCCTGGGAAAAAGCCTCCAACTGTTCACCCTATCTATACCCCTAATTATTTTATAAACTTCTATCAGGTCGCCCCTCAGCCTCCGTCTCTCTCGGGAGAACAATCCCAGTTTATTCAATCTCTCCTCATAGCTAATACCCTCCATACCAGGCAACATCCTGGTGAACCTTTTCTGTACTCTCTCCAAAGCCTCCACGTCCTTCTGGTAGTGCAGTGACCAGAATTGGACACCGTATTCCAAATGTGGCCTAACCAACCTTCTAGATAATTGTAACATAATTTTCAAGCTTTTATACTCGATACCCCGTCCTATGAGGGCAAGCATGCCGTATGCTTTCTTTACCACCATTTCCACCTGTGCTGCCACTGTTAAGGATCTGTGGACCTGCACGCCCAGATCTCTCTGTGTCTCTGCTCCTGATGGTTCTGCCATTTATTTTATAGCTCCCACCTGAATTGGATGCACCAAAATGCATCACCTCGCATTTGTCTGGATTAAATTCCATCTGTTATTTAACTGCCCAATTTTACAGCCTATCTATATCCTGTTGTATTCTCTGACAATCTTCATCACTATCCGCAACTCCTGCAATCTTGGTATCATCCGCAAACTTGCTAATCAGACCCGCTACGTTTTCCTCCAAGTCATTTATATATATTACAAACAGCAGAGGTCCCAGAACTGGGGTGAAATTCTCCGGTATCGGCGCGATGTCCTCCGACTGGCGCCCAAAACGCGCAAATCAGTCCGGCATCGCGCTACCCCAACTCGCCAACATTGAGGGCATTTAAAAGTTTATTGGATAAACATATGGATGATAATGGCATAGTGTAGGTTAGATGGCTTTTGTTTCGGTGCAACATTGAGGGCTGAAGGGCCTGTACTGCGCTATATTGTTCTATGTTCTAGGTGCGGAATGCTCCGCATCTTGGGGGGCCGAGCCCCAACCTTAAGGGGCTAGGCCCACGCCGGACTAATTTCCGCCCTGCCAGCTGGCGGAAAAGGCTTTTGGTCCCCCGCCAGCTGGCACGGAAATGACATCTCCGGGCGGCGCGTGCGCGGGAGCATTAGCGGCCGCTGATGGCATTCCCGCGCATGCGCAGTGGAGGGAGTCTCTTCCGCCTCCGCCATGGTGGAGACCGTGGCGAAGGCGGAAGGAAAAGAGTGCCCCCACGGCACAGGCCTGCCCGCGGATCGGTGGGCCCTGATCGCGGGCCAGGCCAACGTGGGGGCACCCCCCGGGGCCAGATCGCCCCGTGCCCCCCCCCCCCCCCCCCCCAGGACCCCGGAGCCCGCCCGCGCTGCCTTGTTCCGCCGGTAAGGTAGGTGGTTTAATCTACGCCGGCGGGGCAGGCATTTTAGCAGCGGGACTTCGGCCGGAGAATCGCGGGGGGCGCCAACCGGCGCGGCGCGATTCCCACCTCCACCGAATATCCGGTACCGGAGAATTCGGCAACTGGCGGGGGCGGGATTCACGCCAGTCCCCGGCGATTCTCCGACCCGGTGGGGGGTCGGAGAATCTCGCCCCGTATCTCTGCGGAACACCACTAGTTACAGACCTCCATTCGGAAAAACACCGTTCCACTGCTACCCTCTGTCTTCTTTGACCAAGCCAGTTCTGGATCCATCCAGCTAGTTCACCCCTGACCCCTATGATTTAATCTTTTGCTCCAGCCTGCCATGAGGGACCTTATCAAATGCTTTACTGAAGTCCATGTAGACAACATCCACAGCCCTTCCCTCGTCAATCATTTTTGTTATCTCCTCAAAAAATTCAATCAAATTAGTGAGATATGGCCTCCCTTGTACAAAACCATGCTGCCTGTCACTAATAAGACATTTCACTTCCAAATGTGCATAGATTCTGGGCAGGATCTTGTCGCCCGCGTAAAAGCGCCGCCGCATAGATGACGCGGCCGGCGCCGCATAACTGGCGTCACCCGCGCATGCGTGGTTGCCGTCCTCTCTGAGTCCGCCCCGCAAGAAGATGGCGGACGGATCTTGCGGGGCCTCGGAAGGAAGGAGGTCCCCCTTCAGAGAGGACGGCCCGGCGATCGGTGGGCACCGATCGCGGGCCATGCCACATTTGAGGTACCCCCCGGTGCAGGAGCATTCGCGCGCTGTTCCCGATGGCAGCGACCAGGTGTGGACGGCGCCGGGGGGAACCCGCCGCTTTGGCCTGGCTGCTCGGCCCATCCGGGCCTGAGAATAGCGGGGGTGCCTGAGAATCGCCATTTTGGCTGTCTGCGGCCCGCGGAACTCGACGGGGCCGTTCCCGCCGCTTGGGAGAATCGCGGGAGGGCGTCGGACCAGCGTCCCCGGAAATTTTGGCGGCCCAGGCGATTCTCCCAACCGGCGTGGGTGTGGAGAATCTCGCCCACTATCTCTGAGAATCTTTTCCAACAATTTCACTATCACTGACATCAAGCTCACTGGCCTATAATTACCCGGATTATCCTTGCAACCCTTCTTAAATAATGATACAGCATTGGCTATCCTCCAATCCTCTGGGATATCACCTGTGGCCAATGAGAACACAAAGATTTCTGTCTGAGGCCTGGCAATTTTATCTCTTGCCTCCCTCAGTAAACTGGGATAGATGCCACCTGGCCCTGGGGATTTGTCTGCCTTACTGCTTTTTAATACACCGAAAACTTCCTCCCTCATAATAACAACCTGTTCTAAAGTGTTTACACATCCCTCTGAGATACCACCAATCAACATGTCCCTCTCCTTTGTGAATACCGATGCAAAATACTCATTAAGGACCTCACCTACTTCCACTGGTTCTATGCATAATTTCTCTCCTTGGTCCTTGAGTGGACCAACTCTTTCTCTCGCTACCCTCTTGTTTCTAATATACGTATAAAATGCCTTGGGATTCTCCTTAATCCTGTCTGCCAAGGACATTTTGTAACCCTTTTCTGCCCTCCTAACTTCCTGCTTGAGCTCTTTTCTATTTTTCTTGTCTTCAAGTGCTTTATCTGTTTTTAATTGCCTGTACCTCACATATGCATCTTTTTTCTTTTTGACAATATTCTCAATTTCCCTGGTCATCCATGATTCCCGAATCCTGGGCAAAATTCTCCCCCAACAGCGCGATGTCAGCCGACTGGCGGCAAAAACGGCGCCAATCAGACGGGCATCGCGCCGGCCCAAAGGTGCGGAATGCTCCGCATCTTTGGGGGCCAAACCCCAACATTGAGGGGCTAGGCCGGCGCCGGAGGGATTTCCGCCCCGCCAGCTGGCGGAAATGGCGTTTGTTGCCCCACCAGCTGGCGCGGAAATGCGCCGCATGCGCGGGAGCGTCAGTGGCCACCGACAGTTTCCCATGCATGCGCAGTGGGGAGAGTCTCTTCTGCCTCCGCCATGGTGGAGACCGTGGCGGAGGCGGAAGGGAAAGAGTGCCCCCACGGCAGAGGCCTGTCCGTGGATCGGTGGGCCCTGATCGCGGGCCAGGCCACCGTGGGGGCACCCCCTGGGGCCAGATCGCCCCGCACCCCCCCCCCAGGACCCCGGAGCCCGCCCGCGCCGCCTGGTCCCGCTGGTAAATACCAGGTTTGATTTACGCCGGCGGGACAGACAATTTCTGGGCGGGACTTCGGCCCATCTGGGCCGGAGAATTGAGCGGGGGGTCCCGCCAACCGGCGCGGCCCGATTCCCGCCCCCGCCCAATCTCCGGTACCGGAGACTTTGGCGGGGGCGGGATTCACAGTGGCCAACGGCCATTCTCCGACCCGGCGGGGGGTCGGAGAATGACGCCCCTGGTCTTTCCTTTTTACCGGCACATGCCTGAACTGCACTCCCATCAACTGCTCCTTAAAAGACTCCCACATGTCAAATGTGGATTTACCCTCAAACAGCCTCTCCCAAACACCAGCCTCCAAATCCGGCCTAATCTGGTTGTAGTTAACCCTCCCCCAATTTAGCACCTTAATCCGAGGACAACACTCGTCCTTTTCCATGAGTATCCGAAAGCTTACGGAATTGTGGTCACTGGTCGCCACATGTTCTCCCGCTGCAACATTGATGACCTGGCCGGGCTCGTTCCCGAGTACCAGGTGTAGTATAGCCCCCTCTCTAGTCCACATCCACATTGTTCCAAAAAACCTTCCTGGACGCACTTAACAAATTCCTCACCATCCAGACCCCCAGCCCTAAAGTCCACTCCCTCAACATCCAGCTCATGTGCGACCACCAGATGAAGATAATGCACGTGTGTGCCCGCTTCCCGGGGAGTGTGCATGGCAGCTACATCCTGGGGCAGTCAGTCATCCCTGGCCTCTTCGAGGATCACCCCAGGATGGATGGCTGGCTCTATAGAACAATAGAACATTACAGCGCAGTACAGGTCCTTCGGCCCTCGATGTTGCGCTGACCTGTGAAACCACTCTAAAGCCCATCTGCACTATTCCATTATCATCTATATGTTTATCCAATGACCATTTAAATGCCCTTAATGTTAGCGAGTCCACTACTATTGCAGGCAGGGCATTCCACACCCTTACTACTCTCTGAGTAAAGAACCTACCTCTGACATCTGTCTTGTATCTATCTCCCCTCAATTTAAAGCTATGTCCCCTCGTGCTAGCCATCACCATCCAAGGAAAAAGGCTCTCACTGTCCACCGTATCTAATCCTCTGATCATCTCGTATGCCTCTATTAAGTCGCCTCTTAACCTTCTTCTCTCTAACGAAAACAGCCTCAAGTCCCTCAGCCTTCCCTCAAAAGATCTTTCCTCCATACCAGGCAACATCCTGGTAAATCTCTTCTGCACCCTTTCCAATGCTTCCACATCCTTCCTATAATGCGGCGACCAGAACTGCACGCAATACTCCAAATGCAGCCGCACCAGAGTTTTGTACAGCTGCAACATGACCTCATGGCACCGAAACTCAATCCCTCTACCAATAAAAGCTAACACACCGTACGCCTTTTTAACAACCCTATCAACCTGGGTGGCAACTTTCAGGGATCTATGTACATGGACACCGAGATCTCTCTGCTCATCCACACTACCAAGAATCTTACCATTAGCCCAGTACTCTGTATACCCGTTACTCCTTCCAAAATGAATCACCTCGCACTTTTCTGCATTAAACTCAATTTGCCACTTCTCAGCCCAGCTCTGTAGCTTATCTATGTCCCTCTATAACCTGCAACATCCTTCCGCACTGTCCACCACTCCACCGACTTTAGTATCATCCACAAATTTACTCACCCATCCTTCTACCCCCTCCTCCAGGTCATTTATAAAAATAACAAACAGCAGTGGCCCCAAAACAGATCCCTGTGGTACACCACTAGTAACTGAACTCCAGGCTGAATATTTCCCATCAACCACCACCCTCTCTTTGTCTTCTTCCAGCTAGCCAATTTCTGATCCAAACTGCTAAATCACCCTCAATCCCATGCCACCGTATTTTCTGCAATAGCCTACCGTGGGGAACCATGGGCGAAATTCTCCCGAAACGCCGCGATGTCCGCCGACTGGCGCCCAAACGGCGCCAATCAGACAGGCATCGTGCCACCCCAAAGGTGCGGAATGCTCTGCATCTTTGGGGGCCGAGCCTCAACATTGAGGGGCTAGGTCGACGCCGGAGGAATTTCCGCCCCGCCAGCTGGCGGAAACGGCCTTTGAAATGACATCTCGGGGCGGCGCATGCGCGGGAGCGTCAGCGGCCGCTGACAGTTTCCCACGCATGCGCAGTGGAGGGAGTCTCTTCCGCCTCCGCCATGGTGGAGACCGTGGCGGAGGCGGAAGGGAAAGAGTGCCCCCACGGCACAGGCCCGCCCGCGGATCGGTGGGCCCCGATCGAGGGCCAGGCCACCGTGGGCCAGATCGCCCCACGCCCCCCCCAGGACCCCGGAGCCTGCCCACGCCGCCTTGTCCTGCCGTTCAAAAGGTGGTTTAATCCACGCCGGCGGGTCAGGCAATTTATCGGCGGGACTTCGGCCCATCCGGGCCGGAGAATCCAGCGGGGGGGGCCCGCCAATCGGCGCGGCCCGATTCCCGCCCCCGCCGAATATCCGGTACCGGAGACTTCGGCAACCGACGGGGGCGGGATTCACGGCAGCCCCCGGCGATTCTCCAACCCGGCGGGGGGTCGGAGAATGACGCCCCTTATCAAACGCTTTACTGAAATCCAATTTCACCACATCAACTGCTTTACCCTTGTCCACCTGTTTGGTCACCTTCTCAAAGAACTCAATAAGGTTTGTGAGGCATGACCTACCCTTCAGAAAACCGTGTTGACTATCCCTAATCAAATTATTCCTTTCTAGATGATTATAAATCCTATCTCTCATAATCCTTTCCAAGACTTTGCCCACAACAGAAGTAAGGCTCACTGGTCTATAGTTACCGGGGTTGTCTCTACTCCCCTTCTTGAACAAGGGGACAACATTTGCTATCCTCCATAAGACCATACGACCATAAGACATAGGGGCGGAAGTAAGGCCATTCGGCCCATCGAGTCCACTCCGCCATTCAATCATGGCTGATTTCAACTCCATTTACCCGCTCTCTCTCCATAGCCCTTAATTCCTCGAGAAATCAAGAATTTATCAACTTCTGTCTTAAAGACACTCAACGTCCCGGCCTCCACCGCCCTCTGTGGCAATGAATTCCACAGACCCACCACTCTCTGGCTGAAGAAATTTCTCCTCATCTCTGTTCTAAAGTGACTCCCTTTTATTCTAAGGCTGTGCCCCCGGGTCCTAGTCTCCCCTGCTAATGGAAACAACTTCCCTACATCCACCCTATCTAAGCCATTCATTATCTTGTAAGTTTCTATTAGATCTCCCCTCAACCTCCTAAACTCCAATGAATATAATCCCAGGATCCTCAGACGTTCATCGTATGTTAGGCCTACCATTCCTGGGATCATCCGTGTGAATCTCCGCTGGACCCGCTCCAGTGCCAGTATGTCCTTCCTGAGGTGTGGGGCCCAAAATTGCTCACAGTATTCTAAATGGGGCCTAACTAATGCTTTATAAAGCTTCAGAAGTACATCCCTGCTTTTATATTCCAAGCCTCTTGAGATGAATGACAACATTGCATTTGCTTTCTTAATTACGGACTCAACCTGCAAGTTTACCTTTAGAGAATCCTGGACTAGGACTCCCAAGTCCCTTTGCACTTCAGCATTATGAATTTTGTCACCGTTTAGAAAATAGTCCATGCCTCTATTCTTTTTTCCAAAGTGCAAGACCTCGCACTTGCCCACGTTGAATTTCATCAGCCATTTCTTGGACCACTCTCCTAAAGTGTCTAAATCTTTCTGCAGCTTCCCCACCTCCTCCATACTACCTGCCCCTCCACCTATCTTTGTATCATCGGCAAAATTAGCCAGAATGCCCCCAGTCCCGTCATCTAGATTGTTAATATATAAAGAGAACAGCTGTGGCCCCAACACTGAACCCTGCGGGACACCACTCGTCACCGGTTGCCATTCCGAAAAAGAACCTTTTATCCCAACTCTCTGCCTTCTGCCTGACAGCCAATCGTCAATCCATGTTAGTACCTTGCCTCGAATACCATGGGCCCTTATTTTACTCAGCAGTCTCCCGTGAGGCACCTTATCAAAGGCCTTTTGGAAGTCAAGATAGATAACATCCATTGGCTCTCCTTGGTCTAACCTATTTGTTATCTCTTCAAAGAACTCTAACAGGTTTGTCAGGCACGACCTCCCCTTACTACATCCATGCTGACTTGTCCTAATCTGACCCTGCACTTCCAAGAATTTAGAAATCTCATCCTTAACAATGGATTCTAGAATCTTGCCAACAACCGAGGTTAGGCTAATTGGCCTATAATTTTCCATCTTTTTCCTTGTTCCCTTCTTGAACAGGGGGGTTACAACAGCGATTTTCCAATCCTCTGGGACTTTCCCGGACTCCAGTGACTTTTGAAAGATCATAACTAACGCCTCCACTATTTCTTCAGCTATCTCCTTTAGAACTCTAGGATGTAGTCCATCTGGGCCCGGAGATTTATCAATTTTTAGACCTCTTAGTTTCTCTAGCACTTTCTCCTTTGTGATGGCTACCATATTCAACTCTGCCCCCTGACTCTCCGGAATTGTTGGGATATTACTCATGTCTTCTACTGTGAAGACTGACGCAAAGTACTTATTTAGTTCCTCGGCTATTTCCTTGTCTCCCATCACAAAATTACCAGCGTCATTTTGGAGCGGCCCAATGTCAACTTTTGCCTCCCGTTTGTTTTTAATGTATTTAAAGAAACTTTTACTATAATTCCTAATGTTACTGGCTAGCCTACCTTCATATTTGATCCTCTCTTTCCTTATTTCTCTCTTTGTTATCCTCTGTTTGTTTTTGTAGCCTTCCCAATCTTCTGACTTCCCAATACTCTTTGCCACATTATAGGCTTTCTCTTTTGCTTTGATGCATTCCCTAACTTCCTTTGTCAGCCATGGCTGCCTAATCCCCCCTCTGATAACCTTTCTTTTCTTTGGGATGAACCTCTGCACTGTGTCCTCAATTACTCCCAGAAACTCCTGCCATTGCTGTTCTACTGTCTTTCCCACTAGGCTCTGCTCCCAGTCGATTTTCGTCAGTTCCTCCCTCATGCCCCTGTAGTTACCTTTATTTAACTGTAACACCTTTACATCTGATTCTACCTTTCTTTCAAATTGGAGATTGAATTCTACCATATTATGATCACTGCCTCCTAAGTGCTCCCTTACTTTAAGATCTTTAATCAAGTCTGGCTCATTACATAACACTAAGTCCAGAATGGCCTGTTCCCTCGTGGGCTCCATCACCAGCTGTTCCAAAAAGCCCTCCTGTAAACATTCAATGAATTCCCTTTCCTTGGGTCCACTGGCAGCATTATTTACCCAGTCCACCTGCATATTGAAGTCCCCCATGATCACTGTGACCTTGCCTTTCTGACATGCACTTTCTATTTTGTGGTGCATTTTGTGCCCCTGGTCCTGACCACTGTTAGGAGGCCTGTACATAACTCCCATTATGGTTTTTTTGCCTTTGTGGTTCCTCAACTCTACCCACACAGACTCCACATCATCTGACCCTATGTCATTTAGTGCTATTGATTTAATTTCATTCCTAATTAACAAGGCAACCCCACCCCCTCTGCCCACCTCCCTGTCTTTTCGATAGGTTGTGAATCCCTGGATGTTTAAATGCCAGTCCTGAACCCCCTGCAACCATGTCTCTGTGATGCCTACCACATCATACCTGTCAGTCACAATCTGGGCCACAAGCTCATCTACCTTGTTCCGTACACTGCGCGCATTTAAATATCGCACCTTTAATTCTCTATTGACCGTCCCTTTTTGTTTTCTTAGTGTGGTGGACCTTGGTTTACTGAGCCTTTCCATACACTGTCATATTTTGTGGGATGGGGACTATCGTAACCTCTCCTGAGTTTTGTCTTTTCGTGCTTTTTTGTATTCCTAAGCAGCTACGCTTCCCACTGATTACTTCACCTCTTGGTTCCCTGACTTTCCCTTCCCCCCCCCAATCTTTAGTTTAAAGTCCTATTGACCACCCTATTTATTCTTTTCGCCAGAACACTGGTCCCAGCTCGGTTCAGGTGGAGACCATCCCAACGGTATAGGTCCCCCCTGTCCCAAAACTGATGCCAGTGTCCCATGAAAAGGAACCCCTCTTTCCCACACCACTCTTTCAGCCACGTGTTAACTTCCCTTATTCTTGCCTCCCTATGCCAATTTGCACGTGGCTCGGGCAGTAATCCGGAGATTATGACCCTTGAGGACCTGTTTTTTAATTTGAATCCTAGCTCTTTATAATCTCTAAACAGGTCCTCTTTCCTAGACTTGCCTATGTTGTTGGTACCGACATGGACCACAACAACTGGATCCTCCCCCTCCCTCTCCAGTATCCTTTCAAGCCGGTCAGAGATGTCCCGCACCCTAGCACCGGGCAGGCAACATACCATGCGGGACTCTTTATCCTGCTCACAAAGGATACTATCTATCCCCCTGATAATAGAATCCCCTACAACTACAACTTGCCTATTTACTCCCTCCCCTTGAATGGCCTGCTGAACCATGGTGCCTTGGTCAGCTGACTCATCCTTCCTGCTGCCCTGTTCGCCATCCACACAGGGAGCAAGTGCCTCAACCCTGTTGGACAGAGTCAAGGGCTGAGGCTCCTGAGTTCCTGACTGCTGGTTCCCTCTACCTGCCTGACTTGCAGTCACACCCTGCTGTCCCTGGCCACTGGCAGGATTTAAACTACTTACTCTGACAGGTGTGACTGCCTCCTGAAACACAGTGTCCAGGTAAGTCTTCCCCTCCCGGATGTGCCTCAGTGTTTGAAGCTCAGACTCCAGCTCATCAACTCTGAGCCGGAGCTCTTCGAGCAGCCAACACTTACTGCAGATGTGGTCGCTGCAGCTCGCAATGGGATCTGCCAGCTCCCACATCAAGCAGCTCAAGCACATCACCTGACCAGCCATCACTAATTAATTAATTAGTTTAATTTAAGTTTATGAGTTTAGCTGTGTTTTTTTTTTTCTAAATTTGGGGCAGATTTGCTATCAACCACTCAGATCACAGCTTCCCTCTGACGTCACTTTTGGGAAAAAAACTGGAAAACAGGAAGTTTCCGTTAGGTTTTTATACTCACAGAGACTGCTCCTCCTCCTCCGAACGGCTCCCAAAATTAGGCCCGAAGAAAGAGAGAACAAAACAGTGGGGAAAAAGCACCTTCTCCCACTCTTCACCGAATTACCTCACTGCACCAAATTACCAAATTCTCACTCGGTCTGTATCTCTCTCACTCAGGCTGTGTCTCCTTGACCTGCGCAATGCTTACTAATGTGCGCTTTCTGTCTGTCTTTTATACAGACTTTAGGATGACTCACACTAAAACTTCAAAGAGAAGAAAACAATGTGTACCTTTGTGCCCCTTAACAGGCCTCAGGTGACTGCCAGATAACTGCCTCTCAGCAATTAGGGTGGGGGCAGCTTCAGCCAATCAGACACTAATCTACACTGCACTTTTAACTGAAAAACAGCAAAATTAGATGAACCACTTACCTTTCCTGGTTACCTCACTGCACCAAATTACCAAATTCTCACTCGGTCTGTATCTCTCTCACTCAGGCTGTGTGTCCTTGACCTGCACAATGCTAGGTCTTCTGGCACTATTCCTGTAGACAAAGATGACTTAAAGATCAAAGCCAAAGGCTCAGCAATCTCCTGCCTGGCTTCCCAGAGAATCCTAGGATAAATCCCATCCGGCCCAGGGGACTTATCTATTTTCACACTTTCCAGAATTGCGAACACGTCCTCCTTATGAACCTCAATCCCGTCCAGTCTAGTAGCCTGAGTCTCAGTATTCTCCTCGACAACATTGTCTTTTTCCTGTATGAATACTAACGAAAAATATTCATTTAACGCCTCTCCTATCTCCTCGGACTCGACGCAAAACTTCCCACTGCTGCCCTTGACTGGCCCTACTCTTACCCTAGTCATTCTTTTATTTCTAACATACCTATAGAAAGCTTTAGGGTTTTCCTTGACCCCACCTGCCAAAGACTTCTCATGTCCCCTCCTGGCTCTTCTTAGCTCTCTCTTTAGGTCCTTCCTAGCTAACTTGTAACTCTCGAGCACCCTAACTGAACCTTCATGTCTCATCTTTACATAAGCCTCCTTCTTCCTCTTGACAAGTCTTTCGGCTGCTTTAGTAAGCCACGGTTCTCTTGCTCGACCACTTCCTCCCTGCCTGACAGGTACCTACTTATCAAGGACACGCAGTAGCTGTTCCTTGAACAAGCTCCACGTTTCCATTGTGCCCATCCCCTGCAGTTTTCCTATCCATCCGATGCAGCCTAAGTCTTGCCTCATCGCATCATAATTGCCTTTCCCCCAGATATAACTCCTACCCTGCGGTATATACCTATCGCTTTCCATCGCTAAAGTAAACGTATTCGAATTGTGGTCACATCCCATAAATGAATTTAAAGAAGACAAACCTGCCCACTCCAGCACTAATTCTGTCTTCTCTCTGCTCCAGCTACCAGCGGGGATGGGCTGAGACACCCCTCCAGCCAGCGAATCGGCTCCAGCCCCCAGTCCATCTCAGATGAGGAGGATGAGGATCCACTCAATGAGGAGCCATCACTTCACCCTCCACCAGCGCAGAGACACACACTCAGTGGCCGCACGTTCTAAAGTAGCTTTCGCTTCACAAGTTGGTGATCACCTCCCCAACATTGACACCGGCAGAGGCAGTGACAGCCGAGGTCTCTGACACCAGATGGACTGCTGGCGACGAGGTCCCTGCAGAGTCCATGTCAGATGGCCAGTTTCAACAATCAGTCCAGAGAGAAATGTTGGGGATGCAGAGAGAGGCCAGGGCTATCAGACAGAGTTGTCAGAGGCTGTCAACAGACGAGACCAAAGGCATGGAGGAGTCCGTCCACATTCTATCTGAGGTTATGGCTCCAGCAGCAAGCCCATCGAAGTCTCAATGGAAAGGGTGGCGGCCGCAGAATGCACAGTTTCTGCCTTATTTCTACAAACCATCCTACAAACCATCACTCCAGCCATGGGTGTGTTCTAACAGACACTAAGTGAGCGGACAAAGAGGCACCTCAATCTCATTCCAGGTCCCCTTCTCTCCGAGGAGTCAGGGAGGGCCCCTGGGCGCCCAACAGGAGGAGGAGCAGCATCCAGACACCCCAGAGGCATCGACTCAGGACATTCCAAGGATGCATCCTTTATTCCTTAGCCACATGCGGACAATCACTGGGAGTTAAATATAATGCAGAAACTGGACTGGACTAGCCATATTAATACTGTGGCTACCAGAGTAGGTCAAAGGCTAGGAATCGTACGGCGAGTAACTCACCTCCTGACCCCCCAAATCTTGTCCACCATCGACAAGGCACAAGTCAGGAGTGTAATGGAATATTCTCTACTTGCCGCCTGGATGAGTGTAGCTCCAACAACACTCAAGAAGCTCGACACCATCCAGGACAAAGCAGCCCTGCTTGATTGCTCCCCCTTCCATAAACATTCAAACCCTCCACCACCAACAAACACTCTCCACCACCAGCGAACAATGGCAGCCGTGTGTACCATCTTTGTCTGATTACACCTCTGCTTTCCAAATGCTGTGCTAGGAAATCCTTGATAATGGACTCCAGCAACTTCCCTAATACCGACGTTAGGCTCACTCTACAGTTTGCGGTTCTCTCTGTCTCCCTTTTTGAATAGCGGGGTTACATTCGCTACCCTCCAATCTGTAGGAACCATTCCAGAGTCCAAAACATTTTGGGAAATGACCACCAATGGATCTACTATTTCTAGGGTCACCTCCTTAAATTCCCTGGGATGAAGATTATCAGGCTCTGGAGATCTGTCCACCTTCATTCCCATTAATTTCCCGAAAACCATTTCTCTGCTAATAATAATTTCCTTCGGCTCCTCACTAAAACTTGTGCTTCTCAGAACGTCCGCTACATTATTCATGTCTTCCTTTGTGAAGACATGAATAAAGTATGAATTTAGTTTCTCAGCCATTTCTTTCTTCCCTGTCATGAATTCCTCCATTTCTGACTGTAAGGGGCCGACATTAGTTTTTATCAATCTTACTTTACATCACGATAGAAACTTTTACAGTCAGTTTTTATGTTCCCGCTAGTTTATTCTCATATTCTATTTTCCCCTTCTGAATCAATCCCTTGGTCTGCCTTTGCTGAATTTAAACTGTTCCCAATCCTCCGGTCTATTGCTTTTGCTTTTGCTAATTTGTTTGCCTCATCTTTGAATCTCATACTAATTCTAATTTCACTTGAAAGTCATGGTTTGGCCACAATTCCCTTTCTACTCTTGTGATTAAAACGATGCTCCGGCACTTCTGAGTGCTTTTCAGTATTAACAAGGATACTAAATTATCATCAAATGATTTGTCAATACAGAGTGGACCTCACCTCTCCCAGATGCCAGGGAAATATTGCACTTCAACCTTGCAGGTTTCTGACCAATGCAGGATCAGCCCCTGCCTCGTCTCTGATCTTACCAGGATCCCGCTCTCTGTGCTTTCAAAGGTCACCTAACGCACAGGTTTGCATCCATGGTGTAGCATGTCACACACAGCATCCTGAGGTGCCATGGCATCCTGGGATTCAGTATCAAGATGCACCTCATCATTAATCATGCGTTGGGAGTTGGCATTTGAGAGATATTGCTGTGCTGATTTAACTCTGTCTTCAGATGCTCACAAGACAATGATTGACGGGTGACTTTACTCTTGCAGCCATTCAGCGAAGTGCCTGTCAAACTGCTATAAGTGCAATGATGTTTGTCGTCACGTTTCTGTCCTCATGTGAAGGCTGCCTCAGCCAGTGAAATGTTCGTCTCATGTTAGAAAAGATTACACAATGTGCAGTTGCTTCAGATTGAGTGCTGGGGAGTAATTACCCATTGCACACTAGCCACGTGCTCCCGAGGACACCGGGCCTTCTAATGATGAGTCCATCGTTAGCCTTCAAGGTTCCTATTCAGTTAAAGATTGATGACTCTGATTAGATGGCTATCATGACAGAAGGTCTAGTTCTGTTCCCTGCCTCGAGGGGACAAGAGAACTGCGCTCATATCAGCCGATCTCCATCTTACTCCCCCTGAAACCTTGTTGCTATGAGGATGTAGAACCAGAGGAATGTTACAGTACACATAGAGGCCATTCAGCCCATCATGTCTGCGTCAGCCACAAAACAGGAAAACGAAACTAGCCACTCATTTTAGTCCCACTTTCCAGCACCCAGTCCCTGGCCCTGCAGGTCACAGCTCTTCAGATGAAGATCCGGGTACCATTTACACGAGTTGAGAGGTTCAGCTTCAATCACCAACTTAGGCAGCGATTCCCAGACAGCCACCACCCTCTGGGTGAGAAAAACTTTCCTCGTGTCCATGAGTTAAGGAGCCAAACTCCTTCAATTGGCATTTGACACGTTAACAATCCTCAGCTGTGTCTCGATCTCCATGTCTTCAGCCTGAAATTATTCGAGTGCCCTTTCAGCCAGCCCAGAACTGTATTTATTGACTCCTCCCACACACCCTTTGACCCCTCCCCGCGACACTTTTCCACTTATTTTTCAACTGCAGAATTTCAGGTCTCTGTTGAAATGAAAATGAAATGAAATGAAAATCGCTTATTGTCACAAGTAGGCTTCAAATGAAGTTACTGTGACAAGCCCTAGTTGCCACATTCCGGCGCCTGTTCGGGGAGGCTGGTACGGGTTTCAATTCCAGTTTGCGACCGCTTCCATCTTTCCTTTCTTAACCTCCACATGCCTTCTATCCTCCTCTATCTTCACCACATCCAAATTCCTCTTGCTCCAATCACTCTCCTGCCTCCCGCGGTCATCGTAGAGCCAATCATCATCGTGTTTAACGTTCCTGTCCTCCCCCTGAACACTTTGCTGTTGATGTTCCGATGCATTATGTCACCCAGACCCCTCCCTTTCTTAAAGTCACATGCACTGTGACTGTCAAAGACTCCCAAAGACCCGGTTACCCCAAGACACCATCCAAAATCCACCCATGACTTACCAGCTCCCAACCTACAGATAACAGATATTTCCTTGGCTGTGACTGTGCCGCCTGCCACCAGGACAAAACCTTCAACCCCAGGATCCACATATTTAAACGACTGACGATGCCATGCATAAGATGCTGTGTATAACTGTCAGTTCTCAAGAGGTCTTCCCGGAACTAAGACATACAAGCCATGTCATGGCCACTAGCCAATGGCTCACATAGCCCCAGGACTATCTTCAGAATCTGAACACAACAGTGTGGCCTCAAGTCGAGGACAGTCAAACTCTGCTCCTTTACAACTCCCTCCCTCGCAATATTGCCCCTGTCTTCCCCTTCACCCCCTCATGCTCCAGTCCCCTGGCCCAGGCATGCCTCTGTCTCTCCGCACCCCCCCCCCTTCCCTGTAGTCTTGCTGATGGTCAGCAGCTTTGAAAGATGTAGCAATTCAGCTGTTAAACGTCAACAAGAGCAACGTCTGCAAATCCCAAAGTTGCCAGTGCAGTGGAGGTCGGCAGGTGCGCCCCACTGTTACACGTTCATGAATCAGACCAATCTAATTATCCGCTGGTGGGGCAATTATGGGGGTGATTCTGGTGAGTTGGCTTTTTCATGAGTATTCATGACATGGAAATACAAACAAACATGGTTCCTGACATCGATCCGAGGGTAAGTCGCCTCATCATTAACCGTCAGGAGGACGGAATTCAGATTGGTTTCCACACCAGCGGGTAACTAACTTTTACCATCACACCAAATTCCTGGACCTTATTGGTTCTCTGTAAAGCAACTCCACAGGAACCACACTCCCCCTTCTCTGTACAACTGCAGTTACAGCTACTTATTCAATGCTCGTTTGAAAACTCCAGCTGGATCTTTCTCCATCGCACTCTGAGGCAAAGCTTTCCAGATGCTGCATTCTCTGCATAAATGTAAATTTCCTCCTGTTGTCTTTGGTTTCTTTTTATTCATTCATGGCATTTAGGAGGCACTGCGGTGCAGTGGGTGGCACCCCCCTCCTGCTGTACCAGGAGCTCTGGGTTCGAGTCCAATGCAAGGACATGTTGGTCATAGAGGAAGCGTTCAACGTGGTTCAACAGGCTGACAACCAGCCCAGAAATCCTTCCACCACTGTTTCCCAAAATGTAAAAACAAACCTTTTGGTGGGTGTGGAGATGCAGCAACATTCATGGTGTGTGGGCTCACAGAGATACACAGAGAGATGGAGAGGGAAACAGCTGATGCTGCTGAGAAAAGTAGAAAAAAGACTAATTTTGTTGTTAGTCACCAAGAAGGATGCAGCTGAGAACTATTCTCTCTTTGAGGAGAGCAGGCTTTTGGAAATTTAGAGTCACTAGGTTGGGCCTTGCTGCTGGAAGCCAGTTGAGAGTTACTCCGAAGACTCTCAGACCAAGCTTTAAAGGACACGAGAAGACCGGCCGAGGTGTGGCTGGGAGAAGAGAGCCTGTGAAAAATCCAGGAGGAACTTGGGACTGAATCTTCAAGGCCTCACATCTCCTGAGAATGTGGCAGAAAGCATTTCAGTTATGTTAATTGGAAGTAAATGTTCTTTAGTTCGATGTAGTAGTTGCCTGTTAATAAATGTTGATTTTATTTGTTACTGTCAAAGACATTAAACGAGAAATCTTGTTTGATTCTTTCCTTTGCTCACTGGGAAGTTTGTGTCTCTTTTTAAAATTGGTCAATATCTAAGGGGATCGTATCTACACTAACTGAGGTTTGGAGAAAAATGTAATCTCGGTGTTTATCTGGATTGCTGAAGCACTTTGTTCTAAAGGAACCCCCGAGTCCTAATTTAACAGCGCCTGCTCAGTGATCAAAATCAGAGGGCAATACGAAGAGAACCCAGAATTTGAACAAGTTCCGTAGAGCTGTGATATTAAATCATTTGACATTCTTACAGAACTAGATTATAAGGAAAGGAATTGCAAAAGAACTGGCCAAACAATCCACAAAGACAAAGGATAGATGGTACAGTATTACATAAACAACATGTTTATTAAACTAGCAGAACTAGGTTAGCTCACTTGGCTGGGTGGTGGGTTCGAGCGAAGCCAACAGCTGTGGGTTCAGTTCCTGCACCAGCTGAGGTTATTCATGAAGTCCCTACCTTCTAAACCTCGCCCCTCACCTGAGTCACCACCAGTCAGCTCTCAAAGGGTGGAACAGCTTCTGGGACTGTAGTGGCATTTACACTTCACATGATTTTCACTTCCTCTCAAAACATTTTAAAACCGAGACCCTGAAATTAATTCAACGCATTCTTCAGAAAAGTCAATGTATTGTAACAGAGGCATGGGCGGGATTCTCCGACCCCCGCCGGGTCGGAGAATCGCCAGGGGGAGGTGTGAATCCCGCCCCCGCTGGCCGCCAAATTCTCCAGCACCCAAAATTTGGCGGGGGCGGGAATCGTGCCGTGCCGGCCGTCGAGCACCCCCCACCCCCCCCCGGCGATTCTCCGGCCCGCGATGGGCCAAAGTCCCGCTGCTGTCATGCCAGTCCCGCCGACGTGAATCAAACCACCTCCCTTATCAATGGGACTGGCAGCGCGGTCGGGGGCACGGGGCGATCTGGCCCCGTGCGGTGCCCCCACGGTGGCCTGGCCCGCGATTGGGACCCACCGATCCGCGGGCGGGCCTGTGCTGTGGGGGCACTCTTTTCCTTCCACCACAGCCACAGCCTCCGCGATGGCGACGCGTAAGAGACACCCCTATGCGCATGCGCGGGGTTGATGTCAGCAGCCGCTGACGCTCCCGTGCATGCGCGGACTTCCGCCGACCGGCGAAGTCCTTTCGGTCCCACCTGGCGGGGCACCAAAGGCCTTTCCCATCGGCTGCCGCCGCGCCAACCACTCCGGCGCGGGCCGAGCCCCTCAAGGTGAGAGCTTGGCTCCTAAAGGTGCGGAGAAAGCGGCCCGACGCCGGAGTGGTTCCCGCCACTCCATCCCGCCGGGACCCCCCGCCCTGCCGGGTAGGGGAGAATCCCGCCCATGAATCCATTTGTTTTCGATGGCTGAATGTTGTTTAAACTCCTTACAGAAAGTTGCTGAAGGAAGAGACCAGAAGTCAATGTTTAAGGTAGCAAATAATAATAACAATAATCTTTATTGTCACAAGTAGGCTTACATTAACACTGCAATGAAGTTACTGTGAAATCCCCTAGTCGCCACATTCCGGCGTCTGTTCAGGTTCACTGTTTTCATAAGAAAAATGATTGAGATAATTTCCATGTATTGAATGTTTTTTGTGATCAATGAGAGATGGGCTGGATTCTCCGATTTGCAGACTAAGAGCCAGTGTGCGAACAGTGCCGTTTTCTGCCCGAAAAAATGGCGCAAAACCGGCACCGATCCTTCATCCAGTGGGGGGTTAGCAGCCCCACAGCAAAAGCCCTGGCTTTACCTGCAGATACAGGCGGAGAATTGCTGGGCCCATGGCCATGCATGCGCATGGCGGTGGCCTGCAGTGGCTGTGCCATAAAACATGGCGCAGGCCGTGCGCGGATCCGGCCTTCCAAAAACTGCCCCACTGTAATCAGCCTCGCCCCCCCTAACCGCGGAACTGCTGAGTTCTGAGGTTTGCCCATGGTGGATACTATATGAATTGGGAGGAAGGGTGTAAGGGTGAATGCTTGTGGGTGGGTGTATGGACTTGCTTGTGTTGGCACTAAGTTGGGATGGGGGCATGAAAGGACATAGGGTAGCTAGAGGGGCATGGGTTGACATGGATGTAAGAAGGGCAATGGAAGTGGGCAGAGAGGCACGCACTACATCGGTTGACATGGTTGGGGGAAGGGGGCTGAATGGGGGGGGGATGAAGTGGGGCGAAGGGCTTTTTTTGTTTTAATCATTTTTTAACGAAATGCAACAAAGTGTTGGAGGACAGAAATAGGCCTTCACCCAGCACATCCCCGCCCACAGCTTCCACATTCATTCCAGGGGCACTGGGCCCAGCCTCTAATCCAGCCCCCTTCCCGGGAATGAAAATGAAAACATGGGCCGCCGTTTTAAAGGCTGGGTTTGCAGAGCTGGGAATTCTCTGTCCCTGGGCATCCAGCCTGGCAGCCGAATCCGGGACAATCTTCCGAGTGACAATTGCTGCAACTGCCATCATCACTGGAATGACAATTTTAAACATGTTTTCACCATTACGATCCAGTGACGACCCTGAATAGTTTACAATTCGATTACACCAAATGTAAGACACACTTAATTTTCCGAGAAGAAAATTGAAAACAAATTGCTCTGTTTCTGAAGCAGCTGCTGCATGAAAAGGCACAAAGACCTTTCCAGTCCAGATAATGAGTGGAGTGTACCAGCTGCCATTGTGCACAATTACCTGCCACTGAAGGAGAGAAATATAACTTTCAAACAATAATTAATTGAGAACAGAACACTGATCCAGTCCACCTTCCTTAGAGAAGGCAACAAAAATGCTTATTCAAGTCAGGGTCAAACTGTGCAGAATGAATAAATAAAGATCACTGAGGAGCAAAGAGAGTGAAGAAATGTAACAAACAGGGGAGAGAAAATAGAAAAAGGCTAAAGAAGGATTATTCAGGTCACTCATGAAAAATGAATGCAATAAATACATTTTAAAATTTATTTCCAGGATGTAGGGGTCGCTGGTTAGGCCGCATTTATTGCCCATCCCTCGTTGCTTTTCAGAAGGTGGTGGTGAGTTTTCTTCTTGCAGTCCTTGAGGTGTAGGTAGACCTGCTGTGCTGTTAGGGAGGGAGTTCCAGGACTTTTCCCCAGTGACAGTGAAGGGACAGCAATATATTTCCCAAACAGGATGGTGAGTGACTTGGAGGGGAACCTCCAGGTGGTGGTGTTCCCAGGTATCTGCT
Source organism: Scyliorhinus torazame (assembly GCF_047496885.1). Lineage (NCBI taxonomy): Eukaryota > Metazoa > Chordata > Chondrichthyes > Carcharhiniformes > Scyliorhinidae > Scyliorhinus > Scyliorhinus torazame. The sequence goes on from NC_092719.1 coordinate 599,577, forward strand.
GCTCTTCTAGATGGGTGGGTTCCTGTTGTGGGTTTGGAAGGTGCTGTCTAAGGAGCCTTGATGAGTTCCTGCAGTGCATCTTGTAGATGGTACACACGGCCGCCACTGTACATCGTTGGTTGAGGGAGTGACTGTTTGAGACTAAGATGGCAATCAAGCGGGATGCTTTGTCCTGGATAGTATTGCGCTTTTTGAGTGTTATTGGAGCTGCACTCATCCAGGCAAGTGGAGAGTAATCCATTACACTCCTGACTTGTGCATTGTAGATGTTGGCAGGCTTTGGTGGGTCAGGATTCCTAGCCTTGACCTGCACTTGTAGCCACTATATGTATGGCTAGTACCGTTAATTTTCTGGTCACAAGATGTTGTTTGTGAGGGATTCAGTGATGGTAATGCCACTGACTGTCAAGGAGCGATGGTTAGATTCTTTCTTGTAGGGGATGGTCAGAACCTGGCACTTGTGTGGCACAAATGTAATTTGCCACTTGTCAGCCCAAGCCTGGATATTGTCCAGGTCTTGCTGCATTTGGACAGGGACTGCTTCATTATCTGAAGAGTCGCGAATGGTGCTGAACATTGTGCAGTCATCAGCGAACATCCCCACTTCTGACCTTATGATGGAAGGAAGGTCATTGATTAAGCAGCTGAAGATGGCTGGGTCTAGGACACTACCCTGAGGAACTCCTGCAGTGATGTCCTGGAGCTGAGATGATTGACCTCCAACCATCACAACCACCTTCCTTTGTGCCGGGAATGACTTCAACCAGCGGAGAGTTTTCCCCCTGATTCCCATTGACTCCAGTTTAGCTCGGGCTCCTTGATGCCACACTCGGTCAAACGCTGCCTTGATGTCAAGGGCAGTCACGCTCATTTATTGGAGTTAGTACCTTTAATTTATCCACAAATTGACACAGTAAAGCATCTGAAACTCTGTCTGATGTAAAGATGTGAATGGAATGTACTTCATACTTAAACCATCATTAAAGCTATTTTGTATGCAATACTCGAACTATGATCAGGAGAATGACCCAGAGGTTGGTTTAGTAAGAGACTCCTCTCAACACTACGAGCAAATACAAGATGATCAAAGCTCCAGGCAGAATAATTATTTGCCAGCAACATCCAATCATTCCTTTCCTTTTTTCTCATATCAGAGACTGATGACTAATTCATTTTATCTTGGCATTTAGATGATCATTATTTCAATCTTTGAGTAATCATTTAGAAACATAAAAAAACATAGAAAAATAGGAGCAGGAGGAGGTCTTTTGGCCCTTCGAGCCTGCTCCGCCATTCATCATGATCATGGCTGATCATCCAATTCAATTGTCTAATCCCGCTTTCCCCCATATCCTTTGATCCCCTTCGCCCTAAATGCGATATCTAACTGCTCCTTGAAACCATACAATGTTTTGGACTCAACTACTTCCTGAGTTAATGAATTCCACAGGCCGACCACTCTCTGGGTGAAGAAATTTCTCCTCATCTCTGTCCTAACTGGTCTTCCCAATATCTTCAGACTGTGACCCCTGTTTCTAGACACATCCACCATCAGGAATATCCTTCCTGTATCTACCCTGTCCAATCCTTTCAGAATTTTATAGGTTGCTATGAGACCTCCCCTCAATCTTCTGAACTCCAGCGTATACAATGCTAACCAATTCAATCTCTCCTTGTACGCCAGTACTGTCACCTCCTCAGGAATCAGTCAGCATGGTAGCACAGTGGTTAGCACATTGTTTCACAGCTTCAGGGACCCAGGTTCGATTCCCGGCTTGGGCCACTATCTGTGTGGAGTCTGCACGTTCTCCCCGTGTCTGCGTGGGTTTCCTTCGGGTGCTCCGGTTTCCTCCCATAGTCCAAAGATGTGCAGGTTTGGCGGATTGGCCATGATAAATTGCCCTTAGTGTCCAAAAAGGTTATGTGGGGTTACTGGGTTATGTGGATAGGGTGGAGACGGGGGCCTAGGTAGGGTGCTCTTTCCAAGGGCTGGTGCAGACTCGATGGGCCGAATGGTCTCCTTCTGCACTGTAAATTCTATGATTCCATAATAAACCTTCGCTGCACTCCCTCAATAGCTAGAACATCCTTACTCGGATAAGGAGACCAAAACTGCACACAATACTCCTGGTGTGGCCTCATAAAGGCCCTGTATAATTGTCCCAAAACATCCCTGCTCCTGATCGCGAATCCACTCGCAATGATGGCCAACATACCATTAGCCTTCTTTACCGCCTGCTGTACCTGCACGCTTACCTTCAGTGACTGGTGTACAAGGACACACAGGTCTCATTGCACTTTTTAACTCCTAATTTATGGCCCCTCAGATAACAATCTGCCTTCTTGTTTTTGCTACCAAAGTGGATAACCTCGCATTTCTCCAAATTATACTGCATCTGCCATTCATTTGCCCACTCACTCAACTTGTCCAAATCACACTGAAGCATCTCTGCATCCTCCTCACAGCTCACCTTCCCACCCAACTTGGTGTCATCTGCAAATTTGGAGATATGACATTTTGTTCCCTCATCTAAATCATTCATTTTTATCGTGAATAGCTGGGGTCCCAGCACCAATCCCTGCGGTACCCCACTAGTCACTGCTGGGGTCCCAGCACCGGTCCCTGCGGTATCCCACTAGTCACTGCTGGGGTCCCAGCACCAATCCCTGCCGTACCCACTGGTCACTGCCTGCCATTTGGAAAAAGACCCGATAATTCCTACTCTTTGTTTCCTGTCTGCCAACCAGTTTTCTATCCATCTCAATACACTACCCCTAAACCTATGCGCTTTAATTTTACACACGAATCTTTTCTGCAGGACTTTGTCAAAAGCCTTCTGGAAGTGCAAATATACTACATTCACTGGCTCCCCCTCATCAACTCTACTAGTTACAGCCTCAAAGAATTCCCGTAGATTTGTCAAGCATGATTTCCCTTCATAAATCCGTGCTGACTCTGTCCGATCCTGCCTCTATTTTCTAAGTGCTCAGCTCTAAAATCCTTGATAATGGATTCCAGAATTTTCCCCACTACTGACATCAGGCTTACTGGTCTATAACGATCATGGTGATGATAATTTTTATAATTGTACTTCTTGAGATTTTTGTAAATAGAAAACAAAGACAAAAAAACACTGGAAGATGCACAAAGTCTCCGAGACCTAATTATCTACAATGAAAATCAATCTACTGCTCAGCGAGGGTAATCTGGAGGGAGAGACCAGTCAGCCATTCAGTTCCCAACGCTTTGTCTTGGCTCCACATCCAAACTCAGGAATATCAGCAAAGTTCCCATACATTTTGATGCAGAATCCAGTCTCCACTGGCAGCAGAAAACTTACTCATGCTCAACATAATTATCTTTTTATTTTTCAATGGATGTGAACATTAGTGGTAATGCAGTCCATATCTCATTGTCCTTGAGAAGTTGGTGGTAAGCCACCTTCTTGAGCTGAAACAGTCCACTTGGTGCAGATGCACCGACAGTTCCAGGGTTTGATCTGCTGGTCAATGAGCCACTTTGGACTCAGATATTTAAACTGCGTCTTTAGCAGTGAGGAGCACACACTTCATATCGAGCAACTGATCGGAGTTTCTGAGTCGGTCGAGCACAGTGGGGGTAACAGGTGGTTGGTGCATTTCTGTTTTTCCTGAACCCACAAAAGCCCCCCTAGAAAAGACGGAGGGATTTTGGAGAAGCAGGCCACTAACAGTCCCTCTGAGATCAGCTGACCCTGGTTTGTACAATTGAAAATAGCATCAACATCAACTTGTATTTACATAGCGCCTGTAACATAGTAAAACATCCCACAGCACAGGAGCATAATCAAACACAATTGAATGAGAAGCCACGTAAGGAGATATTAGGACAAGTCTCCAAACCCTTGGTGAAAGAGGCTGGTTTGAAGGAGTAACTTAGAGGAGGAGAGAGAAGATTATCAGGAGGGTGTCGGGCATCTATTATCGCCTGAATTTCAACTGTCAACCTGTGGTCCCGCTGCACCTAAATCCCACAGCAATATCTGTTTCTGTTGGGTATCTGTGCGTATATGTTAATTGGGGAAATGATCTTGGTTCTGACTTCTGTATCAAATCTCTAAGATAGTAATTGGTCTGGTTTCCTCTCCAGATGCAGTTGGAAAGAAATCATTGTGTCGCGGAAAGAGATATTTGCCCAGTCCAATGAGATAATTCTCTATATAACTGAGAAGCAAGGGCTAATCTGTCAGACAGTCATCTCAATCAGTCAAGTCTCTTAACAGCAGGAAAAGCCCTCAGGCAAATACCTTAACACCAAAAACACTTTTACAAATGTTTCTTTTCAATTCATGAATTTGTGAAATGATCAGGCAGCAGAATGAAATTCATATCTTCATTGTCCACATAAAGTCACCCTGCGAACATGGAGGTAACGGGACACAAACCCCTACAACTCATTCTCAGAACAAGTCCCACAGTGTGAAATGTTTCCATCTCTCACCCTTACGTTCTAACCCAGATATGATTAATCGATGATGAATGCTGGGTAATTTAAGCTGTGCTGTAATAACTCCTGGGAATTATTTTGAAACTCTCCAAGGTGAAATCCAGTGAAAACAGCAGCCACCAGAGAACAGGCAATCCCATCAGCTGTCATTAGATTGAGATCATGTCCCAAAGGTGAACATTCACTGTGCGACTCAATCTCTTTCTTACTTCTGCAGTCGGTATAAAGATGGCATTAACCTACTGAGTAAAATATGAAATTTAATTACTTTTAAGATACATTTTACACAACAAAGCTGATCATAACCCTACATTTCAACTTCCTGGAATGATCAACAAATTCAAAACACTTGGCACCAGACTCTTAAAGGGCCTGGGATTGGGGTTGGGATCGGAGGGGGATTCCTTGTGGCCATCTCCAAGGCTATCCACTGTCTTAATCCCAACCAGGAGCTATTTTCAATGAGGGCAGTTCACATCAAATTGACTGACCATTAGCAGGTGGTGGGCAACCAATTAAGGTCAATTATTTTTAATGACTGTGCCTATTTTAGCCAGGTACCCGTGCTGCGCCAGGTTCAGCCAACAATGTGGACACTCAATGTCCATGCCAATGTGCCAAAGTAAATGGACCCGTGCAGCAGCGAGAAGGGACCCCCCCACCCCAAACCCGCACCACAACCCCTCCCCCACTTGGTCGGCCACACCTAACCCCATCTCTACCAGGCCAAGAACAGCCATCTAGCAACAGCTGCGGCCACTGGTGTCTCTTGGAGAGGTTCCTCATTGGCCGTCCCCTTTAGCACCACTGAGCACTGACAGATCTCCCATTGGGATCACTGTGTAACCGGATCTCCTATTGGGATCACTGCGTAACCTGATCTCCCTTTGGGATCACTGCGAAACCGGATCTCCCTTTGGGATCACTGCGTAACCGGATCTCCCTTTGGGATCACTGTGTACCTGGAACTCCCATTGGGATCACTATGTAGCCGGATCTTCCATTGGGATCACTGTGTAACTGGATCTCTCATTGGGATCACTGTGTGCAGATGGATCTTCAATTGGGATCACTGTGTGCTGACCGATTTCCCATTGGGATCAATGTGTAGCCGGATCTCCCATTGGGATCACTGTGTGACCGGATCTCCAATTGGGATCACTGTGTACCTGGAACTCCCATTGGGATCACTGTGTAACCGGATCTCCCAATGGGATCACTGTGTAACCGGATCTCCCTTTGGGATCACTGTGTGCTGCCGAATCTCCCATTGGGATCACTGTGTACCTGGATCTCCCATTGGGATCACCGTGCAACTGGATCTCCCATTGGGATCACTGTGCAACCGGATCTCCCATTGGGATCACTGTGAACTGGATCTCACATTGGGATCACTGTGTGCTGCCGGATCTCCCATTGGGATCACCGTGCAACTGGATCTCCCATTGGGATCACTGTGTGCTGACAGATCTCCCATTGGGATCACTGTGTAACCGGATTTCCCATTGGGGTCACTGTGTAGCTTGATCTCCCATTGGGATCACTGTGAACTGGATCTCCCATTGTGATCACTGTGTAACCAGATCTCCCATTGGGATCACTGTGTAGCTGGATCTCCCTTTGGGATCACTGTGTGCTGCCGGATCTCCCATTGGGATCACCGTGCAACTGGATCTCCCATTGGGATCACTGTGTGCTGACAGATCTCCCATTGGGATCACTGTGTAACCGGATCTCCCATTGGGATCACTGTGTAGCCGGATCTCCCATTGGGATCACTGTGTAACCGGAACTCCCATTGGGATCACTGTGTGCTGCCGGATCTCCCATTGGGATCACTGTGTAGCCGGATCTCCCATTGGGATCACTGTGTAACCGGAACTCCCATTGGGATCACTGTGTGCTGCCGGATCTCCCATTGGGATCACTATGTAACCGGATCTCCCATTGGGATCACTGTGTAGCCGGATCTCCCATTGGGATCACTGTGTAACCGGAACTCCCATTGTGATCACTGTGTGCTGCCGGATCTCCCATTGGGATCACCGTGCAACTGGATCTCCCATTGGGATCACTGTGCAACCGGATCTCCCATTGGGATCACTGTGAACTGGATCTCCCATTGGAATCACTGTGTAACCAGATCTCCCATTGGGATCACCGTGTAGCTGGGTCTCCCTTTGGGATCACTGTGTGCTGCCGGATCTCCCATTGGGATCACTGTGCAACTGGATCTCCCTTTGGGATCACTGTGTGCTGACAGATCTCCCATTGGGATCACTGTGCAACCGGATCTCCCATTGGGATCACTGTGCGCTGACAGATCTCCCATTGGGATCATTGTGTAACCGGATCTCCCATTTGGATCACTGTGTAACCGGATCTCCCATTGGGATCACTGTGAAGCCGGATCTCCCATTGGGATCACTGTGTAACCGGATCTCCCATTGAGATCACGGTGTAGCCGGATCTCCCATTGGGATCACTGTGTAACCGGATCTCCCATTGAGATCACGGTGTAGCCGGATCTCCCATTGGGATCACTGTGTAACCGGATCTCCCATTGGGATCACGGTGTAGCCGGATCTCCCATTGGGATCACTGTGTAACCGGATCTCCCATTGGGATCACTGTGTGCTGATGGATCTCCCATTGGGATCATTGAGCATTGATTTTCCTCGATTGAACGGAAAGCCCCTCGCTGGTCTTTAATTGGCTGGATCATTGTGGATTACGTGGGGCGTGACAAAAGCACAGGTGCAGGATTTAGACCCAGAATTTGCCTCTCGTTTTGGTTCCCGATCCCCATGTGACAACCAGGCCTCTATCAGTAGGTCAGACACCCAGAAAACTTACGTGCTGTTCGGGCACCTAAAATGCAAAAATACTGGAAAATGAGCTTTGCAGAGTTAATCCCGGATGTTTTCCTGAATACCAGTGAATTATTAATGTACAGTTTGTTAAATTCTGTTCCCTATCGCAGCCAACATTCTGCGAACCTGGGGCTGCAAAGGCAAATACGTCTTCTAACTGAGGTGTTTTCAGAATCTCAATGACAGAGTCAATGACATCACTATTCTGTGGTTTCTGGGGATAGAATTTTTATTTCTCACTTGTATCAAAGTTGTGTAAAGACATTGAAACTGTACAACAAATGAACAATTACAGGTTTAAAGCCAGATGGCGGAGATGAAGACTATTGCACGACCAGATCCTCATCAGGCCATCCTCATTGAGACATGCATCCGGCACATTCAAGCCTCAAGTATTCCTGGATTTTAGGTCCCTGAGCAATCTGTGATTATAGCTTCTAGGGAATGATTTATAGGAAATAAATAAATGAGAATGTGAATGTAATTTGCTAACACAGATTTTTGCACAAAGCCTCCTGCAGCTGCATTCTGATTCCTTTTTAATCGAGTCTGACTTCAAACCAAGATTTGTGATGAAAGGTTATTAGGAAAAGAAATAAATGGACTCTTGCCAGCAACACTCACATCTCAGTAACAGACTAGACCCGATTTAAATAGGAAACAGCTACCATCAGTGGTGTGGTCTGGGAGGAGATAGCAGAAGAGTTAGCAGTGGGCCATCTACAAGTCAGGCACTCAGGCCAGGATAGCCCTGCGACTCTTTCTGATGATTCCCTGGAGGTGAGTTTGATGGCTGTGGCAACATAGGGGAACATTCTGTGCCGTGCGACGGGCTGGAAAATGCCACCCAGGCCACATGAAGGAGACATGGATGGAGGTACTACACCTTGAGTATCTGTAGGGTTGTGTGTGGATGTGGGTTCAGTGTGCAATGGTTTCAATTACCTTCCGAGATCTTGCAAGGCATCTGGAGTCCAGCCTCTTGCCACCAGCATACGTGAATTGCATTACCTGAGAGTGCATGGGGCTCCAGAATACTGGGGAAATGTGTGGCCAAGCGTTTTACTGAGCCATGAGCCAAGCCTGTTTTGTTATGCTCTTGACGTAGCATAAGCTGCTTCCTTGATGTGCACTCTGACAAAGGAAGGTTCAGACTTGGAGATAGCTTCAACACGTTTATTAAACTATTAACAATTCTCCTACTTGGATTCGACACTACTGTTAATCCTGCTATAGCTACTCAGACTGACGAACCAGTCTGTTACAATCCACGTTGTGGGAGTGATGTTCAATCAACACTGTGTCTGTACTCACTGAGTGTCTCCACTGGAAAAAGACTGAGCATGTGTGATGTGTCCTTTTATATGGGTTGGTGTACTGCCCTCCTGTGGTAGTGTCACCTCTGTGTGTCGTGAATGCCCATTGGTCGTGTCCTATCTTACTGATCTATTGGTTGACTGCCTGTGTGTCATGTCTCTGGTGTTCCCTTTAGTGTCTAGCTAGGTGTAGTGTATGTACATTAACCCTTTATGTACTTACAGTGATGTATATCACCACATCCCCCCTTTTTTCCTGTTACATATTTCTGTACAGTGTTAAAGAAAATTGAACAAACTAGGTAGACGAGTGATACTCTGTACAAGTTATGATAACAGTGATCATTAAACAATAAGTCCAAATCATATGCATGAGTCTAAAGTTCATGAATTATTATGGTCGAGTGGCTTTCTTGTTTGGTTGGTGAGTTGGTGATGTTGATGGTGGCATTGCATTGTAAACGCCATCAGTGTCCCTGTGCTGAAGGAACCAAGAAGTGGTCAGATCACTTCGTTGTCGGATTTGGACTCTTTTTTTTTATGCTTGTGGTGGTAATTCTTGATGGCATCTGTCCTGAAAGCCAGGTTGCCTGTTGGTAGTACAGCAAATGTGAATTGATAAGATGCATCGTCCTCCCATGGTATGTCATTGCACTGAGCTGAGCAGTAACAGTGTCCCTCATTTGCAGAGTTGCACCATGTCGTACTAGTCGTAGTTCCATTGGTGTTGTTTTTGTCGTGCTTGTTGTCAATGTTGTTGCCTTTGGTACACTTCTTGCTATTGTCTTTGATGTTGTTGTTGTGGTGGTTGGTTTTGTTGTCGTGTTTGCTGCGCCCAAGGACCACACTGTGGATAATACGAGTCCTTTACACAGTTACTCGTGTCAGCGTGCTTTGTGGCATCTGCTGTTTCCCTGAGCGTGCCGTCACTGAGTTTGCGGTGCTCCCCATCTGGAGTCTGGTCTGTTTCACCTGAGTCAGTTTTGGTTTCTTGATGCGCCCCGTCCGGAGTCATTTCAGGTTCACTTGAATCTTCTGAAGTTTCGTGATGCTCCCTGTCCGGAGTCAAAACATTCAGGAATGCATTTGCTTGTGGAGAGGCTTGAGCGGATGAGGTTTGAAGTAACGTGGTGTCACCGGAGTCACCAGTAGTCTCACTGTGATTGTCGAGTGCCTCTGTACACACTAGCTGAGGTCTGTCACGTTGCACATCTGGTATGGGAAGGGGGATGCTGTCGTCACTTGTCTCACATACAGTGGGTAGAGTCTCAGTGTCTTCTTGTCGTTCACTTGAGCTGGGTAGACCGTCAGCGTCTTCTTCTGGTGGCTCAAATAATCTGGGTGGACTGTCATAGTCTGCTTGCTGTACACTCGAGCGTGGCAGACTGTCATAGTCTTTCTGTTGTTCATTTGAGCGTGGCAGACTTGTATTGTCTGCTGCTGGTTGCTCAGAGGAGGTTGCTAGACCGTCATGGTCTTGTTCCTGCAAGGACTGCGCTTTGGAGTCTTGCATTGCTTCTATCGTGGAGGCTGTCCACGAGCTCGCTGTGGAGGCTTGTGTCACTCCCTCTGTGGAGTCTTGCAGCGTTCCCTGTGTGGAATCGTGCATTAGTCTCGCTGTGGAGACTGTCATCACTTCTTGTTCATGCAAGGACTGCGCTCTGGAGTCTTGCGTTGCTTCTATCGTGGAGTCTGTCCATGAGCTCTCCGTGGAGGCTTGGACCCTTCGTGGTGCGTGGACCACTCTCTGTGTGGAGTCGGGGATCCTTCGTGGTGCGTGGACCACTCTCTGTGTGGAGTCGGGGACCCTTCGCGGTGCGTGGACCACTCTCTGTGTGGCAGCAGGCCGCTCTCTGTGGGCTTGTACCGCTCTCTGTCTCTTGGTGTCAGGCTGCAGCATAATCCTGCGCTCACGAGTCGGGATGTCATATCTGCTGGGCTGAAGATTCTCGAATCCGAAGAACTCGTCGTCGGTTGCAGTTCGGATTTGGTACTGGGGTAGCCTCCCAAGGTGAAAGCTTCGTCTGAGTCGTTGTCTTCCAAAACCATATCATCACGTTTTGTGTCGAAGCTGGTATTGGGCTCCCGATGACCAAAGAAGAATTCAAGGTCTGAGTCATAGTCTTCAAGGACTGTATCATCTCTTTGGGTGGTGCTAACTGCTTGTTGCAGGGTTCTGCGGAGGTTACTTTCAGCTCCTGGTCGAATTTCAGGCATTGTGCTGTCGTTCCAGGTGAAAGAATCTGGTTTTACGGCTTTTAAACTTTTTTTTCGTGTTTTGGGACATTTCCCCTTTAAGTGGGCGTGGTCCGGGGCCGCTCGTGACGTAGAGCGTAGGAAGCGATTGCGCATATCGCTGTTCCTTTACTTAGGGCCTTTTTCGTAAGTGCGCATGCGTGGCACTGTCCACCCTATCCAATCCTCTGATCACCTTGTCTGCCTCAATTAAGTCACCTCTTAACCTTCTTCTCTCTAACGAAAACAGCCTCAAGTCCCTCTTCGCACAACTGCGCACGTGCAGCACCTTTCCCAATATGGCTGCAATTCAAAACTGCCGTTCGTTGCTGCCGGCCTACCTCGCGGTGACTTTTGGCGCCTCTTTTACCTTTTCTTCTTGTATGTTCCTCACAGAATTCTTGGAATTTGTCCAGGACTGCCTGGAAATCGCTCTTGTTTTGCCCCTTTGAGTATTTGAAGGTCTGGAAGATTTCAGCTGCTTCTGGACTCGCGATGGTAAGTAGAACATAGAACATAGAACATTACAGCGCAGTACAGGCCCTTCGGCCTTCGATGTTGCGCCGACCTGTGAAACCACTCTAAAGCCCATCTACACTATTCCCTTATCGTCCATATGTCTATCCAATGACCATTTGAATGCCCTTAGTGTTGGCAAGTCCACTGCTGTTGTAGGCAGGGCATTCCACGCCCTTACTACTCTCTGAGTAAAGAACCTACCTCTGACATCTGTCTTATATCTATCTCCCCTCAATTTAAAGTTCTGTCCCCTCGTGCTAGACATCACCATCCGAGGAAAAAGGCTCACTGTCCATCCTATCCAGTCCTCTGATCATCTTGTATGCCTCAATTAAGTCACCTCTTAACCTTCTTCTAACGAAAACAGCCTCAAGTCCCTCAGCCTTCCCTCATAAGATCTTCCCTCCGTACCAGGCAACATTCTGGTAAATCTCCTCTGCACCCTTTCCAATGCTTCCACATCCTTCCTATAATGCGGCAACCAGAATTGCACGCTTTATTTTCTCTGCATCCGCCACGCCATCTAGGTCGGATGCTACCAGGTAGATCTCGAATCTCTGCCTGAACCAACGCCAGTTTTCACTGAGATTGCCTTGGTACCTGAGCTGCTGTGGGACCGGAATCTCGAACATCATCTTGCCTGGCTGCTGTTGCTGGTAGTCACTGTTTGCTGAGTTTTAACTATGGATTGAAACAGTTCACTCCTGGAACCATGTTTTGTTATGCTCTTGTCGTAGCATAAGCTGCTTCCTTGATGTGCACTCTGACAAAGGAAGGTTCAGACTTGGAGATAGCTTTAACACGTTTATTAACTATTGACAATTCTCCTACTTGGATTTGACGCTACTGTTAATCCTGCTATAGCTACTCAGACTGACGAACCAGTCTTCTACAATCCACGTGGTGGGTTTGATGTTCAATCAGCCCTGTGTCTGTACTCACTGAGTGTCTCCACTGGAAAGAGACTGAGCATGTGTGCTGTGTCCTTTTATATGGGTTGGTGTAATGCCCTCCTGTGGTAGTGTCACCTCTGTGTGTATCGTGACTGCCCATTGGTCGTGTCCTATCTTACTGACCTATTGGTTGACTGCCTGTGTGTCATGTCTCTGGTGTTCCCTCTAGTGTCTAGCTAGATATAGTGTATGTACATTAACCCTTTGTGTAGTGACAGTGATGTATATCTTGTTGTGAAGACTGTAACTGTTCATGTGATTATCTCTGTGCAGGTGGTGAGGGAGAGCACCATTGTTTTAACTCTCTCTAGACCTTGCCAGGAAAAATACTAGCATCGCCAGAAAGAGTGGTCTCATTCAGTGGCCTAGCTTGCTGTTCCTACTGAATTTTGGGAGACTGGCACATCACATGACCTGGTCTTTGTTCGCATCGCACTCACACTTGTCAAGTGAGTAAGCCCATATGCTCCAAGGCGGTGACGCAAGATGTGCAAGTTAAACAGTTCTGATCTGGGAGCATCAACCTCCCTAACCATTCAAACTTATGAGCTTTATTCCCCAAGAATGGTATTGTGCAAAGGAAAACAGCTGTTAAAATATTGAGTCTTGTGCCTCAAGTTTAACGTGATGTTTAAAAGAAAGTCACTTTTCTTCATCTTTGATTCTATAAACTTAGAATCAATTTCTGCAATTGGTCTTTGTAGCTATGTAGTTCTCTTAACTTTTATTGTTTAGGAATATGTCATGTTATATTTTAAGTGAATCTTCATGCCTTAAGTTTAGCACATCAATCACTTTCAAACACTAGTTTTATTTTGTGTTTTGTATAGACATTGTGTAATAATTATAACTTTGTAATTTTTGTTAGGCTATGCACCGCTCTCCTTCTAATTAACTTATACCAAGCACTGGCAGATGGAACAAAAACATAATTAAAACACATTGATAAGCAATTGTTTTAATGCTGTTCTACAGGACATGCAATAACAATACCTATAGATCAATTAGACATCTAGACCAATGAGTCAATGTTCCCAGACACCACATGCTGTCTTATCTCTGTTAAAGCAGACATCAAAACCATTCTCAGGACCCATTATCTTAGAAGAAAGCAATAAAATTGGATGAAATGACAGAAATTTTATGACAGAGATAGTCCCACGAGTATTGAAACCTTAGGGGGTGCATTAGGAGATAACAGGAAATGACATCAATAGATGACCATCACCCTCGAGAAACCAATCAGAGACTGATTATGCGGCACCTAGGCTAATCAGGGGCTGATCACTTGTTGAATGAGCCAATCAGGAATCAGAAACATCACTGATCATACACATGGGTTGTGGTTTGGAAAGAGTTAAAAAGTACCAACTTTGAACGACCGGGCACACGCTGAATTTGAAACTGATGGTTGCTTGTCAGCTGAAAGCAGAAGACCAGAGGAGTCCAGAGAGTGAGAGTGAGATAGACAGACAAATAGACAGACATACAGACAGGGAGAGAAGACCCCGTGTTGCCTCACACCCTAGGCTGAATCAGGAAGCAAGATCGGTGTTGAGACAATAAAATCGCTGCCTAAATTTATTAAGTGTAACTTTTGTTGCTTAATAAATGTTTCCTGAGTTACATCAGTAAATTGTCTCCGATTGCCTTAATGATTGAGATCTCAAAAGAACCAAATAATATTGAGGAAGTGAACTTGGAGGCTTCCAAGTGTCAGTTGAAAGGAATTCAGGACCGGCATGTTCCTGTGAGGAAGAAGGATAAATATGGCAATTTTCGGGAACCTTGGATAACGAGATATTGTAGGCCTCGTCAAAAAGAAAAAGGAGGCATTTGTCAGGGCTAAAAGGGTGGGAACAGACGAAGCATGTGTGGAATATAAGGAAAGTAGCAAGGAGTCAGGAGGGCTAGAAGGGGTCACGAAAAGTCATTGGCAAATAGGGTTAAGGAAAATCCCAAGGCTTTTTACACATACATAAAAAGCAAGAGGGTAGCCAGGGAAAGGGTTGGCCCACTGAAGGATAGGCAAGGGAATCTATGTGTGGAGCCAGAGGAAATGGGTGAGGTACTAAATGAATACTTTGCATCAGTATTCACCAAAGAGAAGGAATTGGTAGATGTTGAGTCTGGAGAAGGGTGTGTAGATAGCCTGGGTCACATTGAGATCCAAAAAGACGAGGTGCTGGGCGTCTTGAAAAATATTAAGGTAGATAGGTCCCCAGGGCCTGATGGGATCTACCCCAGAATACTGAAGGAGGCTAGAGAGGAAATTGCTGAGGCCTTGACAGAAATCTTTGGATCCTCACTGTCTTCGGGTGATGTCCCGGAGGACTGGAGAATAGCCAATGCTGTTCCTCTGTTTAAGAAGGGTAGCAAGGATAATCCGGGGAACTACAGGCCGGTGAGCCTTACGTCAGTGGTAGGGAAATTACTGGAGAGAATTCTTCGAGACAGGATCTACTCCCATTTGGAAGCAAATGGACGTATTAGTGAGAGGCAGCATGGTTTTGTGAAGGGGAGGTCGTGTCTCACTAACTTGATAGAGTTTTTCGAGGAGGTCACAAAGATGATTGATGCAGGTAAGGCTTTGGATGTTGTCTGTATGGACTTCAGTAAGGCCTTTGACAAGGTCCCTCATGGTAGACTAGTACAAAAGGTGAAGTCACACGGGATCAGGGGTGAGCTGGCAAGGTGGATACAGAACTGGCTAGGTCATAGAAGGCAGAGAGTAGCAATGGAAGGATGCTTTTCCAATTGGAGGGCTGTGACTAGTGGTGTTCCACAGGGATCAGTGCTGGGACCTTTGCTGTTTGTAGTATATATAAATGATTTGGAGGAAAATGTAACTGGTCTGATTAGTAAGTTTGCAGATGACACAAAGGTTGGTGGAATTGCGGATAGTGATGAGGACTGGCAGAGGATACAGCAGGATTAAGATTGTTTGGAGACTTGGGCGGAGTGATGGCAGATGGAGTTTAATCCGGACAAATGTGAGGTAATGCATTTTGGAAGGTCTAATGCAGGTAGGGAATATCCAGTGAATGGTAGAACCCTCAAGAGTATTGAAAGTCAGAGAGATCTAGGTGTACAGGTCCACAGGTCACTGAAAGGGGCAACACAGGTGGAGAAGATAGTCAAGAAGGCATACGGCATGCTTGCCTTCATTGGCCGGGGCATTGAGTATAAGAATTGGCAAGTCATGTTGCAGCTGTATAGAACCTTAGTTAGGCCACACTTGGAGTATAGTGTTCAATTTTGGTCGCCACTACCAGAAGGATGTGGAGGCTTTAGAGAGGGTGCAGAAGAGATTTACCAGAATGTTGCCTGGTATGGAGGGCATTAGCTATGAGGAGCAGTTGAATAAACTCGGTTTGTTCTCACTGGAACGACGGAGGTTGAGGGGCGACCTGATAGAGGTCTACAAAATTACGAGGGGCATAGACAGAGTGGATAGTCAGAGGCTTTTCCCCAGGGTAGAGGGGTCAATTACTAGGAGGCATAGGTTTAAGGTGCGAGGGGCAAGGTTTAGAGTAGATGTACGAGGCAAGTTTTTTACACAGAGGGTAGTGGGTGCCTGGAACTCGCTACCGGAGGAGGTGGTGGAAGCAGGGACGATAGTGACATTTAAAGGGCATCTTGACAAATACATGAATAGGATGGGAATAGAGGGATACGGACCCAGGAAGTGTAGAAGATTGTAGTTTAGTCGGGCAGCATGGTCGGCACGGGCTTGGAGGGCCAAAGGGCCTGTTCCTGTGCTGTACATTTCTTTGTTCTTTGTTAAACACCTCCAAAAAAACTAACATTTTCATGGGGGAGGCGACGTTTGAAATAATGAGGCTGACATTGCATCAAAAATGGATAATCGTGGAATGGGATTCTGTCAAACACAGGTTGAGAAAGTCTCTAAATATCCAAGTGTTCGGTTCAAATACATTCCATTCTGATTGACAATGCATCAAATGTATGTCATAATTCAACTCTGCAGAAGCAACTTCTGATAGAGACAAGTTCTCCTGCCTACCTTCCCATCGGGCTGCTTGGATTGGGTGAGTTGGTGGTTGCAGGAGGGACATTGTGCAGGGAGGATGAAAGCTGCACCGTTAAACATCATTCAAGTACACCGTCCACCAGTGCAGATGACCTGTGGCAGGTCCTCAATGCAGCTTCGAGCCAGTGCCTCTGAGAAGCGCACTGCTCAAGTGAACAGGAGGAGGTGACGGAGGAGTTGGTAAATGGAGAGAAATAGTGATTTTCAGCTGGGCAAGGATGCCAAGCCCCAGGCATCACACACAAGGTGTGTTTCCTGGACCAGCAACATGAGGTGTATGTCCACACATCACAGATCCCCGTAGTGATGTGGAGGCATTGGGCACAAAATGGTGGAGTGCATTCATCAAATTTTCTCTGCAATGTCCCAAGATTCTGAAAGCGGGAGCTCCTCCATTGCAGTAACAGCCAAACTCTTCACCATCCATATGCAGCACCACTCAGTTAGATAGAGGAGCAGAGCAGCAAGGTGACATGCACTGCATGTTTGACACATTCTGCAGCATTGGCCAGTCAGTGACACTAAGCGCACAGTTATATGGAACAATGTTGTGCCAGATGGTGCTTTCTTGAGTGGTCACACACATCATGAAAATGTTGAGGCATTTGCAGATGATAATGAGGACAGCCACTCCTCACATGCAGCCGTAATCATCACAGCTCTCTGACTGAAAAACTGTCTGTGCGGTTATGCTCCGTGTCAGGTTTTCCTACATTGATGCCAATGACCCATTGGCACCTCCTTGATGAGCAAGACCACCCCTGGGCATGTGGAGACAGGTAAGTTGCTTCCACCCTATACCTACAAGGAAGCATGTGGCCATGAGTGTGGACCTTTGGATCAGTAATTGTAGTTTTATTCCGAATAGGTGACAGTTCCTGTGTTTATCTGAAGGATGAATGAGTCAATATAAGGGTTGTGTTACACTCATACTTGGGTGTTTGCATTCTTTGATAGAGTTTAAAGCAAATAATAATAATATAATTATTATAATTAATAATATAATGATAACTGAAGATGAAAACAATGAACTGAATGGCCTCCTCCTGTGCCATTATGACTCTATGACTCTACAATGGGGAGCAAGTCCAAGGTATGTGTTAGCGAGAGACACTGTGGCCACTGAAGATCTAACATTGGTAACAATGGAAGCATTCCCAGTCGTGCGCATTGTGAGTGCATACCTTCATTCAGACAAAACTGACTTGAAAACTGTCCAACAGGATGAGTGGTCATCAAATCCACTTGATTGGTGCCTTGACTCCTGAGGAACTTCATCAGCCTCAATGCAAAGCCTGGGGCATCAAATGACACCTTCCTCCTCCTCTCAGGAGTGAGACCATTCCAACGCTTCTCTCCCTTCAGGGTCCACATCTCCCTGGAGGGCCAATTTATGGAAATAACAGCAAACTACCACAATCTAGCATTACAGTGGCACAGTGGAGGGCAGCACCATGCACAGTGGTTAGCACGGTTGCCTCACAGCGGCAGGGATCTGGGTTCAATTCCGGCCTCGGGTGACTATCTGTGTGGAGTTTGTACGTTCTCCCCGTGTCTGCGTGGGTTTCCTCCGGGTGCTCCGGTTTCCTCCCACAGTCCAAAGATGTGCAGGTTACGTGGATTGGCCATGATCAATTGCCCCTTTGTGTCCAAAAGGTTGCGTGGAATTACTGGGTTATGGGGATAGGGTGAAGGTGTGGGCCTAGGAAGGGTGCTCTTTCAGGGGGTCAGTGCAGACTCGATGGGCCAAATAGCCTCATTCTGCACTGTATGGACTCTATAGGCTCTATGGATCAGCAACTCCCTTGAGGGAGTGAGCTAGATTGCCCCACTTGATTGGCCTCCTTCTGCACTGTAAATTCTATGATTATCTATGATGATTGGACCAGGCACCGGATCTACTTTGTCAAAGGACTGATGTTCCACTTGATGGTGATCCTTATGATCATATGGCATTGGTTGGAGCGTCTCTGCATTTCTGTTACAGGGTTACATAAAGATGTAAAAACCATATGCAGGATTCTCTATTAGCCGTCGGCAAAATCGGGAAATGTGATTGGACGGAGAATAACTTCTGATGACAAAATCGTGGCAGGTGGCGATTTGAAGCCAAATCGCGATTTTCCGTCACCTCGAGAACGGCATCAATGCATCTCACTCCACACGCACACTAGGCACCGTTTGCATATCATTAGCGGGCCCCACCCGTATTCTCCGGGACCTCCGCAATTCTCCACCTCCGATGGGCTGGTTTCCTGACCGCGCGCTTCACTTGGTCTTTTAAAAATCGTGAACCCGGCTCTGTGGCTGTGAATGGAGAGAGAGGAGGTCCGAAAAGTGTCCAATATCCTCATTCTGCCAGTTGTGCCGCTGGCCGGGGGGCTTCTGCTAGGGTCAGGGGCATTGCGGGCTGTGGGGTCGGGGTGGACGGGCACGGAACACCATTGCCACAAGGCAGCCATGCAGCTGCACACACCTCTGACTGCCCACTGTGAACCCACTGTGTCCCCCTCGGCCACCGCCCTCTGGCCCCAGCTGACCCATCAGCTGTATATCATAATTGGCGATTGGGCGGGGCATCGATGGAATCGGGGGTGGCGCCTGTTTCCGGGTGCACTGCTCTCTCCAAAACGGCATCATCGAGGAGCACGGCACACGGCATTGGGACGGCCTTAGGACGTCACCTAAAGGTCCTCCCCCGAAGCTCCGCCGCGATGGGCCGACTTTCCAATGGCAAGGATCACTTGTGCTCTCAGTTTTCGTCAATCTCGTGGACTGTGTCCAACACCGCTGCAGTTGGGGGGGGGGGGGAGCCGTGCTGCTGGCTGGGAGGGGCTTCAGTGAGGGGGGGGTCCAGGGGGACACTATCTGGCAGGTCAGGTCCGTGCGTGGCCGGCACCCTGTTGTACGGCACGACCGCTGCAGGTCGTCGCCGTGCGCATGCGCGACCATGGATCCGGCCATTCTCCGGCCGTTTAGGCTTGGGAGCTGGGTGTTCTACCCGGTTCCAATGCTAGCCCCTCACTGGTCCCGGAATCGAGGGTTTGCCGACGAATTTGGCGGCGTAAAACGCCACAGTTCCCACGCCGGCATTGGCACTTAGCCGCAAAATCGGAGAATCCAGCCCCTACCTTCAATGGGCATTCTTTACCTCCTCGTAGCCATCCACCAATATTTGCTGTGCGTGAAGAGCTGTGGAACCTGCAATTTCAGGATGAAGGCAGCATGACAGGATAATGTGTACAGGCACTTGCTGTGCCCAGCAACCCGCAGTTGAAGCAGTTAGTGAGGGAAGCCCTTTTTAGATGAATCACTCCGGCTTTTATGGGCCAGGTGGGTACAATCAGTGATGATCTGCATTGACAGGAACCCAGGGATGGAGGCAAATCCTACTGTCCTCTGTAACCGCATTGCTTCATCTGTTGGGAGCTGTTAATGACCTCAGTATCAATTGCTCATCTGTCCTTATTGGGCAGGTTTCCAGGTCCCATTTCCCAATGTCGGTTTCAAAAGCAGACGTACTTAGCTTTGTGAAACTTGTCTTACCCACATGGTGCAATGAAAATTCAGCCCAGTACCAGAGGTAGTATCATCCTGCTGGATATAATTTAACCTCCCATTCATCAGAGAGTATTACTACAGAGCACATTTCTAAAGTATGTTGTAAAGAAATTCCTCACATTTTAGTATTAGTTAATTTATTGGTGGGAAGGAAATCCTCGAGTAATGTCTTCATTGAAAGCTTATGGTATGGGCATGGTTGGAAGATTGGCTAGTGAACAGAGAGTTGGCACAGATGTGTCATTTTCTGGTTGGCAGTGTGTGACGAGTGGTGCACCCAGGGATCTGTGCTGGCGCCTCAACATTTACAATTTATATAAATGAATTGCATGAAGGATCTGAAGATATTGTTGCCAAATTTGCTGATGACACATAGATAGGTAAGAAAGTAAATTGTGAGGAGGATGTAAGGAGGCTACAAAGGGAC